>NC_137488.1:20535313-21145333 GCF_918807975.1 Aplidium turbinatum
CTTTCTTTCTTACTGTAATACCAAAGCTAAACAAATTTTGCTGCATCTCGCTGTAATATAGCCTACTCGTATAATCTAATTTTGTAACCAACCTTGCCTTATCAATATTACTCGGAGATCAAAGCCAGACATTATGACGTAAGACTTGAACTAAGTTGCGCGTGATAAGTGTAGAAGTACCGGGACTCCCATCGATTCTTAGCGAAGAATTCACCTTTGCTACGCTGATTCAATGTCATCAATCGTTGAAGCAACGTAAATGTCGAAAGTTTTCCTGCTTGAATGGAAGCTAAGGGATACAGTATTTACATTTTCTAGATGCGCGCTAGAATGCACCGGATACTATATATTTGCAACAATTGTTCGTGCTATGCAATGACGATTTCTATCGATATTTCTCGGCGGACAAATATGACCGATCTAGATGGTACTTCCCGCGGACATCACATGCTGTGACGGCGGACATGACCGCCGTGTCCGCCGTGAATTTCGAGGCCTGCCATTTGAATTCTCAACTTTGCTTTTCTTTTTGTTCTGAAGTTGTAAGTAAAATCGTATGCGTGCTTGAAACTGTGCACAATGTTGCCACTTTATTCCTTGATGTGCTGCTGCATTGCCTCCTGTTGCCAATGTGTGGAAGTCAAACACTTGGTGTTTGTTACATCTCAGAGGGAACTTTTAAGTTTCTGAAAATCTAATGTCTGTATGGAATCTTGATAGTATGCAAATTGGAAACATGTCAATATCCTTTGCTAACGTGTCATTCCCGGCTTGGCTTACAAGTACAAATTATTTGCTTTTTATTGCTTTCCATTTATTCTACTTCTTTGATTTGTCAATATTCTGTCAAAATAATAAAATGTCAAAATGTCATAATAATAAAATAATAGCCTAACCCAGTTTTAAGTTCACTGGAGTGTTTTCTAAACAAATGATCGGCAGCGTTATGGAATTTACTATTGTTATGTGATAATATAAAGATGATTGTCATCAAATAATTGCAAACAAACTTTGTGTATCTTTTTGTTTACCAGCCTCAGGATATGTTATTGTACATGTCAACAATATTGCTGCTCATTAGAAGTAGGCCTATTCTATTTAATTTTAAGTGTACATTTTTGAGGGCTTGTATTAAAGCGTTTATATGCACTGTTGTCCTAATCATAAGTCAAATAAGTTTATACTATGAACTTTTGACAGTGACTCTTTTTTGAATCAAACATAAACTAGTTAATAAATGCCCAAGTTCTCTTTAAAAATGACTGATACAGGAAAATTTGTCTTTAAAAATTGGCAAGAGGTGAAAATGTCATAAACCTTCAGTTCAATTGTATTTCTATAGCCACATACAATTTACAAATGCAATTTCAACTTTAGTAGTGTTTTGGGGGTGTGTTAGCTATAGCTGCATTATGTGTTTCACCACCTAAAAGTTTTTCATGCCCGCTTGTACTGTACACACACAGGTTGCCACTTTGTGCTTTGGTGTGCTGCAGCATTGCATGTTATTGCTCTGTCTTTTTCCCACACTTGAAAAGAATGTAATAGAAATAAAAAGAAATGAAAATTTACAAACCAAACAACAATGGCATTCAACAATCAACATTTTTGTTGCAACCAGAAGTGTATATTCAGTAATATTCACGTGTTTACCAGGAGCAGCTAAAAGGCACCTGCTGCCACATTGTCGATGCTAATTATATGCAAAAGAGTGGATTAACTTTTGCATTTAGCTTGCCAGGATTACAGGAAGTAGTTTACTTTGCTTTTTGTCGGCTTTTGACTGCAGTTGCAACATGATGAATTTCGTTATGTATTTTTAAGTAGGCTATGAAAGTACTTTTTGTTGATCATTTTTCTGTTTTTAGACGTGTTTCAAATTATAAGATTTTGTAGTGATTATAGAATGAGTCATAGTAATCTATTTACTGATCTGGAGGAGGAACCACCTGGTGGGATGCAGGAGTCGGAAACTGATCGGAAGAACGATTCTCCACCCTCTTCACAGGAAGACTCACTTTCGTCATCTCCTTTGGTTAGTACTGTCCCAATGAAGAATTACGCTGCCAATGATTCAAAGCAAAGTGACAACTCAAAACACCATGTAAAACCTTCAAAGAGGTTGCCTGAGCAACAACCTGGTGAGATATGTTGTGAAATGTTTTGTATGTGTCTTGTAATTTAATTTTAGTCTAAGTAATTTTTATTGCATTGTACAATATATTTTGCAGTACGGTATTTTCATTGATTGTATTTATCTGTTGTTTTCTTTATTATTTGTTTCACATGCTAAGTATGAAATTTTCGTCCGCCATGCAGCACTTTATTAGCTTACTGCAAATTAATTCAATTGCAACAACAACGACTTTCAGTGTCTACAAATGGATAGAAAATAAAATGATTGCTTGTTTTGTTTGTCAAGTGATCGCTGGGTAAGCTTTCCCGACTGCCCAAGCATGAGGTCAGGACACAAGATGTTAGTTCTGTATTTCGAATTTCATTGTGGTGTATCGTTTTGCTGCGATTGGAAAATTTTATGTCATGTATTGCTTTGCTCAATTTCCTGTAAAGGTTGGAAGATGAAAGAAGAAGACACAGAAGAAGATGATCCTGATGCTAAGAGAAGCTTGGGGAACAACCAAGAGTGAGAAGAGTTTTAACTAAATCTCATCTTTACTTGTCATTAACAATAAAGATGGTTGCTTTAAATCAGTCATGTTTTACCTTTATTGAAATCTTCAGTTTTTTGTTGCTTGTCTATTGTATCATACAAGTAAACATTCCACCCTGTCTCACTGTATCACTCTACGTAAGTGACCATCCATTTCCTTGAAACTACTTCAAGTTTCATATTGTAAGATTGTGCCTGAATACTTTGAGTTGATGAATGTTGATGGTGTGTAGTTGTGTACAGGTTTACGTCAAGTAGTTGAAGATTTACATTAAGTGAACCGGAAGGCAAAGAAGCCAATCTTGGTATCCACCTTCAGGCATGCCTTTAAGTGTCTAGCCAGAGACACAGCCACATGCGCTTGAGCGGTGTTGAACCAGCGCCCTTTCAAATGTCAAACCAGTCCCACCACTTGGCTATGCAGCCGACCTATATACAGTATGATGGTGATAACAAAGAGAAGAATATAATTTCAAACTCTTTTATCCAGGAGGACAAAAGGTGAACCAGTCACTCCTCCATTGAGGAGGAGCTCACGAGCAAACAAAGGAATTGGGAAGGAGATATTTGATCCTTCCTACATCCCAATGTCTCATAAGAAGAGTTTGGATCCACCCAGTAAGCATTTATCTCCGTTGTTGTTTGGTTTATTAACTGGCATAAAAGATTGTGAACATGAAAAGTAATAAATTAAATGTCATATTCAACATCATATCTCCGCTGTCCTTGTGACCGTAAGTGCAAAAGTTTAAACCACAATTAGTTATTTATTGTTTCGGTCTATCATATAGGTATTTGTAATGCACTACAACATAGTCCAAATTTCTCCTTTACCGCTCTTTCCAGAAATGCATAATGCATGGTTGATATTAGCTATTGAATCCATAAAAATATAGTGGGCCAATCCCAGTCAGGATCGTCATCATCATCGACCATGCCTGAATAAGGCGTCGGCTACCGGGATTCTGTACAGCGCTTTGAGTATAGCCTACGTCATAATACGCAAATCAAAACAGTTCAAAATAATATTTTCAAGAACGATTCGATTCTCCGTGCACGGATTGCTCCATGTCTCCGGTCCTCTCTGCCACATCGTCCCCTAACAGAGGGGGGAGGATCGTGGTGGGCCGCTCCCCCAAACGTCGCAAGGTACCTAAGACGACCCAAGAGGAGTCTGAGGAGCTACCCAATGCAGATATGTGAGTGTTTTATTTAAGGAAGTTTAAAATATTTCAAAGTTTATAACATTTGATGATCCAATGAGTTTTTGCACTGATGGAATTTATTTTTGCGTTGTTGTTTATTTGACTTTAATATTATTTTGTTACATTTTAGAAAGTCAAGTTCGACCAAGAAAAAAGAAAAAGGTAAAATGTTTTATTTTTTTTTTCATTCTAAAGGGTGTTTCATTAAGACGGATCGATAAAAACAGTAAATAAAACAACGTTAATTGGTAAATTTTATTGATTTCTTTAAGGAATTTATGGAAATGGGCTTCATCACTAAAGATGATTTTTTGTGAAAAATCTTCACCGGTTTGTCTTTGCTCGTGCGCCCGATCGGCGAACGTACGACGCTTCAAATGATCAGCATGCTTGAGTTCTTGTGTCAATTGAATTTTGTAAGCGTGTAGAGATAAATCTTTTGTCAAAATTCGATGCAACGTGGTTGCGGAGAGGTTCAATTCCTGCGCGCGATGGCGAATAGTGGTACCTGGACTCTCGGCCACATTCTCGCGCACTGCAGCAATGTTTTCAGCCGAACAGCATAAACGAGCACGCAATGGTGTTACTTTCGGTTCCCAGGTCGCATCATCTCTCGAAACAGCGAAGTGAAATGGCCAGCAAGATCGTGCGATTTGACGCCTCTGGATTTTTTCCTTTGGGGTTACCTTAAGAGTAAGGTCTATGCCAACAATTCCATAAATTCCATAAAGAAATCAATAAAATTTACCCATTAACATCAGGCCTTAAAACTCGTGTTTTTTTCCGGCAGCCATCGTGGCCTACCGAGAGCTCCTTCTCGGCGGCCAAATCTGCGTGCTTGGAGGCCAAAATACAATAACGATAGCACAAGTAAATAGCATTAAACTTGCAACAATGTTAAAATGATCACTTAGCGTTGTTGAAGTCTGGGCGACGTCCTGCAATAGAATCGTTGTACCACGCATTAAATGCTTTATCTGGATTGTAATCTGGTATTGCGGACCATCTAACGACTCTAAATTGTTTTAACTGCTCGCAGCTCAGTAAACTGTTTCAACTGCATACCGCCTTTTATAAAACCTGACCATTTATTCCGTTATGATGTCACCATTGAGGGTGTGAAGTCACTAACCCACAGCGTTGTCAACTATGAACATGAAGACACGTGTTTTACCCACGGATGTCAACTAACCCAGTTCTCCTTTTTAACAACGATTCAATATCTGACAACATTGAATCGATATAAAAACGACAATATTGCCAGCCGATGTAAATTAGCACTTCGTTAAAATAAACATCGGGAATTGCAAACAAAACTTACAACGCTGGTGATCGCAGCTGGATATATTCAATACAGCAGTGACTATGATGCGCTGACCTGATTCTGCGTCACTCTTTGATACTACATATTTTCGACATTTAATCCACGATCATTCTATTGCGAAATTAAATAATTGGCTAGAAGAAACCGGCGGCCAAACTTGGCCGACGGAGGAGGTAGCACCGGCGGCCATTCAAGCACTACTTAGCGGCCATTCAAGCACTACTTAGCGGCCATGGCCGCAGGCTGCTTTAAGGCTTGAACATTGTTTTATTTACTGTTTTTATCGATCCGTCTTAATGAAACACCCTGTACGTACAATTTTAGACCAACAGTTTGCTGAAATCAACCGACTCAATGATAAATTTCAGGCCTCGAAACAACTTTTTTTTTCCGGCGGCCAAACGTGTCCGACTGCAGCAAGCTGTTCGGCGGCCAACCACAAGCACATGGCGGCCATCGGAACATCGACACGCATCAACATACAGTCTTCAAAATTAGCACATTTTTACTTCGGCAGAAATGTTGCCGAGGCCAAACGACAAAAGTTGAAATTGCCTCGGCAATTGCTGTGAACGTTTATTACAAAACAATTGTACCTAAACATGCAAAATGAGAAGCGAAAAATATACTAGAGTAGTTCATCACGACCGCACTGTTTGATTTGTTGTGATGTAATAATACCAAAAGTAGCGATAAAGCGAGCAGCAAGATATCAATCAATCAATCAATCATTTTATTTTTCGTCATTAACGCGTCCGCGGCGAAAAAGATACTAACTACAAAAATCCATAGGTTATAGACCTACCAGCTAGTTAATGAACGGGAAAAGGTGGCAAAACCTTGGAAGGTTTAAAACGTGCCTGAATGGAAAATTATGTAGTAGGCTAGCCTATATATCAGTAGTTAGCACGGCCACACGCTGTCGTCGCACGCTGTTACAGTAATTCACGTTAAATAACTCACGGGGAGAAAAGTAAGTTAATTTTGGGTTGATTCAACGTTCGAGTCAGCACAAATCGATTTAATTTTCCCCCGGGTTATATTGCGTAACAACAATGCCCAATAAGAAATTTACGTTTGTTTTACATTAATTCGACATCTAACAACGTTGAATGATCATAAAATAACGTTAATTGCTCAACCAGGTACCGTAACAAATTAATAGCTCCCTGCGAGAAGATTGCCTCGATTTACGTATACACTAACATAATTTCGGCACACTTGGGATACTGCGAACAACACAAAGTATGTTTGATAAGAACTAGCTGTCAGAATCGGAATCATCAGATGCTGTATCGGAGCACGAGGTTGTCGCGTCGTCACTGGAATAAGACACATCAAGAGGCTCATGGTTTGGCTGTAAATCTACACCGTCTTCGCCGTTCGCAATGAAGCGTCCACGTTTTGCGGCTCTCGGGCTTTGATACTAATCCACACGCCTCTTTCTTTTTCGTAGAGCTCCATCAGGGTGTTGACTAAGGAACAAATCTATGGCTGTGCCATAACGGCTGATGAGAGGAATGTCTAACCCTAACCTTACAAGCGCTCTTGTGGCCTCGGCGATTTTATTGCCGATGCTAATGCGCCATTCATGCATCTGCGTCAGCAATGAAGACTGAATATATCACATCAATGAAGTGTATTGTGATGTCACTTGCATCCTGCTCATGACAGACATCAGCTGCTGGGTCCATCAATAATGTTAAGAATTCAAGCATAGACAGTGTGTATTGTGATTGATCGGGTGCTTTGACTGCTTTCTAATCCTTTGTGATTATAAGTGGCAAAGTACTTTATTCACAAGGGCGCTTGCGCAAAATTTTCTCGGAACTTCATGGCGGACAAATACGGCCGACGGAAGGGCGAGACCCGGCGGACAAAATCTTGGTTTTTGTAGGTTAATCGCGGCCATGGCCGCGATGGCCGCCTTCAGTTTCGAGGCCTGAATTTGTATTTTGAAGCTGCAAATACCAACTTTAAATCTGGTTGAGAAAAGTTTATTTGAAGGCATCAACAGTTTCTTCAATAAGCAAAGCTTCATGACCAAATGAACTGATTGTGCTCCAAAAGAGGAAAGTAGTTTCAGTGAAGATCAAGGTTAATAACTAAAGCATACCCTTACCCAGCTCACACAGAGGTTATCCTCAGAATGAAGTAGATGAAGATCTAGTTTATGATAATCTGTTCGTAATCTCGACTGTAGATACTTGATGCTTTTGCATTGCACAGCTCCTCATGGAACTGATTGCTTTTATTTATTTTTATTTTTTTATTCAGGGAAAACTAAAAAAGAGAAATCTGATGAAGAACACAAAGCGTATGTTCAATTGTTCATTGGTTGTTGTCGATATTGTCGCGTTTCAAAACCAACCCAAAGTAAAGTCATCGAGGGCTTACAGACCCAGTATCGTTTATTTACGAACTCACCCACTCAAATTATTAAAAATTGCTTGGCAGTGAGTAGTTTACGAAGGAGGGAGCTCAAGAAACTGGCCACCTTACAGCATCTTACCATATTTGAAAGGCTTGGTTCTTATACCATAAGTACTATGACTTCACTGTCGCTATTGTTGTAGGCATGTTATACTTTTTCAACATGCGTGGTATCTCATACGGGTCTGCTACTATTCGGTGAGTCCGATTCGGTGAGAGCCTTTTTCGGTGAGAGCCCTATTCGGTGATTTTTTTGAATTTTTTTTTGAAAATTATCGGGTACCGTAGCCTAATTAAAACCCCTAACCCCTAACCCCAAAAACCCAAACCCCAAAAACCCAAACCCAAACCCCCAAAACCCCAAAACCGCAAACCCCAACCCCCAAAAACCCCCAACCCCCCAAAAACCCCCTAACCCCAAAACCGCAACCCCCAAAAACCCCCAAACCCCAAACACCCCCAAACCCCAAAAACCCCCAACCCCCCAAACCCCCTATCCTCTATCCCCCAACCCCTAACCCTATAACGGCAATGATAATTAGGCTACGGCGCGCAATAATTTAAAAAAAAACTCACCGAATAGGGCTCTCACCGAAAAAGGCTCTCACCGAATAGGGAACTCACCGAATCGGACTCACCGAATCGGGCCATTTCGTCTCATACATCCAACTATGTTTGAAACTGCAGGCCAATCAGCAAAGTAGATTTCAGCGACGACGATGACAATGTGCCACTGAAGCAACTCAAAGATGATGACGATTCATCATTATCATCATCATCATCATCGTCTTCCGATGATGACAGTGATGATAGCGATGACAGTTACAACAACCCCGATCGGCTGTGGTGCATATGCAAGAAGCCACACAACAACAGGTTTGTACTGACTGATCCCGCACGCACTTGAGTGCCAGGTGTTGCATTTTAAAACCTTGGTCTAATACAGACTCTGTAAATAACATAAAACAGTAGTTTTGTGAGTATGAAGTGATTCCAGGGTGTTGAGGATTGTTTAGCTTCCCAAAGAGCTTCCAGTGTAGTCTGTAGTAATTGTTTGTTGATTGGTAGAAAATGTTATTCCGGCGGATCGTGAAAGTGATGACAGCAACAGACCACGGGTTGTGCTCTTCATCGTGTGATCTGCTAATGAAGCCAAGTCGTTCAACGAAATTGTCAGGTTATGTCGGGCTTGTCGGCTCCATCTTAAAATTTCATCTCTTTAGATTTATGATCTCCTGCGATCAGTGTGAGGAATGGTACCATGGAGACTGCGTTGGGATCACATTGCAACGTGGGAAGAAGATGGAAGAGAATAATGAAGAGTATGTCTGCTCGAAGTGTGTCAAGGTAACACGCATGTGATTTTATGCAGAGGTGTGGAGCCGGAGGGATTGTGGCGTGTCCGGAGAGGGCCAGTTGTAAACTCAGGAGTCAGAGCCGTATATTTATTTTGCCCGACTCCACAGCCTCGGTTCTGTGGAACTATTAACACAACCGTGTATTTTGTTCAGCGAGTTTCTTTTGTAATTCTCTGACAAGGTAAAGTCATTTTATGGTGTGTTGTAGTAAAATAGTTCTTGACCAATTCAAAAAAGGTGACGCGCAAACGCAATTTCAGGCAACTGGTGCGCATGCGCATTTCCAACCATATGACGCGCATGCGCATTTAACAAAGTCTACTGTAGTTCTACTTAGATGCAAGTCAGTGTTTTAACAATATTTTTGTTCCAAGATTTTAGATCTACACTTTTTGCTGGGTCATTCTATTCTAATACAGTCACACTGTGTAGCCCACCCTCTCAGAATTTCTTCATTTTTAATATGTTAGAGCTATTGGCAGTGGCGCGGTCAGACCTTCAACATTGGGGGGGGGGGGGGGCAAAATATTGACAGTGCAAGACAGTAGCATAGTCAAAAATTTTGAAAGGGGGGGTGTTGACAGCCGGCGGGCGAAGCCCGATGGCGTGATCGCCGAAGGCGACACTTAGCGGCGGGGGGTCTGGGGGCCTCCCCCAGAAAATTTTGAAAAATTACTTTCAGTTTGGTGCATTCTGAGAGCATTTTCAACAAAATTGTCGGTATGAATATTTCTGTAAAATGGTGCTGTCCGGTGGCATAGCAAAAGGATAAGATCATGTTTTCTTCGGCATTTTTCGAAAATAAAGCTAAGTCTCTATGTTTTCTTGTTGCTAATTCTAGACAGATATTTGAATGTTTGGTACTGGCAAAACTCGCTCTTTTAATGCAGTTTCGTTTAAAATTAGGCAAACTTTGTTTTAGAGACATAGGTTGATTGCTTTTTTTTGCGAGATTATTACAGTTTTATTATTTATCAATTTTCTCCTTGGTTGATTCAAAAAACGATCTTATTCCGGTAAGTCACTAACTTTTATGCTCTGAAGTCAACCCAAAGTTTAGAAAATGTAACGTCATAGAGGTCATACATCTTAATGAAAGTCAAACAAAAAGCTTTGAGACAATGAAGTTCCTTTAGGTTATTTCTGATACATTCAAGTTTTGTATGACGAATAGCTGTTTAGATGTTAATCTAGATCGAACAAGCGATCTCAGCAGTTGCGGATGGCTTGCATCCTTGCACAGTTTGACAAGAAACTACATCATAGGCTACAACTTTTCTTGTAAACAATGTATTAACATACGTAAATTCAGTTTGAAAGGTTGAAACCCCCAAACCCCCCTCCCTTGGCTACGCCACTGGTGCAAGACAGTGGTATATTATTTAATTTCTCTTGTTTTCTACCAGGGCTGGAAAAAATGTTTAGCTTCCCGGGAATCTGTTTTTAGAGAAAAAATTTCCCGCGGCTTACAATCACGATAATGAGAACCTTATATTTTACTGATCTCCGGAGCTGACGTAAACCTTAAAAGTCATGTCGACATATTCTTGATGCCCCCCTTATCGAAAATTGTTCTTTGTAATACCGCTTTGAAGGAGGATTACGACTATGAACAAAAGAATAAATTATAAACTTCATTTTGAATTGAAAAGACATGACGTAGCCTAATGTCTTCCAACCTTAGTTATATATTTTTTCATTACGTAACGTCTTGTAGGAATAAATTGAAAATCAGTATGATCACTCAAAATGAAAGCAATGGGTCTACGAATCCTCACTAAATCAATCAGTCAATGGTCTTGTTGCACTGAAGATGACAACCTTATATTTCACTGATCCCCGGAGCTGACGTAAACCAGGCATAGATCTGTTGACTCAATGCAAACCCTTTGAAGGTTGGAGGGGGGCTATCAATTCAACTTTTTTGTATCAACAGTTGTATCTCTAAAACCACTGAGGCTGCGACTACGAGATTTACTGACTTTTCCTAACTTTTATTCACCTGTATTGAGCTGAAATTTTGAGCGAATGAAGGTTATAAATTGAAAGACATAAGGCATTTCTCAGCGTATCCTCTGAAATATTTCATATTCTATTGTGAAACATTTTCCCACCAGCTGGATGAAAGTAATTAATTTGGTCCATGTCTCGTTAATCCTAACTGTTTCACAGCGTGAAGGGCATTGGCTGTATGTAAAATAATGTAAAAAAAATTAATCACAACATTACTATGCACGTTCTTCATTACTCTACCAAAAAATAATGTGTAAACTCACGCTACAAATTACACTCATAAGTGACCTCAACATTTCAACGTATATGAGCAGTTCTAAAATTCACATAGTTTTAATTTTCGGATATGCTCAGCGTGAATAATTTTACAAAGTGAATCCCAAATTTTGAAACCATGCCAAAATAACAGAGATATCACTCCTAAAGCATAAGAAGAATTGACAGCCCCCCCCCCCAAACTGAGCAAGACTCCAGGAGCCCAATCTTCTATGGGTTAAAAGTCATGTCGACTTATTCTTGATGCCCCCCTTATCGAAAATTGTTCTTTGTAGTACCGCTTCGAAGGTGGATTACGACTATGAACAAAAGAATAAATTTTAAACTTCATATTTGTATTGAAAATACATGACGTAATGTCTTCCAACCTTATCACATTTTTTTCATTACGTAATATTTACCACCACCAAACCACTTTTGACGATCGAATTTGTTAATATATTATTCGGTAAAATGTTTAGATGATGTCACGTCATTACGCTGATTTGAGATATAATTTCATTCATGACGTCGTATGGATGAAAAACTTTTACAAGTTTTATACTCTGCTGAGATTAAAGAAGTAACATAAATGATAAATATTGGAGAAATTGAGTCTCCTTTACAACTTAAGAATCGAACAACGCAAACTGCTGAAACAAAACGTTTTGTTTAAGTGAAAGAATCACTGCAAGCAACCAATGCCAAAATGCGCGCGGAAGAAGTCATGGGAGTGTGAGGTATCAAAATTTTAACAGGTTGTTATTTTTCTACATCAATGTGACGTTAGTTAAAACTTTAAAAAGTCTATATCTTTGCTTCTGTAGAAAATCTTTTAATCTACTGTACAATTTAGTCATCAAGGTTTTCCATACTTTTTTTTAAAGAGAGAGCTTTTACCCCCCCCCCTTGCAACTTGAGTTGAATTACTAGAGGTTGGGATCCAAATATTAGTATGTATTAATAAAAAATTTTTTTAAAAAGATGATGCCCAAAGCATTGGGGGGGCAGCTGCCCCGCCTGCCCCCCCCCCTTCCGGCGCCACTGGCTATTGGGAAAAGATGAAGATTGGCGTTTACGCCGTCAAAATCCATCAAGCGGTTTTCAAGATATCGACGATTACATTTTTGCCACTAGAAGCGCTGTTTTCGTATCACAAAAACAAAAATGGCTGATAATTCTTAGTTTTTAATATACAGAAAGAATAAAAATATGTATCTTATAGTTTTTTGGGGTAAGGAATTCAAATATGTTATTACATTTGTGAAAAAAGCAAAGGAAAACACTTTATTTTATTGAACAAAAGTTTTGGGGTACTCTATTTCAATTTTCAATGCCCCATATCTTAAATCTGCAAAAAGATTTTTTCCCCAACCAATGCTAAACTGTCAAGAAAAGCTACCTGCTTCATGTGCAAAGGCATGATAAATACGTTTTTTTGTAAACTTCTGCAATTGACATGAATGTTTCATTGCTGATATTCACAATGTTTTCAATCAATAGACTTGAAGTGTAGTACATGATCACAGTCACACAGAATAGGCATTATGATGTTGTAGCGGTTGGGGAACTATCTGACTAGTTGTAAGACTCCAGCAACCGCCCAACCGCTACTCTGGAAAGGGGTTTCTTGTTTGCGGGAGTATGAAAACGAATGTACTCCACTACTCCTAACAGACATACACTTTCAGCTGAGTAATAACAAAACTAGGAGGCAATTTGTGCTTTCAACAAAAAGTTAGTTTCAGACTTAAGATACAAGGCAGGTGCTGTTCTGATAAGGAACCCTCATAAAAATCTTTATCAGAGACTGACCAGCATGCTCAGCTGAATATTAAAATGGTAATTTGAGACATCAATAATACATAAATATACATTGTCATTATACGATATGTTGGAATCCTACAATGTCACAGTAAGTGTTCTGGATTAACAAAAAAGGCTACTTTCTTCTTTCCAAAGATATGATAAATGTGTAGTGTTGCAAACTTTTGCAGTTGGTTACTTGGTATGAATGTCTATTGTTCATTGCAAGAATTTATCAGTTTTTTCATGCAATGGTTGGAACGACTTGTGAAGCATGATTAAATTTGTTAAATCAATTCAGCGATAGTTATTCAGTTATGAAGAAATGCAGAAATCTAAATAATCAATAACAAAATGGCAAGGCTATTTGATTTAATTCCGATAGTTAATGAGACTTCGATTACTACCGGAAGTGTATAAAGTGTATATTTATCTTCTTCGTTTGAACCTTTTTCTTCGCCACTTCAATGGTCGAGGGGCTCTGCCTTTTACCACCCTTGGGCAGTGGTGGCGACGTGGTCTAGATGTTTATAAGTGTATATTATAAAGTGATCAATGCTGTCAGAGTGCTCAATGTGATGTGTGTTACCATCTTGACTTTTAGGAATTTAATAGGCAAATAACTTATTGTAGAACATGCTGTACAATACACAGCATTAACTACAATTTATGTGTCAAAGTTATGGAACTGGAGAAGTGCTTTATTGGCAAATCAAACGAGTCTGATGAGTATCATAAAACGTATTGGCAGTGCAAGACAGAAGCGTAGTTGGCAGCCGGCGGGCGAAGCCCGATAACGTGTTCGCTGAAGGCGACACTTAGCGGCGAGGGGTCTGGGGGTCCTCCCCCAGAAAATTTTGAAAAATTACTTTCAGTTTAGTGCATTCTGAGAGCATTTTCAACAAAATTGTGGGTATGAATATTCCTGTAAAATGGTGCTATCCGGTGGCATAGCGAAAGGATAAGATCATGTTTTCTTCGGCATTTTTCGGATATAAAGCTAAGTCTCTATGTTTTCTTGTAGCTAATTTCAGGCTGAGATATTCGAATGTTTGGTATTAATTGGCAAAAGTCGCTCTTTTAATGCAGTTTCGTTTAAAATTAGGCAAACTTTGTTTTAGAGACATAGGTTGATTGCTTTTTTTTGCGAGATTATTACAGTTTTATTATTTATCAATTTTCTCCTTGGTTGATCTAAAAAGCGATCTTATTCCGGTAAGTCACTAACTTTTATGCTTTAAAGTCAACCCAAAGTTTAGAAAATGTAACGTCATAGACGTCATACATCTTGATGAGTGTCAAACAAAAAGCTTTGAGATAATGAAGTTACTTTATTTCTGATGTATTCAAGTTTTGTATAACGAATAGCTGTTTAGACGTTAATCTATTCTAGATCGAACAAGCGACCTCAGCAGTTGCAGATGGCTTGCATCCTTTCACAGTTTGACGTGAAATTACATCATAGGCTGAAGCTTTTCTTGCAAACAATGTATTAACATACGTAAATTCAATTTGAAAGGTTGAAACCCCCAAACCCCCCTCCCTTGGCTACGCCACTGGTGCAAGACAGTGATATATTATTTAATTTCTCTTCTTTTCTACTGCTATTGTTTATTGCGATATAGCCTACCAAAAGTCCCACATTTTTGACATGTGTGATCTGTTGAAAAAAATAAAATTCAAAATAAATCACAGTTGGATTCCGTATGGGACTTGCAACTGCCATGGCTAGCGAAATTCTGCCTTGCTTTTTTCCAGATTGAAAAACCACTTTTACAAATGCTTCACTGAAAGTAAAAATAATCAATTAAAACGCCAACCCCAGCCAGCTTAATCTGTTGTTTTTACATCGATTCAACGTTGTAGGGCGTTGAATCAATGTAAAAGATGCACAAGCTTGCTCGCGGGGACGCAAGTCTTCCAACTTAAAGGCAATAAGCAACGCAATATCCTCAGAAATAAAAGAATGAGAAAAGAATTTTACTACAAGTGAAACGCATTTTAACGTCTAATAAACGTAGGAACATGTTGACTTTACTTGTATTATTTCGTCATACTGCATTTTTTGCATCTTAATACGTATATAATATAATTGTTCGCTCATTGTGTGTTTTAAACTTTATCGTCATTATATTGCGCATGAAATCTTCGTGGATAAGATAAAGACACATTAAGAATAAAAAATCATTTAACACCGGTGGAGCAAAATTGCAGTTTAATAGAATAAACTTTAACTAATATTAACAGGACAATAACATACCGAGCTGTTGAAAACTCGACAGGGAAAGCAAAATGTGGCATCCTTAGCTTCTGAATACTCCAGCCAGAGATAATCATCAAACCACTGGTTACTTACTGTATTACTTTAGTAGACTTCGTTTTCAATCAACATTACATCCTTGAAACATGGAATGACCCACTGCTGTATGCACTGCCACCACTCAAGAACCAAGCAAGAGCCAATCTGCTGAACAGCCGGTACCAATTGTTACGTGACAGGCAGCAGGCAAAGTATGCGTGAATAGAATCACAAATTCGTAATAATAACAGCAGCAAGAAGAGCAAGTTTAAAATAAAAGAGAAAGCTTTTATCCCCCTCCCCCCCTTGCAACTTGAGTTGGCTTCAGGTTGGGATCCAAATAAAAAAAAAAACAATATGTAAGAATATAAAAAAAAAAATGAAGATGATGCCCAAAACATTGGGGGGCAGCTGCCCCGCCTGCCCCCCCTCTGCCGGCGCCACTGCGTATAGGTTATTTCAAAGAGCCGGAGTCAAAGTGAGAGATTGCAAGGATGACTCAAGTGCAAAAGTTTGCAACAAATTACATTTATCTGCTTTTACACATGAAACAGATAGCCTTGATGTCTTGTTACTTCAGAACATTTACTATGACATCATAATGCATATGCTGTGTGATCATGTATTTTTTATTAAAAGTGTATGGAGAATCAGCAGAGCCCTATTTATGGGATATGCATTTCACTCTTCAACTGTAGAGCATCATTAGTGCCTTATTCAAATAGAAAATAATGTGATTATATATTACACTTCAAGTCTATTGATTGAAAACATTATAAATGTAGCAATAAAACATTTATGTTAATTGCAGAAGTTTACAAAAAAAACGTATTTATCATGCTTTTGCATATGAAGCAGGTTGCTTTTCTTGACAGTTTAGCATTGGTTGGGGAAAAAATCTTTTTGTAGATTTGAGATATGGGGCATTGAAATGGAGTACCCCAAAACTTTTGTTCAACATAATAAAGCGTTTTCCTTTGCTTTTTTCACAAATGTAATAACATATTTGAATTCCTTACCCCAAAAACTATAAGAATACATAATTTTATTCTTTCTGTAAATTAAAAACTAAGAATTATCAGCCATTTTTGTTTTTGTGATATGAAAACAGCGCCTCTAGTGGCAAAAATGTAATCGTCGATATCTTGAAAACCGCTTGATGGATTTTGACGACGTAAATGCCAATCTTCATCTTTTCCCAATAGCTTTAACATATTAAAAAATGAAGAAATTCTGTAGAGTGACCCTGCATTTGGTGGCGAGGAAGACAAAAATCTGGCGACTTGCCCCAAACTAAACATCAACTTAAAAATGCACAAACCAATTTTTTTATTTCAAAACAAAATTTTTGAAAACATGTTTTGCTGTTTGCTCATTGTTAGAATTCAAGATTCGGTATGTTACAGTTGTATAAGTTGGATTACTATTTTCAGCAAAAGAATTACGAAAACGACGGTTTGTATAAACCCGCTGTTAAGGAACCACAAAGAAGAAAATCAACGGAAAGTACTAAAGAAAAAGTAAGTTGAACATTTGCTGTTGCAAGCCACTGTGCTTCTGGTCTATCGCCAGTGGCCTTGTGGTAGTTGCTACATTGCTTGGGAGCATTGTGTAAGTCCTGTTGCTCTTCGTGCAATATTGGCTAAGGAAGCTTCCATACAAATCTTCCACGTTGTTGTCAACCAAGCCAGCTTCTCAATCGAGAGACCTGGGTGCTACCCATTTCGTCCCCTGAAAAGATCGAGAGAAATTTTGAAATGGTTGCGGCAGCTGCGATCAGCAACTTCGGCTCTGTTGTATTTTTTTCTCGATCTTTTCAGGGGACGAAATAGGTTGCGCCCGACCTTGAAGATATTCGTTTCACAAATTTGTCATTGATCTTCACATGTGTATTTTTCCTATCATTTGGAAACTCAATGTTTATGTTATACTTACGTAATAATCAAAACAGTGTGGCAAAATCGCAGTTTAATGTTTAACCCACTCTGGTGAGACTGAGGTTGCGGATCTTCAGTTTTCTTTCTCGAATTTGCTTTTATTCCTCAGGCGTCGCTCCCTCATAAACGATCCGTGGCTCTTGATGAGAAGCTGAGGGCATCCGGGAAGACATTGAAAGGATACGCCCTCCTTGGCCAGATACAACGCTCCTCCAGCAAGCCTTCAGGTAGATAGACTTGATATATTCAGATAGACTTGCGGATTTTCAATAAATTTAATAAATTTCAACGAGCAAAATAACTTCAGGACTTTGCTTCATTGAAGCGAATGATCTTGTTGCGAAAAGTGAAATTTTGAATTCAAAATCGTATTTACTTTTAATAGTTTTGAAGAATTTATTGCTCGGACTTTTCATTAAATTGTGCACAGATAGAAGTGAAGGGTTTTGATATTATTTTGTTTGGTTTGAATCCGTTCCAGTACTAGAAACGTATATTGACAACTTGTTCTGCGGAATGAGCGGATGCAGAACTAACTTGCATAATCAGTTCATTCTCGAATTGAGAAAACCTCATCTGAAGTTTATTCTTGCCAGTTTTGCATACTCGTGAACTGTAGAGGATTTGAACCACTGACGCAGTCCGGTCATCAAGATTGACAGAGTAGTTGTTGTGGTTTTATTATCATCCTGCCATTGCATCCATGGTGACAATAAACGTTTTACAGATTCCGGCGAGCCTCACCGGAAACGTTTGAAGGTGTTCCCAGAAGGGAAAGCCAAGCAGAGTTCAGACCAGGTGAGGTATTTTAACTTATCACATGCAACTTTATTAAGTTATTGAAATTATACTTGTTGTGTTAGTCTCTAATGAATCACAAAAATCTCAGTATCTACTCACACAGTAATCCTTGCATACAGGCTCGCGTGCCGTGCAGTGATGCGTAATTACCATTGCGCGCCGTCTTTGGGCATAACAGTGCATTATGCCTTTACACTACACTACTCACACTTTGAAACATTGTGCACAAAGAATTGCCAACAGATTCTATGCATTCCGGTAGATTCCATACGTTCCAGTGGATTAGATCGCGTTCTACGTTGCCAGTCATCACACTCCCCCACAAGTGTTTGTGTCAACAATGAACAGCACTCGCAACATTTTCATCATTCCCTTGGTTTAATGAATAGTTGGTTAATTCTTATGCCCGTCCAGTTTAAAGAACTGGACGTGGAGATTAATCCACTTCGTATGTAGCTTCACCGAAACTTTCTACAATCTACATTGTAGAGCGGTGAGAGCAACGTTTATTTGTGATAGATATCACCGTGATATAAATCACAAACTACCATTGTTTAAGTTGCTACATTGATAGCGTTTTGTGGCGACGGAAGAGCTCTCCTAACCAGTCGACCACCGATTTGTAAACCAGCAGATGGTTATTCAGGGCAAAACCACCGCAACGGACAAAAAACCAAGCTCGGGTTCTTCCAGCCGGAAATGCATTGTGACGTCATGCGACAACGACGCGCTGCCCGGTTCGGTATATTGCAGCAATCAGTGCATACTACGTCACGCTAAAGAATCCCTCAAGACTATATCGAAGGTAGGTTGGAACCAGCTAATTGCCAGCTCGCCATATTGTATTATGAGCAGTAGAAGTGTATTCCCATCTTACAGCCTTCAACCGATAGAGTTGATTGTGACTTTCGTCAGATTAATCATGTTTGATTGTGGCTGTCAAGTGGCCAACTGCGCATCGAGGCCAGCTGCGTGGGCAAGTGGTGAGAGTCTCAGCACGACGCTCGAAAACACTGCTCAAGAGCATGCAGTTGTTTCGTGGGCAGAACACGACACTTAGTGCCATGCTTGAAGGTGGACACGGAGATTGGCTTCCTTGCTTTGTCCTCCACTGAATCTAAATCTTCAACGATCGGCAGTAGACCTGGATACGACAACAATTGTGACGACCGACTGCAAGTGAACGAGTGCGCTCTTGTATCACGGAACTGTGCACCTTCAAACAATTTCCATGTCGCTACTTTTTAAACGATTGCGATATCCCGCAGTGTGTCAGTAGCGAGCTATTAATCGTTGCTGTCTTTCAGGAAAAGTCAGGTGAAAAGAAAGTGAAGAACCCGAAAGAAACGCGTGAAGGAAAGCCGAGACGACCGCACAAGTACGTGGTTGGTGAAACGTTGGTTGGCGCCCAGTAGTTACAGACCTGTGTTTCTCGGCATTCGAGTGCAGCAAGAATTCAGCGATAGACACGTGTTTCGCCCATGAGGCTAGGCTCATCAGTATCGCACCACTAATTCATGCCATCTAGTTCTCAACCGCTGCTTTTATCAGTCAATTGCATCCTTACCCTTGTCACCTTGTGGAAAGAAAACAACTAAACTAACTGTCGCCTTTGTCACTTGCAATGTATGCAAGCACCGGCACATAACCTAAGCCTCCCATCAACATACGATTGAGCGTTCAGTTCAAAAAGGACAAGTTGCTGCCGATATTGCTTTGAGTTGTTTTGGCAATGATCCCCTACTTGTAGTTGTAACAATCTCTTGTACAGAGATCCAAAGAAGAGGATTCCGGTGATTTGCAAGAAGACACAAAAGATCTTGACTGGACCAAACGCTCCTTACAGAAGAGATTTGAGCGCGTTTTTAAAGCAGCACCCTTCTTATGAGGTAAGTGGGGTGATCGGTTTTGTATGACGTAATAAGATGGTTGTAACCGAAACCAATGTGGTCACAATTGAGGCAAGAACAAATTTCACAGTTCCTGATTGGTCACATGTTTGACATTTTAGTCATGTGACCGCTGATCACGTGTTTGGCGGGAAATTTGGTTGTTGGTGTTGTTACATGTGCAGTGAAGATTGAACAGTAGAGATGTGATTAACTGTTATTTGCGAATTGACTATTGCTATTGCCTTTACATTTGTCCTGTTACATTTATTTTTGATCAGCGGAATGGCCGAGTGATCAGAGAGATTATTAGTAGGCGGGAGGTTAGTTTTAACTTCAACTTTAGCCCTAGTTTTAGAATACAACAGCTAACAGGACATTCTAAGACCTCTGGATTTTTTTTTTTTTTTGAAATTGCGGTCCAAAACACAGGAAAGTGGTCTTTTCGATTTGTCCTTTTGAAAATGCAAAGCTCCGCGGCTCCGGTTCCAGCTCCAAAGCTTTGCTTTAGTTGGTGTACTAGGTAGGCTCATGGCCATGGTAGGCTTTAATAAACTTGCATCGGACGTGAAAAGTCATCCCGGATTTTCAACCGTTTTATTCTCTTTCCTCTCGTTTGCTTTATGAGAATCCGTGTAGTGTTTGTACAGCATGTTTATTCTGCTTCACTGCGTTCACTCCTTTAATATCGACTCCTGTTTAGAAGCACACTGCTTGAAGCTCACGTTTAATCCAGAGTAGCATTAAACAGAATACAGTGGAGTTTTTATTCGCAAACATTTGTCATTCGTTCTTATGGCATCAGCACGGTGGTAGCAGTTGCCATTGGTGGCATAAACACAAACGATCTGAGGGTTGATATTTGAAAGTTGAAAATTGTTGGTTAAAAATACAACATCGCGATTAAATGGCGTTGAAAGTGAAGAATTCGTTGAATGAATTTACCACAGAAAGATTTTATTCTGGCACATTTAAACTTTATTGATCTCCATTGTCTGTGTAAGCATTAATTGCAGGTGTTGTCACATTAAGCTGCACACGACACTGGTGATCGGTTATGACCAGCGTCGCAAACAGTTCGTTTAGCGTCGTCAGTGACGTCACAATCAGTTGATCGATGTGCTCTCTCATGTGTCTCCCATCGATGTCCTCGGTGGTATTTCTATAAGCAAGCTCTTCAGTTCAACGTGTCGTTCTCTGTTTGCTTCGTTTCACCGCACCCGCATTGCCAGATCATGTGATCTGGTGGACCAGCCAATGAGCAACGTTCATTGTTTGAAACGTCAGAGACCACGTCACTGGGGGAATCGGCCTTCACTCTAAAGCAGTGGAGCCGCAGCAGCACATTCCTGTCGAAGACAAAATTCTGTTTAATTGCCACGACACCTGCTCTTCATGGCAATCCTCATGAGATGCTACAGGCGTTCATACAGATTTGGTGGATTGTATAATTGTTACTGTGAGGCGGTTGTGACGACATAATGCCACAATGCAACTTCATGTGCGTGTCGCCTTCTTACCTCGATCGTTGCAGCTTCATGTTGCCATATAGCTCCCGGTTATTTGTCAGCTTTGCCTCTATGACGTTGTTGTTAGTGTCAAACTCTTCATAAAATGTATCCTCGGTCACTTGTTCATCGTCAGTCGATTTCTTTCGTTTTGTTTCATGTTTCCTCGTCATCAGCAATTGCGTGCGGTTTAGCGCGAAATTGTTGTCGCGCAAATCTAAATTTCTCAAATTGATGTTGCTATGGACGACCAGCGGTTCCCAGGCAACTATCGCGTTGCCACGCAGGTCTAGCGCCGCCAAGCGACCGTTTCCAACGAACGTATCCGGGTGTATCTGCCGCAAACTATTGTATGCCAGACGTAGTACCTGAAGATAATGAATCTTTGATTTAGTGATTGTTCGTAGTTACTGGAACATATCTTCGCCTTCATATCAAAGATTCAAACAAGGATAAAATTTGTAATCGCACATAACAAATAAGTCACACAAGCATCTTGTATATCGAAAGTAATGAACATCACAGTTCAAACTTCATTGTATCTTATTTCCCTTCCTAGTTGCACCTGTGCCTCGACACAGATGTTACTAAAGTGAAGTAGGCAACCGCTTTCCACAAGGGAATGCTGGTAGCGCTATACGACGATGATTATTCTTTATTGGTGTATTCGGCAGCTTCTCTGAAGCCGTCTGCACGTTCTAACGAGATTAGCCGTTACAGTCCCACACAGCTGGTTGGTGATTCAAGACCCAATACTAACCTGCAAGTTCTTGAGGTTTTTTAAAGTGTAAGAGTGTAGGTAGGTCAGTTGGTTGGCGCTCAGATCCAGAGTGTGGAGGTTCCTTAGGAATCGAAATCCTCCAGGACTCACCTGCGGAGGAAGGAAATGTTAAAAAGGTCGGAACTTCCGCTTGAATACACTGAGAATATCAGCGGATACATTACTTCAGAAAACTGAAATTTCTCGAAGACTTATTGTGAGTTTAAGATCTGTATAACTGGCCGACTTTTGTGTCATATCCAGGTTTGCGCCCGCCAGATGAAGATTTAAATTTAGTAACTGAAAGGCAAGGAACCCAATCTTTGTTGAACGTTGAAGCTAAATTTATTAGTTTTTTGTGGATCTTTATGTTGGCCATCTTGTCTTTGAAGATTTAATTTTTTTTTTAGAAAATTTGCTTTTTGGGTTCTGGTCTACAACAATATAGTTCGTGCCGTTTTTTTCACACAGTTTTGTCGTGGGTAGGAACAAACATTGGAAAACCGTTGTCACTTAAAAATCGTCAATGCTGTTGATGTTGTTATAACGATGTAATCTGATATACGCTTTGCACGTAAGAGCAATTTCTAGGGTAGACGCCAGACGGTCCATGATGGTCAGTTGATTGTGACGTCTGTGGTTGCTGATTGTTTGGAAGCTTTCGTTTGTTTCCAAAGCATTTTGCGAACTCGTCCGCTATCATTCTATCGGATTTCGTTTGTAGTCGGTGGTGCTCTGATCCAATTTCGTGCTTAATCTTGCAATAAATTACTCAGCAACATCCTATCTGGCGCCTCTGTTTGTCTGGTCCTGTCTGGACCACCGCTTCTCGTGGTGACTTCATTCACGACACACTGCACAAGTGCACAATGCTAGCTCAGAACTGACATGTTTTCCCACCGACCAAAAAGTCAGCATTTGTATTTTTTTTCTTGTTTTCTGTTTTAATTTCTTGTTTGTTGTGAAGACAATTATAGCAGCTAAGCGCTCAAACAAGTAACTCAGTGGATCTTTCTAGATCTTAAGTACATCAAAATTCTTTGTTTAGCTGAACAGCCTCAACCAAGCAGGTTGTCACTTTACATCGTTTCAACGTCTAGTCGAATTAGTTATCTTTTCATGGCTGATCATATGTTAGAGATGAATTGTGTTTGTGTATGCTGCCTATACGATCCCGGGAATAACTTTTTGTGTCGTATCCAGATTTACAACTATGGTTGTTTGTAGTTCAGGTGTCATTAAGTGGCTAGCTGCATGTTACTGCTTTTGAGGGGTGTCGAACAGGCGCCCTTGCGAACGTTGTACAAAGGCTCTCACCATTTAACGACACAGCTGAGTGGATGGTTATTACAATGCTAATGGACGCTTACCGATCGGATGCGGTTGTATGAGGCGTTGAGATTGAGTAGGTTTGGGTTATGGGAAAGCTCTTTCCTTCCTATCCAAGTGATCCTGTTCATTGCAACGTCTAGTTTTTCCAGCTCCTTATTTCTTGACAAGTCAACTTCCCGAAGACTTGCTAGCCTGTGTGGATGGAAATAGATTAATCATCTTACGGCGCAAGATAGTTTTGGAGAAAATTTTGCTAAAAGGAAAGCAGCAGCATTTGGATTTAATAGGTCCTCAATGATCGATCGGCGTTAATACATGGATTGCTACCCGACTAGTAAATCAGTTCTTTCGACGTTGTATCAACGTAAACTTCACTGGCTGGGCATATGCTTAGTGCTTGATGGACATTGCAAAACGGGTGAAAAGTTTCATTTTAAGAATTGAATAGTTCTTGGGCAAAAGCAAACATCGTCAACCTGTGCTAGTAAAAAAGTAGAACCATAGCGACCTTTGGATAGAACCGCACAATACGCTTAAAAGGGCGGAGTAGTTATTGTGATTTATTGTATGTGGAATGCCCGATAAGAAATGCAATTTGTACCACTATGTCCACTATTCTTTGAAGAGTTACATTTAGAAGTTGGTTGTTCTCTTTCTAGACTAACGTTCACACAAGATGTTTCAAACAGAAGTTGCTTGTTACCGATTGTCAGGGACGTATAGAGCCAACAAGTTCTTGTTGTTGGTCAGATCCAACCTGTTGTTCCATCCCACAAATTGTATTCGGTTTCCACCCAAGTCCAACTGCTGGAGGTTCCTGAAAAAACATGGTTTGGTGGTTTTAGCTGAAGTTGTAGAGGAGACATCAACATAAAAACTCTTCCAGCTGCAGCTCTAGATGATTCCTCATCAAAACGTATCTCCCAACGCAAAAATTTGCTACAAATTAGATCATTTTCGTAATTTCTGGGCCACGTTTGATAGGGGTCTGCTACTATTCGGTGAGTCCGATTCGGTGAGTCCGATTCGGTGAGTTCCTAACCTCTAACCCTTAACCCTAACCCCAAACTCTAAAACGGCAATGATAATTAGGCTACGGTACCCGATAATTTAAAAAAAAATTAAAAAAATCCCCCTTTAAGGGATCGGATTCACCGAATCGGACTCACCGAAACGGGCCATTCCGGTTTGATAGACAATGTATATCAATGATGGGCAATATATTTCTATAGTATCTTGACTTAAACTATTGTGGTTACGTTTATTTGGCACGCACTTTTCTTTGGTCTAGATTTGGAACTGTCGCTGTTGCTAATTATGCAATGCCAACGCATTGCCTTGCATTAGATGACACAGTCGCCTTAATAACATCAGAGACACATTTCTCTAAAGAGAGCAGCCAGGTATTAGCCTTAGATTGAATAGGCGCCCTTTATATTCTTTGCGTGCATCGTATCCACTTATGTCGTCATAATTGTTGCAACGCGAAACCACCACAAGTGATTAGATTAAACTTGAACTTGCCGGCCAAGCAACTCTTGGGAAGCTCTATGACTTTCCGCTCTCGCAAGTGAGCGTCATCTCAAATACTTTAAAGCTCCGCGTGTTTTTGGGGAGTATGTGTAAGTTAAACCACCGTAACATGTTGGAAGGGATGACGTACATTTATTCCAATGCATCACCAGTCGGACACGACTGGCAGAGCTGAGTGAATTTATTTGTTATTACATCGTTTTATGTCCTTTCACCATCTGCAATCGTTGAACCAACGTAACGAATGCAGCAAATCGATGGGTAACCCCCGTGTTGTCCATGAACCCCCCGAGCTCATTGTTACGACAATAATACGCAGAAACACAAACCTATTTTTCTTGAACGCTGCTTTGTGCAGGAAAATGATCTTATTTTGATGCAAATCCAATTTCTTCAACCCTGCCATGTAGGATGTGGTTCGTCTGGTGATCCGCTCAATGAGATTTCGTGAAACGTCCAAACTCTTCATGCTGTTGTTCCTCCGGTCGACGATGGCGCTAGAGAGTTTTCGTATCCCGTTTTGTCTGCAACATAGTTTCAATTGATGGTTGCTGAGCGCAGTGTGCGCCCACAACCGGATCTGCTCCTTGAGTGGCCTTGGCAGCAAATTATTGGCGTTTCGAAATTGCCAGAATCGATTTTCAATCCTCAGAATTGAGCAGATGTTATGTGTTTCTTTCGATAAACAGAATTTACTGATCAGAGGAAAAAATAGAAGTCTGAGGAATATTTTGATTAATTTTGTTTCTAAATATTGACGAGAAACTTTCAGTGCGTGTTTCGTGTAATGCGCTATGTCAGTGTATCACTTCGGTGCTGGGCCCGCGCATATATTTAGACTTTGTTAGTTTGTAGCGCTTTTGACAGCTCGTTGGCTCTGCTTGCCTCTTGCAAGTTTTCCCACCCCTGACTACGCCCTTGCTACCGAGGCTGAGCTTTGTTAAATAGTTTTGCGGATTTGAGTCCATTTGCGGTTGTTTTTGTGTTGAACGCAGTTGTTTACTGGTGATCACCAAAGCTACCTCAGCCAGTAAGTCGGTTCTGCATACGTTGAATCAATGTAAAAGAGGATTGATTTGACGTCTGGCTGATCATGAGCAGCCACAACCAGCTGACGTTAAACAATGTTTTCCACGCGTGCGGGATTCTCTTTAGAATTTTAAAGATGTTTATTTTTAACTTATTTCAGTAGGTCCAGTGGCGTACACAGGATTTTCTCAAGAGAGGGGGGCATTCGAAATTATTTTCGAATTGAAACGAATTAAAAAAACGCCCATTTGCTAATAGTAACTAGTAAGTCATATGATGCAAGATCAGCCTACCATAGTCAGCTTGAATTAACGACAATAACCCTTGCGTGATTTAAACTAGTGAATATCGAGCTTCTGCAGCAATATTTACAACATTTTTTCATTTTAAATAACCAAAAAAAAACACTAAACAAAGTGAACTAAGTGGGTTCCTAAACAACCGCCCCCCCCGGCGGGTACGAGGTAGTTAATACGGCCCTGCTACTCAAGACCACTCCTGAACAATAACATGTTTGCACTACAAAATCACAACAACGCTAAAAAAATCAAAAAATTTGAAGGGGGGAGGCATAGCCCAATAGCCTCCCTGTGCGTACGTCACTGAGTAGGCCTATCCATATTTTATTTACTTAATTGTAACTTATCAGCTGAGTTGCTATGTTGGGAGTGAACTCAGTGACAACTTCGAAGTGTCGATTGTTTAATGTTTATCTCAAAGAAGCACGTTATGAGTTGTTTACATGTGTGATACTGATGTGGTTGGGTTTGTGTTTAAAGATTAAGTTTTTATTTGTTTTTATTGTTTACATCGATGTCTGCAGCTTACTTTCTGGTCAGGTAATTGTTTATTTCTTTGTATCCAATCCATGCTAGTCGCGGTACGGATGAGATACTTTCACGACTAGGTGGTCATGGTCATGCCCGGTCGCGCCCATGTTTACCCTCCACTAATGGTTCGATTTTTATGTCTATCCAACCAGGTAAGAGTTCATATAACCCCTGAACACACCTGGCGCCTTTGCAATGATCCAAAACGAATAAAAAAAAATGCAAATCTTCACCGGACATTTGCAATTTTCAAAGCCATGGTATTTAAAAGGCAATGTTACTTTTATTGATACATATTTTTAATGCAGTAAATCTTTGTAACAACCGACTGGCTCTTTAAGTCTTGCTTGTGCCCACCTGACGCTGGCAAACTGTAGTTTCGTGTTTGATTTGAAGACTCCCTTGAGTGCTCCCTCGCCCCTCCTTGCACTCATTCCCAGCTTGTTGTTATTGGCAACCAGACTGACGAGATTCCTGTTTTTGACGAGGCTTCCCTTGAACGATTCTATGTCGTTGTTGCTCACCTCCAGGTATCTCTGGAACATAACGTCACTGCATTTCTCCGATCTGCGTCATCGATTTGATGACGTCATACACGGTCAGTTGACACTCACCAAGTTCCTGAACCTTCGCATGACCCAAGGGTCCAAGGTTCGAAGCTGGTTGTTGTTGAGGAGGATCATGACCGCAGACCGGGACACCATGTTGAGTCGGAACCATCCTCCCATCCCTGGGCACACAACAAACTTGGACCGGTACTGGCACATCCTGGTGGAAAGATATTTTAAGTAGGCTCATGAACAGTGAAGGAAAACAACACCGCACATTGTTTGCATTTCACGAAAACATACAAAAAGTGATATGTGAATTAATAAAATTCAGGGTAGATTTCAAACGCTTCAGACTGCAAGGAATGTGCTCCCACTGAAACATGCCGATTTATGTGGAGAATGGTGATATGGTTCACTGCTTTTAGGTCACGTGATAATGAAAAAACTGTGGTGCTCGCTATAACTTTATTGGTGTGCTGCGATAGCTGCAACAATTAGCCTCGCGCTTTTGATCTATTATTCTGCGTCATGGCGACCGATATACACAGGTATGTTCTGTACGATATCGACATGGTGTTGGACGGTTACTGGCCCTAAACTGATTATTTTGCCAACCTAAACAAATTTACGGAAGATTTTGCATAATTTCACTTTTCAAGATATGTAGGAAGGAGAATTGTATCTTGTTTTTGTAACTTTTTTGTTTTTTGACGTTGAAATAACCGTTCGTCGAATGTTATTGCTATCGGTTATCAGTGAGGTTGGGCTATTTGTGAAGAGTAACTGAGTGACTGGATCTCTTCACCTGGTGAAGACTTGAGATTCCTGTTCTCAAAGAATCTAAACGTAAAGGCAAAACACTTTTCTTGTAAGCTTCCTTCGAGACGTTGAGCATGTTTTGTTAAACGAACAATAATGTTCTGAAGAAGTATGTTGACAAGGACAAAACTTTTGTGCTCGCTTGATTTGGCAATAATCTCGCCAGTTGATTCATCAGAAAACGCGAAACTTTTCATCAAGCCGACTATTCCACACACACTGGTGATGTTTATGCAACAATATAAGTGCTTGTAACATGAAGAGATGTATCAACCGCAACTTGTCATTATCCACCTGTGCATGTAGTTGGATTAACGCGTGAAACATCGTGTCTCTGTACGAGTTCAATCTCTGGATACTTTGCGAACTTGACCGGTAATCTTTTTTCTAATCCTTGATAAATGGCATTTTGATCTATTGCATATCTTAACAACATCGGATTTAAGAATTCCTGTTTAATGCGTTGTTTGATGGAGTTTTGAATTGTCTGGCAAGATTACAGTAAATGCTTGACCGTCGGTCCTTAACGATCTTTATAATTCTGATGTCATCATCAGCCATTCATTCATATTCCTTCACTTTATGTGGCAATCCGGTTGCTATTTGCTGTTCCACCTGACAACATTGAGCCATATCAGATCTAATCGACATGGCGACCTTTGAAAGCCCGGTGATTGTCGCATTGCTTGCTCTAGGCTTGAACTGATACAAGAAATCTTAAAAAGTTTAAAAACAACGTGTTTTACAAAGTGATTGTGAATTTTATGCAATGATTCCCCAAAGCACTTTAGCGAAAGCGTTTTCAACCTAATAAACAACGACGATTTTGAAAATCTTTAGAGTAGAATTTGCCGCAAGTTATGGAAATCATTTCAATTTCTGTGAGGTTGAATGTTTTGGTGATACCTCTTTCAGACAGCTACAATTGGCGTTAAAACTTTTACGAGGTTTTGTGGTATCAGTCGTTTTCTGCTTTAATTCAACGTCTGCAAACGTTGTATCATATTGATGAAAACAGTGGCTGATCTGGAACGACAGATGCCACTTCATTGAGCTTGTGGTAACTTTGCATACCTGGTGAGTCTTCTCTTGCTGGTCCCTGCTATTCTGCCGATCGACTGTTCACTCGATTCGACCAGTGATGTAACAATGATGACCAGAGCGATCCATGACGTCACTATCCTCATGACGCCTCTGTCGCGTGATCCGACAAGAGTTAATTCCAAGCAGTTTTGAGATCGGACCCTAAGCAATTTCTAGGTTCTTCTCCATTTGAACCGCGCAAGCAACGTCATTCGTTATCTTAGTCACTTACTGCGCCTGTAAAACATTTGTTTCTATTTAGTTTGCTTGTATCGTAGTTCAGTTCATACCTGGCTTTGATGTTATTTGTAAGAGTCGAATCAGCCGCCGTTGTCCCTCACTGACAGTGCTGTCTGTTGTTGAATAATGTTGAGCAGCTAAGAGCTTACAAACACGAAATTGATATGAAAGTTGTCAAATTTTTAAACGTGATTACTGAAGCATAGCCAAATGGCTGACAACCGCCTTCAACCAATATGTTGATGGACTACGTCATAAGTTATTTGTCATCTCAGCTGTAAAGTACCTTCTTATATATCACTTCTGCCCATAAGCTTGCTGTTAGGTTCTTATGTTCATCACTTAAATCGAAGACAGTATGCCTTGTTTACTTCGATTACTAAAGTCACGAAAGCGATACTGACCTTGCTTGGGTTGATACAGCTAACTTGTTGCACACATAGTCGACCTTTTATTTTTACGTATCATCAACAAAATAGTTTTACCGTCCATTTTGATCACACGTTTTCTTATGTGCGATCTAAATAATACTACGACGAAAACACCAAACGGGACGCAATTGGAAGTGGTTCGCCTGGTTAGACCAGAGATGGTTGAACCAGCACTTTTAGGAATCGTTGCGTTCACGCATGGATTCCATTTACGCTGAACTTATGACAGGATATCGCACATTGGGTTATCTTGTAAAGATAGCTTCCTGAAGACGTCAGTCTAACTCACCTGGTCAGTCAGGTTGCGTATATTTTCGTTGCCGTACATTTAAATGACGCTGCAACCTCGTTTAAGCTAGTTGGTCACAATCGAACGCTTTTCTGGTATTTTTCATAAGTTCTTAGTGTCCTAACAATATTTTCGCGTTTGGCTGGGTCTCACTCTTTAACTTGACCACGATTTTCTTTAAATCGCTGATTTCCAATTGTATTAATCGACCCCTTTGGGGGGACACGCTGCCCCTTCAATGGAATGCTGCCGCAGATGCATCCTTTTGAGAAATCCAATGATTTTCCCGCTTTCCAATTCGCAATAAAATATAAATAAATTACCTTAATTTTACACTTTTACATTTCAAAAGGTCTCACACTTTCCGCATGTAGTTCTGTAAAGGGATCTCCAATTTGATGACGTGCGTCAAGTTGGTAGTATTGGAAAAGTTAATTACTCCTTTTCCTAACGTCACCGGCGGTCTTCTACAACGGAGAGTCTGCACCAGAAAATGCCTCAAATTGATTTCTGGCAATTTGTTCAGCTGTGATCTTATGTGGCGACACCGTGTTGTCGTCAACTCGTCATGGCACTTGCTTGCTGTAAAATTAGATATATATATTGTACCTAAATTTCTCATCTGCTGGCACTTGTAGAACTTTTGTAGATAATCTTTCCTAATAAAATACCCTAGCCAGTTTTAGAATAAATTTAAACTGCATTGCGTGATGCTGTGTACAATCAACATGTTGAAATTGCCTCCAACTCACTGTGTAGGGTTGTCACTTGTCATCAGTTACAGCTTCAATGCACTGAAACGTAAGTGGTAGTTTTAAATAGTGAACTGATACACTGCTTGAACAAATATTTGCTCCTCTCTCTCCTGGATTTGCTGCTTTAGCCTCGCGTTGCTTTGCTCAGGCATTACTCTCGTAAGAATATTCTCCTTTGAAACATAATTTTGAGGCCTTTAAACGTTGGTTCGATGTCAAAATAGTTGATTTTTCTTAGCAATCATGCAAATCGCGTGTTGCTTTTGCTCTGCCGCTGAACCATTTGTAGACGCTGTGTATTGCTATAAAGAATTAACTTGTATCAATCGTTAATAGATAACTTAGCAAACTGATTTCTTTTTCTTGCTTTTCTGTAAAATGAGATCTTCGTTTTCTAACTTTCTTTACATAAAGTTTACAGTTTGTTACTCCCCAGTTAGAAAGCCAGCCACGTTGAATCAATGTGAAAAGTATCTGATTTGCTGGCTGTGTCTCCAACAAACTTGTTGAGCTTTTTTTCTCTGCAACTCTTCTGCGAGCAAGCGCGACGTCTGATTCAATTACATCGCGGCGTCATTGCCAAGTCCATCGCTGCACGTCATCAATGCTAGGCGCGACGGTTAGTTTTGCATAATTATGGCCACGCTTGTACCCATGCCAGAGCGCATATTCATTTTTGCCACCTGCGTATTGCGTCACATTGTTCACAGTTGTCACAATCCCAGCTAACCCGGCCACCATCTAACTTTCAACCGCAAGAAAGCTTTGAGAGTCTTGCCAGTTACTTGTAGAGGTTTTGAACCACTGACACGGTCCGGTCTCAGGATTGAAAGTTTATCGCTAATTAATTGTTAGTGGTGTCATGATGGGCAATAATTCAATTTTTCTTATAAAAGGTAGAACTGCACTTGTCTTGCGTTTTGTTTGGTGAGTGAAATTTGCCACAAAATATCTTGGCCAGGTTTTTAAATAGGGTAAGGTCGTTAATCAGCAGAGATGAGCATCTACTACTTTAAAGGTAGCGCGCTAGCCGCTACCGCTACTCGGGCCAAAGTAGCTCGCGCTACTGCTATTTTTTCCGCTCCGTTGGACACAGCACTTTGTGACGTCGAAATAACCTTGAAAACGAACGATACCACACGCCGCCATTTCAACGTCGTTATAGTAAATTTATTGTTACCCATCTTTCAAGAATAATATGAAACCAAGGAACTTTCAGAAATAATTAATTAAACTACCATTCAACGTTTTATAGGCAGAGATGAGCATTCTCTGCCTATAAAACGTTGAATGGTAGTTTAATTAATTAATTATCTTTCAAGAACATTAGCACTTAAAAATGGAATATATAATAAATAATGAAAATTGAAATATCACTTTCATCTCTCCTCTATGCCAGTTCGTTTCCTCATTTATAATTTATACCGATCCCAGGTACTTGCTAGCACCTCGTTAGACAAATGCATTGATCTGCGCCACGTTCTGCTTTGTATGTACAGAATTGTGTGACTTCTTGCGCTACGCAACAATTTCTGTTTTCTAACCAATAATGGGTTTATCCAATGAATGATGTAATTATGACGCCATAACGAGTTTTTATCTTCATCTTAATCTATTTTCTTCAGTCTGCTATTTGCCTGAGCTGAAATAAATAATTTAGTTTGCAATTCTAACGTCTTTAAGCGTTACCGTTATCCGATATTTGTCGAGTTTTTAAGCACAACATGTACTTAACACTTTCAGTTTTAACGATTCTTGATGGGACTTGAGGTTTGTTTTTGACCTTATTGTTGTAACGGTTTTGTTACTTTAGTTGTTCTGGAGTGAAAATGCAACTTCGCTGTGCATCGCATCAGGTTGGGTTTCCAGCAAACGGTTGAGATTTAACACAAGACATAATTTACGCATTATACTGTGTTGTAACCATGAAACCATGATTTGGTCTTATTAAACTTAAAACTCGAATCTGCAAGATAAACAATTACATTTAATTCAAAGTTAAACCAAACCCGCTGAACTTACATCTTCGATACAGCCTGCACAAACTGAAACTGCAAATAGAAACCAACAGAGAAGAACAATGGAATCAACACGTCGGTTTCAGGCGCTGGCTTTAGGAATCAGAGCACTTGTTCAATTACAGCTCACACTGCATTGCAAGTGCCATGTGACCAGCAAACGATAACATTACCAAATGGCTGTCAAGGTTTGCTTTGTCTAGTTCCGCTAATAACCGCCTTTAACCTTGTAAGGTTTATTGTGACATTTACTTTTGCCATGACTGACAGATATTCCAGGCCACAGATACAGATAAACCAACTTCTACAGATAAACCAGGCCACATATAAACCAACTTGCTTTGTTTGAGTTTCCATCTTATAGCGTTGTCTATGCCAAAATTGTTTGCTTTGGCTACAACGTCCATTTAAAAGTGATTATGTGCTGAGCGACTTGGAACACTTTGGGACACTGCGCGACAAAGGGAACACTGGAAAAATTTACGAACTGAGCATCTAGTTCATCAAAGGCCGCATCGGCTATGATACTGTTGATGATGATGATGTGCTGAGCATTCTTAATAACATTATATACGTCTTGTTATAGCGATGAAGTGTTTGTTGGTGTTTACTCTGGCCTTTCGTGGTCAAGAGTTTCAAGATATTCGTCTGGGCTTAATAAACATTTCCTTGCATTTACAACTCACCGAGGCCTCACTACCTGGCCACCCTGCCTTGGCCAGGTAATTGCGGTCGGTTAGTTCACGCTACTTTGGGTTTGTTGACTGGACGATGAAGGTGATGACTGAAGGCCTTTCGCATTCACAACTTTGTGTGCATAGGTTTAGTTTGTTAGGCGTAAAATCTTTCATCACGTGGCAAAAATCGGCCAGTTTGTCTCAAGTTTTTCTTAGGGTTGACAAATGAAAAACGAGCCGCATTTTTAAGCGTCGAGTTTCTTCTCACAAGTTTTCAGCGCTTCATTTAAGTTTTATTGATGGCTGAAAATTCGTTTAATGCAGCAAAGCAACAGCTTCATTCGAGCAAAAATTACAAGAATGAAACTATTCTACACCCATGGAAGTGTTGCTCCGAGTCGTCCTAACGATTGTTGTCTTTTAAACGGCAACAGTTGCGCTCAAACGAAGAAAGTTTCAGCTGATCCTTATTTTTCCATCGTTTTTATTAATTCTTGTTTCATATCACATCTTAACTTGGTGTGGTGGGATGGGAGGATTCACTTCCCTCAGGTGGGTTACCCTTTTCACCAAGAGTAAATGCGAAAGAAGAAGGAATGTCTAGGCGATGTGTTGAATCTAAGGTTTGTTGCACGCTGCCGGCTTGTTACGTCATAATCATAACTTTTATTTCTAGATTTACCGTCCGCACCCCAGCAATTCGGGGAAGGATCGCCCGAAACCTTCGCCTTCCGGTGGTGACGCAACAAAGTCCACCATCGACTTCTATCGGCACGTGGAGAGCCAGAGCCGGAAACGCGATCGGTATGGAGCCGACCCTGAGTCCGCTCCCCAACCGAAGAAAGTTAGTTCACATTCATCATCATCATAATCCATCGTCGGTTTGTTCCCCACTAGTGGGGGTGGCCGATTGTTTCCGCGCAGCAATTGTTTTTATCCCTTTTCTCCATTTCACCCTGTCCCTTGCATCTTCCTCCTTCAGTCCGATTTTTTTAAATTCATCCTTCACTTGTTGTTTCCACGTTCTTCTTGGACGACCGCGTTTCCTCTTCCCATCTACCTTTAGATCTAGTGCCTTTCTAAGAAAACTTCCTTCCTCCCTCCTTATCACATGTCCATACCATCTTACTCCACTTGCCCTTGCCATTTGGTCTATGGTCTCTCTCATCTCTAGCATATCCAACAATTCTTCAGTCCTTTTTTCCCTTCTCGTTTTCACCCCACACATAGCTCTCACCATTGAACTTTCTGTTCTTCTCAGGATTGCCAGTTCACTCTCTCTCAATACCCATGTCTCGCTACCACATAGCATTGCAGGCCGCACACAGCTCCGATATACTTTTCCTTTCATCCTTAGTGAAAATTTTCTGCCATACAACATTTCCCCACATTCCCTGAACTTTGCCCAGCCCAATCTTGCCCTTGTTGTCACCGCTGCTTCACATCCACCACTTCCATCTATCCGATCACCCAGATAACAGAAGTCTGTCACTGTTTCGATGCCATGGCAGAACTCATCATCATGGCCTTCCACTTCATCCTTCCTTTACTGCATTTCCCACAAACAAAACACTTCGCCAATCTTGTTGCGGCTCTCTTGACATTAGCACATCTTGCATGTACCCACTTTCCACATTCCTTGCATTGCATTGAATTTCTCATCACTCTCTTGCCACATATTCCACAGGGATCTGCTTTGCTCTCAACAACTGTTCCTTCTGCTCCACTCACCATCACTTTTGTTTTTTCAAGATTCACCTTCATACCCTTGGTTTCAAATGCTTCTTTCCATTTCTCAAACTTTCTCTCCAGTCCCTCCATACTATTACTTGTCAAGACCAGGTCGTCTGCATACAAAATTTCACTCAATAAGCCCTCCCTCACTCCTTCAGTTACAACGTCAACCACAATAGCAAATATCAGAGGTGACAAAACTGATCCTTGGTGTACACCAACCTTCACAAAAAACTCGTTTGAATAATTTGATCCAACTCTCACTTTTGTTCTTGCTTCCTCATACATAGACATCACAGCTCTCACTAATACCTCTGGTATACATTATGTTGCGTTATTTTTAACCCTATTCGGATGCACGTGAAAGCAAGCTTGCTTTGGTGCAAGATCATCTTCTGGTAGTCTGTAAACTTTAATTATATGCTTCCACCTTATTGGCTTGTTCATTTGCACGTCAGCCTTTTAGCACGTGCAGGTTGGAAGACACCTGTTGTGCACCCCCAACAACTTGACCCTCTTTGCTCCCTCAGGTTTCTGACTCGACCTCACAAGACAAGCGACACCGTCTCACCTCCAACGTGGTCAAGATTGCCGGCTCTTCTGCCAATCAGCACAGACCTTCCAACCAATCAGGGTCCACCACGAAGCCCAGTAAGCCACGAAGCGAGAGTTCAGACGCGACTCGGAAGCACGAAGGTGTGTTGTCTTTAAAATATCCATTGTTGTTGTGCAAGAGGGGTGGCTTGTTGCCCATACAGTGGCTTGCATTAGATGTTGCCAGGGCCATATAGAGTTGAGGGTCAAATTGAACTTTTTGCAATAATGGGCGTGCATTTGGGCCGGCATATCGAAACAGCGCTTGGTATATGTTTTATCACTTCACCTTTTGGTCTCTCTCACTCAAACATTGATTTTAAGATTTTGCAAAGTTTGTAACTATCAACAGTTTTGTTCATTACCCAAAGTCCAGTCTTCGATCCTCAAATCAAAGTTTCGATTTTCCCTCCACCAGTCAAAGCTACGCACATGGCCCGGATGGCAACGTAGTGATCTTTCATTGGTGGTTGATCACCCCTAGTTCATAGTTCAATGCTACGTCACTTAGTTTTTAAATTGTGACGTCATATTTCCGACGTACTGCTACATTTGTTCAGTCCCTTTTTCAGCTGCAAAATCGAAAGACAATCGAGGTACGGAGGTGAAACGAAAGATCTCGGTCGATGCCACCAGCACTCGAAAGTGGCCAGAAGACAAACCCAAGAAATTGGAGAGGTCCCACAGTGGAGGGGCGACAAAGGGGTCAGGGGCCGCCCCTAAACCGGAAACGAAAACAAGCAGCAACTCGGATGTTCGACAAAACATCAAGAAGAGTCTCTTTGTGAGTGACAATGTTCACCTTTCTTACGTTGGTTGATGTATCTTCAGCGACTACATGCGGAATAAAAGAAAACAAATCGACACCAATTCCAATGGGAACCAATAATTTACAATATTTGTTTCAGGATATTTTGAAGAGTCGGTCAAGCAGTTCAGAAGACTTGAAGATGCACTACGACTCCATCACTCGGCTTGCCTCCAAGATTGAGGAGTCTCTGTTCAAAGTCTACTCTGACACCACCACCAAGTACAAGAACAAGTACAGAAGCATCATGTTCAACTTGAAGGTGAGGGTTGCCACATTGTTTATGTCTTGAACCATGGAGAAGACTGTAAACGTCTTTATATTAATTTTTTTATTTTCATATAGTTTTATATCTTTTTAACGTCTCCTTTTTGATAATAATAAATAATAATCATGCTTTTATTGCGCCCATTGCGATAACATACAGTACACTGCGATCACAGATGCGATACAACAGACGACAAGAAGAAGCGAAGTGACATATAATCTTCGAGTCAGCTGCTTATTTTGGCTTGCCATTTCTTTCGCCGAGACACAGCCGCGTGCTCTGGAGCGGTGTCGAACCCACGTCCTTTCGAACGTCGCGCAGACATTCTCACCACTCGGCTACGCAGCCGACTTTGATAGAGTTTGGTATGGGGCCGTGTTTAGGATAAGTCAGTAGTTCTCAAACTGGGAGGCACGCCCCACTTTGGTGGGCGTGAAGATTCTCCAAGGGGGGCGCGAACGTGGTGGGCTGTTGTACTAGAATGCCACAGTATTGTACAAGTCATGTTGGTAACGGTAACGAAATGTTGGTAACATTTTACTTAGTGCCTCGATTATTGACTAGTCAGTAATAATGTGACCTGGTTTTGGCTTTATTTCCCAACGCCTGTTTTTGTGGTTTTAGTTTAGTCCATTGTTCGGTAACAATGGCTGTTTGTGACTTTCATCATCATTAAGTTCCTTCCTCTCGTCGGGGGTTGGAGGCAATGAGACGCCAAGTTTCTCTGTTGTGAGATTTTTTTTACTGCAGTTTTGTAATTACTGTAAGTCCTGGCCAGTCTTCAATATCATTAGTCCAAACTCTTGGTGGTCTGCCCCTATTTCGTTTGCCGTTCATTTTTCCTTCTAGTAGTTGTCTTTGAATAGAATTATTGCGAATCATGTGGCCAAAATATTTCAATTTTCTTGATTTAATTGTTTGTAGAATTTCCATGTTGGTTTGTATTCTGGATAGTACATCTTTGTTTGTGATTTTATCCTTCCATGAAATTTTAAGCATTCTTCTATAAATCCACATTTCAAATGCCTCAAGTCGTTTAACCATTTGTGATGACAGTGTCCATGTTTCTGCATTGTAAAGTAACGTAGTCCAGATAAAACATTTCATAATTCGTTTTCGAGTGTTGATGTTAATTTTGCGTGTTGTTAATGTCTTTTTCATTTTTACATTTTGTGACTTTATTTTGTGTGAAAGTGACTTTTCTGCACTTGCAAGTGCGAAGCTACAAGCTCGGAACAAATTTAACTGTGAATCTGACCTGCGATGTGCAATTGTGCATTGTCTTCAACTAAGCCACCAATTAAAGCTGGTTGAAAAAGCAGCTATACTCTTCTCATTAATACGGGGGAAAGTAGATTGTGCTCCACTTAATATTTTGTATAATGGAAAATAAACTTTGTTTGTTTTAAAATCCAAAACGTGTAAACTTTATTTTTAACTTTGATTTATGTATTTTGTATTAAGGGGAGGCACAATGTTTTACAAGTGACGTCAAGGGGGGAGCAGCCCCAAAAGTTTAAGAACCCCTGGGATAAATTATTTGCACAGAAAGTTGGTAAACATTATTAAACAACAGCATTCCTGAACTCAACGTTTCAGCTGAGGACAACCACCCGTTGTGCTGAACCACGTGTATGGATTAGCACAATGAAGGGATTCACTTGGAGACCAACTTGAAACTGTCAAACTCGTTGATATGGTCTGCACTGAATGCTGAGATGTTTGGTTGTGGAGCAGGATTAGTTGACATTTCTATAGAGTTGCAACGCCCATCTGGTGAATGAGAAAGTAGAAGCAGAAACATAAAAATTGATTTTAATGCTTTGCTGTCTACATTGCAACTTATTTTTACAAAAATGATATTTATTGTTAATTAATAAAGTTGAAGTACTGAGCACTCTTCATATGTAAGTTCCTCTTCATCTTTCTCCAGGACACACGCAACCACGGATTGTGGAGGAAGGTGATCATTGGTGAGGTAACCACATCGGAGCTGGTTCAGATGACTGCTGAACAGATGGCCTCCAAGAAGCTTGCTGAGTGGCGACGCAATGAGCTTACACAGGAACTCGACATTATCCAGGTGGGAGCGGCCCGTTTATGACGCGGTAATTGTGACGTCACTTGTCGCAGTGTCTTTATGACGTGATGTGTTGCAGAAACAAGAAAAGGAGAAAGCGAACATCCGGCCTGTGGCAAAGATCACGCACAAAGGAGAGATCGCGATTCAGGAAAATCTATCCGATCTCACGGACAACATCAGCAGGAACACGAGCTCGGCTCCCACTGTAAGCAGCTTACGAATATGTTCGACCATGTTTGCAAAACGGTTAAAACCGAATCATTCATTTATGTATTAAGCAGTAGCGTTTTGTTGTTTATTTTTAGAAGATATGTTTAATATGCCATCATTGACCGTGTCGGCGTCTAGATTATGAGCTACGGCAGCCACGGCTGTGACTAAACGGGAGCGATTATTCACATTATTATTGCCATGAAAACCAGGTTGCTCCTGCGCGAAAGAAGAGGATTTCCCTCTCGGAGGATGATCCATTCGACGTGTCCGCCCCCCTTCCCAGCGACACCACCCATCAGCACCAGGATCACTTGTTTGACCTTAACTGCAAGATTTGTACTGGTGAGACATGACTGCATTGCATACTCCCTAATTGTGAAAGATGAATGGAAGTTTCGATGAGTTATCACCATCAATCTCTACATTCAGTCTCACCCCGGAAGTTGAAGATTCTATTCTTATTTATCGCCGATGTGTTTGTGCTTTTTCTTTTTCTTGACACATTTTAGTAAGCCCGCTGCAACTAAGGAATTGCATTGTGTGATATAAGATCTAATTTTATCAGGCTTAAATTACTAAGAATATTTTTGACATGTTTTGGCACTTCTTGCATTCGTCTATGGGCGTCACCATCATGTGATGTGCTCTTTTATTTCTTCGAATCATCGTGCATAAGGCAACTTTCGTTTTGTTAGATCACTATCACTTTCTTCATAGACTTGCTCTCATTGTTCTTCATCACTCCTTGTTCCTTAATCTGTTGTTGCGTCACAGGCAAAGTTAAGGAGGAAAATGTGGATCATGGAGAAGCTCCTCCGGAAGTGAGAAAGAAAGTTAAAAGATCCACATCCATCATCTTGAGCACAGAGGCACAGCAGAGTACCACGAGCAACCCCTCATCATCACCCTCTTCATCCCCCGCCCCCACTTCCCACATCGTCATATCTGAACAACCCAGGTGCTTCACTGTGATGTGTCAGGGGTGGCCACAATAGTTACCAAGGAAACAATGACTTGTTAATCGTCTGCTCAACATTTTAAATCGACAACCACCCACAGAGCATGTTTAATTAACCATCAAGATTAGAAAACAATCTTTCACCTTCCCTTTGCTGTTCAAGGTTTGACAATAGTAATAATCTGGAGCGGTGGTGTGTTGGATTTAACTTGACTAGTTTCTTGACAGTGGACACGGAAATTGGGTTGCTTTTTTTCACGTTCACTTGGTCTTCGAAGTCTTAATCACTTAATCAATGCTGACAGTGAGCAGTGAAAGAAAGTCTTAATTTTGTATTAACTTGTGTCTTCTTCCAGGCAGAAGAGGCGGAAGAGCGATCCTATGGAAGAGACTGACATCAAGTCTCATGATCGGAGTCTCTCTCCTGCATCATTTCTTTCCGCTCTTTCCCATGAGAAACAGAAGAAGAAGAAACCTGTTCTTCCTGCTCCTCCTCCTCTCTCGGACATAGCGGAGCGGGCCGATCCGGAGACTCCTCCAGAACAAACAGAAGAAGGTGATTGGCTGTTACAATTATCGTTTAATTGTTTGCTTCAGTATCATCTCGATTGCAATACGTCATGGAGAGGAAGTTTATGCTCGGACTGAGAAAATCTTTTCTGAAGCAAAATCGTGGGACTGGCATACAATTCAACCCAGCGCTGCACTCACCGAGAGTCAAACCGTTGCCGCTTGGTTTTAACATTTTAATTGAAGTATCGGTATGAGTAAAAATATCAAGCGTCTTCTGACAACTTTGTTTTGCAGTCGCGGAATTAGATGATGCGAAGAAGAAAGAAGATTCCAGTGAGGCAAGCACTCCAGAGGAGAGCAAGAAAGTGGAGAAGAAAGATCCATCATCGAAGCCTTCCAAGTCCACTTTGATCTGGTCTGGATCGATCAGTATGTTGGAACTATCGACGTTCAAGGCGAACGTCTACCCGGTCAGTTGATTGTTAAGTCACACCCACCCTCGTTGAGGAACCGCTGTCATTGTCTATGACCTGCATAAACTCATATTATTTGTATCTCATTCTATTTGAATAAGATACTGATGAAACCGCCTTTGCAGTGGCCACAATGTTATTAATAAATTATACAAGCTTCCAAACCAACAAAAATTATTAGCATGTGCTTAACTGTCTTGTCTGTCAATTGCGGAGTGGCGCCGCTTTTACGAAAATCGTTATTTCTTTCGTAATAATAAACAGTTCGGATACACTGCTCTAGAGAGAAATGTCTACGGCTCTAATAAGGACTATGGCCTGCTCAACTGAAACCGCCGCTTGTGAGTCTAAGTTGAGACATTTCGTCAATCGGACACCACTGACTTCTTCATCTTAGGTGAATGGTTCCCATGACAACCTGGACATCGACCTACCTGTCAAGTTGGCCCTGGGGGGTCGCATCCATCCCAAAGTAGTCTGGGAGTACCTGGTCAAGGTGAGCAACCTCCCTACCAAGCAGTTATCGGTGGTTCGATTCCACGCGGCGGCAGATGAGGACAGAGTCGGATACGTAGCAATGCTCTCTTACTTCAGTAGCAGGAAAAGGTGACTAAGTTTTTAATTCATGCAACTTTTGTAAAGGTTACAGATTCGCAAAATGTTTCATGTATAAAAATTCACCATTTCAATGTTCAGGTTTTATCAAACTTAGTCATTTTACTCATCTTAGTCTGCTAATCTTTGCCAGCCCGAAACAGAATAATTTGTGATCTTTATTAGGTCTTCTGCATTCTGCCTAGTGTGTCACAATAAAAGCTTCATTGTGACCTTTTGTGCATCTTCTGCATGCTTCTCTGTCCAGCAGACTGGCCACGAAATGCTCCTGCGTCATATGGATTCAAAATTGTTTTCACTCTTTTTTTTTTAAATCCTAGATTCGGTGTCGTAAACAACCAGGATCGGCTCCTTGTCAAGGACATGTATCTGATTCCTCTACTGGAGTCCCAACCCATCCCTGATCAGCTCCTCTCCTGCTCCCCCGGGGTGGACACAGCTCTCCCTCCTAACCGACCCTCTATGTTGCTGGGCATCATTGTCAGGCAGTCCACCAAGCCGGTCAAGCCTGTGTAAGCCATCTCGATAAGTTCTGTTTGTGTACATCTTTTTTTATGTGTTTTTTTATTTTGACAAAACTCAAGGTAATTATTCAAAAAATTCTTTTGATTTGGTGACGTGTTTTCTCATTATTTGTTAATAGTTTCTATCGTAGTGAAGTTTAATGCGTTATGTGCTTTACACTTTGCTACACCATTGGGGATGTATGCTTTATAATGTAATTTTAAAGCAGCGTTGTTCTATACAATTTGATCGAACCTTCCATTGTGTAGTAGTCCAGTTTTTATCCGGTGATGTCCCCGTTACCGAGGGTGGCCGGATTCACCTCCAAGTGCCGCAATCGTCTTCACACCCTGCATCCACATCGATCTGTCTAACGCGTCCTCTCTTGTCAAGCCCACCTTGCTGCTTTCTTCCTCAACTTGCTTTTTCCATGTTTTCTTTGGTCTTCCTTGTTTTCTCCGACCCTCCACTCGCAACTCCAGCGCTCTTCTCAAAACATCATCTTCATCCCTTCTCAAAACATGCCCATACCACCTCACTCCATTCGCTTTTGCCAACTTATCAACACTCTCATTCAACCCAAGCAAGCTCATAAGTTCTTCGGTATTCCTTTTGTCCATCAGCTTTACACCACACATTGCTCTCACCATCGCTCTCTCAGTTCTTCTTAAAATCGCCAATTCGTTTTCCCGTAAGCACCATGTCTCACTTCCGTACAGCATTGCAGATCTCACACAACTAGTATAAATTCTTCCTCTCATTTTCAACGGAAATCTTCTACCACATAACAACTCTCGACACTCTCTGAATTTCACCCAACCAAACCTTCCTCTTGCAGTCACTGCCGCTTCACAACCACCACTGGCATTCAATCTATCTCCTAGATAGCAAAAGGCATTTACTGATTCAACTTCATCATTCAGCTTTTCAACAGGACCAATCATTCCTTCCTCAATCTTCTTGCATCTTTCACATTCAAAACCATCTCCAGATCTGCATGTCACTCTCTTCATCTTTGCACATCTTCCATGCACCCATTTCTTGCATTTCGTACATGTAACAGAATTTGCCATCACTCTTCTTCCGCAGACGCCACATGGGTCAATTTTGCTCATTGTGATTTCCCCTTCCGTTCCGCTTATTACGACCTTTGTCTTTTTGATGTTCACACGCATACCTTTACATTCAAACGACTCCTTCCACTTCTCAAATTTCCCTCTCAGATCTTCCATTGTGTCACTCAACAAAACCAAATCATCGGCGTACAGTATCTCCATTAATGAATCTTCTCTTACACATTCGGTAATCACATCAATCACAATGGCAAAGATTAGAGGAGAGAGGACAGAACCCTGGTGTACACCGACCTTCACCGAAAACTCACCTGAGAGGGCAGATCCAACGCGAACTCTCGTCCTTGCACCGTCGTAAAGACCCATTACGGCTTGAACGAGAGCTTCTGGCATTACTTTTTTTCTCATTGCCCATTCCATCACTCTTCTTGGAACTCTATCAAACGCCTTTTCCATGTCCACGAAACACATGTACAAGTTCTTACCCTTGTCCCGATATTCCTCTTGCAACCTTCTCAAAATAAAAATAGCATCTGTCGTTCCCTTCCCAGGCATAAATCCACACTGCATCTCGTCCAGCTTCACCACAGATCGTATTCTATTCTCCAACACCCTTTCCACTACCTTCATTGCATGCTCCAACAGTTTTATTCCCCTATATGACCCACAATCCATTACATCACCCTTTCCCTTGAAGATGGGTATCACCACACTCATCTTCCATTCATTTGGCATTCCTTTTCCATCTAACACACGTTGACTGATTTCCTGCATTACTTTCAATCCTGTCTCTCCACTTGCGCGTATCATTTCCACAGTGACTTCAGATAGTCCAGGAGCCTTCCCCGATTTCATTTTCTTCATTGCTTGCATCACCTCCTCTCGTCATTGTGAGCTGGTCAAACGGAATAGATAAAAGCGCGGCTTGTTCATTCAATGAGCGACGACTATTTAACAAGTTCAACACAACTAAACATTGTGACGTCACAGAGACGTCGAGCCTGAGAAGCCGGTGGTGTCGGGAGCTTCATCGGAGCAGAAAGTGACTCCTGGTGATGAAGATGAAGAGGAGTATGTTCCTGGAGAGGATCCCATCATTAAAGGTTCATAACTCTTGCTCTATCCTAAAATAATCATACTGATCATAATGATGCTGACATCCTCCCGAGATCTCATTGTTGAGGAAATGAAACAACTCTTCCACTTTCATCGCCACTCGCCACTCCTTGCAATACTGTTATGTTTACTCATTTGAAATTAAATTGATTTTCCAGACAAGATTCCCTCTCCTGGCGCCCTCCTAACAGAGGAGGAGTTGCAACCAACCTCCGAACCAAAACCATCCTCGAGTGGATCCTTATTCGAGAGGAACCGGAGTCTCGCTCCATCCTTGCGCTTTTTTATGAGGAAGCAATCCGAGGAGGAGCAGAGTGCGAAGGTGACTCATTGTGAGATCACTGAAGTGAATGCGTGAACTATGACGTCATTTCGTACCGGACCGCAAGCGATCGATTGCAACATAAAGTCAAGCAAAATTTGTAATTTTTGAGCATGTCATGCAACGCGAGATAAACGTTGGTAAATGTTGAAAACGCGTATGTTGGTAGCAGCAGTTGCACATTTTAAGTTTACATGACATAGATGCTTTTGTGATGTCACAGGAGGGAGAAAAGACGACAGAGGATGATCAACCCTACTCCCCTGGAGAGGGGCTGGATGAAGGTGCGTACATCATCGATTACGTCACTGTGACGTATAAGAATGACGTGTGTTCTGTTATGGTACTATACGCATTGTAGGTATTGATAGCGCAGGGATGTTGATGCCGTGAGAGACTTTGAGAAAGTATCGCATTGGCAACATAATATGATGATGGATGGGACTTGTGGGATTGTGATGCGGTAATTGGGAAGCTGGGAGTGAAGTCACTTTGTGATTATTTCAGTTATTCGATTGTTAATTGCAGGTTCCGAAGGAGGAGATTATGATCCTGCGGATGCTATTGTTCAGGATGAAGATGAAGAGCCTTACGATCCAGAAAAGATGTTTCCTGAAGAAGAGGTGAGCCGATCGTTATTTGGTGATCATACATTTCTGAATTAAACTTCATTAATATTTTATGAAGTGGAGACCGTTCAGCTTCACATACTTTCAAGTCAAGTTGTTTCTGGTGATCATTATTTTGCTGATCAATTTGTGTCTTCATCTGCGTTTTACATTCAGGAAGAATATGATCCTGAAACTGCGTTTGCTCCAGTTTCTCCTAAAGGCAACGATGACATCCCATATGATCCCGAAGATCACGACAAGGTCCTCCAAGAAGTGTCTGGATCCAAAGAAGTGGAGGAGCTCGTTGAGAAACAGGTGATTGTGAGGTAGTTTTGAATTTTAAGAAACGTCAGAAAGTTCCATTTTTTTCCTCGTTCCAACTTTCTCCTTTAGTGATATTTGTCTGAAACGGTTTGTTACGTGGAACATACGTCATATCTGTGAATGAGTTGATTGGCTGCTTGTAGTTGTTGCCACCATCGGCTATAACAGGGCTTCTCAAACTTCAGTAAATAATCTTCTATGTGATCCCTTGGTTGACGGTTTACAGTGGAAACTAACCACTGTAGGCCCATTTTTAATTGGTTTGGCCACCCTGAACTTGCGATTTGCAACCCCGTTTAGGGTCGCGATGCATAGTTTGCCACCATAGACTATACCAGGGCTTCCCGACTGGCGGACCGCGGTCCTAATCTGGACCTTCTGGGTGTTGATGGTGAACCTTGAGCTTTTGGAAGAATAATTTCATTGCCACGTTTCAGGGCTTCTTTAAACAGGATTCTACTGGTAGGAAGCAATTTTTACTGTGATTATCCTAGTTGCTGGGGGCTTCGACTCCCAGACTCCCCAATACTTTTTCAGAAATCCAAGTCGAGTTACATTTTATGTAAAAAAGTGGTTTGGTACAGATAGTTTAACTTTCATGGTTGCGTGTGAAATAACTTCTTCACCGGACTGCTAAAAATATTCAACTTGTCAAACTGGACCTTTGTTAACATTAGTTGAGTAAGACCATTCATTTTATGATGTTGAATATTCAACCAAGGAATGCTCGGTGGCCGCATTGACGACTATGAACCGGGCACCACATTGCTTCTTCTTCGCAAAATACTTTATTGTGTTGTCATTATATTCGTATGTCGTCATACCGCACCAGTGACTTCACAATGCGCGTTGCAGGCGTTTATCGAGAAAATGCAGAAGGAGCTGGAGGAAAAGAAGGCGAAGTTGGCTCAAGTGGAGCAATCTCTCCTGCAATCAGCTCCCGTGGTAAGTGTAGATTCCGATGAGGTTCTTACCTTTTTTACTGAGTGCATGTACTTACCCACACAACACATTATTTCTTCTACATCACAAATTTTTTTTTCAAGATTTTGATTTATTTTTTTAGGAACGATTTATTTGAAAAACTTTTTTCTTCTGCATATACGTCTTCCAGTTCTAAGAAATGTTCATGGGAAAGCGCGACACCAATTTCATTACTTTACGATGAGTGGTTCCTGAATGCTATTCCTGTGTTTGAAACTTCAATGGCCGTGTCCTGCATGTCTATGATGTGACAATAAAATAAAATCTTGTGACTTGTGTGTTGAGTTTTTTTCCCAAAACTCCGCTAATTACACATTTTGACAATGGAAATATGAGGCTCACCACAATATATGCTGCACAGTGAGGGTTGTTCGTTCAGTATCTTCCACGCTTCACTAATGTTGCTTTACTTTGATTATGCTTGTTTTGTTTCACGTTGCTTCCATTGTTTACGTTGCTTCCATTGTTTACGTTGCTTCCATTGTTTACGTTGCTTCCGTTGTGTTAAGGATCCCCGAACCCGAGTGGATCCCCGACTCGCCAAGCGGGCGGTGCAGGAAACGGAGAATGCTAAGAATGCCGAACCTTCTAAGCCCCCTATTGTGAAGGAACCCTCAGTGCAAGAGCAACCGCCGAAGGAACTCTCAAAGTCACCTCTCGTACACGAAACCCCTAAAGAGTCCCCAAAACCTGTGGATCCCCTTCAAACTATTCTATCTGTGCTAAACATGGCCCAGTCCAAAAGCTCAACAGCGACATCGGGTGAGTGCGTTAGTGTTCACCCGAAGAGATCAATCGATAAGCTTTAAGAATGGCCGCTTGGACGCCCACTAAGGGCACATGCGTTTGTTTCGGAGGGACACTTAATGGCGTGCCTGAACGTGCATTCAACCTCGCTTATTTAGTTGCAGGAGCATTGAAGATTTTCCAGAAGCCGTCATCTCCTCCACAGCTTCCGGACTCCACCACCAAATCCGACGCGGAGGATGTGGAAGCCAATGAACCCACAAAATCCGACCCCTCCGGGCTGGTCTCGTGAGTTTAGTTTAAAGTACTTTCTTTAGAGTGTGTAGGCCAATGTTTGATTTGTTTGGCGATTCCTAACATGACGATTTGTGACCCATAGTTTGGGAGGCCATTCCTTGTTGAAGTACTTTTTAGTGCAATTGATTGAGTTTCGCTTTTAGCAGCATGATCGTTGCTTACGTCACAGTGTAGATTCTAACGATCTGTTTAAGCCCAGGCCTCGAAATTCGTTTTTGTTGACGGCGGACAAACGTGTCCGGTCTGAGCAGCTATCTCGGCGGACAAATTAAGTCTCACGGCGGACACACCAGTTTTAGTGTCGATCGTCATGCTTAATCACTTTATCTTGATAATTCTTCACCATTTGAGAACTGTAGCTACGGTTTAGAAGGCTTGTTAAAATTGCAGTGGAGTCATTCTGAAAGGCTTTTATCAGACCAACGACCTGCGCTTGAAGAGTCAAAGCGCCCTGTAGCTGCTTAATACGCCGCATAACTGATTAACTTCCACCGAACGAGGTCGTGTGGCTTCTTGCGTCACAATGCTCTGGGCACGAATCGGAAAACTTCTACACTAACGCTACTATTTTCTGCTGTGCAAAGTTTCACTAGGCTTTTTATTTAGGTTTATTTTTGCGTGTCATGTGAGCGAAAGTGAATTTTCCCTAGGCCTTTTCTTTCTTACTGTAATATCAAAGCTTTAAAGTTTTGTAACCAACCTTGCCTTATCAATATTACTCGGAGATCAAAGCCAGAGATTGTGACGTAATACGTGAACTAAGTTGCGCGTGAATAGTGTAGAAGTACCGTACTCCCATCGATTCTTGGCGAAGAATTCACCTTTGTTACGCTGATTCAATGTCATCAATCGTTGAAGCAACGTATAAATCGAAAGTTTTCCTGATTGAATGGAAACTAAGGGTTACGATACAATATTCACATTTTCTAGATGCGTGCTAGAATGCGAGGGAAATTATATTCTCGCAACAATTGTTCGTGGTATGCAATGGCGATTTGTATCGCTAGTTCCTGTGTTCTTTCTCGGCGGACAAATATGACCGATCTAGATGGTACTTCCCGCGGACATCACATGCTGTGACGGCGGACATGACCGCCGTGTCCGCCGTGAATTTCGAGGCCTGTAAGCCTGATGCTGCGAGTCAGTTGTGGCAATATCGAATTACACGAGCTTTCGGAACACAGTTCCCTAGTCATGTGCTATGACGAATGGTGTTGAATTCAGTGAGTGGTTCTTTCATGTGGCTCTTTGGTTTAGCTTGAGGCTGCCGGCTGTTGAGTTTCTGTGCTGTTAGGCGCTATTGCTGTGAATTTTGTTGAATCAGTTGTTAGTAGATTAGGTGACGTAGTTCTTCCCTTTCGGCACGGTTGTTGATTTTTGGATTTTGCCTGCTGATAAATATGGCCTCTTTGAAACGTAATTGTACCGCGTCATTTTCTCTGGCAATAATTTTAAATTCAAAGTCGGCGTGGCACTGTTGTTGATGATCAAAGACCGAACTTTTATCTGAGCTGAGGTGTTTTTTGATGCGGGAGTGGAGTGGGCGGATCGTGCTGCCTATATAGCTTTCCCTGCATTTTTTGCATGTGATCTTGTAGACACAGTTCTTGGTGGTACACATATCGTCGTTCCGTAGTTGGCAGTTTTGCAGCTGGCAAGGTTCGGATTTTTGTGTTTTTTTAAGTGCGTTTCGGAGGGTTCGTGAGCGTCGAAAGAGGCGGACTGGCAAGTCCAGGTCTTTGAAGACTTTCTTTATGTTACGATCCGCGTCGTCGCTCATATTTAAGGAAATTCGAAATGTATTGGGTTGCATGGTGTTTGAGGTGGGGGCCGTCGGTGTAGTCGTCGTCTGGGTGGTTGCTCAAGAAAGTCCCCGGGGCATCCGCCCTCCCTGACCGTCCCCTCGAATTCAGTCAGGCGCAGCGCTGGTCCATTGGGTGAAGAATATCCATCCCCCCTCTGCATTTCGTTTAAGAGCATGGTCCTCCCACTGCCCGTGAGCAGGGCCGAGTCGAAGTGTGGGAGCAGCCTTGCCCCCGCCCTCCTCTGGCAGAACTCGCGGTGGACTGCGCCGTCCCCGTCGATTTCCATGGTGAAATCCAGTGTACCACCAAGAACTGTGTCTACAAGATCACATGCAAAAAATGCAGGGAAAGCTATATAAGCAGCACGATCCGCCCACTCCACTCCCGCATCAAAGAACACCTCAGCTCAGATAAAAGTTCGGTCTTTGATCATCAACAACAGTGCCACGCCGACTTTGAATTTAAAATTATTGCCAGAGAAAATGACGCGGTACAATTACGTTTCAAAGAGGCCATATTCATCAGCAGGCAAAATCAACAACCATGCCGAAAGGGAAGAACTACGTTACCTAATCTACTAATCAACTGATTCAACAAAATTTAACAGCAATAGCGCCTAACAGCACAGAAACTCAACAGCCGGCAGCCTCAAGCTAAACCAAAGAGCCACATGAAAGAACCACTCACTGAATTCAACACCATTCGTCATAGCACATGACTAGGGAACTGTGTTTCGAAAGCTCGTGTTATTCGATATTGCCACAACTAACTCGCAGCATCAGGCTTAAACAGATCGTTAGAATATACATTGTGAAGTACTTTTTAGTGGTGCGGTACTAGTTAGTGATACTTTTAGTAAGTAAATTTTAGTGGTGCGGTACTGATGAGCCCAGCCTCATGGGCGAAACACGTCTATCGCTGAGTTCTTGCTACACTCGACTGCCGAGAAGTACAAGCCAGCTTGGGTTACTGTGTTCATGTTCTAACGTCACCCAGGGCGGGTTTCGAAGAGAGGTCCCACCACTGATGACGTGTTGCTGCACAAACTATTGTCGCTGCTTAGCGTTGATACTGCGCCAACTGGTTTAATATTTTCACGGTTGCTTCTGGTACATACTTTTTTCTGTGGTATCTCAATAACTTATATCGCTTTCCTGAAGAAGTAATTGCACGAAACACATTGATGTGTTTGATCCTGTGGGCAAATGTGTCTTGAGTAATAGCGCCTTCAGAGGTTTTGACGCGCAATACATTTCAGTTACACGGTGTCGCCAGAGAGTGATGACGAAGGGAAGAAATCAAGCAGGAAGGATGACAGGTAGGTCCCGATAAGAGCTTGTGTCTTCCGGTTGATTAGGAAATAATGAAGTCTGCACTACTGGGCTGACTCCCAGCGACTAAATGTCTTTGTAGGGTTATATCTTGTGATTTCATCGAATTATTCTTTGTGACGTCATGTTTAGGCGACGACGTTCATCATCGTCGTCATCACAGTCGTCACACGATGGACATCGACGTCATCGCCACGATTACGACAACAAAAAGCATCGACGTCACAGACGATCTAGGTGGGTTGCTTCTTCTGATTAGTGATGCGTGGTGTAGCGTCCAGTCGGATTTAGGTGAAGGACAAACTCCCCAAACAGCAAAGTAACCGACCATTGTTTTTTCAACGTAACAAAGTTGCTTTGTTGTTTGGGTCAAGGCTCGGGGAAAGGCAGGGTCTCCGTGCTCGATAATTGTTTAAAAGGTGATCCAAAACCTAAATGAAATGTTGCAAGCCACTACCCTTTCCGTGTATGGCATGAAAGGCTAATCTTTGAGTTTTTGAGACACACTGCGAGTGAGGATTTTACTGAACATTTGTGATGGATTGTAAATCTCGCACGACTCCCATAAAGGTTTGAAATCGGGCACAAAAGTTAAAATGCTTAGTCAAATCCTCACGCACAGTGTCTTTCAAACGCGAGGAAGCACTGCAATGAATTATCAAAGCCTCAGTAGATAGTTGTATGCCGGAGGAGCCTCGCGTTGTTAATTAAATCATCGCCTTGTCATTCCAAGTACATGACGGGACACAGGTCTATATCCGAAAAAGTTTTTAGTTTGGTGTCTAACGTTGCGTGCCTAACGCTTTCAGGTCGAGGTCGCCGCATCGTCGTGGACGTCACTCACCACGTCATCGTCGCCATGACGACCGACCACATCACGACCGGACATGGAATCGAGATCGAAGGCGGTAACACACAGACGCTGTACGCGATTTATTGTGACAAACAAGTGACGACTACGAACAATGTTACTTTCCCACCGCGATTGGATTGTCAATCGGCCATTGTTAGGTAGAACGACCAATAACAGATGTTGAAGATCGTGAACAAAGCCGGGAAGAGGAAGCGGGAGTACAGATCGAACTTCTCCACGTTGTTCTTCAGTGTGTCCTTTGGTGCTGGATCGTCATTGCTGTGATCTGGGTTAAAATATGGTTCCCTGAAGAGAGCTCCGCTTTGTCACATTTTGTAGACTTTCTGATTGAAACATCTGTCAATCATTCTTGGCTGGGGCATTCAAAAACGAAACAATATTATTTCAGTCAGCTCGTCGCCAGAATGTGACGAAGCAGGTGCGGGCAGTTACGTCATGAGATGCCACAATTCCTCTGGAAAGCTTCTTACTGCCGATACTGGCAGTTCATATTCAACGATAGTAAGCCACAAGGTATCTCACCTTCATGATGCTGGGTCTTCATGTCCTTGATCTGAAAGCGGAGTAAATCGGTGTCAAGTGGGAGCAGTACAATGAAGATGTTCAATGCCCAACCTCAGGATTAATTTAATCCATTTCACAGATAGGTTTTACTTTTAACCGTTAGTGTAGATGCAACAAAAAGTTTTTTTCCCGTTTGGGCTGTTTGTGTGCCTGATGTCTCCATGATATTCATGGCTTGGCTTAATGTCTTGAAATAGATTTCGGCCATAAATCTCATACGTACGTTTAAAGCTTTTCCATTTGATTCTGTGCCATCTGGGTGTTTGTCTCGTCCTTGTCTCATTGATCTGTGGCCAGAAGAAAGATACAAATAGATGAAAACGGCCGGAAAATTAATGAATTGTCATTTTCAAGAACTTGGTTTTGTGAAATGCATCCCGTTCATTGATTGCTTTCGTTAATAAATGAAATCGTTCTCGCACCTTTTATATCTCGAAGCCACGTTCCCGAGGGAGTATCTCATCGCGAAATGAGCAGCCGCGTATTCCAACAGCGCAAGGAAAGTGCATCCGTAGCAGAAGGACACGTAGAAGTCAATAGCTGTGAACAAACGAAACCATTGTTGCCACACAATGACGGTCAGGAGTTGCTGACGGTTACCGAGCAATTGTGGGGTCTGTTAGCTACCCGCAGAAACACATCATATAACAAAATCCATCATTTTTTCATTGATTCAACGTCTACAGACAATGTAAAGACAGATCAATGTAAAAAAGTAATTTCAAACAAATGACCGAAAAGTCTCAGCGAAAAAAAAAACAGTATAGGCAAGTGATGTCACTCGGTGTGAACTAATTTTACGAAAAATTTGTTTAGAACTGTTGCTCTTTGGTGAATAGAAACACGTAGCGACTGAACCGGACACAAGCTACAACCAAAGGTGGGCAGTAACTAGTTAAAAAAGTAACTAGTTACTTTTTGAGTAACTGTAACTTCGTTACTTTTTTGAAAAAGTAACGATAAGCGGTAACTAGCTACTATTTTATCGTTTTTCAACAGTTACTAGTTACAGTTACTTGATTTCCCAAACAAAAATGGGTCGTTTGTTTTTCAGTTTATAGCAGTTTTTTTGTAGTGGTCAAATTATTTGTTTGGGAGAGATTATAGGCATTCGGCGACAAGAAGCGAGGTTGTGTACAGAAAGGAGCTGTGTAAACTGCGAGATAAGATTTTGCAGTGTACCAGCGACAGAAAGGAGGCCGCGTAAACTGCGAGGTAGGATTTCGCAGTGTTCTATACGGATTGATGTCTGTGACGCCACAATCCGTTGTTTGTTCCCCCACTAAGCTGTCTGTTTTTAGAAATTTCAGCTTCTCCTTTTTTGTAAAGCGATTCTTTTTTTGTAGATTGTGATTATATAGCTTTGAACACAGGTAGACGCGGTAGTCAGTAGTAGAAAGTCAAAATGGATTAGTTTTTGTCTAAAGTATCAGAGACTGAAGCAAACCCCACTGGTAATGCCACCAATATGCCAATATCTGGACATTCTGCAATCAGAAGAGAAGGCATATATGGGCATGACGAGGAAAAGACTACAAGAACTTCGAAACAGCGACAAGGTGGCTGTCTGCCTGCCATTACTACCCGATTGTTGAAATCTTTGGAAAACAGATTTGGCCATGTTTTTGATGATAGTGACTGCCAGTTAGCTGCTGCTTTTCACCCACAATTCCGACTTTTTTGGCTTTACAAGGGTGAAGAAATTAAGACGCCTCTACATCCCAAAATTGTTAACCTATTACAGAACCACAGCAATTCAACATCGACGATGCAGCAAGCAACAGCGACACTGATGTTGACAGGCATGCAACAGATGACTTTTTTGCTCTGTTATTTAAAAAAAAAAAAAAAAGGAAGTTAGTGCCGCAAAAATTTTAAATGAATTTTTCGAACGTAACCCAACAAAGGCAGTTACGTCTGATGCATTCCCCAATGAAGCCATGAGGCGTTTGTTCTTGCGTCCGCCCCGTTAGCTCAGTGGTTACGCGTCGGGCTCAAGATCAAGCGGCGCTGGTTCGACTCTCGGGGTGTGCGCTTGAGCAACGCATTTCAGGACTGCTCTCCATTCAGCGGCACCTAGTAAATGGAATAATTTCTCGGCAACAACACTTCAACAATCGGAAAACTTCACTCTGCCAATCTCGGTAACCGGCCCTGCGTCAAGAGCCTCTACAAGTATGCGAACAAGTACCAGGAATAACCTATCAAGGCTTTGTCAGTCCGAAGATAAAGATTCAAAAACCATTCAAAAACCAAACCATACAATACCCTTATCCCCTCCAGTGCTGCTGTTGCAAGACTGCTCTCCCTTGGAAAGGATATTTTGGCGCCAAAGCAAGCTGGACTTAGCGATCAACATTAATTTTGAAATATTGATGTTTCTGAAAGGAAATTGATGTTGTGACTCTTCGTTCATTTTAGATACCCGTATAAAAATATTGACACGCTCTATTGCTTATCACGGAGTGTCCTGTACATGTCGTTTTTTCAATTTTTTATTGTTTTATATTCGGTTGGCGGACGTTTTGGTTTTGGGGTTAGATTATGGATTCTTAGAAGCATTATAGTATGTGGACAGCTAGCGGAGTGGTCGCTGTTTTGTAGTTAGGCAACAGCTGTTTTGTAGTTAGGCAACAACAAAGTATCATCTTGCCCTTTATCATGTATTTTTCAACTTGTACTTCATAGAAAGAAGAATAGTTGTAGATCAGTACTCATATACATTCATCTTCTTTGAAAAGTAACTGTAACTAGTAACTGTAACTAGTTACTTTTTAAAAAACGGTAACTGTAACTGAAACTAGTTACTTTTTAAGCGAAGTAACTGTAACTGTAACTCAGTTACTTTAAAAGTAACTAGTGCCCACCACTGGCTACAACTAATGGACCAGTACGCAAATATACAATCTTCATTAGGCTACACGATCATAAAAACGGCGGTTATCACTAATTTCAACTGTTTCCAAACAAAGTACAAAATTATATTGACCTTTGACCTCTGAGGTGGTTTTTGGACCGTTTCCGTTCTCACCAATCATGAGGGTGGTCATCGACAGGACAGTGGTGGCCCCTAAACCCACTCTAGCTGGAACAGAGGTCATGTTGATCCAAAATGACATCCATGAGAGCATGACCAGAAGAGTGGATGGAATGTATGTCTTCATAATGAAGAAGAGCATATTCCTCCTCAAACCGAAGGCAAGCACCAACTGGGAGTGATTTCCTAAACCAAACCAGTCGATTATGCACTTTCAGGATTATGGATTTCCTAACGTGGTGGAAATAATCAGGAAAAACAATGCATTGATATCACCACTGGTTGAACGTTCGTTTGTTTGAATTGTCATCCTAGGATAAGAAAGCCTGTGATAGGTAGTTTCTGGCAGTTTCGCGTAGGCTACGTGTGAAGGCTTTGAACCACTGACGCAGGCCCGGCCACCGAGATTGATAGAGTAAAGTATTTTTCTTGTTGAAATGTTGTTTACAAAATATTTCATCTACTATGTCACGTTGAATGGAGAGCAGTCCTTAGAATGCGTTGTTCGAGCGCACACTCCGAGAGTCGAACCAGCGCCTCTTGATGTTCAGGTTTCTTTGTGTGCAAAGTCGGGCGCTCAACCAACTGAGCTAACGAGGCAGACAAATGCGATGTGTTGAAATTCAGTTCAAGTGACCTGAAATTAGGTTGGAGCACGTCTGTGACATTAAACAACGATAGGAATTGTTGAAGCAACTAACTATGCGCCAATCTAAGTTAGTCACTAGATGAAAGTATAAAAAAAAAATTTTTGCGGCAAAATCTTAACTGAGTCGGCACATAATTGCCATGCACTGACGTGGAAGCGATGACGTAGTTTTCAACCACTGACCTACAAGAGTGCTCAGTGAATCTTTGTAGATGAAGCAAGAAGTGATGTTGAACTGTGGGAGGACAACATCCTTCATTCCTGTCACTGAGCCCTGATCATCTCTGCAACTTTCTTCTTTGTTCCATCGATACCGAAGATGATCATCAGTGAACGACCCTGGAATGGAAGCAATTATCAATTAAGACAATAATCCCCAAGAAGATGGTTTTGTTGCCATCACTGACGTAATTGTTCAAAAATATAATGACGTCATTGCGACGTCAACAAGGTTGACTTTGTCACTCAATCATGATTCGACTCTTTTTGTATGCAAACGGAATTGCAGTTTGTCATCCATACAAATTACGCCATTGTTAACTTCTGGCGTCATATACGTGACGTCACAATGTACATCTGAGAATGATTCTCACTCAGTTGTATGTATATTTTTCCAATTTTTTTAACAGGTACGGTACTCAAATATTAATTTTTCTTCCAATCTATTGCAGCCGTCTTATGGTTTGAGTCCAATGCAATCCCCTGGAAGGGTTTACAATTTGTGTGGCAACGTTGAAACACTTTTTCAGACTATTTGAAACAATGTTTATTGTGGACTTACAACTGGCAAGCTTCAGTCGGCAAACTTGGTGGTCCATCGGATATTTATTAAATTTCATCGGACAAGAAGCCTGAAATAGCACAAAACATTATTTCTATTGCACAAAATCACATTTCCGCACATTTCAATTTATGTGTTTATTTTGCAGCGTTGAAAGAGCCGCATCGTCCTCTGAAAGAGCTTAATAAAAATAAGTTAATGTGTGAGAGTTATCGCAATTTTTGCTTAGGTGGCACATATTCACCTCCAGATTGCTATCCACAGATGCAAAAAAGCTTACAATAAAACCAGTTAAACCCACAACCAGCTCTCCCAAAGGATCTTAAATGTCCCAAATGTAACCGAACTTTTAAAGCCTGAATTAGACTTAGGCCTACTAGCTGTTTAAAAACTCATCGTTAGACGAGGGATAGCTATCATCATTAGAAGCAGCAAAGGAATATGTAATCATTGAGTCAGCTGCTTCTATTACTTTAACATGTCATTGAGGTTGTTGCTGAGACATAGCCACGTGTTTTGGATCGGTATCGAACCAACTTCCTTTCGAACGTTGTACAGTCGGTAATAAACATTTTGGCAACAGCCTCGATTTGCAAACAGCGACTGAAATTATCGAATTGTTTGAGATAGCTCACCCTGCTGGTGATCCTGAGGACATAGAGGACCTTCCCGTCCGGATAGAGCGTGATCAACCCGTTCCTACTTGTGACGTCATGAATGAATGACGTCTGGGCGTTGACCATATAAGTGTCCGGAAGCCAGATCCTGTCGCTGAGAGAACTGTCTACTGTGAGGGGCTAAAGAGTTCATTGCAACATGCAAGTTATAATGAAAGCACTAATGAAAGCACAAGTACAAACAATAAGTTTTCTGGACGCTGTGCAATTAAAGACATATATAAATTCTTCCTACTTTGTCAAAAAATGAAATAACAATGTAGATTATCAGTAGTGACCTACAGCTACTGGTGGCCATGCAGCCTACTGTAGAAAACGTAGTTAAAATTAGGCAACTGGTTACACTTTTAATGCAGATTCTATGTTTTTCACATAATAATGATAATATATCATACACGTAAAAATTCATATATGGAAATTTACAGTTACTGCATCTCTAGTTAAAAAGTTACAATTAACACCAGCAAAGAAAATGACATAACAAAAAGAATATCACTTGATTGGCAAGCCTTCGGCCGAGTAAGTTCAATATTTAGATTAGAATTGCCCCTTTCTCACAAAAAAACAAGTCTAAGACCAGTGTGTTCTTCCAACTGTTAGCCTACTATGGCGCAAAAACTTAGAATCTTACAAAAAGTTAACTCTTAAACTAAAATCAGTGCAAAGAGCACATGAAAGAAATATGATGGGGGTGACATGGCGAGGCAAATAAATGCTGAATGAATTTGAAATCAAACAAAATTACTGGATATTGTGATAACTATCAAAAAACTAAAATGGTCATGGGCAAGTCATATAACAAGACATCAGGACAATAGATAGACTAACAAAATAACAACTTGGACACCCTCGGAAAACGGTACCCGGTCATTTGGTCGACAGTCATTTGGTCGACATGACGTTAGGTCGACAGAACGATTCACTTTAGGGTTAGGTTAGTTAACTAACCGTAACCCAAACCCAAACCCTAACCCAAATGTCTTGTCGACCAAATGTCTTGTCGACCAAATGTCCTGTCGACCAAATGTCTTGTCGACCAAATGTCTTGTCGACCAAATGTCTGTCGACCAAATGTCTGTCGACCAAATGTCTGTCGACCAAATGTCTGTCGACCAAACGTCCTGTCGACCAAATGTTTTGTCGACCAAATGTCCAGACGACCAAATGTCCTGTCGACCAAATGTCTTGTCGACCAAATGACTGTCGACCAAATGACTGTCGACCAAATGACTGTCGACCAAATGACTGTCGACCAAATGACTGTCGACCAAATGACTGTCGACCAAATGACTGTCGACCAAATGACTGTCGACCAAATGACTGTCGACCAATTGACTGTCGACCAAATGACTGTCGACCAAATGACTGTCGACCAAATGACTGTCGACCAAATGACTGTCGACCAAATGACTGTCGACCAAACGACTGTCGACCAAATGACTGTCGACCAAACGACTGGCTACGGGGAAAACAAACGCAAACGAGGAAAGTCAAAAATGAGATGGAGACGAGATTGACAAAGAAAGTTTAACCACAAACTGGTACATAAGAACACACGATCGACTAGATTGGAAAGAAAAGGAAAGGGCCGCCCAGCGGTGTACTACCAAAGGCTGAAAATGATGAAGATGACATCCCCTAGACACAGATTAACATTCGGATTGCTTTATTTCGTAAATACAAATTTATTTCAACAGAAAAATATCTCCGCTAAAAAAGTGGAGTCTCGTACTTGATCCAAGCATCGGGGGATGAGAAGATAAGGTTCGCATTATACTAAGCCTCCAGCACTGACGAGAGTATAATAACCAGTATCTTTCTCTCGGCCGCCTTTCCTACGATACAACGGGATAACCTACCGTACAATCTACAAATAATGGGGAATGGTAAAAGTGTTTCCGCCGTGGGGGAAACACCCTGGAAAGTACTTCTGAGGTACCTTGTGTAATCCGCCTCTATTGCGAGGCTTGTTCAACCGATCATCTCTCCATGACTGGAAAAGCATGAACGAAATCCTGTATTCCTGAAAGCAATGCCAAAGTTGTAAAGGGGGATCTCATTCGTTTTTTCTGCTTCAACCCAACCGCGTGAGGTTGCCATTGGTTCAGGGGCGTATCCTCAATGGAAGCAAGGGAAGCATTGCTTCCCTTGTCAAAATTGAATAAAGAGAAGATGATATTTTTTAGTGAAACGATTTCGTAATTTCTTTACCTGAATACGAATTAAAACAGCTTCTAACTCATGTCCCCGTATGATTTCAACTCAGTTTTAATTTTAAAAAAAAGTTGGAAGCTTAGGGAAGCGGAGATTCGTATCGCATCCCTTGCTCTCGTTTTTGCTATAAGAAGATACAAAGGAAAATAAGCAGAGCAAAGTTTGCGCGATTTACGTTTCTTTTAACAAATCTGCGGAAGCAACTTCTGAATCGCTTCCGTTGCTCTGTTGGGTTTTGCGCCGGCACCGTACATAATCAGAAAATCTAACGCGCTTTCAGGGTTCAGCCTCGTAAGGAAAAGTTTGAGCTTAATGTTAGCTGTGCACTGTTATCCTGGCAGGATAGACTTTGGTATAAGACAGGATACGTGAGGTCTAGGCTAGACTTGACTGAAATGAATACTGACTTAAGCTACTACAGCAGTACTGTAGGTAGCTGAGCAGTTAAATTTCATGTATAATTATAGGCTTTTGTGATTGCTGTAACTTAAAATAACAAATTACACTTCAGTCAGCTGAATAACCAATGAAAGTGGAAATTCATCTATTTTATGATCTGTACAAATTTAGTTATGCTGCTTCTTGGTAGGCTAAGCCAGTACTGGTACAGCACAAGTTAGACTTTTTTGTAACATTATTAGGACATTATATAGGGGTAGGCAGTACTGTGTGAATTTTGGGTCATATCTTCAAAACCAGCTTGCCTGTCTTTTTTTGGGTGTATTTTTGTCCAATTAAGCCAAATGTGAAAAAAAATTTGAAAAATTTTCATTTTTGGCGGTTTGCACCCCAAAAAACTGAAACGAGCCATAATTTCCCCTTAAAATTCACCGCATCACTTTATTTCTTATTAAAATCAGCTGTAGACCTCCTAGAAAGTTGTTTGATGACTCTATTCCTACTGATTACAACCCAAAGATGCCGAATATAGCATTAGTTTTGTCCTATCTCTTGTAGATTTAGAAATATTTGAGAAAATGTTCAACCGCAACCCAATTTTTCACTAATTACGGGTTAGTTTTTGATCTTTTTGCAAAAATAATCATCTCCCAGCTTAAAAAATCATTACTTGTATGACTGATGTAAGCTAGTTGCACCTTTAAACATGTTTTTTAGCATTTATATAAGTACAAATTGCAAGTATTACTGGTCATTAGGCATAGCGCTTGTGAAAATAACATGCGAATCAGTGTTACTATGTTGTATGTATATGCAAAATAATGTTAATAATACTTGTAGAAAAATTGAGTTCATCAAGGACTTTTATTCAACTATTTGAAGTGATGCCTTCTCAACCATACAATTGATGGTACAGCAGGCCTCGAAATTCACGGCGGACACGGCGGACATGTCCGCCGTCACAGCATGTGATGTCCGCGGGAAGTACCCTCTAGATCGGTCATATTTGTCCGCCGAGAAATACCGCAGAAACTGGCGATACAAATCGTCATTGCATAGCACGAACAACTGTTGCAAGAATATAATTTGCGCTGGGAATGAGAAATTATCGCATTCCAAGCGCGCATCTAGAAAAAGTTAATACTGTATCTCTTACCTTCCATTCAAGTAGAAAAACTTTCGAATTTTACGTTGCTTCAACGATTGATGACATTGAATCAGCGTAACAGAGGTGAATTCTTAGCTAAGAATTGATGGGAGTACCGGTACTTCTACACTAATCACGCGCAACTTAGTTCAAGTCTTATGTCACAATGTCTGGCTTTGATATCCGAGTAATATTGATAATGCAAGGTTGGTTACAAAGTTAGATTATAAGAGTATAGGCTACTACAGCAAGATGCCGCAAAACTTAAGTTTTGGTATTACAGTAAGAAAGAAGAGGCCCAGGGAAATTTCTGAAAGTGAGAATGAGGGCGATGAACCTACTACTAGGAATTTTAGTGGTGATAGACGCATATATATTAAAGGAACAACGAATGTAAGGATTAGCTCTGTCAAAGATCACAACACATCGTTTACCCCAAGCCATCAATTTCCGGTCATCAAGGCCATCGACAATATGAGTGACAAAAAAAATCAAAATTAAGAGGTTGTTTGAAATCGCATATTTTATCGCTAAAGAAGAGCTCGCATTTACGCTTTTCCCTCAACTAGCCGGTCTGGAGAAAAGACACGGAATAGATCTCGGTATCACGTATCCTAACGACAAGCAGTGATCTCGTGAAGATTGGCGCACGTCTTTGAAGATCGATGTTATTGAAGCTCTAATCATGCGCATATGTTTGAATGGCCTTGACTGCGCTGATTATAACTCCGAGCCTGCCGTGGTCTCGTGGAATACTGATACTATTTTGGAGAGGCGACCGCATCACGGAGAGGGGAAAAAATAATTGTGCTTTTTCTAATGTTTTGTTTATTCTTTTCGTCACTTTCGCTCACATGACACGCAAAACTAAACCTAAAGAAAAAAGCCTAGTGAAACTTTGCACATCAGAAAATAGTAGCGTTACGCGTTAGTGTAGAAGTTTTCCGACTCGTGCCCAGAGCATTGTGACGTAAGAAGCCACACGACCTCGTTCGGTGGAAGTTAATTAGTTATGCGGCGGATTATTTTTTTATTATTTATTTGCATCAGACACAAAAAGTCCATAGAATTTAAATTTTTAACAATCATCATATTATCATCATCATCATCATATTTAGTAGCTACACGGCGTCAAGCGCACGTCGTTGATCTGATGAAAGCCTTTCAGAGTGACTTCGTTGAAATTTTAAAAAGCCTAAACCGTAGCTATGGCTCTCAAATGGCGAAGACTTATCAAGATAAAGGGATTAAGTATGACGATCGACGTTAAAACTGGTGTGTCCGCCGTAAGACTTAATTTGTCCGCCGAGATAGCTGCTCAGACCGGACACGTTTGTCCGCCGTCAACAAAAACGAATTTCGAGGCCTGGTACAGTATTATGATTTCTTAGGGAAAATGTTTGTTTGAAACATACCATTCACCATTTGCATCACAGTCCAGAATAGAAGTTGAGTGCAAATCTAGAGTGTCTGGTTTTCTAGGATTTTTCCATATGTCAAATTGTTACCCTTTTTAACTCTTAGAAGATGATACATTTGGAATGTGCCCATCATTCCTGTTCTCACAAGAAGCAATATACCAAGTGCTGCATTCACCCTCAGTGATTACAGTAACATAGTACTTTTACTTTCCATATATTCAGTTCCAACTTCTGCCACATTAGATTCAAGAGCTACCTCAGCATCTCTGTTTGTTGGTAATAGGGCACTAGAATAAGAAGATTCTTGTCCAGCCAAAAGTGTACAACGGTTGACTAATCTCTCTTCATGTAAGTTCTTGTTGACCTTGAACATACTGTAGTTGGATTGTCCAAAACATCAGACATGTGCGTATCGCGATAGTATATCAATTCATTTCGTACAATCCTCTCTTTCATGTCAGGATGTGAGCAGAGAATTTCGTGAAGCTCCTCAACACTAGTTGCAGGGCCATCCCATCCTTTGCAAAGCTGGAGACCCTTTTGTGTGTACTGACTCTTTTTCTTGCCCCTCTCGATTTTTTTTCAGCAATCCTGATATTAAGAAGCTGCTTCTGTTCATTGTACCATTTGTTTTCCATATAATTTAGTACTTTGACAACATCATTGAAGCCTTTTCTTGTATCTTTATGGAAAGAATTCGATAAGAGAAGAGTACAGTTATTTCTAATTCCTTTGACAGTGAAATTCTTCTTTGTATTTTTGGCACTGCTGCTCGCCTGCCAAACCTAGCCAAGTGCCTTTCAGCTTCCAAAGTATTAATTGGTAACCCACTTAATTGTTCTGTGGTCAATAAGTTGAGTTCTGTTGCATGAGGTTGTTTCCCAAATATCTCAGCAGCCTCAGTGCACATTTTTAGCCATATCTTCTTTGACAAAGCTGATGTTGGGTTGAGGAGTGGGATATGAGGATAATGGATGACAGTTTTCCTGCAAGAAGATCTGTATATAGTTGAGGAAATGTTTTCAGAAGCTCTTGTTGTGAATATACTTCAACAAAATAAAGGAATGGCAGTGTTACTTTGTGTGTAAAGTATGCAAGAACTTCCAACTCAGTCAAAAGAAACTCTGAATCCAGCAGCAATCGTATTATTTCAACATGCTGATTACTCAAATGCGTTTCATAAAGAAGCATTCTCAAATAAGGCAAGCTTTGAATGATAGATCCAACACAGTAACCAAGTTTAGTGAATCTCCGTTCATGGTAACTGGCTATGTGCTTGACCTGATTTTCTTTTTGTAGAATGAAATCAAAGAGACCAGCTTGGCTAGTGCTTCGTGCTGATTTTTCATGACTAACCAGATACAAAATGGATTTGATGGCACACTCAACGACAGTTGTTTTACCACGAAGAAATGGTTTCACAGCTGGGTTGATGCCGTCAAGTTTTATTCTAAGCTCAAGATTGTTCTCTATTGCAGCTAAAACAATAGATTAGGTCGATCAAGTGCTTTAACAGGATGGGATTTGCACAGTAGATGGTTAGGTGGAGGAAGAGTTGATACCAGAAGTTGTGTAACTTCCTGTTTAATATTTAGATTTTTACTCACAGAATCAGTCATGATAGAGTCAGTTTTCTGCCACAGATCTTTAGGAGAGACGTCCTCAGTTGTAGGTGTTACATATGACAATCTTTTGTATGTTTCAACAAATAATCTGATGATGTTTTCCCGGTCCTCGTATGCAAAAAACAATTGTTTTTGAGAAAATCGACGTTGATCTGAGAAAATATCTTTTCAAAATATTGTCAAAAATTGACTCGCCATCGGAACATTTTGCGAATATTTCAAAATCTATAAGAGATAGGACAAAATTAATGCTATATTTGGAATCCTTGGGTTGTAATTAGTAGGAAAAGAGCCATTAAGCAACTTTCTAGAAGGTCTGCAGCCAATTTCATTGAAAAATGATAAGGAGCGATGAATTTTTAGAGGAAATTAGGGCTCGTTTCTGTTTTTTGGGGTGCAAACCGCCAAAAATAAAAAAAATTTAAAATTTTTTTCACATTTGGCTTAATTGGACTAAAATACACCCAAAAAAAGACAGGCAAGCTGGTTTTGAAAATATGACCTAGTACTGCCTACCCCTACATTATACAGTACCGTAGCCTAGTAAAGTTTTTATCTGTTCTTTTCTCTTCAAATCATTGCTTAGGGTTAGGGGTGTGTTACCACTGTTGATGTTCTTTAATTTTAGCCGTTTTTGCCCGTTTGTGTGTAAGAGCTACCGGTATATACCTTTAATGCCTAATATTCCGAATTTGAAGAAGCTGACTGCTAGTAATACATCTTTAGATAATTTAAAGAAACATGTGCAGTCTAGTCACCCACATGCCTGCAAAAGATTCCAGCTATGCATTGAAGACGAATTGAAGATCGGTATGTCTTAAATATAACATATGTAATTGTTAGTGTTAATACCATTAAAAGACAACAAGTATGAGAAAATATTACTGGAAGTTGTTTCTTGCATTCGGTAAAACAGTTGTAGCCTACTATGATTTATATACCATGAGAAGACAATCCACCTGCAAGAAAAAATTTCACAAGTTGAGTTGGTGGCAACCACTGCAGAGTGCAGATGTGGGTGCTCTTGCACAAGACGCCCTGTTGGTCAACCAGAAAAAATGATGACGTCACACACATATTGGAATAGACTATTATGAAAGAAGAAGAGCGGGGTGGAAATGCACTGAAACACACCGGAAAGAAATTGTCTCCCATTTATTGATTTGTTGTTCAATTTCAACAAATTTGCTATCGTAGGAAAGCACAAGCATAGATCTAACCAACTAAGTTAATACCAAGTCCCAAAATACTACTAGCTCCATCTAGTGGTCACTTAAACTTGACCATCAAAACTTCAACCAAAACTTCACCAAAACTTCATTTTAAATCATAAACAATCTAAATCAAATCCAATTAAAAGAACATGTTACTGTGTATTGAAGTACTAACTTTCATTTTTATATCTTATTTAATATGCGAGCAATCGTTGTTCGAAGACAGCCCCCCAACGAAGCTTTTGCCCAATGCATTTCAATGACGAATCGATCGTCTTTCAGTTCACGCCCTATGTGATCACGATAATTAATTGTCTCCCATTTATTCATTTCTTGCTCAATTTCAACAGATTTGCTATCGTTGAAAAGCAGAAGCATAGGTCTAACCAACTAAGTTAATACCAAGTCCCAAAATACTTCTAGCTCTATCTAGTGGCCACCTAAACTTGACCAAATGCAAACCATCACCAAAACTTCATTTTAAATGATAAACAATCTAAATCAAATCCAATTAAAAGAACATGTCACTGTTTATTGAAGGGCTAACCTTCATTTTTATATCTTATTTAATATGCGAGCAATCGTTGTTCGAAGACAGCCCCCCAACGAAGCTTTTTCCCAATGCATTTAAACGGCGAATCGATCGTCTTTCAGTTCACGCCCTGCGTGTTCATGATAATTAATTGTCTCCCATTTATTCATTTCTTGCTCAATTTCAACAGATTTGCTATCGTTGAAAAGCACAAGCATATATCTAACCAACTAAGTTAATATCAAGTCCCAAAATACTACTAGCTCCATCTAGTGGCCACCTAAACTTGACCAAATTCAAACCATTATCAAAAGTTTATTTGCAATGACAAAAACATTTAACGACAACCAATTAAAAGAACATATTACTGTTTATTGAAGTGTTAACTTTCATTTTTATATCTTATTTAATATGCGAGCAATCGTTGTTCGAAGACAGCCCCCCAACGAAGCTTTTGCCAAATGCATTTCAATGGCGAATCGATCGTCTTTCAGTTCACGCCCTCCGTGTTCACGATAATTAATTGTCTCCCATTTATTCATTTCTTGCTCAATTTCAACAGATTTGCTATCGTTGAAAAGCACAGGCATAGATCTAACCAACTAAGTTAATATCAAGTCCCAAAATACTACTAGCTTCATCTAGTGGCCACCTAAACTTGACCAAATGCAAACCATCACCAAAACTTCATTTTAAATGATAAACAATCTAAATCAAATCCAATTAAAAGAACATGTCACTGTTTATTGAAGGGCTAACCTTCATTTTTATATCTTATTTAATATAGGAGCAATCGTTGTTCGAAGACAGCCCCCCAACGAAGCTTTTTCCCAATGCATTTCAATGGCGAATCGATCGTCTTTCAGTTCACGCCCTGCGTGTTCACGATAATTAATTGTCTCCCATTTATTCATTTCTTGCTCAATTTCAACAGATTTGCTATCGTTGAACAGCACAAGCACAGATCTAACCAACTAAGTTAATATCAAGTCCCAAAATACTACTAGCTCTATCTAGTGGCCACCTAAACTTGACCAAATGCAAACCATCACCAAAACTTCATTTTAAATGATAAACAATCTAAATCAAATCCAATTAAAAGAACATGTCACTGTTTATTGAAGGGCTAACCTTCATTTTTATATCTTATTTAATATAGGAGCAATCGTTGTTCGAAGACAGCCCCCCAACGAAGCTTTTTCCCAATGCATTTCAATGGCGAATCGATCGTCTTTCAGTTCACGCCCTGCGTGTTCACGATAATTAATTGTCTCCCATTTATTCATTTCTTGCTCAATTTCAACAGATTTGCTATCGTTGAAAAGCAGAAGCATATATCTAACCAACCAAGTTAATATCAAGTCCCAAAAAACAACTAGCTCCATCTAGTGGCCACCTAAACTTGACCAAATTCAAACCACTATCAAAAGTTTATTTGCAATGATAAACAATCTAAATAAAATCCAATTAAAAGAACATATTACTGTTTATTGAAGGGCTAACCTTCATTTTTATATCTTATTTAATATGCGAGCAATCGTTGTTCGAAGACAGCCTCCCAACGAAGCTTTTTCCCAATCCATTTCAATGGCGAATCGATCGTCTATCAGTTCACGCCCTGCGTGATCACGATAATTAATTGTCTCCCATTTATTCATTTCTTGCTCAATTTCAACAGATTTGCTACCGTTGAAAAGCACAAGCATAGATCTAACCAACTAAGTTAATATCAAGTCCCAAAATACTACTAGCTCCATCTAGTGGCCACCTAAACTTGACCAAATGCAAACCATCACCAAAACTTCATTTTAAATGATAAACAATCTAAATCAAATCCAATTAAAAGAACATGTCACTGTTTATTGAAGAACTAACCTTCATTTTTATATCTTATTTAATATATGAGCAATCGTTGTTCGAATCAGCCCCCCAACGAAGCTTTTTCCCAATGAATTTCAATGGCGAATCGATCGTCTTTCAGTTCACGCCCTGCGTGTTCACGATAATTAATTGTCTCCCATTTATTAATTTCTTGCTCAATTTCAACAGATTTGCTATCGTTGAAAAGCACAAGCATATATCTAACCAACTAAGTTAATATCAAGTCCCAAAATACTACTAGCTCTATCTAGTGGCCACCTAAACTTGACCAAATTCAAACCATTATCAAAAGTTTATTTGCAATGATAAAAACATTTAACGACAACCAATTGCAAGAACATATTACTGTTTATTGAAGGGCTAACTTTCATTTTTATATCTTATTTAATATGCGAGCAATCGTTGTTCGAAGACAGCCCCCCCAACGAAGCTTTTGCCCAATGCATTTCAATGGCGAATCGATCGTCTTTCAGTTCACGCCCTGCGTGTTCACGATAATTAATTGTCTCCCATTTATTCATTTCTTGCTCAATTTCAACCAGATTTGCTATCGTTGAACAGCACAAGCACAGATCTAACCAACTAAGTTAATATCAAGTCCCAAAATACTACTAGCTCCATCTAGTGGCCACCTAAACTTGACCAAATGCAAACCATCACCAAAACTTCATTTTAAATGATAAACAGTCTAAATCAAATCCAATTAAAAGAACATGTTACTGTGTATTAAAGTACTAACTTTCATTTTTATATTTTATTTAATATGTGAGCAATCATTGTTCGAAGACAGCCCACCAACGAAGCTTTTGCCCAATGCAATTTAATGACGAATCGATCGTCTTTCAGTTCACGCCCTGTGTGATCACGATAATTAATTGTCTCCCATTTATTCATTTCTTGCTCAATTTCAACAGATTTGCTATCGTTGAAAAGCAGAAGCATAGGTCTAACCAACTAAGTTAATACCAAGTCCCAAAAAACTACTAGCTCCATCTAGTGGCCACCTAAACTTGACCAAATTCAAACCATTACCAAAACTTAATTTTAAATGATAAACAATTTAAATCAAATCCACTTAAAAGAACATGTTACTGTTTATTGAAGTGATAACTTTCATTTTTATAGCTTATTTAATATAAGAGCAATCGTTGTTCGAAGACAGCCCCCCAACGAAGCTTTTGCCCAATGCATTTCAATGGCGAATCGATCGTCTTTCTGGATTCGCCCTGCGTGTTCACGATAATTAATTGTCTCCCATTGATATTGAAAAAATGCTAAAGTCATAGAAAGGATTAGGATCAGGCACACAAATAGCCTAATTGGTGGTGTAATGGCTTGTCCGAATCAAGTAATGTAGCCTAACAAACACTGATCAATAGGAAAGCGATGTGTGCTCTAGAGCGGTGTAGAACTTTGATCCTTTGTGAGGTCGTGGAAGAATTCTTGTCACTCGGCGCGCAGTCGACATCAACTGGAAAAGTTCGGTTGAGGAAGCAAGTGATGTCAGCTCCAAGTGCAGGAACCAGAAAATTGTTCCTATTTGGATGGAGAAACTTCTGCAAATAATAAAAAGAAACAACAACCAGCGAGACAGTGGGTGCGGATACTTATGTTTTGTTCAATGCTTAGCCAAATAATTTTTTCACAACACTTAGGCTAAGCCGAATAAACCTAGGCTTAAATATGGATCAAAGGTAAGTAACGAAACCGTAATGAAATGACTTGGGCTTGCATTCTCGTGTTCTTTCATAACCACATGAAGTCATTTTTCCAAAGGCATCCGTGTGTGTAAACAAAATGATTCATAGGTCCAAACCATAAACGTTGACACACAAAAATCATGTTACAAACGTAACTTTTATTAAGTTAAAAAAATAATTTTGTTTCATGCGACATTGCACTTTTGTTAGCCTAGTTTGTTTGTAATAGAATAAACATCACAAAGTATGTGGGCAGCAACTCTTTTTTATCATTAGGTAGCCCTGAAAAGGGCTGTTTTTTGGCAAATGGACGATATGGCGGCTACAGTAATGGGTAGGACTCCCTTATGGCTATGGGACAGTTGTCTGACACTTTTTAATGATGAAAAAAAAACGATAAAGAATATTAGCCTACAGTCATCACTGTTTTGATTTCATGTTATGAAACAATGACTAAACTTTGCAATAAAATTGCTTTAGTTCATGATTTGTTTTAAAATAACGTTTTATTAGAAATAATGTCATATTCGGCCCATAGGTGCCACATCTCCCCTACATATTTTTACTCTCAGTACACCTAGTCTACACAAATGTTTAATCTACATGCATTTTATGTACTTCATCCAATCCATTTAATGTTTAACATAATCCACGTTAAGTGTTTACATGTTAGTGTATGTCATTTTAAAATAGAACTACAAGAAACGCTCGCTAGACAAGTTAGAGTATGCACCCCATCAGTGCCGGTCTTTGGGGTGTGCAAACCGTGCGATCGCACAGGGCCCGCAAATTAGGGGGCCCGCAATTTACTCAAAAAATGCAGTAATTTTGTCATTTTCAATGGAAAAATTCAAAAAGGAATTAACAACAAGAAAACATAGAGACTCAACGAATTCAACCTATTTCGTCCCCTGAACATTTCGTAACCTGAAAAGATCGAGAAAAAAACACGACATAGCCGAATTCGCTGATCGGAGTTGCCGCAAACATTTCAAAATTTCTCGATCTTTTCAGGGGACGAAAAAAAAAAACATTTGTTACACGATTTCAGGGTACGAAATCGGAGTACGAATTTTTCAGGAGACGAAATAGGTTGCATCCAGACTCAACATAGAGACATAGCTTTATTTCCGAAAAATGCCAAAGAAAGCATGATCTTATCCTTTTGCTATGCCACCGGACAGCACTATATTACAGTAATATTCATATCTAAATTTTTGTTGAACATGCTCTAAGAATGCCCCAAATTCAAAGTAATTTTTCAAAATTTTCTGGGGGAGACCCCCCAGACCTCCCACCGCTGATTGTCACCATCGACGATCACGCCGCCCCTCCCCTTTCAAAGTACCTAGCTACGCTACTGAATTGGATCATTGGCATTGGGGCCCGCAAAGCATATTCCGCACAGGGCCCGAAATACCCTAAGACCGGCACTGACCCCATTCATCGGAATGAATCTCTGTTCCTGGTGCGATGTGGCGTAGAATTTCTGCCTCCAGTGTAGCCCTGTCCCGCCACGGTACCATTACGATGAAGCATTCTCTAATAGCACAATTTTACTAGGGATATCTACAGGCATTGAGAAGCAAAAGAACGTGCCCGAAGGAGGGTGGGTTAAATAAAAGTGTTGTCAAATATTCCTTCAAATCCCAAGCTCAAGTGATATTGCTCACCTGCTCGAACGTAGTTGACTAGGCGTACAGGGATGGAGGAACCATTTTAAAAGTAGGTGGGCCCAAAGGCGTAGTAGTCAAAGTTATTCAAACTTCTGGGGGGCTTCGCCTCCCAGACCTCCCATAGCATTGCTGCATTCCTGATACTTCAAATCGCTTATGCATTGTGTTTTCATGATTGCCTTTTGTGCCAGACACCGAAAAAATTGCGTTTTTAGGCCCGATTTGGTCAAACAAATTACACAATTGTTAAATTGTAGCGCTGTACAAAATATGGCGATGTAGGCTACACACAAATAAAAAGGCAATATAGCCTACACGCACAGTTATAATACCAACCTGGGAGAAATAATCTGCAGCATTATACAGTAGGCCTACGTGCATGCACTGCATAATATGTAATGATATCATTGTTTTAACCTTGGAGAACAATTAGATTGATTTATAGATTACTTCACCAATCACACGCAAGACGCAACCACATCCACTGCTCATCAACAGTGGGCTCAACAGAAAAGTTTGAAGATTAGATTTCATCATTGAGCTATCAAAAATAACACAGGCAAACAAAATTTTTTTTTAAAGGCACGGTATGTGAGAGTCATTTTAGTAGTACGGTATAGAAGTACATGGTTAAGCAATTTTAATTAATGCTTTCTTTGCTTTGTAATCCAAGCTCAAGCATATTACGACGAAAAATGCTGCATTGGCAACAGTTCAGGTTTAGGTGGCCACTAGATAGAGCTAGTAGTATTTTGGGACTTGATATTAACTTAGTTGGTTAGATCTATGCCTGTGCTTTTCAACGATAGCAAATCTGTTGAAATTGAGCAAGAAATGAATAAATGGGAGACAATTAATTATCGTGAACACGCAGGGCGTGAACTGAAAGACGATCGATTCGCCATTGAAATGCATTGGGCAAAAGCTTCGTTGGGGGGCTGTCTTCGAACAACGATTGCTCGCATATTAAATAAGATATAAAAATGAAAGTTAACACTTCAATAAACAGTAATATGTTCTTGCAATTGGTTGTCGTTAAATGTTTTTATCATTGCAAATAAACTTTTGATAATGGTTTGAATTTGGTCAAGTTTAGGTGGCCACTAGATGGAGCTAGTAGTATTTTGGGACTTGATATTAACTTAGTTGGTTAGATATATGCTTGTGCTTTTCAACGATAGCAAATCTGTTGAAATTGAGCAAGAAATTAATAAATGGGAGACAATTAATTATCGTGAACACGCAGGGCGTGAACTGAAAGACGATCGATTCGCCATTGAAATTCATTAGGAAAAAGCTTCGTTGGGGGGCTGATTCGAACAACGATTGCTCATATATTAAATAAGATATAAAAATGAAGGTTAGCCCTTCAATAAACAGTGACATGTTCTTTTAATTGGATTTGATTTAGATTGTTTATCATTTAAAATGAAGTTTTGGTGATGGTTTGCATTTGGTCAAGTTTAGGTGGCCACTAGATGGAGCTAGTAGTATTTTGGGACTTGATATTAACTTAGTTGGTTAGATCTATGCCTGTGCTTGTCAACGATAGCAAATCTGTTGCAATTGAGCAAGAAATGAATAAATGGGAGACAATTAATTATCGTGAACACGCAGGGCGTGAACTGAAAGACGATCGATTCGCCATTGAAATGCATTGCGCAAAAGCTTCGTTGGGGGGCTGTCTTCGAACAACGATTGCTCGCATATTAAATAAGATATAAAAATGAAAGTTAACACTTCAATAAACAGTAATATGTTCTTTTAATTGGTTGTCGTTAAATGTTTTTATCATTGCAAATAAACTTTTGATAATGGTTTGAATTTGGTCAAGTTTAGGTGGCCACTAGATGGAGTTAGTAGTATTTTGGGACTTGATATTAACTTAGTTAGTTAGATATATGCTTGTGCTTTTCAACGATAGCAAATCTGTTGAAATTGAGCAAGAAATGAACAAATGGGAGACAATTAATTATCGTGAACACGCAGGGCGTGAACTGAAAGACGATCGATTCGCCATTGAAATTCATTGGGAAAAAGCTTCGTTGGGGGGCTGTCTTCGAACAACGATTGCTCCTATATTAAATAAGATATAAAAGTGAAGGTTAGCCCTTCAATAAACAGTGACATGTTCTTTTAATTGGATTTGATTTAGATTGTTTATCATTTAAAATGAAGTTTTGGTGATGGTTTGCATTTGGTCAAGTTTAGGTGGCCACTAGATAGAGCTAGTAGTATTTTGGGACTTGATATTAACTTAGTTGGTTAGATCTATGCCTGTGCTTTTCAACGATAGCAAATCTGTTGAAATTGAGCAAGAAATGAATAAATGGGAGACAATTAATTATCGTGAACACGCAGGGCGTGAACTGAAAGACGATCGATTCGCCATTGAAATGCATTGGGCAAAAGCTTCGTTGGGGGGCTGTCTTCGAACAACGATTGCTCGCATATTGAATAAGATATAAAAATGAAAGTTAGCCCTTCAATAAACAGTAATATGTTCTTTTAATTGGTTGTCGTTAAAATGTTTTTATCATTGCAAATAAACTTTTGATAATGGTTTGCATTTGGTCAAGTTTAGGTGGCCACTAGATGAAGCTAGAAGTATTTTGGGACTTGGTATTAACTTAGTTGGTTAGATCTATGCTTCTGCTTTTCAACGATAGCAAATCTGTTGAAATTGAGCAAGAAATGAATAAATGGGAGACAATTAATTATCGTGATCACATAGGGCGTGAACTGAAAGACGATCGATTCGTCATTGAAATGCATTGGGCAAAAGCTTCGTTGGGGGGCTGTCTTCGAACAACGATTGCTCGCATATTAAATAAGATATAAAAATGAAAGTTAGTACTTCAATACACAGTAACATGTTCTTTTAATTGGATTTGATTTAGATTGTTTATGATTTAAAATGAAGTTTTGGTGAAGTTTTGGTTGAAGTTTTGATGGTCAAGTTTAGGTGACCACTAGATGGAGCTAGTAGTATTTTGGGACTTGGTATTAACTTAGTTGGTTAGATCTATGCTTGTGCTTTCCTACGATAGCAAATTTGTTGAAATTGAACAACAAATCAATAAATGGGAGACAATTTCTTTCCGGTGTGTTTCAGTGCATTTCCACCCCGCTCTTCCTCTTTCATAATAGTCTATTCCAATATGTGTGACGTCATCATTTTTTCCGGTTGACCAACAGGGCGTCTTGTGCAAGAGCACCCAGATGTGTTGGCATGCAGATCTCGGTATGGATAGGTGTTTTGTATTAAATTGTATACATTTAATACTGCATTTCCATGTCCGCTTTCCACGTCTTATCTGTAGGATTTATTACGTCTAAGCCTTACTTAGCTTTCGCTAAAGTTGGCTGGTGTTCCCATGTCCTGCATTGTCTGAAGCCTCTTACGCTGTAAAGACTTAGATTTTCCACAAACACACACAATGTGTATTTAAACTAGTCCAAATAGAAGAAAATCATTTACACATATGTTTTATTGATACTATCACTTATTCTAAACCAAATCTTCAGATCATACTTGGGTATGACAGTACACTGGATTGATGAAGTGACTGCAGAGAATGAAGAGGGTACTGGCCTGCAAGCACTTAAAAGGATCACACACTTACAACATATTGGCCGTCTTGATGTCTGAAATTCACTGGAATTTATATAAGTAAATATCATGTTTTTGTCAATTTTTCTCTAAATAAGGAATATATATATAAAAGTATTGCTTACATCTTGCAATGACAATTGGAGTATTGCCAAAACTAGTTTTTATAGCATTGCAATCTGCTACTAATAGCATCGCACTTTATCGAATTATCGTATAATGTACAATTCTACACTGTTTATCCTTTCGTAACAGTCAGGACTCTGGTGAAAAAGCATTGATATTTGATCTTTGTAGTGTTTTCGGAGTGCTGGAAAGCAACAACGATGATGATGATGAAGTAAATGAAGTTGAAGTGTCAGATAAAGTTACTGAAGATCACGTTGTTGAAGAAATAACATCCATATTGAAAAGTATGAACATTAATATTGTTGCACATTTCAAGTAGGCCTATAGTATAGTTAACCACTTCAAGGTAGTGTGTGGTACTGTATTATAGCTTCCTGTTTTACAGTGGGTCGTGGTGAGGAAGTTGACGAGGATGTTCGAATTGCATTACCAAAACATAGGCGGTGTGCTGCCCACACACTGAACCTTGTTGCGACAGTCGATGCTGATACAGCTTTGGGAAAAATGCTGCATATACATTATACAAAAAGCTATATCGTAGTGCTTTTGCAAAAACCCAAAACTTGTGGAACAATCCAGGCACGCCTTTACTTTTTTTCTATAATTTTCGAACTTAAGTTGTACGGTAACATTCTTACGTACTGTAAACATAGTTAGAAAAGCTGGTACACTCGTACAAACTGACCAAATGTTTCAATCTGTGTCCGTATGCTTACTGGAGAAATGCAATAAGAAATGATACACTGTTACTGTACCTGTGTTGCAGGAGTAGCAAGGTAGCGATGAGATTCAGAGTGAAGTTGGGATATTGCTCAAAGTGCCCATTATCAATCGCTGGAAATCTGTGTTTGATACTGTAGCACGTTTGCTCACAATATTTGACAGCCGAGAAAAACATGATGGCCTTCAGCGAGCATGCAACAATCTTGGTTTAATAGCTTTTACCAAAAGTGAGTAATGAATATTCGTTACTGATATTGCTACTGTATTTGCAAAAAAATACATCGCTAAGTGCAATGTTAGTGGCGTATCTCAGTAGCTTGCCTATAAGTGAAAAATTGTTTGGTCTACTGTTCACCTCGGAGTGAGCGTCATGTGTTTGGTGCCCTGGCCCCCGTGGAAAGGCATGTTGTGATAGTTACCTCTGGTTGGCAACAGGAGTTTCAAATTTAGTTATGGTTATAACCATAAAATAGTTAATAAACAAGTCAAGCAGATTGCAATTATCTTAATTTCTACGAAAGTGAGTTCGGGCAATTGCTCGACTGTTTCTCTAAAACTCTTTTGTCTGTTATTTCAGTTGATGTGGCTTTCCTGAAAGAACACCATTTGGTAATGCAACTAATATTCCAATATCTGGATATTCTGCAATCAGAAGAGAAGGCATATATAGGTATACTACTACCAACCTTGGGCATGACGCGGAAAAGACTACAAGAACTTCGGGACAGCAACAGGGTGGCTGTTTGGCAGTGTTTGCCTGCCATTACTTGCCCGATTGTTGGAATCTTTGGAAAACAGATTTGGTCATGTTTTTCATGATAGTGACTGCGAGCTAGCTGCTGCGTTTCACCCACAATTCAGACTTTCTTGGCTTGACAAAGCTGAAGAAATTAAGACGGCTCTGCATCTCAAAATGGTTAACCTATTACAGAACCACAGCAATTTCAACATCGACGATGCAGCAAGCAGAAGCGACACTGACGTTGACAGGCATGAAACAGATGACTTTTTGCTTCGTTTTTTAAAAACACAAAAAAATAGAAGCGAGTGCTGCAAAAATTTTAAATGAATTTCTCGAACATAACCCAACAAAGACGGTTACGTCTGATGCATTCCCCAATGACGCCATGAGTCGTTTGCTTTTGCAATATAATACCCTTATCCCCTGCTGCTGTTGAAAGACTGTTCTCCCTTGGAAAGGACATTTTGAAGCCAAAGCGAGCTGGACTTAGCGATCAACATTTTAAAATAGGGATGTTTCTGAAAGGAAATTGATGTTATGCCTCTTTGCTCAATTTATATACCCGTATAAACATATTGACACGCCCTACTGCTTATATACGGAGTGTCCTGTGCATGTCGTTTTTTCAATTTTTTATATTCGGTAGGCGGACGTTTGGGCTTAGATTATGGATTTTTAGAAGCATTATAGTATGTGAACAGCTAGCAGAGTGGTCGCTGTATTGTAGTTAGGCAATAGCTACGAACAAAGTATCATCTTGCCCTTTATCATGTATTTTTCAACTTGTACTTCATGCGAAGAAGAGTATGTTTTCTTTGAGAAGTGACTGTAACCAGTTACTTTTCAAAACACGTTAACTGTAACTAGCTAGGCTACTTTTTGAGCAAAGTAACTGGTGCCCACCACTGAATAGCTATTTATCTGATAATAAATTTCATACAAATATTACCCTAAATGTGTCTCCAGAAAGCACTATAATCCATTATTTCAGTGTAATTTTGCAAAAAATGTCCGGGGGGGCATGCCCCCGGACCCCCCTAAAATACGCGTGCCTTTGGCACGCTCTAGCCCCTCACAAGTTCTATTGCTTCCCGTGCTCAACCGACCAGGATACGCCACTGCATTGGTTGTACATTTTCAAAACCAAAAATGACGCTTTATAAACTGGTTTACAAAATATAAAGTTTGCAACGTTTTTGGTGGCCGCATGAATATTACCACGGTTGAACTATTATGTCCTAATGGCCTTGTTGCTTGGTCTTGGAGATCGGGATAAAGTGACCCTGGATTTGAATAAACAACAACACACACATAATAGGAGTAGCCTACATATTATTGTGCCCACAGAACTAACTTATGTTTGATCCGTTATCAAAAGAGAATCTAAACACAGACAAATTGTTAAGGAACATAAGATTACCAACTTTGGCACCACAGTAGCCTACTTCTAACTTCTCCCACCATATCAGCATCCGATACTTTGTCGAGGTTCATGACTGCTATGGAGACATTCACAGTTAGAAGACTTTCTAAAACAAACGAAATTAAATATTCATATCAATAATTTATCTACTTTAAAAAGTTTTGATCCATAATAATTGTTACACGGGATTGACTTGTTTGGTATGACTATGAAAATTTGGATGCCCAAGACTTGTCTAGCGAAATGAGAAAATAGCTTTTCAACCTCTCGTGCCTACCCCAGAACGAGTTTGAGTACCAAGCACAATCCTGCTTCTCATTTATGTCTTTGCAGTTTTGGATTTAAACACTTCGCGTCAAAACCATGAGACTAAATAATATTTCATAGATTGGAAAAAGTTCCTACAACAGTGGCAGGTCTAGGGAGGCAAATGAATGGTGACGCTGAATGGAGAGCAGTCCGTCCCGATTGCTTAGTGGTTACGCGCCGGCTCAAGATCAAGCGGCACAAGTTGTTCGACTCTCGGGGTATGCGCTAGAGCAACGCATTTCAGGACTGCTCTCCATTCAGCGGCACCTAATAAATGAAATAGTTCTCCGGCAACAACACTTCAACAATCGGAAAACTTCACTCTGCCAATTTCGGTAACCGGCCCTGCGTCAAGAGCCTCTACAAGTATGCGAAGCTACCAGGAATAACCAATCAAGGCTTTTTCAGTCCGAAGATAAAGATTCAAACCAAACCAAGTCCTTAAAATGTGTTTCTCGAAGAAAAACCTTAAGAGTCGAATACTCGCTGCTTGATTTTGCAGTTTTTACGTTCGTAAAGCCAGACGCTTAACTAACAGAGCTTTCGGGAAAGACCCATAGTTTGAGACACCCCGGTCTAGTATAACCTTCTTACGTGAGACAAGATTGTTCAGATTTCAGGGCAGGTGATGGAAAGCCAGGTGCGCGTAGCTTCGTCCGGTGCGGCTATGCCATGCATTCTATTTTTCGATTTGTAAATGTCTCATTTACAAATACAATGAGAACTTAGTATTATTTTCCTACTAATCTTCGATGGTAGCTAACGAAGCAGCCTATGGGAGCAGGCTACAGTGGTAAAAGATAATAATTGAACTCCTATGCACAACCACGGCCACTTGGAGATGCGGCCTGATTTGTCACATATTGCAGATTTTGGTTACAGCTACTGCTAGTGCTTGACTGACATTTTTTTAGATGTTTTTACTTTTTGCGGTTTCTTAATGATGTAAAACTTATTTGTTGCCTTGGGGAAGCAGTAACAAATGAGAAAAAGTAAGTTCAAAAACGCTAAATCAGACTTATTGCAAAATTAACAGTCTGACTAAAATCTTCGAAATCAAATTTTCTTGGTTTTTCATCATGTGAGGACGTTAAAACCTATTGTGTCATCTGGGGAAAAGAGTAAAGAAAGCGAAAAAATCTAATTTTTAGAAAAATTTATTTAAACGTTTGCCCAAAGTTAGAAAAACCTGAAAATTTCTGCAAAATGTGACAAATCAGGCCGTATCTTTAGGTGGCCATGGCACAACCTACCTCCAACGTTGAGACCTGGTCGAATGTACTTATGATAGATCTCTGGGTCCAGTAAAGTCTCAACAGCGACACCAGACGCCACTCTGGCATTCCAATACCTCCTGCTTGGTCCTGCTCTTCGATGCAATCTGGTGATAAATGCACTTTGGTGTTTGAAAATGATAAATGTAGGCAAGCTATGATGCTCGGAACATGGACAATGTATCACCAGTTTTTTAGTGCAACTCTTATTTGAAGCATTTAATAGAATAATTGTTAGATCATAAAAGGAGGAATCCTTCGTTGGAGTTGCAAACGCTACTTGAGAGCCGGATTTGGAATCCTCACCTTGTGCTTTCATTGAGGAATAAAGATGATCCCATCATTAATATAAACAGTAATAATTTCATTTTGTTGATAAATGTTTTTATTGGTAAAAAGAATAAATCACTCTGTACATCGCATTGATGATTCAGCTTGTCCAAATTTTAAACTAAGTTTTCTGCGAGAACAAAGAAAAATGATCACAAATTAATTTGTAGTATTGAAGAAGACTATGTCTCTGGTGAATTCCAAACGTGGTGTTTGGCTACGGCTGCACTCTAATAGTCTTCCAGTGGTCACAGAACATTATGTGAACCTGGGGTGGTCAAAAAACTGATCTTCGGCCCAGAAGCACAAACAAAAAAGATTGTTGACTTTTTCGTCTATGGCCTAACTGCATCTCTATGGAAACCACTTTAACAAGTCGAAATTCTGCCACTGAAATTGATTAGAATGCAACCGCCAACCAATCAGAACATGTTATAAGAGGCTACCGTCCAATTGTGATCCATCTCGCACTCATCCAGAGAGTTAATGCTTGTTTTGAACTTTATTTAGTAATTACAGAAGAAAAAGAGCAATAGCAGTAGTGGGAATCGAACCCGCGTCAATGAAATGACTACTTTCTAGCCCTAACCTTAACCCCTAAGCCAACCAGCTGACAGAAAATCCATCACTTAATTTGCTTTCTATCATCTTCTTTTCGCCATTTTTTACGTCACTTAAACCGTAGCTTGTGATTGGTTGGCGGTTTCATTCTAATCAATTTCAGTGGCAGAATTTCGACTTGTTAATTAAAGTGGCTACCCATCTCTATCGCATGTCACAATGTTGCCAAAATGCTTTTTGAAACATTCAAATAGCTACACAGTTTAATTTCAAAATTCTACAAAACATTCCTGGATTGAAGCGTAACTCCATTTTTCAGTACAAGAATTTCACGCAGTGAAGATCACTTGCTAAGAAAGCTTAAGAAACAACATCATTATGTCAGCCTACATCGCAAAAACTACAGACTTTGACAACTTTCAACCGCTCTTGTCTGTTGAATAGTCAGTCGAGTGGTGAGAGCCCTGATTTGACGTTCGATAGGGCGTCCGCTCGACACCGCTCAAGATCATGTGGCTGCTGCGTATGGCGACAGCCCTTCCATAGTTGTGGTCAACTGAATAGACTAAATAGATCTAGTCCCGGTTGGTTCAAATAGTGCCTAAGCGTGATCAACTGATCATGTCGACGGCTTATATACTGCAGTATAAGTCGATTGGCGTATCTTTTTGACAGCCAACATATATTTATAACTTTCTTAGGGAAGTTTATTCTTTGGAAAAAATCAATATTACCGTTCAGATACACGGTCGCTTTAAGACTGGGGTAATCGTATGGAAACATGGAAATAATTACAGTATTAAAGATTTTTATCTTTCTTTTAAACCTTTGTTGCAAAAGATTCCATCATTCAAGACGCAGTGACATCGTAATTCCAAAACCAATTAGTTTTGCTCTTTTTAAACCAAATTTCGTGTTTGCCTCATTCAAGCATAAAATCAAGTTTCTTTATTCCGATATCGACTGCTGCTTATTGGAGTTCGGTCATTCATTAGAGCTAGATATGACACGGCAATCGGAATGCGTAAGCCCTGCTTAAAATACTAAACACTTTCTGCGGTTCGATCATATTCTCTTAAACTTGACGGTGTATGAGAAAATTAAAATGACGATGTAATATTGCAATTGTTAAACTTTCAATTTTCAATGTTTTTGGCACTCTCATTAAATCTATGCAGGCTACAAAGAACTGCACATGCTACTCTGTCTTAATTTTTTAGGAATTGGGATATTGTGACAAAACAACCAACCGATGGCGCTGACAAGTTGCAACAGACTTTTTGGCCAATTTTTCAATGAGAAAAGGAACGATACATGATGTACGTTGTGGGCGTGAGTGGCATAGGCCTAAAACACACACAGATATATGCTATAGCGTCTGATAAATCAACTAAAAAAAAACCTAATCCACCTGGGAGCATTTTAGTTAACCTCAGTTGGGTGAGATATGTTTTATTATTCATCTAAAATATTTATCAACCTCATTGACTGAAGATTCGTGAAGTTACACATCTCAAAGGGAAATTTCAATTTCTCATTCTTTATAGCTGCGTGCTGGTCATTGCCAAAAATTTCAAGGGCTGCCCAAAAAAATGTAAGTTACATTATCTTTGTGAAAAAGTTATGTAACTGAATAAACGTTATTAGTGTTAACTTGAGTACTCCACAACAATTGGAGTCCTGGAGTAATTGTCGAATGTAATAAGCTTCCAGATTTCCAACCATGATTTCCAATCATAAACTATACAGTATACAAGACCCTGATGGAGTTCTTGTGAAAAGTATAATGAATACTAGGTGTAGGTAGACTATTAAAGGAGTTATACTGGCAAGCAACATTATTTTTTTCTTTTTCCTTGTTATTATCATCCTTGATTGTTATTTACACTTCACATAAATTAACACACTCGAGAAAAAGTAAGAGAATGGTTGGCTACAAAAATTAGTTTTACAGTACTGATGTGCTACAGCAACCTCAATTTTCATACAAGCTACAGTAGCCTACCTGTTATCTTTCTTTTGTGCTATGTTGTTCCAGATGACTTTTCAATGCGATGAGCTAAATGGCTTTCCACAAATGTAAATCGACCGATTCCACCAACACCTACTATTAAAGCTAGTGCAATTCGCCATTACCACAGCGAACTCGCAGCATCAGACTGAAGCAGGTCGTTAATATTTATATTTGAAGAAATCTATTATTAACTGCGATGCAACTTCTACTTGCTTAATAATGTTATAGTTTTTATTTATTGTTGCTTTACAACAGCTAAGGTTTTTTAGCGACAGGGCTCATTTGTAATTTTATAACAGGTTTACATTTTCCTCCTTGCTTGAACTACAACAGAACAGAAACAGCAGTAGCTGAGTTTTCATAACTGTAGATTAGCAGATTGTTGCCACCAAATACGCTCTCGGGAAAAGCGTAAATTATCTCGAAAAAATAAAGGTTTCAGAAATGTAGGCTACACAACGTAGAAATTACGTCATCAATAGTAGTCTAGTGATCAGGTGACTGCTGGTGTCGTCACTCATATACGCTTGTTCGGGTAGGAATGATAGGCTACCAAGCGTGCTCACTGCCAGTTCGCCTATAGGCCATATAGCCTATTGCACCCCACAGATTATATGGTAGCCTAAGGTTTAGGCATGAACAGCCTAACTCTGATTTAACTCAAAAAAGAAACTTTGGTAGGCCTCTGAGTAGCCCATATGCAATGAGCTAATATAAAGTCAAGCAATATATTTATGCAGCTTTAATTCACCCAATTTTTCACCAAATAGAATAATGACAGTCAAAATTCAATACCACATTAGCCTAAAAACCCGATTTTGGGACCTGCCCGTGAGGTTAAATATCAACTATGAACACTGCTGGTTTTTAGAAATTGGCCTAGGTAGGAATTGTATAGAACCGAATCAAGTAGGCTACGGTGGGCTCTGTAGCGCACCCAGCATGGGGCTAAGTGGGCTCAAGCTCCCCCTAAACCTGCCACTAGAAATGAAATTTTTGTATGCTCTCCATTTATACCTTTTGCTTATAGGTTAGATATGAATAACACACAACAATACAACAGGGCTGAGCATTATAACAATATATTTTACATATTTACAAATAGTTTTAACAGTCGAACGTTTTCGGCTTAACTTAAGCCCTCATCAGGAATCTGAAAATATTTATAAAAATGCAATAAATTTCAACTTCTTGAAGTTAAATTACATTAGGAAAAGGCAACTACATAAATAGCTACAAAAAATTTGCACCACAGGGAAAGTGATACATCAAGTAAATGTTGAGAAGAATGGACGCGTCTCTATCAGCAAATAATTGTTTGTTTAAATTTGGGTTGTAGGCTAGCGTTTGATGAACAGTGCTTCCTGAATTTTAGTGTCAACTTGGGATTTGCCTTTGCGTAAAAGTTGAAACGAGTCAGCAGAGAATTTTCGATCTGTGGAAAAAGAACACTCCATGATATGATCTTTGATGGCACTTTTCTTTAACTCTTTAAAGTCCAGATGCTCCGGTACTCTCGTGGTCAAATGTCTGGTGGACATACCGATGTAGCCTACGTCAATGCCGAACCACACGGACTTGCAATACTGTATAGGGCCTACGACATTTGAGCAGAGAGACAAAGACGTCTGGGACGTTATTTGAAAATACGAACTACTTTGACTGTTTTGTAAGTAAAAAAAACGTCCAAGTAATGTTTACAAAATTAGTGTTTTGTTTCAAACTGTTTTCGTGCTAGTTGTTGTTTTCGCACTTATTTGTGTATGCAAACGGAAAGCTAATTCTATGTTGTCATAGGCCTACATGACGAAAAAGTTGAGATCTATAGAAGATTGCGAGAGTGGACGTAGGGATGAGGATTCTGATGGTGCTAGTAGCATGGAGTTCACTAGGCCAACTTCTAATCTGATTGAGAGAGCAAATCCTGATGTATCAGCTGGTGGGTTGTGGACCGTGAGTGCATTTAAATATTAATCAAAGGGATGAGCATTGGCCTATCGTCACAAATCACTCGGCCGACATTTCTGAATTAGCCCCCCTTAATTTTTTTTTTGTGTGCGCTACTGGGTGGGCTACCTCGGTCGTCGGACCACTTGGCATGCGACAACTCAGCAAGTAGCCTAGTTCCCCTACATTTCAGCTACTTCCAAGTCAGCAAATGAGATGTTCTCACGTCTTGCTTGGTTTCGCTTGTCAAACTCATTTTGCTGACTAGTGACATTCCATGTTTCAGCTTGCTTGCAATTCATTGCTTTAAGAATTGGCGCTCCAGATGTTCCAGGAACGAGGAGGCGACTGATTCTTAACTAATTCATCAACTTATTTTAAAGTATCAGGTTTGGTGGCCGTGCTTATTTATTGATGCATATACCGCAATATTAGATCCTTTTATGCACGTCTTAAACCATTAAGGTTTTGCCACCTTTTCCTTTTGTTAGTTTTGTTACTGTATTTCTTTTTCACAATATCATTTCTTTTACATTCTGACAAAGAAAAATAAATTGAATTGAATGAATTGAATTGCTCAGTTTCATCATTTACCAACTTCAGCCACTTGCTCAAATGTTGCTTGCTCGCAGTTATCACTTTCTGAGTTGTCGCTTGCTTTGTCCACAACTGCTGATTTGTAGGAGGTCCGGCTACTTCCAATTCGAGAGGAAAGTGGTTATCAGAAAAAATCTAGTTGGCTAGATCACTGCCTATCAACTGCTGCTGCACATGCTGCCATTACCAAAATTGAAGTGTTGCATAGCTACCTGATCTCTGATCATCGACCACTTCTGGTTGAAATAGCATGCAATTCATTGGCTAGATCCGAACCTGAATCACATGAAAAAGCTGACCGAATTAACTGGGACAGGATTTCCCCTCCTGAAAAAGCTGCCTATTAGTATTATCGTGCAACTGAGCACATGGTTTCACACATATCTGTACCTACCTCTATTACTTGTAGAAATCCTATGTGTAACAATCCTTCACATTTGGAGGATATAACCATGCTTTATGACTGCATTGTCAACGCTATGCTGGATGCATCTAGCTGCTTTGTTACCTCTCAAAGACAGGTAGCCACTTTAATTAACAAGTCGAAATTCTGCCACTGAAATTGATTAGAATGAAACCGCCAACCAATCATAAGCTACGATTTAAGTGACGTAAAAAATGGCGAAAAGAAGATAATAGAAAGCAAATTAAGTGATGGATTTTTTGTCAGCTGGTTGGCTTAAGGGTTAGGGTTAAGGCTAGAAAGTAGTCATTTCATTGACGCGGGTTCGATTCCCACTACTGCTATTGCTCTTTTTCTTCTTTAATTACCAAATAAAGTTCAAAACAAGCATTAACTCTCTGGATGAGTGCTAGAAGAATCACAATTGGACGGCAGCCTCTTATAACATGTTCTGATTGGTTGGCGGTTGCATTCTAGTCAATTTCAGTGGCAGAATTTCGACTTGTTAAAGTGGCTACCTCAAAGACACAGTCAAAATGTGGTTCCCGGATGGAACGAAACAGTCGGGCAAGCACATGATCTTGCACGTGATACCTACTCCTTGTGGGTAGACCATGGGAGGCCACGCAATGGCCCAATGTATTCTCGTATGACCTGCAGTAGAAAGGACTTCAAGTATGCACTACGGCGGTGTAAAAGGAAAGAAGACTCTATAAAAGCTGATAACTTAGCTATTGCAGGTTTTCCAACAAACAAATTCTGGAAGCACATAAATCATGCCAAAGGAAAACCTCCTTTACCACTTTCAGTAGGTGGGGCTACTGGTAGCTCAGATATAGCCCATATGTGGGAAAATCATTATAGAACACTGCTCAACTCTGTTGAGTCCAGTAGTCAACCCAAAGATTTTGTTCGTTCCTATGTTATCAATTCGTCCAATTATGCTGATAGCAGCAGATATTTGTGTAGCCTACTATTGATACTGTAGGCTACTTATTTTGTGTCGAAAGTTGTTTCTGAACCGCTCTGCTGGCCCAGATAATATTTTTGCTGAGCATATTATTCACTCTCACCCAGTTACTGCTTTGTACATCAGTTTATTTTTTATTATGTGTCTTTTTCATGGGTTTGCACCAAACAGTTGCCTGAAGACTGTGTTGGTAGCCTACCTATTGTGTTGGTAGGTGTAGCAGATCTGATATCACTGACACTGGAAACTTTAGACCAATAGCCATTGCTAATGTCATTTCTAAGTTGTTTGAACATTTCATTTTGTATTACATTGAGCATTTTCTATACACTACTGACAACCAATTTGGCTTTAAATCGAAACACAGCACTGACATGTGTGTACACATGCTTAAGCAGGCTATTTCCCATTATGTCAGTCATGGTAGCCCTATGTTTGCGGTATTTCTTGATGCTTCCAAAGCATTCGACCGTGTAAATCATTCTGTATTGTTCTGTAAACTAATTGCTAGGAATGTGCCTGCAATATTTGTTTGTCTAATAGTGTTTTGGTATAGCCAGCAATCAATGATTGTGAGGTGGGGTTGTGCTTTTTCTGACTCATTTAGGCTACTGTATCTAACGGAGTGAGACAAGGAGGTGTAGCCTACTCACTACTCAGTCCATACCTCTTCACTGTGTATATGGATGAACTGAGCAGTAATCTAAACAAATTCGAAATAGGTTGCTATGTTGGCAGTTCATGTTTAAATCATTTAATGTTTGCTGATGACCTGTGCTGCTTTGCACCTAGTTTGAATGGGTTGCAAACATTGGTTAATGAGTGTTATTCATATGCAGGTTCACATGATATTTTATTCAATTCTGATAAAACTGTTGGCATGATGTTTGATACAACTTACCTAAAGCTAAACCTGCAGCCCAAAGTCAAATTTGGAACCTCTTACACAGTGGTGGATTTCCAGAAGATTAGCTTCCGGAGCGCTAGTTTTTTACTTTCCAAATGCGCTAGGTGCCGTAGAAGAAATTCAGAAATACGTCTTTAAATACGTCGGCAGCCGTGGCCGAGTGGTTAGCGCGTTGGTCTCGCAGTCGAGAGCCTGCATGTTCGACTCCAGCCACCCGCACTTGTTGTTGTTTCTCTGGGCAAGAAACTTAACGATAATTGCCTCTACCTAGTGATCGATTTCGAGTAATGGGTAGTACAAAATTTAAGTCATAAGTAAAGTAGACAACCGGAAAACAGACATTGCCGTCGGCTGCAGCGTGGGTCAGGTGTATGTCGGAAGGCGTACACCGATGCATAGCGCTCAAGTCCGCTTTCCCGCAATGCAGGATAAAGATAAACAAACAAATAAGACTTTGAAACAACACACTTGATGTACCGGTACCTAAAACGTTGCTTAAGTAAGTATCATGGTCTATAGATGGTACAGCGTTGTTCAATGCAAATATTCATATTTTAGTGAAACAATAATACAAAAAAAATACAAGTTATAGCCTAAAAAAAAAAAGAAAAAAATTTGTTTTTAGTTTTTTCCACTTTTGATTTTTCAAGTTATAGCCTACAATTTTTAAGACACTTATCGTATTCAAAATCATGAAACCTCTGGCGACTTCGGGTCTCAATTGCCGGGTTACGTCCATGGCGTAATCAAGATCCAACATACTTCGCTGGTTAAAAATTTCTCAGTGGAAGACGGATCATTCGTATAAAGAGTAAACTTGAAACAGTTACAGTGTGTAGAGAAGCACGGTTAGATGTCAGTATGAGGTTCATTTGTGAAAATCCGCGCTCACACTCGCTCGATGAAATTGGAAGGGATTAGCCTATAGCAGTGGTTCTCAACCTTTTTGACCCACGGACTATTCTCAAGCTCGCCTATATATCCGCGGACTCAAGCTATATATTAACGAAAAATAGTGTAGTATTCATGAGTCCCTTTCATTTATATTCTCATATTGATATTGCATGAACCGTTGTGTATTTATGTTACTTCGCACATGTAAACGGATTTCAGAATTATTAAAAAGAAACTGTAAGCAAGCAAAGTGTACTAGTGAGTAAAGGCAGAACATTATAACTGGCGACGAGTAGAGTATCAGAAACCACGTAAACACATCAACATAAGACAGCAAGATGACTGGTCTTTCGCAAGCATTTCCATCTTTTGAAGAGGGTGATCCTTCATCAACTGGACAACGGTGGAACAAGTGGGTTTGTCGCTTAGAAAACTTCTTTATTGTCAATAAAATTAAAGAAGATAAAATCAAACGAGCATCTCTACTGCACTATGCAGGAGAATGGTTGTTCGACATTTTTATAACTTTGCCTAACACTGGTAATGAAAATGATTATGAGGCTGCCAAACAAGCCATCAGTAACTACTTCAAGCCTCAGATAAACATTGACTATGAAGTGCTGCAATTTCGTGAAATGGCACAACTGCCAGATGAAACCATCAATCAGTTTTACGCCCGACTTAGAAAAAAGGCTCAAACTTGTGATTTTGGTGGCGAAATTGACAAAGAAATTAAAAGGCAAATCATCAGCAAAACTTCTGACAAAAAACTGCGTACCAGAGCTCTAGAAGCAAAAAATCTGAATCTAACAAATTTGCTTGAAATAGGAAAAACCCTTGAAACTTCACGACAGCAAACAAAACATCTAGAACAACAGGCTCACAGTCAATCACAATCGATCAACAAAATGCACAAACTCTCAACAAATAAACAGCATTCAATCAAGCCAAAACCTACTAGGCCAACACAACTCAGACAGTCAACAAGCATCAGCAAGTGCTATTTTTGCAGTGGCAGTTATCCTCATGCTAAGGGAAGGCAGTCATGCCCTGCATTTGGAAAGACTTGCAGAAATTGTGGAAAACCAAATCATTTTGAAAAATGCTGTTTAACTAAACAAAAACAATATCAAAGAAATGTTAGAGCTACATCTGAACAGCAAAGCAGTAATGACACATCAGATTCTAATGAAGAAATTGCTTATGTATGTAGAATAAATTCAGAAAAGAATCCTACTGCAAATCTAAACATCAATGGAAAAAACATCAAATTTTTGCTTGATTCTGGATCATCAGCTAATCTTATTGATGAAGAAAACTTCAACAAAATACAATGCAAACTTTTCAAAACCAATGTTAAAATTTTTACATATGGTTCTTGCAAGCCAATGAAACTACTTGGCAAATGTCATGCTGACATAAAGACAAAAACTAAATCAACTTATGCCACATTTTATGTAGTGGAAGGAACACATGGCTGTTTGTTGAGCTACAACAGTGCTGTTAATCTAAACCTGCTACACATAATCAATCAAACTGTCACTGGTACCAATTCTAGCATCATTAACAAGTATGCTGACCGTTTTCAAGGCATAGGCAAACTCAAAGACTTCAAAGCCAAACTCCACATTGACAAATCAGTGATACCTACAGCTATCCCACACAGGCGAATACCATTTCACATTCGAAAAAAAGTCAACACAGAACTGAAATACTTGGAAGACCATGATATAATTGAAAAAGTCAATGGTCCAACACCTTGGGTATCTCCCATTGTCACACCACCAAAACCAAACAACCCAGAAGAAGTAAGAATCTGTGTGGACATGAGAATGCCAAACAAGGCTATACATCGTGAAAGACACATCTGCCCAACTGTAGATGACCTTATTCATGCACTAAATGGAGCCAAAATGTTTTCAAAGCTAGATCTGAACAAAGGATATCACCAAATTGAGTTGGATGATGACAGCAGATACATAACAACATTCTCAACTCATAATGGGTTATATCGCTACAAACGTTTAAACTTTGGTGTGAGTTCAGCAGCCGAACTCTTTCAAAAAACCATTCAGCAAGCACTCGATGGCTTACCAGGTACACTCAACATTAGCGATGACATCATTGTCTATGGAAAGACTGAAGCAGACCACAACAAGAATCTTGATGCTTTATTGCAACGATTGCGAGAAAAGAATCTCACTCTGAACAAAAGAAAATGTGAATTTAACAAAACAAAATTGGAGTTTTATGGATACACATTTTCTGACAAAGGCATTTCTGCACAAGACACAAAAATAAATGCTATAAAAAATGCTGCAACGCCAAAATCAGTCGGTGAAGTGCGAAGTCTACTGGGATTAGCAAACTATTGTGCAAGAACAATCAGAAACTTTTCAACAATCACTCAACCGTTGCGAGAGTTAACACATCAGAACACAGAGTGGAAATGGACTGCTGTGCATGATGACGCAATACAAGCTCTCAAAGACAGCCTGACAGGGAATGAAGTCTTAACATACTTTGACCTGAACAAAGAAACAGAGCTTATTGTAGATGCCAGTCCCGTAGGACTTGGGGCCATTCTCACTCAACGAAGCAATGTTAACGAACCGGCACGGATTGTTGCATACGCAAGTAAAGTTCTCACCCCTGTCGAACAAAGATATTCTCAAACTGAAAGAGAAGCACTAGCAATTGTTTGGGGCTGTGAACATTTTCATCTGTATCTATATGGCATGCAAAAACCCTTCAATTTGATTACAGATCACAAGCCATTAGAACTCATATTCAGAAATGCATCATCCAAGCCTCCAGCAAGAATTGAGCGTTGGAATTTAAGATTGCAACCCTACAATTTCGTTGTGACGTATAAACCGGGAAAAGACAACCCTGCTGACTACATGTCTCGACATCCCGTGGGAAGCACACATTGCACTTCATTGTGTGATGCCACTGAACAATATGTGAACTTTATTTCTCAATCAGCAATTCCGCTAGCAATGACAATTGATGATGTCACAAATGCTGTCAAAGGTGACGACACAATGCAGAAAATCATCAACATCATCAAAAGAAACGCATGGAAATCTGCTATGAAGAACCCAGATCAAGACATCAAGCCATACATTCCTATCAGGAACGAGCTGACATTAACAAACTCTGATTTGATTCTTAAACAGAACAAAATCGTTATGCCGCGAGTGTTAGAAAAACAAGCCGTAACTCTTGCACACCAAGGACATCAAGGCATCGTGAAAACAAAAGCATTAATTCGAGAAAAAGTTTGGTTTCCTGGCATTGACAAAACTGTTGAAAACGCTGTTAAAAATTGCATTTATTGCCAAGCTGCAACCGTTAAAAACACTGTTGAACCATTAAAAATGTCACCATTGCCTAACGCACCATGGACTGAACTGTGTATTGATTTTTCTGGACCGTATAACACTGGTAAATACTTGCTAGTAATTGTCGATGAGTAGGCTACTCGCGATTTCCTGTTGTAGAAATTGTCAATTCTACCAAAGCTTCATCTGTGATACCGGTAGTTGACAAAATTTTCTCGATGTTTGGAATTCCACTAGTGCTTAAATCAGACAATGGCCCGCCATTCAATAGTTACGATTTTAAGCAATTTGCCCAACGTTTAGGTTTCAAACATCGAAAGATAACTCCTTTGTGGCCGAAAAGCAACAGCGAAGCTGAACGCTTCATGAAAACACTTAACAAATCTGTTCGCATTTCAAATGTTCAACACAATTCATGGCAATCTGACTTGAATAACTTTTTGAGAAATTATCGAGCTACGCCACACTGCACGACCAGAACAAGTCCCGCCGAACTCTTGTTTGGGAGGAAAGCTAATATTACTATTCCTCAAGCTCTCACTACTGTAAATGACCAATCGTTGAGAGAGAAAGACATTCGTGCAAAATGTAAAATGAAAAAATATGCAGACAAACGTACACATGCTAAAAATTGTGATATTTCAATTGGTGACTTGGTTTTGTTAAAAGTTAAAAGAGAAAACAAACTATCACTCCCTTATGGATTGCGTCCTTACAAAGTGACTAACATAAATGGTTCGATGATCACTGCAAAAAAAGGATCTCATGTGGTCACAAGAAACTCTTCATTCTTCAAACCAGTCACAAATGACCTTTGTATAGATTGATGACAAGCATGTTTGATTAATTCTTGTTCTGTGTAAAACTGTAATTCGAGTAAGCAACGTTTTGTTATCATCAGACTGGAAAATTGTGACAACTATAATTTATCGTACTCGTCATATGAAAAGCATACCCCTTAATCCAAATCTACAACTTGGGGAGGATTGTAGTATTCATGAGTCCCTTTCATTTATATTCTCATATTGATATTGCATGAACCGTTGTGTATTTATGTTACTTCGCACATGTAAACGGATTTCAGAATTATTAAAAAGAAACTGTAAGCAAGCAAAGTGTACTAGTGAGTAAAGGCAGAACATTATAAATAGGTTTTTTGATTTCTATCCAAGAGAGTTTAATACGGTATCAACGAAAAAAGCAAGCACTGTTTTTCACTCAACACACACTCAATGAGAGCCTTGTCCTTGAACTTGCTTGACAAGTTTATCGAATTCCGGAATTATGGTTGTCAGTGCACATCTGATGTCATCTTCCGGTTGAAGTCTATTGCGATACTTCGTTTTGATCATCGTCAGAGTTGAAAAGCCAGATTCACACAGGTATGTGGTTGGAAATGGCAAAAGAGCTGTTGCAGCTTGCTTGCAAAGATCTGAAAGACTAGGCTCCATCGACTGCACATTTGCCCAAAATTGAGTCAAAGAAGCCTTTTTAAACTTGTCTTTCCACATCTGTCGGCTTTGCAATTCAAGCAACTGTTCAGCAATGCAGTCCATATCTGAATGAAGTTCTAGCGCTGACACCTGAAAAGGATTCCGAACCCAATTAAAGATCCTGCAAAAATCGTTGGAAGGAATATAACGATCCAATTCAGAAAGAAATGTGTTGAGGTGCTCAAGAAAGATGGGAAGAATGACGCCCAAATTGATATCTTTCTCTTCCACAAATAAGTTCAATCCTGGGAAAGCAGCTAACCTCCCACTTTTCATTCGATGCATCCACAGCTTTATTTTACGTTTGAATGCATCAATACTTTCCAAAACATCAAAAAATCGTTTCTCTTTTCCTTGCATAGAACTATTCAGTTGGTTTACATGGCTGAAAACATCGGCCAAAAATAGCAACTTTGCAATCCATTCATCATCACGAAAGCGATCAGCAAGTTCATGATTTTGCTCTTTTAAAAAAGCATGGGTTTCCTCTTTAAGAGTAGCCACTCTCTCAAGCACCTTTCCTCGTGACAACCAACGAACAGTTGAATGGAACAGAAGCCCACTGAGTTCCGCTCCCATTTCGTCACACAAAGCACGAAATAAGCGAGTGTTTAAAGGACGAGATTTAATATAATTTACCACAGATACAACCTCTTTGAAAACTATGGCAAGATTTTCTTGTATTTCTTTTGTTGCCAAATTTTCTCTGTGGAGAAGACAATGAACAACCGAAATGTTATTGTTTTTCTTTTTCACAAAACTCATGAAGCCTTTCTTACTTCCCATCATGGCTGGAGCACCATCAGCACAAACAGACACGCAATTAGACCACTCAAGCTGATGTTCTTCAAAGAAGTAATCCACTTTCTTGAATATTTCTTCTCCTGTGGTATTTTTAGCAAGTGGACGGCAAAACAGAAACTGCTCAACGAAATCATTTGTGTCAAAATATCGCACAAACACCATGAGCTGTGCATCACTTCCGATATCGGTTGTCTCATCCAGTTGCAAACTAAATCTTTCACAGCATCTTATGGCAGCGATTGTTTGTTGCAGAACATTTCTTGAGAGTTCTTCGATACGCCGCTTCATGGTGTTGTTTGACAAAGGAACCATTTCCAGTTTGTTAGCAACAGCATCACCACTCATTATCCTGGCCATTTCAACAGATGCTGGTTTAATCAAATTTTCTCCAGCTGTGTGAGGTGCTTTTGCACAAGCGATTTTCCATGCAACCGCAAAAGCACGCACTGCATGACTGTGAGAATATACTATTCCTCCCCAAGCAGTTGGGCAATCAATGCGACTTCGCTTAACCTGATGCTCTTTTTCTTTAAATACTTCAAGAGATTTGTTAACAAAATTTCCATGGTTTGATTCTAGGTGCCGACGAAGTTTCGTGTCCTTTAAAGAGCTGTGAGCTAAGACCGTTAAGCAAAACACACACTGCGGCCTCACTTCGCCATTCACCTCAATCGAAGTAAATCCAAGCTTCAAGTATTCATCATTATATGCAAAAACTTGTTTTCTTTTAGCCATTTTAAGTAATTCTGTCTGAGACTGTTCACCAGGCATCTAATCTAAAACTGACTGTGTTCTCACCGGTAGAACACAGGACTTCAGTTTTAGAATTTTAGCCAATTTATTATGACATCACAAAGATAAAGTTGGTGAAATAGGAGCATTTTACGTTTTATTTGTAATACAATATGAACTGACTACTAGCAAAAGCAACTGTGCTCGCGGACTCATCCAGGCCCTTCCGCGGACTCATTTGAGTCCGCGGACTCGGGGTTGAGAAACACTGGCCTATAGTGACGTTCAGTGGCGGCTCGTCATAAGGGACTGCGGGACTGCAGCCCCCCAACATTTTTGTGCATATGTGAATTATATTAGATAGTTTTGCCATGTTTTTTTAATTTATTTTGCTTGAAGAATTAAAAAAAACATCTGGGGGCCCCATGCAAAAACCACCTCTACGTCTACAGTAGCATTAATCCAGGACTGTACAGCACTTTGCAGAAACTTCAAAGGCTGAATAAAAATAAGAATAACAACACAAAATCACATTTTTTTCACGTCCCTAGGGGGGCTCATCAAAAATCGGGGGGCCGGGGCACCTGCACCCTCTGCCCCCCCCCCCTTAATCCGGGCCTGCATGTGAGGATAAGAAGATATTGTTGATTTTTGCACAAAAATTTATTTTTGTAGTCTGATAAATTTTTCAAAAATATCTTATATCTTGAAAAACATGCCAATTTTGTAGGTAGCCACTTTAACAAGTCGAAATTCTGCCACTGAAATTGACTAGAATGCAACCGCCAACCAATCATAAGCTACGGTTTAAGTGACGTAAAAAGTGGCGAAAAGAAGATCATAGAAAGCAAATTAAGTGATGGATTTTTTGTCAGCTGGTTGGCTTAGGGGTTAGGGTTAGGGCTAGGAAGTAGTCATTTCATTGACGCGTGTTCGATTCTCACCACTGCTATTGCTCTTTTTCTTCTGTAATTACCAAATAAAATTCAAAACAAGCATTAACTCCCTGGATGAGTGCTAGAAGGGTCACAATTGGACGGTAGCCTCTTATAACACGTTCTGATTGGTTGGCGGTTGCATTGTAGTCAATTTCAGTGGCAGAATTTCGACTTGTTAAAGTGGCTACCAATTTTGCATCGATCGCATTTCATTAAAACAATGTTGCCAAATAAAAACACCTTTGCAAAAACAAAATTAAAATTGGGTAAATTTAGCCGGTCGGGAAAAATCTTACTGTCTGATTAATTTATTTGTGCTTTTAAGGACACCCTGATTTCAATTTTTTATGGAAGCTGGCAAAAGATGTCAAACATTTTGCAAAAATGATGTGAAAATCAACTGGCAAGGGTCTGGCAACATCACGTTGAAGTGGCCAATTTAAAAGCAGAGCTGCTGATGTGGAGAGATTGTCCTTATCACATCACAGCCATCACTATTTACTGTCAGTCAGAGTCAAGTTATTTTGTTTCAGATTGAATACGAGCGATTCGATTGACCAAGGAAGTTTGTCCCTAATATTTTTTTAATTTGAAGGTTTATTGGGAACGTCGCAAAAGGGGATGGGAGCTTGATCAACACCATCATCTACCAGGTCATCCCTCCCATCACCCACCAGGACAAGAAACAATAACTTAAACTGGATATCAAACCTCAATCGTCTTAGGCTACTGTGTGATGTGCAGTCTGACAATAGAAATACCTCAACACCTGCTCTCCTGGGCCACATCGAAACAGGCTTTTGCCTGAGGATGGGTTTCCTTTGTCCAGTTTTCTTTCTCCATCCTATTATTATTATTATGACTGCTTATCCACATCAATATTGGAACTGGCAAATTCAATCCACAACACTTATCATTAGGCTGTCATTCATTACTACATGTGTGCTTCTCTCTGTTTTTGTTTTATTTTTTTGCTATTTGTTTTTTGGGTTTTGTGGCCGTGCTAACTACTGATATATAGCCTACTACATAATTTTTCATTCAGGTACGTTTTAAAGCTTTCAAGGTTTTGCCACCTTTTCCCGTTCATTAACGTGTTGGTAGGTTTATATAGATTTTTGTAGTTAGTATCTTTTTCGTCCCGGATGCGTTAATGACAAAAAATAAAATGATTGATGGATTGAATGTACAGTCTGCTATTCAGGAAAGTTCAGCGTGACAGAGCCCACGTGCCTTACTGAAGAGAATACCGTATGCGCATGGCATTGGGTAAATTTTGGAGCTGTTTGTGAAATTCATAATATGCAATAAAAGCGAATCTTTGTCACTGACAACGTTCAACTTTTTGAAATTTCTGATGCAGGCAGGTGCTGAGAGTTTGGGGTATTCAATATTTATTTTTTCTGTTATCGTACAAAATTTAGCATGAAATGTATTCAAGGCTGGAGGTCTTTGGTGGAAACGAAACATTTATGTTTAACAGTGGTATGCCTGAATATTGAGTAACCAAATTGACTAACCTTTGTTGATGACCTTATAGGTCAGTGGTTCTCAACCGGGGGTCCGCGGACCCCAAGGGGTCCGTGAAGCGATTTCCGGGGGTCCGCGAAAGTTTCCGAGTTTTCAACATGACGGATAAATTAAGAAATTTAAAAATTGTTTGTGCTTTGTTTATGTATTAGCCTACAGTGATTCTTAAACTGTAAGTCGCAACGCACTGGTGTGCGTCGTTTGAAATTGCAAAGGACATTGCACAAAGGTAAAGGTTTCTTAACTAAAATATCATATATATAAATTACTTAAACCTTTTAATAAGGCTATGTTGGCTATGTTCAACTAAATTCTTTTAAGACAACAGATTGTTGATCAATGATTAATTTAGAAATACAAACGTTAGTCAGCAGTCTATCACTACTCAGTACTCACGGTGTTGCAATGACTGTGATTATAACGAATTAATATTGATTTCAAATAAAAAAAGGGAGAAATTCTTTGTAACAGTCGCAAGTATTCTATTAACTTTTGATAAAAGTTATAAAAAAACATCAAATGAGCATATAGCTTACCGATGTTTGATCCTGTGTGCCAACATATAGCTCATAAGTCATAACATAATTTCGTCAATCTCATCAATCGTCAAGTGCGTTGCGAATTCAGCAAATTCTTTTAAGTGTGTTGCTTTGAAACTTATGTAACATATGATTCCATAAGGAAACGCGATATACCAAAAGTTCAAATTGAAATTTTTAGGGGTCCGCGACCGCTTCGAAGACACCAAAAGGGGTCCACCAAGACAAAAAGGTTGAGAACCACTGTTATAGGTCTTTCGTTGCCATCCTGTTGTGCTGATACCCACTCAATTTGTAATGTATACATGTACTTTTTGTTTGTTTATTCCCAGCAAAACAATAAACTGAACTTGTTTTAAATTTGCAATGAAAACACGGTACCATGGCCTATATGTTTGTATACTATTTGTAAAAATCTTTTGTAAATATAATTATGTCACTACAAGTATATGAAACTGCCAAGACTAAGCTTGCAGAGAAGCTCTCAGTCTGACGATAAAGATTTTAACAATCAATAAGAAAACTTTCCTTCAAAATGATACCAAGGCAAAAGATATTGTGTGGCTGTGTGCAAATAAAATTAATGTAGTGGCTATTCTTACCAAGAAAACCTGGCTTTAATAGACTGTTAATTTGTCGTTTTTATGCATCAACTTTGATAGCTCATCCATAGTTTCACCGAGAGATTCCATAGACCTCAGCTTGACAATGAAAACCAGTCTACCACTGAGTGGAGTGCTGTTCAAGTATGCTTATAAACTCCTTAGCTTCCTAACTGCAATAAAAAATAACTGAGTGATGGAATCTTTATCCTTAGACTGAAAAAGCCTTTTCTGAAGCTTAATCCTGTCAGTTCCTCATAATTGTTCAGTATTTGGACATCCGATGAAAGCCCAGTCACTGAGATTGACAGAGTGAAGTTTTCCATTGTGGAAATCTGATCTTATACTAGTTTGCTGCTCAATGCTCTAGCATACAATCTAAAAGTTGAATGGTTGTTCCATGATCTTGCCGTTTCATTGGTCACTTATCAAAACAGTTATTAAGAAAACCTGTATGACATGTTTTAAACTTTCCATGGTTTTCATTTACATTACCTGTCTTCTAGCAAATTTTTTTAGGTGATACAATCTGATGAATTTTTTTAGGTGATACATCAAATATTGTTATTTGTGTAGATTTGAGTGACAGTAATTAAATATGGTAAAATCTAGTTTTTCTCTCGATGAGAAGGTATTGTATGCAATTGCTAGTGCGGCGTGTGGATTATTTGTCGGATGGTGGCTACGTGGAATGAAGAGCAATGATGCTAAAGATGAAAAATCTGAAAACAAACTTACTACTACTAATAATGAAGAAATTCCAAAATATGACTCTGGTGGAGAATTTAAATTGGTCGTTGTTGTACGCCAAGATTTAAAGATGGGAAAAGGAAAAATTGCTGCGCAATGTTCTCATGCAGCAGTGGGAGCTTATAAAAAACTTTTCTCTAAAGATAAAAAGCTGCTTCAATGTTGGGAATATTGTGGCCAACCAAAAGTAGTTGTCAAGTGCCAAGATGAGGAAGAGCTGATGGCCTTGTTTCATCATGCTAAGGCGATTGGAGTCACTGCAACATTAATACATGATGCTGGTAGGACTCAAATCAGTGCAGGAAGTAAAACTGTGCTTGGAGTTGGTCCAGCACCGGAGGACAAAGTGAATATGATAACTGGTCACTTGAGGTTGTTGTAAAATCTAACTTTAGAACTGAAAACAGACGTAACACACTTTCAGTGTTTAGGTCATAAAGGAAGCCTTCTAGTGGAAAGTGTTTGATAAAATCGTTCATAAATCTCAACACTTAACTTTAGTATGTCTGTGTATTTTAGCTCATATGATATGAGTATCAAACATTGTTGGCTGGCAAAATTAACTGTTTATTTGTCTTGTTCAATTAGTGTTTATAACCGGGGAGTTTAAACTGAGGTGAATTTGAAAAAACATAAAATAAATGTTTTATACCATACCTCCAGTTTCATGCTAAAATTACGTACCGGTAGAGATAGTACATTTGAATTCTGAGAGCCTGAAACATTTGAGTTAGAATCCTAATGCATTGACTTATTAAATACATTTTCCCAGATGATACAAACTAACAAAAAAAAATTTCTAAGATAATGTTGTTACATCAACTACTGACATGTAAAGTCGATTTAAATACATGCATCTGTCCGACAACGTTTTCTTGACAAAAGGAATACGGTAGATAATTTTCTGTTAAAGCAGTTAATCTCAATAAGGGGTTCATAGACTACCAATGGATATATAGGTTTGTGAATATCGGTTTGTAAAAAAAAACATTGTATTTCTTTCAGTGAGTTGATACTTTTTTGTTTCAAACGCAAAAATATTTATATACTTTCTTAACAAATGAATCTGCTACCCTGAGCTAGTCGGATTCAATAGATCAACTGCAAATATTTCATAATTCTTGTACAATATTTTCAAACTCTGGACTTTAATTTTACGTTCATGTTGCCAAAAAGATGGTTCGGAATCTGTGTGAACCTGATCAAGCAGGTGCAGCAATCTTTTTCTTCAACTTTTCTTCCGTCATACAAACTGATGTTGGTGGTGCGACAAGACTTGGGCATGTCGAAAGGGAAGATTGCCGCGCAGTGTGCTCATGCCGCGGTTGGAGCTTACAAACAGGCGGTTGGCAGCAACGCGGTGAGACTGTGGGAACTAAGCGGACAACAGAAAGTTGCTGTCAAGTGCAAAGACGTCAGTGAATTATTGGACTTATGTGAGAAAGCAAAAGCCGTTGACTTGCCTGTGACTCTTGTACAAGATGCAGGGAGGACCCAAGTGAAACGGGGAGAGCACACAGTGCTTGCTGTGGGTCCGGGACCGAGCGATAAAATTGATATGATAACTGGACGATTAAAATTGATGTGATAATAATTGTATGATTTCTCTTCTGCCTCGTAGCTAGTTTATTGTCATAGCAACCGTGCTTGCCATTCTTCATCAGTGTTGCGGCAGCATTGATGTTATTCAAAGAGCTTGATTAAATAATTGTATGGAAATGATTAATGAGCTCAATTCGGGCTGTCCATAAAAGACGTCCTCATAAAATTAAAAAAAAATGACCTCCATGTCAATGAGTCCGCAATGTTCAACACCCCTGACTGCGGACGTCTTTTATGGACAACCCCTCATCTAATCAAGATGAGTTTATCACTGATTAGTTATATTTTCTCACCCCTCATCAGTCCTTTGCTATTGGTTTAAAATTTTATCATTGAAAATAACTGGCGGTCCACTTCTCGTACTTGTTCTCTGGTGACAGGTGCTGCATTTTTATGTTTTATTGCTTGTTTTGCTTTAAGTGCGCGATAGCTCAAGAAACAATCTAGGAATTCGTTATTATGAATTGCCCACTGTTAATCATTCATTCACTTCTTGCCGTTTATACTGAAAATAAGGTAGTCTTCGTTTAGATGACACAAAAAAGTAAAGGCGAGTCCAATACTTGATCTAAGCATCGGATAATGAGATGATAAGGTTCTCATTATACTAAGCTTTCAGCACTAACGAGAGTAGTGTGGGCGTGGCCAGTTCCTTTCTCTCGGCCACCTTTCCTTCAACAACTAGGCCCACCCGATTTACAACACCCTAGCTAGAGGGGAGCGGTGTTTTTTTAACAAACAGGAATTCGAACCAGGATTGCATGATTGGTAAGCGAGCGCCTTATCCGCTGCGCTATCCCACCACAAGATGGTGCTTTTGTTTATTCATTTCAAATAAAGCAACTTAAAATTTAAAGCGATCATGGTCGGGCAACGGAAAGCTTCGCGTGAAGCCAAAATGTTCAAACACTACGCGTCGATAATTGGCTGATATATTTATCAAACGTTGTTAAACGTCTACTGAGTTAACGAAGAATGGACAAAAGGAACAGCTGGCAACACTTTTATTTAACACCACACTCTCAGGAAGTCGTGTAGGAATCCAGAGGTCGGTGCAATTGAAACGATGGCTAAGTGTTAAAAGTACTCGATATTACAAAACTGCATCAACTTTATCGAGTCGGAGAAAAATTGAAGATTGCTCCAAAACTCTTATGCAGCCAATCGCTACGTAGAATCCAAACCGAGGCGCAAATAGCGTGCAGTTATGGCGTCATAATACGGTACTAAGAAAACGCCCCACCGCCGGGATAAATAGGTTCTTTAGGCATGTAGCTCTTCAGATGGTCTATCGTCTTTTTATGCGGGTAATCTGACAACGGTGCCTTTCGCTCTGGCGTCGGGCAGAACTCGTACACAGGTTCTGCCATATCTGCAACACAAGTACAGACTGTGACCAGGGATATCTATAGAAGGGGATATGAAGGCTCACAGCGCTTGCCTTATTCTCATGACACTACCAGGGCGGTAGTTTGCAGTGCTTTAAACATGTGTTTATTTTTAAATCATAGAAAGTTTTGTAGTGCAGCTGGTATAATGAGCTACAGAAGACAGTTAGCAAATGTTACGTAGAGCATTTTCAAAGAATACTTGTTTACAAAGACAGTTGAAAAGTTACCAGTAAGCTGTTTTTTTTTTAAACAAAGCCTTTGAAGTAGGCTGGATGTAAAGCAAGTATATGGGTAGTTGAATTAACAAGCAACCATGAGCATGCAGTGAATATCCAGGCCTGATGCTAATAGCGCAATGCAAGTTATCATAACAAGATTTATTAAATTACTATCGGTGCCAATTGTCATTTTACGATAAACACAGATTATTTACGATAAACAAAAGCCCTTCTATTGTCAGACGTAATAAAAGCCTTCGTATCCCCTTCTTTAGATATCCCTGACTGTGACGTCAATGCGAGATGCGGAAGTCACGAGAGAGAGCGGGTCACGATGAAAATTGATAAAATGTCTAGCATTTTATATTTTCCATCATACATGTCCGAGAGACAGTTAGGGCGACAATAAGCATTGTCTGTAACAAAGCTTACGCCTGGTTGTTGAAAATTTGAATTTAATACCGGTACAGTAATAGCATTTTTACAGCACCACAGTGCAAACTATGCTCTTGGGCGCTGTGCAAGTGTGCATGACGATGGTGATAAAATATTCATTCAGTTATAATGTTCAAACAATGATTTCAACTGAGTGTTGAACTGGCAGGCTTGTAATATGCGAGTAAAGCGCCAAGATAACTTGGCGACAATACAGGCAGACGATGAAGCGATTTTAGTATTTGAGGAATATGGCCATGGTTATGTGTTAGAGTGTTTAAGTAAGTGGCAGCATTCTGATATCGCTGAAGGTGCAAAATTGTGGACTGGAGAAAAGAATGTCGACCTTGATGTCCATGTTCAAGCATGCCAAAAAAAGTGCCAAATCACAGCCCAAGGCGCTCTTGAGAGGTGTCGAAGGCCGTCCAAGCGCTGTCACTATACAACCGACAAATGAAGTAAAAGTACAACCACAGCAATTCACTCACTTAGCCTTTGGTGGAAAGTTTCCTGTACCGTTGAGTCCCATTTGGTCTGAAAAAACCTCAAGGACACGGGAGTGAGTTGATCTTTGAATCTTTCGGCGAATAGTTTGGTCTTGAAGGACCGATGCTGAAGAGACAAGCTGTTGACAAAAAAATAATGTCATACAATGCATGAGTGAGCACTGAGCACCACACCCATTGTGATGTCAGGATACCTCTTTCTCTTGTCAACACATTTAACCCCCAAAGCAGTTTATTACTTATTTAAAGCAAAAACAGACATGAATATAAGTTACGCGCTACCTAAGGTTTCAGGTTAGGGAACGTTCAAATATTACGTAACGCCTTCGAGGGGGAGGGGGGGTTTATGCAAAGTGTTACGTTAGCGTCACATTGGGGGGGAGGGGGTTCAAGCAAAACGTTACGTAACGCTTTCGAGTACGGAATGGTAGTTTTTTGTGCTGAATTCGTACTGAAAAAGCGTTACATGGGGGAGGGGGGATTGAAAAAAGCGTTACGTTGGCGTTACATGGGGGAGGGGGGGCTCAAAAATTCGGAAAAAAAGCGTTACGCAATATTTGAACGTTCCCTTAGATAACAATCATCAGGCGCAACACTTATTCAAATAGATTTATACTCTACTTGAATAAGTTTTGTGCCTGATAAATGTTGATTTGCGCTGAACCTACCAAGGAAGTTCTCGCTTTTCTTCTGAAAAATCAATGATTTGCTTTTGTTTGAATAACAAGAAAACCATTCGGACGTAACCGATACCGCGTAGAGGGATGGGTTGCAAGTAGTCCAGCAGTGTTTCCCCACTGGAAACGTCACTTCCTTTTATGTTCCCACTGTTAAACAAAAACATGAATAAACTAGACCTGTGATGACAAGTTTCCGTTAGATGGATTCATCGTCGGCCGAGTGGTGAGAACCCTGGTGCGATGTTCGATAGGGCGCCGGTTTGACACCGCTCATGAGCATGCGGCTATGTTTTTGGCAATGACACTTAAAAGCATGCCTGAAGGTGGACATAAAGATTGGCTTCCTTGCCTTCCCCTCTACTTAATCTAAATCTTCAACCACAAGATGTAAGCCTGGACAGTGGACAAAAAAAAGCATCGGCGGTGAAAGCGATTCTACACAACCAGTGTGACGTCAAATGTTTGCGGTTAATGGGTTTGCTCCAAGTTACGAACTGCAAAGCCTCATCGGGAAGAATGATTGATTAGATCCATGCCATCCTACAAGTATCATCAAAAGGCAGGGATCGCGTTAGTTTTTATTCGGTCAATGACTAATATTTAAGAAAAAAGATAAAGAAGAATGAAGTGGACAACATCGGAATGGAAGAAGATGCGACGGACAGAATGAGATAGAGCATTGAAGTGAAGATAATGTCAATGAAGTAACATAACAAGTAATAATTTTTGTAATGAAGTACAGATGAAGAATAACAGTAAAGACAATCGCTGCAAGGAAATAATCGGTCACCCCCACGGCCCACAAGTGGAAACAAAACCGAATTTAGATGATGACGTAATCCAAAATTCAACAAACTCTGTGCTTGCTAACCAATCCATACAAGCCAGTTTCGGTATGATAGCAATGAGACGCACTCACACGAGCCAGTGGTTGTATTCCGAGTCTCGATCTTCAATGTTGCCATCTGGGCTCGTCAGGAGGAGTGTCCACAAGTCATCATCTGTGCTCTCGATATCAACGATAGGAGGAATCGCAGTCTATCAAGAACAAGGAACAAACTGACAGAAACTCGTCGTGTTAGATCATGACCCGGTGACGATGCGATTGAATGGACCATTAGACGCTAATAAATCTCAAAGTCAAAGGGGTATGCCTCATACGCCATCAAACATTAGCGACATGATTGTTGACACAACAATTGCTATTTTTAGCACAGGCAGATATCCGGAGAATGATGAAGCTGCTACCTCTGCAGGTGAAAGTTCGTTCCCGTAATAGACAGGACAGACGTCATCACCATCCGCCTCGTATCCGAGCATCATCCGCACGACTGGGTAGAAGTGGCAATCATCGAACAAGTCCCTGTATATTCCGTAGTGCATTGCTATGCTATGGATGTCAGACACACCTTTGGAACTTCCTTCCAAGTCCTCCAATATGCTGTCCACGTCGACTTTTACTACAACATTGGTTGAGATGTTACACTGAAGAAATATTAAGTACCGGTAAAGTGTGTAACCTGCAGGAACAGCAGCATGGCCAAAAACGGCCACGTTCCGATCAAATTAATGAGGTCGCGGTCGTTTGAGCCTTCAGGGTCTCTAACGTGATGAACGAGATGGTCACTGTCAAGTAAACCACAGTGGGAGATTATCTAGGTGCGCTGTCCAATGAACAATTGTGTTCGTTGAAAGTGGCCACCGGTTTGCATGCTGATATGGCAATATGGCATACACGACGAAGCAAGTGAGGCAGATCTAGGTTTCTAATGGTACAACTTCGTGTGCGAACGGTTACGATTATACAGCGTCTACATCACGTGCATGGACCAACAATACCCGAACTGTACCATGCTCGTAAAATATAAATTCGGCTAGTTCCCTATTTCGGTACAGTCTTTCTCGGCTAATTCCCTATTCAGCAAATTTTTGAAAATCCAACCATAATCCTTCTGTAGTCCAACAAAATCCTTAAGTAAATCTAACGAACCAGCCAAAAAAGACTGCAGCCGAATCGGACCAGCTGAATCGGACTAGCCGAATAGTAGCAGACCCGTGCCCATGTCCCATTGAAGTCTCTGGCCTGGCTATGTTTATTGTGCTCTTTTCGCCGTGCCATTTATTTGTACCCGCACGTTGTTGATGCAGATAAAACATTTCATCACCATTTATCTCAATAGATGCAGCTTCAACATTAAATGATCACGGAATACGTTGACAGCAATACGGTGGAACTTACATGTCCTGTTCCTGGCCGCTCTTTCTCTTTCCGGACAAGTTTTAATTGACTTCAGTTCCTCCTTCAATGCCTTCACCTCTTTCTTGCTTTTTCTCTGCCGGAGAAGAGGCAAGCCAATGTCAACATAGTCAGGCTCATCTGCACAAATGGTTAAGCACAGTGATTAAATATTTATAGGAAAAGTTTGGTCTAAAAAATGTAGAAAAATGGCGAAAGTAATAATATATTTTAAATATCTTGTCTGTACTTGCTCAACTTAAGCGCCCGACTTACGATCAAGTGGGGCTGGTTCAACTCTCGGGGTATGCACTTAAGCAACGCATTTCAGAACTGCTCTCCATTCAGCGTCACCTAGTGAATGGAATAATTTTCCAGCAACAAGACTTCAACAATGGAAAACTTCACTCTGCCAATCTCGGTAACCGGCCCTGTGTTAGAAGCATCTACTGTAAAGTATTCGAAACTACCAAAAATAACCAATCAAAGCTTTGTCAGTCTGAGGATAAAGATTCAAAACCAACATATATAATCATACCATTAGAAAATACTGGTACCCTTATCCGTAGCCCATAATGGCATCTCATATAAATTTCCAAGTTTTATTAAAAAAACATATAATAAAATTCCAAATATTGTACTTTGTCAGCCTGTCAGGAAATTTAGAGTTTGACAGTCCAACACAAACACAACATTCAAACTTCTTCCATAAACACAATAAAGCACCCACCATTTCGCCTTCTTCCCCAGAAATCTGCAGTTTTCCAAAATATTTCCTGAGTACGCAGCTTCCTCCTTGCCCGTTCAGCTTCTTTCACATAGCTATACAAATCGAGTTGGGTATGAGCAAGAAGCCAGTTGACAACAAATAATTTCTCAAAGCTTTTAAAGAAATTGCAAACTGTATTTTTGTCCAGCTTCCCAAACAAGAAAATCATTATCAAATTATGTTTTTCAAAGTACATGTTTAACAGAACATTTCTACACTCGTAGGCCCCTCTACATGATTGATTAGCTGCACACATGGCAGAATTCACATCGGCTCTCTCATTCTCACGATCTCAACAAACCCATCTTCTGATGAAACTTTTATTCACTTCACAATCATGTTATGACAAACTTCAAAGACCTACTGTGAAAAAGAAAGCTTATACCTTAAACATGTATCAGTTTGGCCCATCATATGATCAAAGGATCCATGTGAATGCAAGTTGACTTAATACCCGTCAACAAATAAAAGAAATACAAAATTATCAACTTCTCAATGCACTGGTAGTTTAACAACAACATGTAGCAAAAATAATGTTGAATTTTGAAGATTACTTAATGAACAGGTCTGGGTGCTTGAGCACCTTTACAGAAAAAGGTTGCTTAAATATTGCATTAACAATATTGCATCATGCAAGTGGAAGAATGACATATTTGGTATTAGAAAGTGGAATAATCAAAGTGGTATGGTAGGCCAAATACTGTAGTTTTATATTTGAATAGTCCAAAACTATCAATCAGTTTGTGTGCCCTCCAGCTATGGGTGTTTTTTTTTATTTTTTAAACTAAGTTTGTGCAGTTGCTTATCAATCATGAGCCCCTTATACACAAACACAGAAAACATTTAGGCTCATAAGATCTTTGGTGGTGCAGCAAGTTAGTCAAGCGACTGTAATATTTGTAAACATCAAGAAATTTGTCACAGTTACTTAAATAATAATACGGTACATACTTGTTGTAGCAGCCGTAAGTAGGTAAGTCATCTCTTCCATAAAATTTTTCATTTGGTAATGGTTTATAATCCTTGCTTTGTCTGTAAGCAGGCACAAAAACTCTATTAAAACCTTTCAGAGGAGATCTTTGTTTGTGAAGCATTGCTTGATACACCTTTTCTTGATATTTCTCCTCATCTGTATAAATAAAAACACCAAGATAATAATAATAATATATATAATAATAATCGTGCTTTTATTTGTGCCCATTGCGATAACATACAGTAGGCTACACTGCGATCACAGATGCGATACAACAGACGACAGGAAGTCAGCGAAGTGACATTATAGTCTTCGAGTCAGCTGCTTCCTTTATTTTGGCTTGCCATTAAGTGTCTTTGCCGATACACAGCCGCGTGCTCTGGAGCCAGGGATATCTAGAGAAGGGGATATGAAGGCTCGCAGCGATTGCCTTATTCTCATGACACTACCAGGGCGGTAGTTTGTAGTGCTTTAAACATGTGGTTCTTTTTAAAATCGTAGAAAGTTTTGTAGTGCGGCTGGTACAATGAGCTACAGAGGACAGTTAGCAAATGTTACGTAGAGCATAGTTAAAGAATACTTGTTTACAAACACAGTTGAAAAGTTACCGGTAAGCTGTTTTTTTTAACAAAGCCTTTGCAGCAGGCTGGATGTAACGCAAGTATATGGGTAGTTGAATTAACAAGCAACCATGAGCATGCTGTGAATATCCAGGCCTGATTCTAATAGCGCAATTCAAGTTATCATAACAAGATTTATTAAACTACTATCGGTGCCAATTGTCATTTTACGATAAACGCAGATTAATTACGATAAACAAAAGCCCTTCTATTGTCAGGCGTAATAAAAGCCTTCGTATCCCCTACTTTAGATATCCCTGTCTGGAGCGGTGTCGAACCCACGTCCTTTCGAACGTCGCGCAGACGTTCTCACCACGCGGTGAGTCGATAAACACTATGATATAGCAATGTTTTAAAAATAGCAAACTAGCATAACTTTTAAACATATTATACTAAATTGGAATAAAAAATAAACCACAGTACCGGTAGCCTACTGAAAATGCATATTTTCATATTCTCACAATTAAGAAAGTTTGGTGCATTACTTTTATGTTTTCCAGGACTACAACCCTCAGAACTAGTTTTTTTTTCGGTCATTTATCGGTCATTGACCGATTTTTTAGAAAAATGTCCGAAAAAAAATAGTCAATTTGGTCAAAATGTCCGAAAAAATATACAGTCAATTGACTGGTCATAACTATATGGTCAATTGACTATGACCAAAAATGACTAAAATGACCGAAATCAATAAAACTGACCAAATGTTTTCAAGTCATTTTGGACAAATGACCGAAAAGTCTCAGCGAAAAAAAAAACCAGCCTCAGAGATTATAGTCCTATGTATAGTAATTATAACCTCTGCTAAGTTTTTGTCACATAAAGACACAATTAAAAAATAGGGACAGGCAATTTACTGTACTGGAGAACTGCACGCCCAGTAAAGCTGGTACGGTACTAAAAAGCTTAACTACGGATCAAAAAGATATGATGCCTGGACATTCTATATTCAAGGAAAATGAATGACATAGTCCGTTAACAAATTATCATGTTGCAGATTGCAATTCCAGATATTGAATCCTCTTCAGTGCAACTTTACAACCAATACAGACATTTTACTGTAACTATACGATACTTATAAAATAGATTGAGTTTCTCTTGTAGCAGCATGATTGTTGCTTACTTTACAATGTAGATATTAACAACCTGTTTTAGCCTGATGCTGCGAGTTTGCTGTGGTAATTAGCGAGTAGCACTAGTTTTCGAAATGACAATCATCATAGCACATGACTAGAGAATTGTGTTTTGAAAGCTAGTGCATTTCGTTATTACCACAGCGAACTCGCATCATCAGGCTAAAACAGGTCGTTAATATCTACATTGTAAAGTAAGATATTGTTGCTGTCGGTTTCATACGCATTGAAGTAACTACTAATGATCACTCAAGCTAGCAAGGTACTTAGGTTCTTGAACAAAATGTAGCCTACTTGCCAAGCATTTTATGCTTGAGTCAGTTTTGAATAGGTAATGGGAAAACTTTTATTGTTTATTTTCTCACAAAGATAGGCATGAAGCACAAAATTAAAACATGCCTGGCCTTAGTTGCTTCACTATAATTGATTGGCATAATTAGATTAGCTTATTGCGTGTAAGTTGGTATGGCTTAGGCAGTTTTCCAACCTGTTTGATTTGGGGTAACCTTCTCTGGATTCAAGTCAGGCTTCAATCGGTACCCACTCCTCAAAAATCGAACCGGTATGTGACAACTTGATGCGGATCGGCAAACACACAACGTATATTTCAGGATAACCATGATTCTTTTGTAGACACTTTAAAAACCACACCCACAATGAAAATTACCAGTCAAACTACGTTCTCAACTTCCAGAGATTTTGATCTGGCGTAGACTAATTTCAAGTAAAAGATAGCCAAGCATCTAACTTTTTATTCAGGTCAGGAATCGCTCTCGAAGCAGTGTTGCCAGATTTTTTGAAAAAAAAGAGCCCAAAAATGAGCCAAAGCGATTTAAAAGTAGCCCAATTTGTCGTCGCGACTTCGACGATCGAGCGACGAAGGCGCAAGCTTTCTAGGGGGGTTTTGGGGCATGCCCCCAAGAGTCATGGACAAAGCAACATCTTTGTCCATCATGCTGATTGTGTAGATACAAAATGCATACACTGTTACAACATATAAGAAGTGGCCGTGGCCGTGGCCGAGTGGTTAGCGCGTTGGGCTCGCAGTCGAGAGCCTGCATGTTCGACTCCAGCCACCCGCACTTGCTGTTGTTTCTCTGGGCAAGAAACTTAACGATAATTGCCTCTACCTAGTGATCGATTTCGAGTAATGGGTAGTACCAAATTTAAGTCATAAGTAAAGTAGACAACTGGAAAACGGAAAGGCTGCTAGCGGAAAACCTAGACAACCGGAAAACAGACATTGCCGTCGGCTGCAGCGTGGGTCAGGTGTATGTCGGAAGGCGTACACCGATGCATAGCGCTCAAGTCCGCTTTCCCGCAATGCAGGATAAAGATAAACAAACAAACAAACAAACAAACAAAGTAGAATGTTCAATATTGAATCAAGCATTGTTCAATAGAAAAAAACTAAGACGGGACAATGCTATATATACAGACTTCCTACAAATTCCTATTTTCAAATTCAAGATACAAATGGTTCTATAGTAGATGCTAACGCATAGCATAAGCCCTTCAACTCAGATGAACTACTAAGAACCAAGACCCGACAACATTCTATCATCAACTGCTGAAGCTTCATTTTCATAAATAGAGCTGTCATACTTCAGCTCTGATGACCGAGGATCAAACGGCATTTTTCCAATTGTTGCAGCAGAGTTCTGATCCTCAAAATCGCTGACAAAAGTTGAAGTCCCATACGATTTCGCAGTTTGGTTTTGATTGCAGAAACTCTCGAAAAGGCTCGCTCAACCAATGCATTGCTGATTGGTAGCCTATACATTGTCAGTGCCAATTGAGTGACTTCTCTAAATTTATACTCCCCTGCACTGCAGCATTTCTAAACTCGTACACCTTGGTACAAAAAGTAGCCTACAACAATTTATCATTGTTTTTTCATCATACAAGGAAGACGAGTTTACATACAGTAAATTTCTCCACTGACATTCAATTTTTCCAACTTTAATTTATAGCTTAGACACCAATAAAAGCTTCAAACATTATGGCACTAAACCAAGATCATAACTATAATTTCCGATATTCGATACAAGTGCAATTTCGCTTTCGCCACTCGCCAGTCAGTCCTTCCATTTTCCCGGATGAAAATGAATACAGCATTAATGTAACAACAGTCAAAGCTGCTCATGGTCAGCGGTAAAATCAATCCTCATGCCAAATCATAAAAATAACGTCATTTTTTTCGTAATAAACCGAAACTTTACCAACATTTTCAAAGGCTCGTCGGATTCTACCAATTATTCAATTTTGCCAACTCAAAATTCATTGCCAAACAACTTAAAATTCTGCCAAATTTAAGCGCCGTATCGCGCCAAATAAGAGACTGAAAGTAGCCCAAAAAAGCGCAAGTCGCAAACCAACATTTTTTGGCGCCAAGCCCAACTAAAAGTAGCCCAATTGCAGATAAATCGCCCAATCTGACAACACTGTCTCGAAGTCGAATTCCGAGTTTCCGACTTGTCAAAAACTCCCGGTTTCAAAAAGACGGAAAAAAACGGAAAGCTAAAATAAGTTGATAAGTTGTCCGCCCCGTTAGCTTAGTGCAGGGGTCGGCAAACTTTCTGTACTACTGGGCCAAATCTACAAACTTTCGGTAACGTGCGGGCCGCATAAATTTCAACCTATAAACAATCGCCACATTATCCTTAAAATCATGGCGCACTTGCAACTCCTATTCCTGTGTCTATTGCACAATGTGACGTGTTTGTTGCCGTTTCATATTTATTATCAAACACGTATTAAAATGCAATGCATTGTTTTTATTTACTTATCATTTATCAATGTGAAGGATGATGTTGTTTCTGTGTCATGGCCAAGGTGTTTAAATCCACTGGCAACTTTGTTGATGATATTTGCAATACGTCATTCAAATCACGATCTGACGGCGAGTGCGAAGTTTATTCTTTGCGTAATTCATTTTTAAAAAAAGCTGCTCACAGCAATATGTGCTTCCAAACATGCACATTACACATTTTGCATTGTCATACAGATGAGGATAGGTGGATTTCTGGACATATTCTTTATAAAAGTTGGCAATTGGAACTGAATCGTATTTGGCCTTCAATATGTTGGATGATTGAAGTTCAATTATTTCCATTTGCATCTCACGTGGCACAGTATTGACATCCATTGAAAACCATAATTTTGAGAGATTTTGTAGCATACATGGGAGTTACCGAGTAATGTCGGGACACATGTTAAAGGGCTTTTTGTTATGATATAAAATAAATTCATGCGTAGATAATGATGAAACTTTGGTTTATGCACTAAAAGTAAGATCGTTCGAGGGCCGCTAGAAGTTTGTCCGCGGGCCGCATTTGGCCCGCGGGCCGCAGTTTGCCGACCCCTGGCTTAGTGGTTAAGCGCCCAGCTCAAGATCACGCGGCGCTGGTTCGACTCTCGGGGTGTGCGCTTGAGCAACGCACTTTCAGGACTGCTCACCACTCAGCGGCACCTAGTGAATGGACTAATTCTCTGGCAACAAGACTTCAACAATCGAAAAACTTTATTCAGCCAATCTCGGTAACCGGCCCTGCGTCAAGAACCTCTACAAGTAGGCTATGCGATACTACCAGGAATAACCTATCAAGGCTTTGTCAGTCCGAGGATAAAGATTTAAAACCAAACCATCTTTAACTTTTGACTGACAAGAGTGGTAAATTTGTAGCTTATTTAATTCGTGCTATACCCAGCAAACATCACAGTACCGGCGCCAATACCAGCCCAGTACATTCGTTAACACGTTGGGCCAATACAGTCTTTGTACCGGTGACTGTACGGTGCCTGTACACAGCCAATACTGGCCTAGTACAGTCTTTGTACCGGTGACTGTACAGTGCCTGTACACAGCCAATACTGGCCCAGTACAGTCTTTGTACTGGTGACTGTACAGTGCCTGTACACAGCCAATACTGGCCCAGTACTGTGCCAATACCGGATTGCCTTTACACAAACTGTGCAGTTTTGCCATTACCAAACTGTACTGTGCCAATACCGGATTGCCCTTACACAAACTGTACAGTTTTGTCATTACCAAACTGTACTGTGCCAATACCGGATTGCCTTTACACAAACTGTACAGTTTTGCCATTACCAAACTGTACTGTGCCAATACCGGATTGCCCTTACACAAACTGTAGCCTACAGTTTTGCCCTTACAACATTGTATCGGCCCGATACAGGCTTTGTATCGGACAAACTGTACCATTTTTGCCGATACAATAATGCACGTTGCCGGTATTGACCCGATACAGTGCAAACGTTACCGATACACCCGATACACGCCGATACAAATACAGTATTGGCCCAACGCCCAATACTGTGATGTTTGCTGGGTAGTGCATCGCCCTGCTTGTGCGTTTACACTCAATTAATGCTCCGAGTGAATGCCTTCAGCTCCCTGTCTTCGTTTCTTAGTTTTACCGCTCTGGTTCTACAAACGCTAGCGTTCTGTTGTGTATTTGTTAGTGGCAGAGGGTGCAGGTTCCCCGGGCCCCCAAACTTTTGAAGGGTTCCCCTACGTGGAAAAATGTGATTTTGTGTTATATTTTTGCTTACAGCCTTTGAAGTTTCCGCAAAATGCTGTGCAGTGTTGGACGTACGGTAAACGTAGAGGAGGTATTTCGCGCCTTATGCGCGAAAATTTTTTTTGCTCAGGGACCCTCCGATCTAAACGTGCCCCGGGCCCCCATCAGCTAAGTCCGGCCCTGGCTGCTAGTCTTAGCCAGCTTAACTTAATTCTTGAGAGACTGTCAGATTAGTTTTGTAAGTTATTTTGTTTCGTATTAGCCTATTATGTCTCTCTTATTTTTGAAACTACTATGGACGTGTCAATTCTATAAGTTTATTAAAGCCTGATCAATGTATCTTTCTCTTGAGGTTGATATGGTCAGTTCACCTATGATTTGTAGTGTAGCCAGATCCATTTTGCAGGGGGCAAAGAAGGGGCAATGCTTTTTCCAGGAGGTGCAGCATTTTTAGGGATGCGATCTCTTTATGTCGCTGCCAATCAGCTTAGGTCCAAGTTTGGAAATTGCTCTACCGAAGTTAAAAATGTAATGTACCAATCATATTGTATGCCAATGTATGGTTCGCAACTATGGTGTAACTATAAAACTTCTACTTTAAATCGCATACGAGTTGCTTACAACGACTCATACAGAATTATCCACAATTTGTCGAGATGCGACAGTGCTAGAGTGTATCAGGTACAGAACGACGTGTTAACATTTGATGCTCTATTAAGAAAAAATTGTTATGCATTTGTAGAACGTTGCAAAAGATCAATTAATCCACTTTTGCGCAATGTTATGTCTTCTGATTATTACTTTAATTCTACATTTTATATTCACTACAACAGTATTTTGTACGTTGTTTGATGTAGCCTGCTTGATGTTGTGTTAGTCTGATATTTTGTGTGATGACTGTTAAAAATTTAAATTCTATGGACTTTGAGTCTGATTGCAAATAAATAAATAAATAAAATAAATAAGTGAAGGCGATACAAAATGCTTTAAAATTGATGTTAGCGTTAAATTTTAATTGACGATAAAAAGTTAACTTTCTGCCTTGGACTGATCATTCGGATTGCATTTGCTGATTCTGGTTCGGTTATAATTGAAGGAAAAGCGACACCAATGACAGTTTCTAAAGAACGATCATGTGGAAACAAGGTGACACCCCATTTCGTGATTATAGCCTAGGCTATGAAAAAATTAACAGTAACCTATCAGTCGCGAAAGGGACAGAGAAAAAGTTGCTGCTTTCTAAAACAATCGTTAGAACACCGGTTGTTAGAAAGCCTTGAAACTTTTTTGGTTTACTGCAAAATGAACAAACTAGCCTACAATAATGAGGGTAATATTTACGTTAGTTAAGTCTTGTGCTTTTGTGTTTTTTTGGCAAAGGAAAACAACTGGCACCACTTACACCAAAACGATTAAATTAGGCGAGCTACTGCAGCCTAATGCTCTACGAGAGACTGAAAAAACAGTTCTCTTTGATCAACGTCTCATAAAAAGGATTTTACAGGGGGAAAAGAATTTTACACGGGGAGAACAAAAGTAGCCTACTGAATAAATGTGTTTTGCAAGAAATCTTTCCTGATGTAGCCTACTCAAAAAGAGTCTGATGATACCTGTAGGCTACCAAAACTTAGTTCACCTTTACACTTTACAGATTTGCGACCAATTTCTTTATCAATTACCGTACCAACGTTTGCCAAAATTTTCGAAAATTTTTTTATATAAACGGATGATGAATTTTATTGACAATATAATATTAGCCTATAACTCCAGCTCAACATGGTTTTCGTGAAAATGATTCAACAAGCTTAGCATTGACAAAAATATATGATGATTTACTTTTTAACTTGAATGATCACAAATGCACATGCTCGGTTTTTGTTGATTTAAGTAGGGTAAAGCTTTCGATACAGTTGATCAGCATGGCATACTTTTAAAAAAACTTCACCATGCAGTTGTTTTTTTTTCAGTTGTTTTTTATTTCTGACCATCATATCAACAGCAATACACGTAAACATAGCAATTAAAGGTCGAGAAAAAGGTAGAAGCGACAAAACGGGAACGTTAGAACGTGCTTGTGACCGAAGTAAGTTATTGAGTTGAGAAAAATTGGCTTTCGTGGCAAGTTTTTAAACGTTTTAACATCTTATCTAACAAATATAATGCAAAGTACAAAAATTAACGGTAAGAATTCTAATTTCAATGTTGTTAAATGTGGTGCCCCACAGGGGTCAATCCTTGGTCCCTTCCTTTTTCTTCTTTATGTGAATGATCTTCCAAATGCATCTTCTTTTTCAACTACACTTTTTGCTGATGACTCAAACTTTCATATGTCAGATAAATGCCTGTCATCTTTACAAAAAAATGTCAATAGAGAAATAGGAAAAATTGATGTGTGGATGAAATCCAATAAACTTTCATTAAATTATAGTAAAACTATTTATATGATCTTCTGCAACAAAAAAAGTGCATCAGAAAATTTTAGTCTGTCCATCAGTGGCCGATCCATCGAAAGGAAGAAAAGTATAAACTATCTAAGTGTAACTTTGGATGAGCGATTGACATGGGATAGTCATATTATTAATTTTAGATAGCAGCTTGCAAAGGTCTGCGGCATAGCGTTTGTGCTGAGATAGCCTACATTGCCCCATTAACAATATTACAAACCTTATATTATGCTTTGTTTCAACCAAGATCCAGTACTCGATTATAAATTGGGGAAGAGCAAACTCTACATTGCTTACTCCAATTCAAGTGTTACAAAACAAGTTCATCCGATCCTGCTTATTTTTGCCGAAGTCAACAAATAGGTACAACTGCTCTTTATCACCAATTTAAAAATAACCTGAACTAAGAAATTGCCCTCCTTTGTCTATGCCGCTGCCTCTGATAGGTTATTCCTGGCAGCTTCGCATAGGCTACTTGTAAAATGCAAAGATACAAAAATGTGTTTTAGGCCTATTTGCTTTTCTAGCACAAAAAAAAATCGAGTAGCGTAATTACACAATAGAACCAGTGCCGGATTAACCAAGTGCGGGGCCTGTAGCAGATTGATTTGATGTACAGATAATGACTGGGAAGTAATTGAATATTATATAGATTTGATATTTTTTTATTGTAGTGTATAGCCGCTCTTGCCCCATCGACCATCGTGTTTCGCAGATAGGCCAGTTTTTAATCAACGTCAATTTTAAAAAATCTCTCTCCAGTACAATTAGTTACCATGCTACATAGATAAATGCGTAACAAATTGTCAATGTTAGGAAACGTGGTGTCAATATTGTTTTCTTTAATCGAAGTGAAATAGTTGAGTTCTGGAGAGGAGCAAAGCAATGTGCTTTACGAATTGGTGTATGCCTTGCGACGTTGCTCCAGCGCAGATTGTAAGCTGTCCAATACTGCAAAGAAAACTTCCACTGGGAATCTGTCTTTAGTTGATATCCATTGCATCTGAAACTGAACGGCCACTGCCTAGTTAGTACCTACATTCTCATCGTGCGTTCGATTTTGGACAATTTTTCTTGTGCTTGTTGGTCGGTAATCCGGCACTTGAGTCAGCTTCTGCGCCTCTGAACACTCCAGAACGGACCACCGGCGTGTTGAAGCAGCAAAGAATAGCCTACATAGCGTAGATATTTTCAACGAAGTCAAAGAACTGAACTGTTTCTGGACACGATTGTGCAGCGCATACACCAACTAAATTCAACGAATGAGCATAGCATGGAACATATTCTGCAATAGCACCATTTTTTTGACAAGTGCCTGTAGGCCTACTCCGTTATATTTTCCGCTCATGTTGGACCCGTTGTGATAACTCTGTCCCAAGGCAATCGGCAAGATTGATACGGTAGGCTACTCTTCTCACTGGTGTACAGATAGCTTAGTTGGTTAGCGCGTGACTTCTGAAACGAAAAAGCTTCAAGATCAAGCTGTGCTGGTTCGACTCTCGGGGTGTGCGCTTGAGCAACGCACGTTAAGGACTGCTCTCCATTCAGCGGCATCTTATGGATGGATTAATTCCCCGGCAACAAGACTTCAACAATCGGAAACTTCACTCTGTCAATCTCGGTGACCGGGCCTGCGTCAGTGATTTAAAGCCTCTACAAGTATGCGAAACTGCCAGGATTAAGCTCTGCAAGAAGCTTTCCCAGTCCGAGGATGAAGATTCAATCAATCAATCAGTACAGTTGAATAATCTTTCAAACAACTAGTAGCCTACGGTGAGCTCGTGGCACTCGATCAGGCAGTTGCCTCCAGCGGAAATTACCCGTTTTTAAAGTTTACAATAATTAGGAAGGGATAAGACGTTGGGACTAAGTAATTTAATCCTACAACTATAATATTCTCCCATGTCATTCCAGTTTGCAAGCCAAAAATTACTTACCAACTATGTTCGACAGTTTTTTGCAAAAAAAATGTTTTGCTCACCAAGCGCGGGGCCTTGTGAAGCGCGGGGTCCGTAGCAGCTGCTGCATCTGCTACTATAGTTAATCCGGCACTGAATAGAACACATAGGCTACTGCAGAGCCTATAGCCCTAATGTAGACAGGACTGGCAGCATCGAATAACCTTGCGGTTTTCTGGTCGAGATGCTGCCTGTCATCAAGTAGGCTATAGGGCTTTGAACCATTGACGCAGGACCTGTTACCGAGATTGACAGAGTGAAATTTTTGCTTGTTACTGAAGTGATGAGCATAAGTCGAACCAGCACCGCTTGATCAAAGTTTTTCGTGTAAAAAGTTGGACGCTTAACTACTGAGCTAACGGGTGGAGAATGACCTATCCTGCTTCTGCGGACACATTGTAGGCTTTGTCGTCATAAAATTGCAAGCAATGCGTGAATTCAAAATCATAACATGATGAAAAAAGAATGAAAGCTGTATCGAAAATCCAAGAAAATTATCACAGAATGTTTGTTCTTTTGGCTATGTTTGGGCTTTTGTTGAGAAAGCAAGGAGATTTGCACACAAGCAATCCTCATCCACTTTCATCCATTCTATAGAAAAACTGAAGATTTTCCTGATAATATGTCAATGTTTTTAGGCTGTAGCCTATAAGTGTATAGGCTACGTAGGCCTGACTGGATTGCAAGGACAGACTTCAATCAAAGTGGTGTTAGCCTATTTTCCTAAATTCCTACTTGAAGTGGATCAATAGTAGCCTAGTAGGCTAAAATAATTGACATCACAGACCACGCGCGCTTGTCAAAGTGAGCACTGTGAAAGAGAATGAACGTTATACAAACGGTGGGATTCATCAAGTGCAGATAATAGAGGTCAAGGAAAGGTGTTTTTGTTTTGTTTGTCGTATCCAGGCTTACACCCGGTGGTTGAAGATTTAGATTAAGTGGACGGGAAGGCGAGGAAGCCAATCTTCGCGTTCTCCTTCAGGCATGCCTTCAAGTGTCCTGCCAAAGACACAGCCGCATGCTCTTGAGCGGTGTCGAACCGGCGCCCTTTCGATTGCCGTTCTAGGGCTCTCACCACTTGGCTATGCAGCCGACATAAGGAAAGGTGTTTATAAAGTTTAACTTGTAATCGTTTGTGAAAATCTTCATTCTCGTTTGAAAATGTCAACAAGCCTCTTTGGAAAAGTAATCCTCTTTGGAAAAGTAATCCTCTTTGGAAAAGTAATCCTCTTTGGAAAAGTAACCAAGGTGATCGATATGGAGTGATGTTTCCTGTCAATCCAAAAGTTGCCAGTGACCAACTGAACTATTCGAGGCGGACAATCTGATTAGCCTACTTAATATGCATTTTGGTTTTCGATTTTTCTTGACTTTTTATAAAATTTACTAAACCTCAGTGACCTTCTTTTTAAACTTTGATGATTTTTCTTTTTAGAAAGCTTCGCATTGCAATCTGCATTTTTGTTCAATGTTATCCACATTAGCAGATCTAGGAACACCAGACCATTCATTCATAATCATTCAATCGTTTTATGTTTCGTCATTAACGCGTCCGGGACTAAAAAGATACTAGCCTGGCACGTTAATGAGCGAAAGATCTTAAAGTTGCTGTTCTGATGCTCATTTCAAGAGCAGGATAGCCTATGTGTAAATAAATCCTTTGATTTTTAACTTTTCTTGAACACGGGAACCTTTAGACAATTTTTTTTTTATATATTTTGCAAATAGGACTTAGGTATGGGACCTTTCAGACACCTTTCAAAATCTATGTCCGAAAGAGTCCTGATAACCGTTTGTAAATTTGTAAAAATTTCACAATAATGAAATTGGTTCAGATTTCCTTGTCTTCAGCGAAAGTTAAGTATCTATAGGCTACCTGATGTATCTAAACACCAAAGACCCTGAATCTTTTTTCTTGTTTATCGATCAACAAAGTCGAAAAAGTATGCTACATCTGTCTTTTTTACTTTGAGCTTTAAAAAACACATTTTTCAGCACAGAACCTATCCTTCTTTGCCGGTTCGTTATAAGACATGTGGTCTGGTAAAACGTGAAATAAGTTAGGGCTTATTGATTAGCCTGTGATAAAAAATATTGGCGCGAAAAAAACACAAGACAACAGAAAAAGTTTGCTGCCGGATTCGTCCCAATGTTCGATATGTCCAAAATTTCTTCTACTTTTTTTCAAATAGCCTGCATTGTAGACGTAGAGTCACGTAGTCTATCCATAGTTCAATTTGAAATAGCCTATACGCAAATAAACTCCAATTCTAAAATAATTCCATCAACCAGTAGCCTAATGGCCAGAAATTGCAAGAAACTTGCTGTTCTAGTCCAACACATTGAGAAATATCCACCAATAGGCGACATTGAAGATTAAAAATCCAAAAGGGAATAAAGCTCTGGAGTAGGCATCGATTTTCTCCACCGTATTTTTGAGGTTTGTCATCTGTAGAATCTTTTTCGCTCTCACTTCATATTCATCCTCCATGTCAAGGACAAGATCACTGGATTTCATGTAGCGACTTGAGTCTCGTTGCTTGAAAACGGAATATTTGTTACCGGAGAAGAGGTTATTTTCTGAAATTTAAAAGATTATTAAAATGGCAACTCATTGAAGAAGTTGGCCACCAGTGGCATAGCGTGACCATGTTTTGGGAGTTCACGTTTTCAGAAAACTTTAATCGACTTGTAAGCCTACTTAAACAATCCCTGGGTGAGATTCAATCGAGTCACATCCATAGGCTATAGCCTACTGTTTTTTAAATACAAGTAGAATACTATTTTATGTCGGTTTTTGTACATTTGCGGTTTGTTGTTTGTATTTTTTCTTTGTTGTGGCTATGGACAGCTTTGTCTGATGCAAATAAATTATAGGCTAATAGTTAATGTACGCTACTATTTGAATTTATTGAAAAAGTGAGTACCAGAGTCACGCTACTCCACTGTTGGCCACATTACTTAAAGTAAAAAGATCAACTTCCAGTTTTGTGGAACAGAAACGTTGTTATATGAAGGGGGTCTTTCAATTTGTTATTCTAATATTTTTATACAAACTATGCAATTAAAAAAAAAGAAATGAAAGCGGAGTTTTGCAACTCGAAATATTCCTAAAATAGTCAAAGAGCCTCCCCCCCGAATGACACAGATGCAAGGGGGCAATTGACAAGTTCAAACGCCTCATCATCCTGCAGCTCAACATTGAAGGTTACACAGCAAGCAAGGGGCAGCTTTTTATACTAATTGGGCACTCGTAATCCCCTTCCACGCCAGTGCCCGTTTCTGCAAATGCCATCGCCTCCTAGCTAGTGCAGAACGGGGTCTACAAGACAGAGGACCGCAAGGCATCCCACCTTGTCGTCAAAGAAGTATCTGCCCTGTGGCAAGTTGAAACTCTACCAGAGGAAACAATATTCGAAGATTTCAATCCAGAGGAGACCACCATCGCCAGCCTAGTGAAACCACACAAGTCTCCAGGGCTGGATAAGATCTGCCCTGAGCTTGTGCTCCATGCTGGCCCTGCGCCTTCGTACTGGCTAAGTAGATTCCTTTCTTCCTGCTTGCACCACCTCACAATTCCAAAAACCTGGAGAAGAGCTTTAGTAGTTGCAATCCCTAAGTCTCACAAGCCACCAAAGGACCAACGGAGCTATCGTTTGATATATCTCCTTTACGTTCTTTTCAAAATCTTTGAAAGACTGGTCTATGTTCGCGTCGATCCAATCATCGACCCGCTCCTTCCAAAAAAGCAAGCTGGGTTCCGGCGCAGAAAATCCACCGTTGATCAGGTCACACTTTTGACCCAAGACATCAAGAATTGTTTTGAGACAAATAAAGGCCAGCTCTGTCTTTTTAGATCTTACTGACTACAACACCATATGGCATAGCGGCCTTACTTGCAAGCTGCTTTGCCTTGACAGCGCACTCCCGCTACTTTGAAAACCTCTAACAATGATTCTTTAAACCAGAAAGTAGCGGAAGTTCGTCTGAGGCCAAACTTGCGCCTCTCCGTTACATTGGAGAAAAAGTAGCATCACTTCTGCAGCCGCTTCTCTAACAAAAATTTGGCATCGCTAATGCTAACAAAAAGTAGCGCACAATTAGCGGCGCTACAAAAATAGCGCGCTACTGCCCACCTCTGGTTGGTAAATTGTTAAAAGTTGAACTATTGTTTTAACTGTTGCAACACGCAAATCAACAGTTCAAGAAAGTATCTGAACAAACCTCTCTTGCAATTGCAGCATCCCATTGGTTTAGAATGCTCTTCCTAAAATTGTAAAACAAAAACACAATTAGCTGATCATATGTGTGTGATAATACCTGCGATAAAGTTATCTTTGAAAATCAATGAATTTAATATAAGATAAAAGTTTTTAAAACGTTTAATATTTTTAATACCAAAGACAGGCAAGACACAACAATAGCCTACAACAGGGCTGAGCATTATAACAATATATTTTACATATTTACAAATAGTTTTAACAGTCGAACGTTTTCGGCTTAACTAAAGTCCTCATCAGGAATCTGAAAATATTCATAAAAATGCAATAAATTTCAACTTCTTGAAAGTAACTAGCCAACTGACTATATAAGCATCAAGAAATACGCAGTAATTAAAAGCAATAGGCCTAGTGTGGAAAACAGACAGAGCGGAAAACAAATTAGGCTACATCAGAAAAAAAGGCAACTGCTGCCTACAAAAGAATTGCATCATAGGATACGTGATACATCTAGTAAATGTTGAGAAGAATGAATTGAAAATATTTTTGTACATTGATTGAAACATAAATCAGCCTAGCGGTTGTCAAATTTTTCAAAATCCTCAGTTCCATAACCGAACAGTGGTAATTTCTCTCCAACCAAAACCACGAAAGAGATAATTGCACAAATGTCGAGATATGGTTTCAAGGTATGTTTTTTACATTTATTTCAAGGATGAAATTAAAATAAAGCAGGTTAAAAGAACAAAAAAACTGCTGTAATCGCTCTTTTGGTAGTTGTAACCGTGAGTCTCAAGTTGTGAAGTTAACAAAAGAAAATCGAGAAAAAAAACGTTCAAGTTGTGCTCGAACATCTCAAACCTTGTGAATATAGAGTGTGTCCTTCTTTTATAAGTCAAAAAAATCCGTGTTGGCATTGAACGTACGTTCATTGGCTGGTTTAAGTCTTTATTCTTGGACTGAAAGTCCCTGATAGATTTGTGGAGGCATTGAACCACTGACACAGCACAGGACTGGTCAGTGGTCACCGAGATTGTCAGAGTGAAGTTTTCGATTGTTGTTAAAGTGTTGTCTGTGAATTAATCCATACACTATGTGCCGCTCAATGGAGAGCAGTGCTGAAATGCGTTGCTCAAGCGCATACCCTGAGAGCCGAACCAGCGCCGCTTGAGCATTCACATTCAACCACATATGGCGTTGAAAATGGCAGAAGTGTTTGTTTTTCCATCATACTTAATTTGGCATATTTGCAGCATGGAGTAACGGATTTAAACACATCAGCTAGTTCAAATTTGGCAGAAAAACTGCCAATTGAGTCCTGTAAAAATGTAATAAATGGAAGGTAGGCCTAATGGAGTGAAGAAGCAATGAAACATTATGGACCCAACTGAATTTTATTTCAACGTCAGTAAATGCAATTACAACAGCCTGTCCTTGCATGGACTGCAGACGTTTCCAATTAAACCAACTCTGCTATGAACCTACTGGTCACAGCGGTAAACCATAATCTCTTCGTGGGAAAATTGTAACATAAGATTCCCGAATCCGTTCGTCTGCGTGTAATGACCGAAAAAGAAACACTCCTTTGAAACGTCTATTCAAAATTGTATTTCTGTAAAATTAGCCACCTGGCTGTCGAAAATGGGATGCAACGCCGTACACCACTAAAACTTGTCACTACAGAACAGATTACTTGGATAAAAGACGGAAATTTTCGTCCAGCTGACAAGCACTAAGCAAAACAGTTAAACATGCGACCAACCTCTTCAAGCAACAATTTTAAAATGACTAGAATAATTATCAATATCTCAAACTCACGTACGCAGTACTGTGACGTAATAGTGAAAGACATTGTCACGCAATTCAAACAGGTGTTCAAAGGTGATGATGCAATATTTCATGTTTAAACAGGTTTGACACAAGTTTTACGAACGATGGTGCAATTTTGGCTCATTTTTTAGGAAAAATTCCATGACGTAATACGCTAAGATTCAGTAGACCTGAACGGTTTTTATATGACGTTTGATTAGGTGAACAATTGTCTGGAACACCTACAGATTTTGCCAATTGAATTTGAAAACAACAAAAACTCAAGTTATTTATCATAGTTTTTCTATCCTGGAACAAGTTTTCTCCTAAAATTAAAAATGCCTTCAGTATTGATTTAAGTAGTTTCCTTGTAGAACCACTAGGCTATTCTTTTATGCAGTGGCGGAACCAGTAAGTAGCCTTAGGGAGGGGGAAATTTCAAGAGAACATATTTACATGTAAGGCTACGTTTACATGACGTTTCATTGCGCCCGAAATGAAAGATTTCCATTTCGGTTCGTTTGGCGGACGCGTAATCTGTTTACACGCGGCGACCGAAGTGAGATTCATGGCGGTCTGGATTTCACATCGGTAGTTTTGACAGAAATGAAACCGATATCAAGTGGTTTCGGCTATGTAAACACGCCGCAATGAGATCCTAGCAATGAAATTAGCCCTAGTAGTTTGATTATAGTCAGTTAACTGGTAGTGTAATAATCTGTAGTGTAACACGTAAAAAGAACTTGAATATAACATAAATAAAATAGTTTTGTTTTTGAAGTCATAATAATAGAATGTTTCCACTGGTTTAGAATGTTGGTTGCGCTTTGGAACCAGCCATCTGCATGATATAGCCTATATTTTCAACTAGGACTAGTCTAGAATGTTGGCTGTTTTTTAGACTGAGCATAAAGGTTTATTGTCAATGTCATCTGTAATCATTTGAGACATGCATTGGACTGGTGCACTAGTAAAGAGCAAATAATTAGTCAATAAATTAAGCTACCGTAGTCCATTCTTGAAGAACACAAGTAAATTATTGGCTCTGAACTTGTGATGTCAGTCTATTGACCCAAAAGAATTTTGAAAATACTTGTGATATTTCAGTAGTGGTTAATGTACCCTTTCCCCTTGGAATTGCACGTTTTATTGTAGAATCTATGTTGTTGTTTTTTTGGTAGAAGAACCAGCCTTATTTTCAGCGTACCCAGTAGCCTAGTTACAGGCACGAAAATCACTCATGCGTAGAGGCTGTATTTCTTTCGCCCGAAACCAAAAGCCGCCGCAATGAGATGGCACGTGAACAAAACTTTTTTCACGCCGCTTTGAGATTTCATTTCGGTCATTTTCATTTCGCCTATCATGTAAACGTAGCCTAAGTCTACAGTACATAAACCCGACCTTGCAAGTAAACCATGCATGAAGTTACTTTTTTTGTGTTTTAATGGGAGTGGGCGCTCCAATCCCCCCCCCTCCGGATCCACCCCTGCTTCTATATTCCTGACACTAATTACACGCTTTCATTTACCGTCACATTTCCAAATGAAGAGAATTCCGTCTCGTGGTCGTCATTGGTGGAATGCATTTTATCAGGATATCTGGAAGCAAAATAATGCCTCTGGAATGTTTTGCTTTAGTCTCGGTTTATTTGTTTTAGTTGTAATTGAGTGAAAGTTTGACATTTATAAATAAATAAAAACGCTTTCATCTCCAAACTGAGTAGAAGAACTTTAATAAAAAACTAAAGACACATTCTCAGATTACGATTGGAATCACTTGGGTGACGTCACATAATGGAGCATCTCGCGCCAAGATATTCTATGTCCATTCTATGTTACAGTGTCACACCTATATATCCATCTCACATCAAACCTATGGCACACAGAGGACTCAACACGAACAAAAGACCAATGTAATCGACGAAATTTGAAGACCAATAGCCTACGGTACTCTAATGGCCTGTTTAACTACATTGTGTTAGCCTAAGGGGTGCATTTTTATCGCACAAAAATTCTGTGATCGACCATTTTTTCACCAAAAGCAACCACTACAACCCTAATTTGAAATCAAAATATTCCTATTTGCTGGCCTCACAAAATGAAAGCTTTGTAGCCAGTGCTGTTGAGAGGATAATTTGGGCATGGTACTAATGAGGCCTTTAAGTCCCAAATTAAGACATTTCTAAGAAAAATGCACTATAGTATATATCCAAAGAATAGGAAGCGTTTTGTTTTTAATTTTTCCGGGCCGCTTGTGAAAGTTACGGGCCCTTAATTCATCCCTGGTCCTCAAGTACTCTCTGTCAAGGCTATTGTTTGTACCTGACTGCCAATGCATTGATTCTTCAAGCTGTTGTGGAAAGCACACGAAAGAAGCATACATCATCTACAATGTAACGTTCTAGTTCCTTGATCTAGTGAGAGCTGCTGAATAGTGCATGCTGCCTCATTCACCCCTTCCCAATAAAGTAATTAGTTTCAAAACAAAACTTCGTTCCTGATAGCAAAATAATATCTTCGGAGCATCCTACCATTCTGTGACTACAAAGTTTCTGTTTTGTAAGAATAGTGACGCAGCAAAGAAACAGCTTTCAAAAATTTTGCACCGTCAGCACAGAAGGGACACACACTGTTGCACAAAACTTGCATATTGATGAGGAATCTTGCATAAATTTGCTAGAGGATTCGCTTTAAAATTGAATGAGATAAGTAATCAATTTTCCTGCTGGTGTTGAAAATGATTTTCCAACCAATTCCAGCTTTCAAGACTTCAAGATTTTTACTACAAAATGCATGTAAAGTATCGATAAAATAAATCTTTTTTCTTTGTAGCTTGAGATCAATCCTTGAAGTCAGACAGTTTCAAATTTAGGTAGAAAATTTTATCATTTAAAGTGGATTGGAATTTTTCATACCGATTCAAGAAGCCTTTCCATCCTTCTCTTGCTTCGAAAATTCCTACAGAAACATTTTCCTTGGATAACCGACGAACAATTGGCCGATAGCACAGAATGAATTCAAGTTTTTAGCATTCATTTCAGAGTATAAGTTTTTAACTAAAACTTGTTTAAAAGCTACTCTCTCCACTCAATTCACCACTTTAATATGTCAACACATTCTCTATTCATCTCTGTGGTTCAGTTACAAACTGGCCAATCCTACTAACCTACTGTACGATTGTATCACAAATGGTTGTTTTATCGTTATCCAATAAAACAAAAAATCATTTTTTTAATTTAAGTTATTAAAATCGTGTTAGGTGGTGAAAGCTTGCTTGAAAATGCAGAATGAAACGTTTTTGATGGTCGATCACATAGTGACATCACAAAAACGGCATTTTGACAGAACAATACCTTGCATAGAACAAGTTGGCTCTTTTGATACAAAATCTCAAAGTAAAATGTGCCCCGGCGTATTCCATCAGCGCAGCGAAAATGAATCCATAACATGCGAACACGTAATAATCGATTGCTGAAAACACATCGGAAGGTAATAACGACTTTTAGCTCCCACGCCTCTAGGGACACACATTTTAAAGAGCTTGGCGCAATTTGTCGCATTTTTGCTCTTCTCCTAGCATCATTTAACTTTTTAATCGAATTTCTTAAAAGGCCCCAAGGTCTTAATAGCTATACAATAAGAAACTGACAATTTTAAATCCAGTCTTGAAATAAATAAATTGCCACTTTCTAAATACTGCGGTTAAACAGCTTTTTCCCCAAATCAATTGAAATCAAAAATTAATTAATTATTTATTGATATAAATCTGGTCAAATTTTTTAAATCTTCCAAACAGAAGCATGAGGTTTGGTTCAGTAAAGATCAAGCCAGCAAGCCAGTCTCATCTTGTGTTGATTCAACGTGTACAGACGTTGAATCAACGTAAATAAAACGGTTGCTTTGCTGTCTGATCCATTTCTTGGTGGGGGTAAACACAAAACGAGCAGTTAATAATGAGGTGCATTAAGATTCGATTGTTGCATAGTTCCAGTATAATGTCTTGAGTTATTGATTGTGGATACAAAATCAATAACTGAAATTATTACGAAACACGATGGGATGCTTGACTAATTTCTGACAGCCTGACAGCGACAGTAGATTAAAATGTAATAAAACAAAAAAACTTATAATTTATCTTCAGATTATAACTTTATCTCAATGAATAATGAATTGGCACATCTCCAAGCAAGGATTCCATCTTCATTGCATATTGCGAAGATGGTTCTCCACTGGGGATAGCCTACTGTAGTTCAGACGGAAAACAACTCGGATACTGACAAAACTTTTGATTTTCCATCCAGAACTTTGCGCTTTGATCCGGAACTTATTACACGTGGTGCGATTGTGTTGGGCTCTTATATCATGAGAATTTTGAAGTATGTTGTGACCGGAACAAATTAATGTGAATCATTCTAATAAAAAGTTGTTGAAATTCCACGGTATAACTGTCTGGTGCCTATAATTAACGCCCCAAAAGTTAAGTAATTAGGTATCAAACGTTGCTTCTAATGTTTCAAATACTATAGGCCCTACTCTATAAATTCCTCCTGGAATCACCTTTTACAAATGAAGTTGATCTCGGGCCATTACCGTACACGCCAATCATGAGAGTGGTCATTGATAGAACAGTAGTGGCTCCCAAAGCTACCCGGGCAGGAACAGAAGACATGTTGATCCAAAATGATATCCATGAGAGGACCACCAACAAGATGGAAGGGAAGTATGTCTGCATCACGAAGAACAACATATTTCTCTTCAGTCCAAACGACAAAACTAACCGCGAATAATTCCCTGTAATGCAAAGAGAGGTAACAGAAGGACATGGGTAATATCATTTACTTTTTGTGAGGGTAACGCTGTGACAGACAGTTCATTGTCATATTTAGACATATGCTAAGTCGTAAAAGGTTTAGACTAAGTAGACAGAAAGACAAAGAGGCCAATCTTCCGACTCCGACACCGTTCCATGTCAAATAAGCTATGACACCACACGGGTGTGGCAGACTTGATGACCAGTTCGGTCCTTCTTCCACTCCCTCATCATCAGCCAACAAACTAACTCACATTGTAATCTTGTAGGCCTATTGTTTTTTTGTTTTTTTTCACATCTGCTGATAATGCAAAATAAAAGAACTTCTTCTTCTTCCCACTCCAAGACACGTCATTAATTGTCTTGCCACTAACACAGCCGTATACTCCCGATCTGCGTCGAACTAACGTCCTTCCGAGTGTAATGCAAGTGCTCGCATCACTTGGCAATGATATTTTGTTATGACGTACAATAAAGTTGTTCATATGATTGGAAAAAACTTTATAAACCATAAACCAACACAAGAAAATTTTCAGGGAGCAGTTTGGTATCTCAATAAAATCCACTCTCAAGAAAAGAAAAATGTTTATTAGACCAAAGGCAGGGCAAGTAAAATAACATCGAAAAAGGCAAGTTTCAAAACTTAAGATTGAACATAAAAAATATCCTTGTTAGAAACAACTTAATCTGACCAAGAATGTTCCCTGGAACATCAGCGTTCGCTGAGCAACATTTCTTGCATGACAATCTAACGAAAATGAGCCTTTTACACTTTGTTTCTTTATTTTACAACAACTCTGTTAAAAAACACATTTTCTTTGCTTTAAATTGCCGAAATCATTCTTGTAATCTTCACCTACTCCAAACCATTCCTGTATCCTTACCGAGCATTCCTGTCTGCAAATCTTTGTAGATGAGGCAAGAAGTGATGTTGAACTGCGGAAGGACAACATCCTTCATTCCTGTCACTGATCCCTGGTCATCTCTGCAACTTTCTTCTTTGTTCCATCGATACCGAAGATGATCATCAGTGAACGACCCTGGAATGAAAGCAATTATCAATGAAGGATACAACTTATACTTAATCGCATCACGATTAGTGAACTGTTAAACTGGCAACTCTGCCTCGTGTTTGGTTAACCGACTATTGACATTGTGTGTTGCTGGGACACAGTTACGTGATTTTGATAAGCGACGAACCGAGAACTTTTCAACCCTTCACTGGGCAATGTGGGTTGTAGATACTTGATGACGTTTATTTTATGTCACCAATAAATGGTATATTAGTTGCGTTTTCAAAACTGCTAGCAGTTGTTAAATTAGTTTCTTTTTTTTGTAAATTTAATTAAGCTGCACTAGAGCAGGGTTTCCCAAACTTTTTTGGGCCACGGACCACTATTTGTGAAATTTTTTGGGTCACGGACCACTAAGTTTTCGGACCACTAAACAACTTTTTAACTGCAACGAAGGTGCAACGAGTAAGATTTACGATACTGGATAGCAAAAGCTTTTGAAATCATTTAAGTTGTAAAGAACTGCGGCAATTATCTTTGACAGGGTACAGCACACAGTGTACATTGTACACTGTACAACGTATATGCGTGACTTTTTAATTTCTTGTCATATCGCCACGGACTACCTGTGCAGTCATCGCGGACCACCAATGGTCCGCGGACCACAGTTTGGGAAACCCTGCACTAGAGAGATCACTTTTCTGCATCACAGACATAGAAAATTGTTACTTTAACTGTTTTAGCATACAATACTTTATTCACGCAAAAACCAGATAGCCTACATACCAACGAGTAAAAAAGACGTCAATTTATCTTTATTTCAGATGCAATAATTATTAGCCTGTACTAGTCTATACCTGATGAGGACACAACAATGCACAGATGAGCGCACAACAATGCACTGATGAGCACACAACAATGCAGCGATGAGGACACAACAATGCAATGGAAACGTTTTAAAATCTTTTTTAGCCATTATATGCTCATTGATTTTGCGTGAATAAAGAATGTCCAAACCTTTGATGTCACAACGTTTTGAAACTGCTTGCAAAAACTTACAGCTAGCCAGCAGGAGGCTGCAATTCTGTTTGTCCATCGGATATTTAAGGAGTTTCATGGGGCAAGAAACCTGGAAGAGCACAAGAGCTATTGAAGTACATGAAGTGAATATGTGCTAGAAACACTGGAGCTATCATACATTAAATATTAGTATTACCATGCTTTAAAGCAAATGCTATATTGAAATAAACTTGATAAATTGATTGACTAAATTGAGCTACAGTAGGCTATAGGCTACCGAACAACTTTGTTGTTGTCTATTATTAGTACTTAAATAAAATTTCAAATTGACATCGAAACATCGTTATAATCGATCCGAAATAATTGAAGTCAATTATTCTAATTTGATTTGTTGAGCAAGAGGAAAATTTGCAAAGAAATTTAATTATATTTTTAAATATTTATATTCCGCATTATCAACTTTAGTTTGAAGTGAACACAAACTAGAAATAGGTTTTTACCATAGAACTTGTAAGTCGGCATCTACAGCTTAATTACTGGAATGAAATTATGGGTCTACCATACAGAAACTTGACAACCTAACCGTTACAATAAGACATATTAAAACTGAAACGTCAGTTATCGCGTCACATTTGCTTTGTGACGTCAGAAATCATTTTAAATTGACCAGCGCGGTCCAAGCGACTGATGAAAAAGCTCTCCAATTGTTTGAGGTAGCTCACCCTGCTAGTGATCCTGATGACATAGAGGACCTTCCCGTCCGGATAAAGCGTAATCAATCCGTTCCTACTTGTGACGTCATGAATGAATGACGTCTGAGCGTTGACCATATAAGTGTCGGGAACCCAGATTCTGTCGCTTAGAGAACTGTCCATCGTCAAAGGCTGAAAAACAGATGATAGATTGTCGACAAACCATCACTGTCAACACTTTATCCGTAGCTGAAAAGTTATGTGTGGGCAGAATACTATTTTGCATGTGACTGAAACTAATTCAATCTAACCTCCTCGGTGAGTTGAGAGTTACTGAAATGTAAGGTGGCTCACATGACAATGGTGATCATCGAATTTGTTCATACACAGCGTCGCACCGAACGCATACATACAGTATAGGCTATATCTATTGCTGGCCAGGTTGATTACAGCAATAACGCTCAAAGTGTGCTATAGTTCATAGCGTTCCAAATAAGGAATGATTTCTTTCTGTATGTGATGAAATTTTGTGATGGGGGTGTCTAGAGCGCCCCCACACTCGTGTAATCGACCTTGATTACAAACATCGTGAAGCAAGTGAGCTCTAGGATTCTCTAGAGACAATAGTGGATACAGAAGAGGGGAATGACTTCCACCCTTAAAATTTGGGAAATTAACTTTTTCACGGTGTTTTTGCAAGGTCGAATTACTGTAGACCTACACAACACATCAGTGCGCTTTGTTGAAATCACCCCACCCCCCCTAAGGTTACTTGCTAGATCCGCCCCTGGCTAGAGACAACTAATGTTTGTGAGGTCAAAGTAGAACGAACACCACCACTTTCGCGTCACAATGCGAGACTAAGAAGTATCAGCAAACGACTGAAAAAAACGACGCCTTTCTTGATGAAGAGGTTCTTACTACACAAGCTCTCAAAAAGAAAGGCAAGGCAATCTCATCACTACTAACCAGTGTTGAGTCACAATTACGAACATTTCGAAACAAATGTTGTTTTGTTTCTAAATCAAATGAATGTCTTCATCTTGGTTTTAGAAAATTATCCTCATGGTGAAAAATTGCGTTTCTTCTGAATAAATGTCAACTTCGCGCACTCCTGGTATAGCCTACAATTTAATCGAAATATTTCATTACTTTGGTCAACCCTCCTTGTCCCGCAGATTTGTCCAGCCTATCATCCCTCCATTGTTGGAACAGGGTGAAGGTAATAGTGTATTCCTGAATGTAAACAACAAATTGTTTTATAACTTTCATATCACAAAATTACAAAAACCAAAGAACTCAACAATTCTCTGTTTTGATAATTTCTTTTCTATTGTTTATTGTCCCGATTGCGTCCCCATCCCATGCCGTACCATATCTGCGTCTGATATCTTGTCGATGCTCGTCACCGCGATCGAAGTGTTCACCTCCAAAGGAGCATCTGAGAACAAACAACGTAAACGAATTTGTTGCGTCACAATTAGATCTTGTTAATGGGGTCATTGGTCGAACTAATATTGCCACACGGGAAAGAATGGGCTGTAGAATTGATAAGCGGTGTATCGGGTTCTTTTGGACCCGCGATGATGTTCGGGGGTTCTCCTTTTCCAAAGGTTCAGGAAACTTGAAAAGAGACCCCGTATTTTTTGGGTAAAGTGTTTTTCTGGAAGTGTCCTAATTTGGGGCTTGAGGATCTTATTGGAACAGGACCTAAATTATCCTCTCGACGGCCCTGTACATGGTCACTCACCGCAGCCTTCAGCTTAGTTAACAATGATGTTTCAATGTTATAATGCATCATCGCTAGACAAGGCTGAACTATGTCACACAGATAGAAGGATGTTCTTTGGTATGAAATGCTTCAACAGTTCACTCTGTGCAGCTCTTGAGCAAAACATTTAAACTTACAGGGAAGGCAAGTAAATATCAGAATATACTTTTTAAATCCGATGTTTTTCTTTCCCTGTTTACGAGCATTGTTGAAAACAAACAACTATTCAAAAGTTATTTGAGAATTAGAGAACAAATAAGATAACTTTTGAAAATGTGGTTTTTCTGAATTTCTACAAAACAAATAGATCAGTTAAACAAGAATAACGCATTACCCAAGAAACCAAAACCAATTCGAAGTTGTATTTGAGCAAGCAAGCCCACACAGTTGCCTGCTGTGAAGATAACAGGATCGATAAATCAGAAGCCTAAATATGGCGCATACTTTATTGATTTATTTTTTCCATCATGAAACGAGAAGCAGGAAATCTATCAATTCCGCCTTCAATTCCTCTCATTGCATTAAATAGATGCTTGCATGGACAATTAAAATGACCAGTAACGCTATTTGCCTTTTAAAGGAGTCTGAAAACAGAGTTGCCAAATGGGGGTATCAACTCAAGCACGCTTACTTTGCAATTCTGTTTGGTTACTGACAGCCTATTCGATCCAGAGTTTGGCCAACGGTGTACAAAAACGCATTTATGATAACTTGCTTGCTCATCAAAAACTATCATTTTTTCGTAGGCTACATTAGATTCATAAGAGATTGGAACTGATTTTTTTTTCTAATCTTTATCCTCGGACTGAAAGCCTTGATAGGTTATTCCTGGGAGTTTTACATAGGCTACTTGTAGAGGCTTTTGACGCCGGGCTAGTCACCGAGATTGGCAGAGTGAAGTTTCCGATTGTTGAAGTCTTGTCTGTGAATTATTCCATCCACAAGATTCCACTGAATGAAGAGCAGTCCTGAAATGTGTTGCTCAAGCGCACACCGCAAGAGTTGAACCAGCGCCGTGTGATCTCGAGTCGGGCATTTAACCAGTGAACTAACGACCTTTGCAATATTTGTTTTGATTTAAACCAAAAAACTGGTCTTTGTTTTATTATTTTTATCCTGCATTGCGGGGAAAGCGGACTTGAGCGCTATGCATCGGTGTACGCCTTCCGACGTACACCTGACCCACGCTGCAGCCGACGGCAATGTCTGTTTCCGGTTGTCTACTCTACTTATGACTTCAATTTGGTACTACCCATTACTCGAAATCGATCACTGGGTAGAGGCAATTATCGTAAAGTTTCTTGCCCAGAGAAACAACAGCAAGTGCGGGTAGTTGGAGTCGAACATGCAGGCTCTCGACTGCGAGCCCAACGCGCTAACCACTCGGCCACTGCTGCCGATAAACGGCGCAACATGCAAACAAAACCACAATGCGAATCACAGATTACAAATATCTGCAGTTTAGTTGCTGTGCCATTAATACACATGCTGTGCTGTTGCTGCCCAGAAAATTTCAAAATCGACAATCAACACATATATCTGGATCTGCTACTGTTCGGTGAGTCCGATTCGGTGAGTTCCTAACCTCTAACTCCTAACCCTAACCCCAAACCCCTAACCCTAAAACGGCAATGATAATTAGGCTACGCTACCCAATAATTTAAAAAAAAAAATTGAAAAAATCTCCCGTTAAGGGATCGGACTCACCGAATCGGACTCACCGAATCGGACTCACCGAAACGGGCCATTCCGCATATACCTACACAAGAGCTTCTGTTGCATGGAAGTCATAATCTGCCTACGGAAAGCGTATTGATCAACCACAGAACAATACCATTTGACGCTTCCTTAAATGTTATTAATGTACAGAGGAAGTTGAGACATGGCTTTCCCAGTGCTACTCTTGAGAAACATTCAATTCAATTTTACTGTTTTGCTTTTGATCCCTTTTAGCAGTGAAAATCGAATTTTTATTTAAGACCAGGAAGACCAAACGCGGTAAACAAAGGGATTTCTAAAAATAAACAACCATCTGAAATACTCCACTAATAGCACCTTGAACAGCTTGATAACCAGAGCGATTTATAACACTCAGAAGAGTTGCAATGCAGCTCTAAAACTTGAAACAATAGAAATGGCTGAAAAAATTAATGATTTTGAGAGGTGGTGCTTCTGTAGAATGCAACGTATTTCATGGCTTGCAACCAAGACAAATAAAGAAGTTTTACACCAAGTGAACCAAACCAGATCTCTGTTTTAAAAATATTAAAATTAGACAATATAAACTTCTCGGGCATGTAATAAAAAAGCAAAAACTGGAACATCTCTTTTTAACTGGTAAAGTTTTTGGAAAGCGGGTACCTGGCATACAAAGACATACTCATCTGAAACCATATAACGACAAAACAGAAACAATCATTCATGCAACATATCATAGGAATATCTGGTCTAATTAATCATTCAAGGACGTCACGCGCTAACCAACTGAGCTTTCGGTTCAGTTTCAAGTATTCATTTATTTTATTTCTTTTCTGCTGAAACTTCTACGTGTCAATTACAACAGCTGAAGAACACAAAAACAACAGCATCTAGCTACTGTAGAATAATCGAGCACATAACATCTTTGATGCACGCGGCTTGATAATTTATGCACAGGAAATAGGACGTTAGTCTTATTTATCAACATAAACCACATCACATACATTTCAAGATATTGGACCAAAATTGCTTGTATAGTCTTGTATTTGAGAAAGTTTTTTCAACTAGACTTTATGATAAATATCAGTGATTAAAGGATAAAGGTGAGTCCCATACTTGATTCAAATGCACCCTAGGTAGAGGTGAACGGTGTTTTCAACAACCAGCATAAGCCGGGAGTCGAACCAGGATTGCATGATTGGAAAGCGAGTGCCTTATTCGTTGCGCCATTTCACAGCAGTAATTACAGTAGTAAAATATTAAAGCATGTCACTGTTACATGGTTGTTACTTTTTTACTGAAAGTAAATGAACTTTAACTCATTTTAGTATAGGCTACAAAGTACAGTATAAATTCAAGAAAAATGCTTCAATATTTTTACAATAATTACTTGTGACTTTGCCATGTTCCCAACAAAGTTATGGCATAAAAACCAACAAAACATTAGCACAGATTTAACAAGAAAAAAATTTTCCAATATTTTTCGCTTAATTTCAATCCCGATGATTTGGCAACTCCGCTAAACACACCAAGTTTGACGAAATAAAATCGGTCGAAAAACGAGGGCTGCCCTATGCATCAAATCACTTCCAAGTCTAGAACACTTACAATCATTTTGAAAAGAACCAAAAGAGCATTTCTTTTGCTTTGATTTACGATTTGCTGGTTTTGTATGCCATGGCCCATGAGTGGCCGTGTCTGAAATGTAGCCTACCAAAGGTCACGTGTTCTTGTGTAAAAAAAAAAAATGGGACCCAAGTTTCACATTTTGTTTGCCAATAGAGAGTTTAACTTTTACGTTCATGTGACAGAATAATCCCAGACATTAAATTAGTCGTTTTTCTACATTGATTTAACGTCTGCGGACGTCTATGTCGTTACGTAGTTGTCTGCAGACGTTGAATCGAAGTAAAAAACGACTGATTTTCTGTCTGTACAATGACTTACCATTCTCAATTCCAGGTCTGATGTACTTGTGGTAAAAGTTGGGATTGATGAGAGTCTCAATTGACGCCCCGTAAGGCATGGGGCGGTTGGATGTGAACACGCGATTGCCTGTACCCAACCGTCTGTTCAATCGTGAGTGCCTGCTGGGAATATAAGTTTGAAAATACTTATTTTGTTTGTTTCTTGAGCCAGATAAAACAGTAGTTTACGCGTATTCCTTTAAACTGTCAATTTTTGTTGTAGATTTTATAGAAGAAAATGCATAAGAACTATAATTTTTGGATTATTTGAAAAACAAAATTTCCTCTTCTTCTGGCAGATAATTTAGCTTTTGCTAACTTGTGAAGAAATGTCTAAGCAGAATATGCGGGAAGCATCAAACCATAGTTAATAAATATAAGGTATATTTATTAACTATGATCAAACGCAGAAAGAACATGAAGTGAATGGCCTCAAGTATTATTCGTCGACGAATTGCCAACTACAGTATTTAGGCGCTCAAACATTTCATTTCAATTTGACGTGAAATTGTCTTGCTTTTATTTCATTTTGAAATATTTCTTTTGAGAAGTATTTGGTGTTGTTTCATTTTCATGAGAAAGATTCGTTTCAAACAACTTTAGTTTATACTTTACTTTGTTTTAATATCTTTTGGCAACATTGAACCGATAGGGTTAGTGCAGCAATCTTCCAGGAAGTAGCCTAGCTCATAACAGAGTTACCTCGCCGGGATTTGAACCTGCGACTTAGTTAAAGGTGCAACTGAGTTTACAAAAATTAATTTTACAAAAAGTTTGCATATTACGATTTGAATTAATTTTGTCTTCAATGGATTAGGCAACTATTGCAACACAATGACCATTGTACGCTAATAAACAATGCACAATCGAAACCATACACAATATCACACCAACAATGACTCACTTTTGGTTTGAATTCACGAGAACTGCCAGAACAAAGATCAGATATGCGAGGATATAAAAACAAAAGTTATCTGGGATTCTTGCCATGACTGGTCTGTTTGCTGCAAACTAAGATGAATAAACTGAATATTTCACTTGTTTAACTCAAACCATTAGCCTACACGTTTCATATCAAAGTAAGTTCGGGTGGGAACTTATGTAAATCCTACCAACTTTGTGAACACACAATCTGATTAAAAATCAAGCGTCTGCATAGACGATGAGGCGAGTATTGTTTCAGTTGCTACTTTGTTAATAAATATTTAAAACTACAGTTAAAAACTAAATACTAAGCTGGGAATGGGATGGAAGGCATATTTTGAGATGGAAGATTGAAAATGTCAAAAATGGAATGGGATGGAAGATTTGGATGGACGGAAGACAATCTTCCACCATTCCATCTCTATTCCATCATTAACTTTCTAGCCTAACACTCATTAAGACATAAAAAAATAGTTAAAATATCTTCAGTAAAAGTTGCCGTTTGATTACGTTTCTTGAATTAAACATTAAAAGCACTACCGTATCCGAAACTATTAGGAATAACCTATCAAGGCTTTGTTAGTCCGAGGATAAAGATTCAAATCCAACCAGCCATAACATTATTATTGTAACAGTAAGAAGCCTCGTCCACACCTAAGGTTGTTGCAATCTTTTCGTTTTCCTTCTCACACAAATACATGAACTTTTCCACACACTCAACTTGTTGGCCCCACAAATCTAATCACTGGCTAGTATGGCTTTCTAGTAGGCCTATAACTATTTTAAAAATCAAAATAACTCTTAATGCTACCGCATCTTTACGTAGGCTACTTCTTAAGCAACTGCACCAGTGCAGATACAATTATTTGACCCGGCAGAGAATTGAACCTCTTCACTTACACAAAAGCTACCGATGCTTTCCTTTCCACATCTGCCTTCCGACCTTGTCTCTTCAAGCAATTCGCTAAGTAAGCCACTAATCTGTTGGTGCTATACTTCAAGTGTCTGAAGCGAGGTTGCGGCATGGAAGCGGCCAAAGAAAGATCGCAGATTAATTAATATTTAAAACTTGCAGGCGTGCACAAAATTTTAAAGCTGATTGCAAAAGCTAATGAACTGCAATGGGAAATGCAAATGAAAATAAACTTTAAAACCCTACCAGCTCAATGGCCTAGTGGTTTCGTCGTTGACACGGGAGCTTGTATAGATCTAAGAACGATTCCTGGTCTGGCCATATCAACGACTTTAAAAATGGTACCGATTGTGTTCTTTCTTGCATATGAGTCGGGGCCATGGCCCCCTCAAAATTTTCAAAGTTTGGATTCTAAAGTTGAGCGTTTTCTTGAAAATACTGTATAATATTATTTGTAGAAAATTATACCGTTTTCCAAGTCATCTGGCAACTAACACCCCCCAAAAACTTGTTTTAGACACACAGAAAGACACCAATAAATTTTGTAAAAACAAATGACCGAAGTATTTTGAGCCACATTCCGGCTTTGCGTAAAGAGCCTGATTACTTTTTTACAGAGCGTTCTCGACCATGACCGCAACGACGTAAATGTTTTGCTGAACATATACAAAGAAACATGTGAAGTAGACTACTCGAAGTACAAAAGCTGACAATGCCTAGAATAGTGGAGGTACAAGTTAACCGTGCTAACGTCTGCGCTGAATCGGCTTCCCAGTATTTCCAACGTTCGGTATATGTCCCATACATCGACGGATTGAGTAACTCTCTTCGGGAACGATTCAGTGACAATCCTTCATTTTTTGCGTTGCTATCCATCCTTCACCAAACAAACCAACCAAGATAGATGAGATTGAGCATTTGTATTCTTTGGATAACTTTGACAGCGAAGTAATTCTCTGGAGATCTTCTCTGACTTCTCAAGTCAACCAGGAAATTTTGCAAGAACTTCTTTTGAGTACCGTACTAAATATTATCCAAGCGTGCATAGTGCAATCCAAGTCATCATGACCTTGTCAGCAACAAACAGTTGAGGCTGAAAGGTCTTGTTCGTGCATGAAGAGGGTCAAGACCTGGCTACTGCAGTGGCGTAACTACCCATTGGATCTTGTGGATAAATCCAGGGGCGGCACGTTGCTAGAGGGCGGCAAAATGTGATAACGTTTTAAAGTTTAAACGAACAATGACAGTCACGTTAATTTATTCTCGGAGAGACTCAGACTTAAATGACATGGTTAACCCTGATCTAAGTGAAGCCAAAAAATTAAACAAGTTATGCCTATAAACTAATTTGCAACTTTTTTAGATTGTGCCTCACCATGTGGTATTTGTGACGGTTTAATGGTACGGTAGCCTACTCATGCTGTTGAAGTAATGATAGAATGTCGGTTGTAACTTGTAAGCTATAGCATTGTTCAGTCAATTTAGCTTTGGTACAGTAGTTAAGTTCAGATTAGTTTTAAGTTTATTTCACTTTCGGGAGGAGACAGGAATGGACCGTGAGGTCATCGAATCAACTGCCACCTTTACTATCTGTCAGTGGTAGACAGACGGGATTCCTCCATTTCATGTGTGAAGATGGGTTAGGCTAGTGAAATGTTTAAGTTTCAGATCTGAAATAAATCACTTGACTTAACTCAGCGAATTTGCAATTATGCTTATTGTTTTTAACTAATGTGCTGCAGATTCCAGAACAAGATTTAAGTTGCAATTTTTTAAAGTTAAGTTTTGCCTATGACGAGAGTAAAAGAAAGTGAAGATTTTTTTAGAACGAAAAAGAAAGCTGGAGAAGAGGAGCTAAAAAGGAGTCATTTTGAAGTTCGTAAAAATTGCCTCTGCTAAAAAAAAAAACAGAAAGAATTAGCACAGTTAGTACGATACGGTACTTCAAATTGAGACGGAAGAAGAATTGTAGGCTACCTCTAGCAAAACAATAACAAAGTGATCATTGAAAGCAGTAGCGTAGCCAGGAATTTTGAAAGGGGGGGTTTGACAACCCAGCGGCGGGGAGTCTGGGGGGCCTCCCTCAGAAAATTTTGAAAAATTACTTTGAATTTGGTGCATTCTGAGAGCATTTTCAACAAAAATGTGGGTATGAATATTCTTGTAAAATGGTGCTGTCCGATGGCATAGCAAAAGGATAAGATCATGTTTTTTTCGGCATTTTTCGGAAATAAAGCTAAGTCTATGTCTTTTTTTGTTGCTAATTCCTGGCTGAGATGTTTGGTATTGGCAAAACTCGCTCTTTTAATGCAGTTTTGTTTAAAATTAGGCAATTTGTTTTAGACTGAAAGCATCATTCTCAATATCGTGACGTCACACGCGTGCCAAAGGAGGGGGTTGTAACCCCCAAAACCCCCCCCACCCCCCCCCCATCCTTGGCTACGCCACTGATTGAAAGCCTGTGAATGAAACACTGTCCTAAAGATAAAACAGATGCTATCTATTATTCTCATAACGATGTGGCTTGGCCAGAAAGCAATAGCGAATAAGCGATAACTATTTGGCCAGAAACATTAACTCATAACATGAGAGTTGAAATAATCAAATTATGGCCCGAAAGATTTTAGAATATACAAGGGCCATTCAAGCCAAGGAATTAGAGTAAATAAAGGAGACAAAGAATCCTTCAGCTGTCTGAGTAAGAAGTGGTTTTATTTTGAACTTTCAATAAAATTAAACAAAACTGATTTAATTCTTCTGTTGTGTGAAATTGTAATCAGCTTTTACGACGGTGTCACAGGGGGGGGGGGGAATAGGGGCGGCGTTTTGTGCAAAAATCCAAGGGCGGCATATTGCGTTGCTACGCCACTGGAGTTTCAACAATGACTTCTGATGGCCTCTCAGATTTGTGTGTGCTTTATTGCTATCGCGAAAGGATCAGTGAGGAGAAGATCAATCGAGTTGTTACGAGTATGGCTGGCAGGAGGCGACGAATAGAGTTTTAGACTAATCGCGATGTTGTCACTTTTTGATCATGTAATAAATTGTTTTTTGCTTTATGTTTAAAATTACTTTTTAAATCTTTCAGAAAGTCGATTTTATAACAAGGCCAGGGAATGCTTTTAAACCCTTTTTCTTTTGTTGTATATTTGGATGGTTTTTATTAAAAATGTTGATGGGTTTCACCAGTCGAATTTTTTTTCTGCGCTTTCAACGTAATATGTATTAGCGTTTGTGTAGGGCGTTGTGAAATGTAGTAGCGGTACCTAATTTGGTTTGCCTTTTTTCCATAATTCTTTTCATATGGACTGTGCGTCTGAATGGAACAACCAATTAATTTGCAAAAGCTAGCAGCTTACTTTGCCCACTAATCAACTTTTATAAGTTTTTGTCTACAGGCTTCTACATCAGGTGGCGGTGTCTTAAAACAAACACTTTGTATTTCCCTTAAACTCATCAAATATTTGGCCCCCCAACTTTTTTTCTGGCTACGCCACTGCCTCAATGTACCGCATTGGTCATTCAATACTGCGTTGCACTCATCATAGTAGGTTATTCTCCTCTTGACTTATCGTCATTGCTTCACTCGAGAAAAAATACGTCACTAAGATTTGCATTTGGTACAAACCGACGTGGAATCAACCAGGTTTCAAGACTTTTCTGACTCAAACCTGGCACGTGAAGTTCATGAAACAGCCAGGAAGTTGAAAAATATGCTATGCCTTATCAGTAGAAAGATAAAAATTATATTTCCTTTTTAAAAATACGCTCAGACTATGATGGAAATTGTATATTAGTTTCTGAAGCTTGATGTGTTCTTACCACGTTCTCGCTACATATTTTTGAAGTCTGTTTGATAGCCAGAGTTGCCATGCCCTTCTTATTTCAAAGATTTGTTCTTATTTTGAAGGGCAATGTCTTAGAAAAAATTACTGTTTTTAATTCTAAAAATGTCCTCATTTTGGACGAGTCCTTATTATGTTTTGTTTTCAACAATTACAAAATTTGTATTTTTTTTGGAATATATTAACAAGTAGCATCGATTTGAGAAGCATCCAATGCACATAAACTGGACCCTGCTAAGAGATCAAACAATTGAGTGAGAGAAAGTTGAGAGGTTGGCAAAGCAAATTGATTCGCTAATGGCAATGAAAGATGAGTTGTTCGATGAGGTCTTGGCTGTTAATGTTCTACTCAAGAAGATTCCGGACGATGTGTTCCGCAAGGGTGATTCTGAGGACAAGTAGATGAAGATCTAAATCTTCAGTTGAGACGAATCTTTTCTGTTGCTCTACAACAAGGGTCACCAAGCTACGGCCCGCGAACTGATTTCATCCGGCCCACCACGTGCTTCGGAAATAACAGCTGCACTACAACTGTTAAGGAAAAAAGTTACCAAACTTCTTGTAAAGGACTGACGTTGCTGTTTATCATTAGGCCACCACAAATGGGGACAGCCAAGGCCAAATTTGGAAAGATGTAGCCTAATGTTTTTTCAAGAGCACGATGCCCTGTAGTGTATCACAGTAGGAGATAACTTTTCCAGCAACCTTACGATTTTCATCACAACTTTGATATTTCACCGCTGACTTTGTTATTTATTGTGCTCAATTCGAGTCAATGCAGATTCTAAACAGTTATATATCTTTTCGCAATTTGCATCCGGCCCGCAGCTGTTAATCTCGCAGCAATCCGGCCCTCAGAGAAAAAAGTTTTGTGACCTCTGCTATACAAGATGGCCCATCATTTTCTCCCTTCCGGTTAGTAATGCGCTTGTGGAGCGAGTTTTCTTTTTTTTAGCATGCAAAATTAAATTTTTAGTTGTCCTTATTTTGGAGTCCATGTCGATGGCAACCCTTCTGATAGCTCTTGGGTAATCGCACAGCTTTGCTAAATGGAAATTTGGCATTAGCAGGAGTTCCTTGAAGTTTCTGGACACCAATTTAACCCTCTATTTCCTCAGGAATTAAATGAACGTATAAAAAGAAACATCTAATCAGATATCCAGTAAAGTGACAATTCCGGACCCGATTTTACTTTTGATTTGTTGTCTATTTCAGATGAGGCTGCTCAAAATATACATGACGTACGTAGATAAACGTCACAACTGTGTGCACATTCCGTTGCTACTGACTTTTAAAAATTTGTGTTACATTGCAAGAAGAATCGCGAGATAATCCACTCTCGTTTGACCTGTTCCTTGCACTTTTGACGCTTTATAAAACAGAGACTGAAAGGAGTTTGCAAAAAAATCTGCACGGAATGTGGAAACACAAAACAAACCGAATGTGTTTTCAAGCAAATATTTTATGAATAATTGATATAACCAGAAAACATGAAGTAAAAACGAAACACCGGAGATGAAATCAAAATAAAAAGCTTACTGCGATCTTTTTGTTCTTTCCAAATGCAACGACTTTTCGAGCTTTTGTTTGTGCTTGGCCCCATCACAGACGCATGAGGCCAAGAAGGCTAATTTGCAAAGCTTGACACTAGCTCTACTTAGATTGAATAAATTTTGTAAGTTTGCTTTCAATCAGAAAAATTATTCTTGTTTATTATTTTGGTAATTAGGCTACTAAAAGTGGTTTGAAAATTTCAACTAACCTGAAAAAATTGCTTCGTAAGCGCTTTATTGCATAAAACTTTACTTCTTAAACCCAAACCCTTGTAATCGAGGCTACTCACCGATAGCCGCACGCGGGAGCCATCGATCAATAAGCGGATTTTTTAAGATTCAGTTTTCATCACTAAAGTTTAATGCGTTATGGACAAAGCGATGGTTTCATAAATATTAATAGTTTTAGGTGTTGTATAATTCATGAAAGTCATCATATTAATGTGCTAAGGTGTGAATAATTATGTTGAACTCCCATTGCTTTCAACAAGCTCGAATTTGAACAAGCAAGGTGTAACCGAATGTCCTAAGCATACAAATGTTTCACCGCGGGAGTTCCAGGTCGGGCACAAAATATCACCAACTAACCGGATTGAAACCAAGCAGATCATAATGGTCGGAAGCTCATGGAATAGGCTGCCGAGTCCATTGTGCGTCATGATCGATATTATGTAGCAGTGTGTAGCTAGCAGGTCATTATGTAGCAGCAGTGTAGCAGTCGGCAGCAGTGGCCGAGTGGTTAGCGCGTTGGGCTCGCAGTCGAGAGCCTGCATGTTCGACTCCAGCCACCCGCACTTGCTGTTGTTTCTCTGGGCAAGAAACTTTACGATAATTGCCTCTACCCAGTGATCGATTTCGAGTAATGGGTAGTACCAAATTTCAGTCATAAGTAGAGTAGACAACCGGAAACAGACATTGCAGTCGGCTGCAGCGTGGGTCAGGTGTACGTCGGAAGGCGTACACCGATGCATAGCGCTCAAGTCTGCTTTCCTGCAATGCAGGATAAAGATAATAAAACAAACAAACAAACAAAATGTAACTATTTAGAAGCGGCTATTCAACACGGAAGATTAAACAGACAAACCTTTCAGAACACTTGCTCGTGTGCACGAAAGTCAAATCATAAGATGGCGTTGATGGAAGGAAGTTGAGTGAAATTTTGTCCTCAGGCTCAGAAGCCTTTTCGAAAGTTCCGAGGCTTTGAACCATCAACGCAGACCCAGTCACCGATCAGAGGTTTCCGCTTGCTTGCTGTGAATTATTCCATCCACTAAGTGTCGATGAATATAGAGCTGTCACTTGCTCAAGCGCACACTCCGGGCGTCGAACCATCGGTTACTTGATCTTGTTGTGTTTTTGTGGCAAACGCCCCAGTTATCGCACCTCCCATTAAACGAGACCACAGCACAAGCTAGCAGGTCAATGTTTCGTGCAACACAACGTTGCGCATCCTCAGAGTCGTTTCCATCAAACGTATATCGTGCGTAACAGCCAAGCATCCCCTGACACCACAGCAGCATAAACAGGCGACAGTACATCAGGCCATTGTAATGATGATATAGATGAGATATAGGCGACAGTATTGCACAAAACTATCCGTGTGGAAAGGGGTGCCCCATTGTTCATCCGATCGCGCTCTCTATAAACCTCGTTGGGGGACAATGGAGCCAGATGGGCTCTACAATCGGGCACCGCCTCAACAACTCCACGGCACTCACAAACTTTTAAGGAAATCACCATAAAATCATCTAATCTTGATTGAATCAACGTTTCACAACGTCTCGGGAAGGTTCTGTAAACACGAACAGTGATAGTTACGTCATTTTGCGTAACTCAACAAACAAAATAGGCCTACTACGCTGTTGACGTTGACCCACTTACGTCGACGCAAAGTAATTCAGTGAAAGCAAATGACGTTACATTCGATTGAGAGGTAAACACTGCGAACTAAAGATGCATCACTCTATGGTCAAGAGAAATATAAACACATGGAAGAGAATATAAAGATTTGCCACAATTTTGGTGAAATGGAGTTGGGGACGGAGGTGAAACCGCGTATGTCACAATCGCGTAGAAACGGTTATAGGCGAATTCTTCGTAAACAATTCTTCGTAAAGCAATTCTTCGTAAGCAATTCTTCGTAAGCAATTCTTCGTAAAACAATTGTTCGTAAACAGTTGTTGGTGAAATGAAATCCGTAAAAGAATTTTTCGTAAAGCATTTCTTCGTATACACCAAATCTCCATTGCATGCACGAATAAATGCTTTGGGAAGAATTGTTTTACAAAGAATTAACTTTACGAAGAATTGTTTTACGAAGAACTGTTTACGAAGAAAACGTCGGACACCCGTACAAACTACGCCTTTACGTAACTTTGCTATCAGGCTTGTAGCTGGTAGCTACCCGGGTGGGCTGGTTTTTTACAACCCTGCACAGAGTACGTACGTACATGGAAAAAAAGACAATTCGAATAAAGTTCAAATGAATGTTGAATGTGTGGGGGGGGGGGGCTTGGGCGACACGGAATGGCCAGTTTCGGTGAGTCCGATTTGGTGAGTTCCCTATTCGGTAAGAGCCTTTTTCGTAGAGTTCCCTATTTGGTGATTTTTTGAATGTTTTTTTTTACATTATCTGGTACTGTAGCCTAATTAATAATTATCATTGCCGTTTTAGGGTTAGACTTAGGGTTGGGGTTATGGTTGGGGTCTTATTTCAACGTTTAGCGACGTTAAAACGATGTAAAAGCGGCAATGATAATTAGGCTACGGTACCCAATAATTTTCAAAAAAATATTCAAAAAATCACCAAATAGGGAGCTCTCCGAAAAAGGCTCTCACAGAATCGGACTCATCGAATAGTAGCAGACCCTGGGCGACGACATGGATATGTGTAAGTCAAACAATTACAAGAAAAACAATACTAATTATCCCATCACAATGATGCAGGGGTTGATTAGTCAAAGGTTAGGAGCTCCAACGATTTGAACGAAGTTTCAATCAAACGCCAAGTTGCAACATCGATCATACAAGCTTCATTAGATGCATCACAAACTCATTGCATTGAGGAATATTCAAACGTTTCACGTCAAAGTTATATGAATCACCATCAACGGATTCTTTCTACCTTGCACAGCTTAGGATGTAAGATACACTTCGTCATAATTGGGTTGCCGCATTGACAAAGTGCAAAGGGGTAAAGGCACTTGTGACCTCACTATCACCTGGGTTGAAGGGGGGATTGCATTTTCCCCAAACGCTGTAAATGGGCCACAGCACTCTGGTGAAAGTTCAAAAGGAGTTGAATCGCTTTCAGACAATAAGGCCACGTTTTCCAATATTATTCGAGTTTCAAATGTTTGTGATGAAAATAAAAGCAGCTTTATCACAATCAACAGATATCTTGCATCAAAACAACAAAAATCTCCAAACGGGAGCTAATCTTTCATATCATAAACTTTCAATTAAATAATATAAACTTTACAAACATTTTCAAATATTATTCTGGAACATTTTTCACTGTATATATTCATCCGCGTGTTCATAACGTCATAAAGGTTCAATGAACTTGAAATTGCAAAGACTGCCAATACGCGCGAGCATGATAATGCTGGGTAAATGCACGGAAAGCGGTAACTGCAGAATAAGGCGTGGGACGCGACATGAGCCAAAATAATTATGCAACCGACGAGACCCCACATGACGTCATAATTCCGAACAATGTGAAGACATCAATTACGTCACAATGAAAAAGCACACAATAGAAAAGGAGCACTGACAAGTACACTGTGGCGATGTTGACGAATGCGTGGACGGATGTGATTGGAGGGTACTGGATGACGTGGCCAAGAGTTCAAAGTTGAATTTTCTGGACACTCGAGTAGAACTTGCTGAACACTGCCAGTCCGTCCCTGGCTGTCTTTATCTGGCAGAGGAACATAATTGCAACAAGTTACAGACTGAAGACTATTTACGTATACGATGACAGGAAAGTTGGCAACACTGGTTTCGTTGAACGTGCAGTTTGGTTTGCAGCTGACCTTGGTGATCTTATGGTATTTTGCTGCCATCCTTGTTGCGCAAACTATTTGCCATTTTGTGTTTGTAAAATTTTTTTCTCGCCCAACAAAATCACGACAACTGAGCACAGAAGAACAAAAACTTGTCTCCCCGCGCTGAGACAATGACAGTGGCCAGCATTCCGATTCGCGCGGTTTTGATTTAACTTATCATATAATCAACATGCATGATTTGTTGAAAGCGTAATGAAAGCTAGTTTGACGTTCAGCTGAATCCAAAGGCCTCATGCATATTTGCAAAAAGCTAAAGGTGGCCCCATACTTGATTCAAGTGTCGGGTATGAGATGATAAGGTTCTCATTATGCTAAGCCTTCAGCATCAACGAGAGTAGGGTGGTCAGCTCCTTTCTCTCGGCCGCCTTTCCTGTACAGCAATTACGCCCACCCAATTTATTGCACCCTGGGTAGAGGTGAGCGGTGTTTATCAACAACCAGCTTAAGCCGGGAGTCGAACCCGCATTGCATGATTGGAAAAGTAACGCCTTATCCATTGCGCCATCCCACCGACATTTGGATTGCCATGCGCAATTACCTCATGCTGAGGCTGTGCAGCACTGAAGCTGTCTGCAGTGCATAAAGCGCATGCCTGTGATGCAGACATACAGCACCATCCGAGGAGATCACTGTCCAACAAACTCACCTCAGATTCAACCATCTGAGTGATGGCGGCCTGGTACGCCAGCACCCTCTGGCGGTTGTGACGCTCCAGCTCCGGTTTGGCTAGTGACGTCAGATCTCCGACCTCACGCTCCAGTGACTTCATCAATTCTTCAGCCTGACGTCAAAATCAATCGATTGTTACACGACAACATCTAATATTTTCTTCGCCAAAGTAGCAAGTATTTATAAACCGTTAATGAGAAATCAAGGAAGAATTTCGAGCAAGAATCCAAGGGCGGCAGATGGCGCTGCTGAACCGACACTAATAGTATCCCACACAACAAAATCCGTCATTTTTACATTGATTCAACGTCTGCAGACGTTGAATCCATGTAAAAATGACGGATTTTGATGTTTGGGTTCACATGTTTTTTCTTATTGCTTTGCAACTGAGTGGCCATCATCTTGGCTTGTGGAGAAGTCCACTCATTTCCTAACGTTACAAACAGTCAGTACGTCTCAAGTTTTTGAAATAACGTTTCTGGGTTGTAAATGCCTAACCAGGCAGTGCAGGGGCACATGCCAAACGTTGCATAACTTGCTTATGATTTTAGTGGCATTCAAATGAAATAATAAACAGAATAATTTAAAATCACAGCCGTTGAACCCAACTACACCTCGACCTCAGAACGTACAAGGACCAAGGCCATCTGCAACCAAGGTAGGAGACCAACCTGCTGTTTTTTCTGAGGTTTCGCCTTTTCAAAACTTTTTTTCGCGTTTTCCAGGTCCAGCAACTTGAGCACTCGCTTCTGCAGCATCTCCTGCTCGGCGACGGAGAAGCCCGCGTACAACTTGAGAGTGGCACCTAGTGTCTGTTGACGGTTGGTGGCAATCACGTGACTCATCTCATTGGCGTGCTCAGCAGCTTGACTCAGTATCTGGCACAACCTGGGGGATATTAACAAGTTAATAACAAACATATTTATGATAAGTTTGACCCATATAGCACTTGAACTACTACATGGCCACATTCAGACTGTGACCACATTTGAAAACAAGTTCCACAATTGAAAAAATTTCAGTGATTTTAGTCGCATTCCAATTCAAATAGAAACGTCGCTAAAGCCGGCGGCCACACTAAACCTGCAACTTCCAACAGAGGGATAAGAAGGTACTTAAAAGTTGTACGTGCTAGGTTGAAGAAAGTGTTTAAAAGTCTTCTGCTTGATCATCGGAAACTTCTTCGTATGTATTTGGCAACAAGCTCTTGTATGAACAGAAACACACCCGCAAACACCGCGACAACTATCATTTGACGAACAATACATTGAGAAAGTGCTGCAGCGGCTGAACACAGATGAGTTGCAAGCTAGTTATAAACAGTAGCGTTGGCAGGGGGGGAGGTCCAGGAAGTACTTTTGGAAATATGTGATACCTTAATAACACCTTAATTATTACCTTAATATTACCTTAATAATATGTGAAACCTTAATATGTGATATTCTATAGTAGATGCATGTGGGTTGATTGCGCGACAAAATTACATTAAAATTGATATTTGAAACATATTTTCCATGTGCAATGTGCATTGCCACTTTCACAAGAGTTACTAACTCTTACGAAATGTTTCTATTCAGTACTTTAAAAGTCGACATTAGTAGTTGCTGCGGCTCGCATCACCACAGCAAACAAAATCCTGCATTCCACAAACATTTGCTTTGGCAACGTCTAGCACCGGCGTAGTGCTGACCACGTAATTTCAAATCGAAACGTTCAAATCAACAAAAATAATGTTACGAACTATTTCGAAACGCTCAAAATAAAGCAGGTTGTCATTCTCAACATCTTATGGTGGCCTAGTTTGTAGTCAACAAATAAACGAAAAATAATATTTTAAAAACAATTTCGTCATCAAATAGTTGGAACTACTTGAAGAGAAGCTGTAAACCTCAACTTGGCCAATAACATCAATGACTTTGTACGGAAAATTTATATGGTGAAAAAAGACAACATTTGAAAATAGTGAGTAGCCACTATTGCTGGAGATCGGGGTTCGCGACTGCTTGCGCGACCGCGAATTGTTGAGTGAAGTCTTCGATTTTGCGAGCGATTGCACCCAGCAAGTCTTGAAGAATATCATTGGGCAATGGGCAGTTCTGCCTGCAACTGGCGCAGTTTAGATCTAGACCACGCATGATGACTATGACGTGGGGAAGGCGACTTACTCGTCCATGCTGGTCGCATCACTCGATGACATCGCCTTTGTCGTTTGTTGGATCTCCGTGTATGAGCTCGATATCCCTGTCAAGACATGACAATGTTGTGGGTTGAGCTACCTTACGTTTTCACAGCGCTGAACTAAGTATAACAAGTACACAGTGAATGCCAGTACGATAGTAAGCCGCTCACACCAGCTGACAATGCAACATGAAGCAGTAACCGCAGAAGGTATGACTCTGAAGAGTCGGCGTTGCGGCGCAAGCCAGATTGAAGAGCTCACTTTGAAGCCAGGCCATACTGGCACCAAGATAGTTGGCTGTTGTGAGACGTTGGATGTTATTGATTGACAGATACCACAGGCTAGCAATGACACAACGACAGCAAGGAACCTACTGTGTTCGACATCAACAGAGTGTTGGAATACAAGGGAGGCTGTTTTCATGTGCTTGATATTTTCGCTGTTAGAGACACGCGTTTGTTGCAGATCGACATCAGAGTCTTTGAAGTTCAAGAGGCGAAGATCGTCCATGGTCTTGTAAAGAGATTCAAAGATCCCACGGCGAACTTTCACTCGGGCTGGAGCCTGGATTGGAAGAAATCAACAAAACAAAAACAAACAAAAATAACATCGAGATCAGAATAAAGGAAAAGGGGTATTTATATATGGTCTTTTAATTTCATCAACTTCATGAAATTCCTCTGTAAACGACTGAGCACAAGGCTTGCAATGATTCTTATCACGATTCACAATAAGTTGAAGGGATACACGACCTAATGGTCCGAATGCCGCAAGACACCAAATCAAGTATTCGCGACATTCGGACGGCAGCTTAAGTTGCTGTAAGTTACCTCTCTTTCACATAAGAACTTTTGAAGAACAGTTGACTTTCCAAGTCTCGGGTGCTCAGAGCAAAGATGTAGAAACTTCTCGTAAGCTTTGCAATGCTCCACGTAATCGTCACCAACCAAAACGCTGGCTTTCTCTCCAACTTGCTTCCGTGTTCGCTTCTCTGCTGCTTGGAGGCTAGTGGCGGGAGCGGGAGGCAATGGTGGAAACTGAAATTATATATAAGTCATAAGAAGATTGGTAATATATATAATTAGAGTTTGCAGATGAGTTGCATAATTTCCTAGCTAGTGACTCTCACTGTGATGTTAACAAAACTTTTGGAGTGTCAGTCATGCAAAAAAGCTTCAATCAAGAATGATACAGATTAAAACCATCCAACCCAATATTTTTTACCAAAACATTAAGAGACCTAGCCCACTGAAGAAGTCAGTCATGTGAAATGTCTGATAAATGAAACGGTGGAATAAATGCGAGTTATCACTACTTACAATACCTTGTGATAGTTTCGCATAATTTACACCAAAAGTTTTTAAATTTCAATGTTGTGCAAGAGCTAAGCTTGCTCCGCTCCAAACACGAATATAGATTACGTGGTAAGCAGAAAACAATAAATTAATGTTACTGACACAATAATGCAATTCGTATAATGTTGGTAAATATTAACGATTGTATATTATATAGTATATACCAATATAATTTTTCACAAAAGTATAGAAACAGTGAATGGCATATCTCACAATAATTGATTTGACATCATCTTGAGTTTTAAGGCAATGAAGAAGCCAAAGAAAGTCCTCATGGAGCCGGATGACAACGATCGCTCGCTCATCGCCATCCTGTGGAGATGGATGTTCGTTACTTATCTTCAACCAGGGTTTTAGTGGATAGCTACCCGGGTGGGCTGTTCTTTTTTTTTACAAAAAAACATTTGATTTTTTAAAGGACGTAGCTTGATCTACAAAACTAACATTAGTTTTGTAGATTGAAAATGCTACACAAATACAAAAAATTGAAAATGCTACACAAATAAAAGTAATCACGTCAGACTTTGGGAAGCGCTGATCTGACAACATTTGTTGTCAGATGAGGAATACTGCTCCAATTGGAGATAAATTCAAAGCTGTTCAAGAAAAAAGGTTATGACAAAACCTGTGACAGAACAAAGCTTTTTCTCAAAACTATCAAAGGTGTTATTGTCAACAACTAATCAAATACTGCAAAGTTTGGCAGTTCATCAGGATTGTAATCTTTTCTAGCATTAATCTTGTTGCAACTATTGCTAGAAACTTATAAAACACGTATAAAGAACGTAGCAATAACATGTATTCATTGAAGGAACCCCACAAATCAAACATACAAACCAAAAACATGGATAATTTTGGTCTGTTTGTTGGATGGTACCGGTAGTCCTGTTAAGTGGGAAAAACTGTGCAGAAATTGAATTTGGATTCGAGAACATCATAAAATGGTTTGAATACGTTGGTGGTTCGATAAAACGTAGGCCAATCAACTCAAGTGATGTTGACTGAAAGTGTTGTAATAAATATTGTATGTTGTATTCTGCATAATAGAACTTTGCATAAGTTACAATTTCTTACAATCTTGAGATATTATCGACATTGCCGCAAAATATTACAGTATATCCTTCCAGCAAAAAGTTAATAAATTAACAAACCTTTAATGTGTCAATGAAAAATTCAACTGCGGTGCCATTTTTTGTTGCTTTTGGAACTTTAATGACAAACTGTGAAGAAAATTGTGGTAGAATTCCATTGGAACTCTGTAGAGGCAAAACCGTTTTTAGTTATTATGCAGTTCCCACTACCTAGGTCTTAGGATGCTGGAATATTTCAACTGAGCATTGATTTTTGATCAATTAGATATTGCACATAAGAACCATATACATAAAAATTAAAAGAAACTGGTTACCAAAAGCATTTAATTTAAAACAATTGCACGCTCTTCTGATATATGGATTATCACGCATAACATGCTGTAATAGTTTAGCTTATTTTACTTAACACCATAAGAGAGTGCTATGTTTTTAAATTAAACTGTATTATACACTTTGTATATATAATATTTATATATGTCATAGTTATGATTTGTGAATAGATAATTAAATACTATGATATGTATATGTAATATGGTAGGTATAGAGCATGAACTACCATACCACAGCAAAAGTAAATAAAGTTTGGTTTCCTATCCATGTCAAACATCTATGTAAATAAATCACTTTTATGGAAAGAACCTTATTTGGCACGATGCACAAATCACTCACTATGAAAATACAAAATATACGATAGTTATTTAACTGGCCACTATGTCAATGAAGGTCAAAATCACATTATTACACAAGTAATATTCTTCAATATAAAAATATAATTATTACTCCCAACTAATTTACCTAACAAATATCGCAGAACACCAACAAGACATTTAGATTGGCTTGGAGAGTTCACTAATTGAAGTGATAGGCTATTGAGTAAAATAATATACAAAATTGCTTGAAACTTACCATAGTTTCATAGAATTGTCAAGATATGACAACAGTTATAACATAAAGGTCTTGAACATGGAATTTTCTGTAAAAATTATGCTAGTTCACAACAAATTAAAACTTATATATATAACTTTCTAATAATCTAAAAGCAACCAAGCATGAACAGACAATAATTGCATCTTCTGGCATGTGTAGCTCTGTGAGCTTTGTCTGACGTCACTCACTCTTGCATTTCACAATGGAATTCAAAGCACTAGATCTCCCAGCATGCCTAGTGGCATCCTGGCAATTATAAATTTCACAGTTCACACGTACGTAGTTTTGCGGTTTTGTTACATTGTGCATACCGGTATTGATTGCAACGCTCCCAGCAGTACATTTCCAATCAAAATTGGAATTCCTTCTTAAGTAGCTGCAACCATAATACCCAGCCTTCGAAATTAGCTTTCATCTACGACAGCAGAAACATTACCGGTACCGTCGCCAAATCAACAACCTTGGATTGCGGCGGCAATTGCCGTATGCTTTAATCAAACGAAATTTTATGCACTTCTTTATCGTGACACACGGCGGTAGACCAGAGCATTACGCAAGCTATGTTATGCGCTGACAATGCTCTTGTGAACTGTAGAAAGTTTGCAACCTTGTAAATACTGGCTTCATTGTTACGCAAAAGTTATTCTTTCATCGAATTATTATTGTCTACCGGTGTCGTTGCGAATATAAATCATGGTGAAGGAAGATACAGTTAAAAAGTGGAATTTACCTGCTAAAGAAAAGTAATGCTTTCAATGATATGGCATCGCAACTTCATAAACGAGCAGTTTTGTGTCTTTAAGTATTCCAGTGACGACGCAACAACTTCATCCTCCAATACAGCATCTGATGATTCCGATTCTGATTAGTTCTTTATCCAACAGACTTTGTGTTGGTCGCGCATCCTAATTGTGCCGAAATTATGTTAGTGTAGCCTATACGTAAATTGAAGCAATCTTCTCGCAGGGGAGCTATTAATTTGTTCCCGTTATTTTATGATAATTCAACGTCGCTAGATATCGAATTAATGCAAAACAAACGTAAATTTCTTATTGGTCATTGTTGTTACGCAATAAAACTGTCGGAAAAATTAAGTCGATTTCTACAAACCCGAATGTTGAATCAACCCAAAACTAACTTACTTTTCCTCCCCGTGAGTTATTCAACGTGAATTACCATAACAGCGTATCGCGTTGCTCGCTTTATTGCTACCTTTCGTATTATTACATCACAACAAATCAAACAGTGCGGTCATGATAGACTACTCTAGTATATTTTTCGCTTCTCGTTTTACATGTATTGGTACAATTTTTTTCGTAATAAACATTCACAGGAGTTGCCGAGGCAATTTCAACTTTTGCTGTTTGACCGTGGCAACGCTTTTACCAAGTAAAAATATGCTAATTTCGAAGACTGCGTGAGTGTTCACAGCAAGTAAAATAGTCCGAGGTGAGGTCTTGGTGCGATGTTTCTGCAGATTAAACTCCCGCTGCGAGTAAATAACACAGGAAGAAATTTTGAACAATTTTTGTCCTAATTAAATGCTCATTTTGCGACAGCATTTTTATTGCCGTAGCAAAATGGCCATTATGACGTTTGCGGCAGCATTTACCACGGCAATTGCCGCGTGCCGCCGCTAATTTCGAGGACTGAATAGTATACCGGTATGTGACTATTTACTCCAACTTTCACTTCAGTAACGTAGTGCAGAGTAGTGTAGTTGGGATTGTTAATTTTTGGTTTTGAGGCTGTCAGCCTTTAGTTTTGGTGTTTTTTGTTTAACTGTTTTGTTCTCTGGATTCCGTTCGACTTGACATCATGCTTGCTGTGTTATATCTTCACCTCCACACTTGGATAATGTGCATTTAGAATCAGTACGTGTAGCACTGCAGGGTGCGATCTTAACGCTAGTCCGCTACCCAATGGCTAGTGAAAATTTGCACGGACTAGTAGAAATGTTGCAGTAATAGTCCGATTGGCTAGTGAAAATATTCGCCGGTGAAAAGTTTTGGTTTACAAAATGGCGATTGGCGACGTCACTCTGAAATACTGCAAAAATTTGCTTGCCAGATGCAAAATTGCACGAAGAAGGCTGCAAAGTCGGTCAACTGAGCATGTGACTACTTTTTTCGTTTTTTCCCTCTTCTTTGGATTGCTACCTTGTCGTAGTTGAAGAGCTTGTGTGCCTCCGTGACCTAAACAGTTATGCTGACCCAACAAGCCAGACAGGTCTGACGGTAGAGGCCTAACCAAACGCAATCCATCCAATAGTCCACTTCTTTTGACAGTGAACGAATATTATGTATTGTTTGTACCACCCTGGCGAGTGGCGTGTCATCTCGTACTACAGATGCACACAATGTAATATTACAACATAAATAAATATTAAGCACACGCCGCATGCCACATTTATTTTTTATGTTTTAAAATTGCATTGTTTGCATCTGTAGTACGAGAAGGTGTTTTTGTGCGTATTGTTGCTCTCTTGTGCGTACTGAAATCTGAAAGCCTTTACTTTAGTTAGTTTTAGTCTAAGCGAAAACACTTATCTTAATACGCAAAGAAATTTATTCTCACACGAGTCAGTTCAATCATATATTGCTAAAATCGATTTCAATCAGCTAGAAGCTAGATCATCTTCAGTTAAGCTAAGCTGGAAGCAAACAGCACAAAATTCAAATGATGAAAGTGCAAAGAAATGAAAAAACGTTTTACTCTAGCTACATTAAAGAATTAATGTAAAGACCTAACAATCAAAGACGAAATAAAAGGAAAATTGCACGAAAGAGTATGGTATACAATTGTAAGGCCTACCATCATAAGCCTAACCAGAAACACATTGTTCAACAATACGAAAAATATTGATTAAAATGACAAATTGTATAAAAACTGGGCTTAAACCGATAATGACGAAAAGAATTAACTACCGTACATCAAATTACCTAGAACTGTATCTACAGAATTAACTACATCAAGCGATATCGAAGTAGTAACCTGACAGCTCTCTGCACAAAATTTTTTTTACTGACTAAATTTACTGATTGACTAAAATTGACTAAATATAGACTATTGAATAAATTGACTAAATAACTTACTGACTAGGATTACTGACCAAATTAACTAATGTTTAAACTAAGATAAATTCAAAATGCCGAACTGTAAAAACTAATTGTTACGTCATAAGTAAATGAATAGACTACAACTAAGCAGTCTCCAAAAAGTTGAAAAACGGAAGGGGTGACAGGGTTTATTTAACAAAAGGTGTGATCATTTTTTGAATATTAATTTTTGCTTTGGTAATTGTTTGCCATTTGTTTTCATGTAGGTCGAGTAAATCAGTGGATGGTTGTTCTGTGAAGGTGACGTCGAAGCAATGTTCTAGCTTGGGTACGTGGTCTTGGTACTTGGGTCTTAATACGTCATCAGACAAGAGAAAAGTCAGTAAACTGGTCGGACTAGTGAAAAATTGTGCGGGCTAGAGAAAACGGGGAGCAACTAGTCCGGTGGGCCAGTGAAAAAAAAAGTTAAGATCGACCCCTGCACTGAAGACTATGTATCTTGGTCACCCCTCGCCACCATCGCGGCCAAGGGTCTTGTTGTTGTGACGACGACTGTGTATGAACGGGCGTCTCAATATGCAACAGTGCAACACAACACATCAGCTACACGTGCATTAATGATATTTTCTCAATCTTACTGAAGCATAATGTAATTTTTATCTATCAATATTCTATTCTTATGTCAGCAAGCTTCAATAAAATGCAATTATGAATTACATATACAAACAGCCTGGATTAAAAAGCTTAGCTGTTTTAAACAGGTAATGGCACTGCACAAGCTGCATTTAGTGTTAAGCCTTTTTCTATGGAGATTGTCTCAATGTTGTTTGTAGTTGTACAAAATATACCATGTTACTTCATGCAAAAAGGCTGCATTTCAGATCATGATGACTTGAAACATATGACACTCTAATATCACATTCTTAGTGATGCATACGGTAACTGTAAGCTGTTTTAATAAAATTGTCCATGACTTATGAGGCAAAGAAGGCGACATGCTTTTAGACGCTGCAACAAAAAATGGTCAAATGGAAGACCATATGATTGCTATCAATTACTGATTTATTTTTTTCTTAAAATATGACAATAAGATTGCTTTATACAATATACCATACATTAGCAGTCTTCGAAACTAGCGTCGGCAGTTGCTGACGCAGATGCATGAATGGCGCATTTGCGTCGGCAATAAAAATGCCGAAGCCACACGATCGCTTGTAAGAGCCACAAGATTGCAAAAAAAAATAATTTTTTTAGACTATATATACCAGACTAGTATGTTGATTCAATCTTACTATTGCTGGATGTTTTATTTGGGTAACTTCTACTTCGCCGGCGCTTAGACACGTGCCCAGCTGGGAGAATTAAATCTTTTATGAAAACATCACCCTATTTGCATTGATTTATTGCCAGTAGAATCAAATTATTATAAGCATCTATATACTCCTTATTGCACCTCGCTTTCCGTTATCTCATCCAGCTGATACAGCATCTGATGATACCGATTCTGATTAGTTCTTCATCAAACAGACTAGCCTATGTGTTGCTCGCAGTGTCCCAATGGTGCCGAAATTACGTTAGCTTATACGTAAATCGAGGCAATCTTCTCGCAGGGAGCTATTAATTTGTTACTGGTACCTGGTTGGGTGCAACCTAGTTCGTACCTTGAACCATTCGTACAGTCAGTTCGTACCCTAAAAAGATCGAGAGAAAAAATAAAAAAAGGCGAAGTCGCTGATCGCAGTTTAATAACACAAAGCCGAAGTCGCTGATCGGACTTTCCCCAAACAAATTGAAACAAACTCGAGGGGTAGGGTTAGCGGAAACTGCGGTTAGCGGAAACTGCAAAACTGCGGAAAAATCTTTGCGGAAACTGCGATCAGCGAGGGTTAGGGTTAGAAGCGAAAACTGCGAAAAAATGTTTGCAGAAACTGCCATCTGCAAGGGTAAGAGCATAGATTACTCTATGGTTAGGTTCAAGGTTAGCGGAAACTGCGGAAAAATGTTTGCGGAAACTGCGATCAGCGAGGGTTAGGGCATAGATTACTCTATGGTTAGAATTAGGGTAAGGATTAAAGGAAACTGCAAAAAAAATGTTTGCAGACACTGCGATCAGCGAGGGTTAGGGTTAGAGCATAGATTACTCTATGGTTAGAGTCAGCGAAAACTACGGAAAAATGTTTGCGAAAACTGCAATCAGCGGACTTCAGTTTTGAGATATTTTTTCTCTCGATCTTTTCAGGGAGAAAATTTTAAAATGATTGCGGAAACTGCAATCAGCGACTTCGGCTTTTTTTAATTTTTTTCTTGATCCTTTCAAGGTACGAACTGACGGTCCAAACTGTTCATGGTACGAACTACCGTAGGTTGCATCCTACCTGGTTGAGCAATTAACATTATTTAATGATAATTCAATGTCGCTAGATGCCGAATTAATGTAAAACAAACGTAAATTTTTTATTGGGCACTGTTGTTATGCAATATAACCAGCCAGGAAAATTAAATTGATTTGTGTTGACTCGATTGTTGAATCAACCCAAAATTAACTTACTTCCCCCCGGGGGGTTATTTAAAGTGAATTACCATAACAGTGTGCATATCGGATTGCTCGCCTTATCGCTACTTTTGATATTGTTACCGTACATCACAACAAATCAAACAATGCGGTTGTGATAGACTACCGGTACTGTAGTATATATTTCGCTTTTTCTTTAACATGTTTTAGTAGGCTACAATCTTTTCGCAATAAGTGTTCACAGCAATTGCCGAGGCAATTTCAACTTTTGCTGTTTGGCCTTGGCAATGTTTTTGCCGAAGTAAAAATATGCTAATTTTGAAGACTAGTAGGCTACATTTAGGTACCGGTACGTACAGTAGTATTTGACTCTGTTTTCTTGGTGTTTGCTTATGGTTTCCTTTGGTAGTATTCTATTTTGTTCTGTTTCTAGTGTTTTCATTAAATAATTTATCATGTATATATATAGAGAAAAAGTACTACTGTGCTGGCAACATCATTTCCATTATGATTAGACACTAGTAGTAACATACGGTAGGCCTACCATACATTATATAACAAAAGGCAGTGGCTATTTGACCGGCTCCGGTCTTTGAATCTGAAACACTATTTGACCGGTCATGACGTCACTACATAAGCACTTTTTTCTTTCAAAGCAAAAGACGATAAGCGCTAGGGTGCATCAAACGCCCCATGATTTCAAAAAGATGTTTGGATTTTAATGCCTATCCTCTCAAATGTTACACTTGTTGGTAGAAACGCGTATGCCAAAAATGAGTGAAATTGGAGGTGGTCCTGGGTGGCCACCGGCCATTTTTATATATTTGGGGTTGTTTCTGGGAGCCGCACTATACAAAAATTTAGGTTTTGTTATTTTACACCCCAACCTAGTCATGCTTGGTATCAAATTGAAGGTCTTAATGAGAGGAATACAAATACAACAAAGTTATGTAACAATTTTATTCAGAAACGATGGTTCGATGGATTTTTTCATTCAAAAAAATATTATAGTTAAAACATACATTTTCAGGAATTGTCTGATATGAGGCATAAAAATTTGTCATACAAAGTAAATGTGCATTTTTGTCACAATTATGTAATCGCGATTTGTCATACAATGTATGGTTTCACATTTTCATCAAAAATTTATCACAACGCCAATTGTCACTACTCCAACTTTGCTTGTTTCCGCAAATTAGCCTTCGCTTTGCGGTCGCATTCAACTACTTGAAGAGGATTTTGGAAGTGGTCTTCTCTTATTGCAGCTGAAGCAAAATCGGTTGTGAGCTTCACTGCTCTCTCTGCATGGTCATTCACAACATTAAGCCCATCCACAATGGCCTTGGGTGCCTGGAATTGTTCACTGTTCTGCCAAGTGTCAACATCCTCTGCTAGGAAGGTAATATCCAGGTGAAGAAGTTTGACTGCAAACCAAGGTTTACCATATTTAGAACCATGGCAATATTTTGGCATGCTTGGCAACTCATCTGGCTGTATGGCCAGCAACGCATCTGCAAGGGCACGGCGCTCCTTTTGAGGTACTACATTGCTGAATAGTGCCAAAACAACTAGGTCCCGAGTTAGATACTACAAATGTCTATCAAAGGCAGTCACAGCATTGACTGAAATTGTTGAGTTGACAGCTTTATAACTGAGCAGAGTCTTGTATAAGCACAGATCAAGCTATGGGGCATTTGAAGCAGACTGACATAAGAGCCACCAAGCACCTCTTTAGTTTCTTCGGAGCTATCTGCAGTGCAGAGGCACTATCATCAGAGGCTACAGAACTTTTTACCACTTGTATGCTGGATGATTCATGACGTTGCCGTTTTGAAGCTTCCGCTAAGAGGCGTTTTTCTTTTCTTCGATCTTTAGCAGCTTTCTTGTTGTCAACACCACCAAATGAGGCTGCTCTGTCAGATTTCATAGATTCTAAAAATTCTCTATCTTCCTCATTCTTAATGCTTGTCGTTGCATCTTTTGTCCATACACCAAAGGTCTTATCATAATCAAGATGTTCATTCATGGAATGCAACTTAGCCAAAGTGTTTGCAGATTCTCGGTGAGAAACTGGTATTTGATGCAATTTGTTATTGTCATTAAGAAGGTCAAGTATTAGTTTGCAGCATTACTGGTCAGAAAGCATAGGAATATTTGCTTTACCATAGAATGCTTTCAGCTGGTTAAGGATTATGCTGGCAGCTTTCCATTTGAGAGGCGGTGTTTGTTTGCCTTCACCTATTTCATTCTGGATATGCCACATCACACATCGAAGAACCTGCCAGCAAGTTGGGAGGCGGACTCCTGTCATTGTGCCATCTTCTTCTGTAACAGCATTGCCAAGACCAAACATGGCCCTTGAGAGTCTTGTCTTCTTAGCTTCCATTGTTACAGCTTGTAAGCAAGTTCACATTTTAGCTAAATACTCAAGATTTAATAATAATAAATAAATGCTAAGCTTTTTTTGACCTCGTTATTTGTTTATACTGGCAATATACAGCTGACGCAAAATGACTTAGGACCTAGCAGTATTTTACGGGTTTGCAATACAGTACAGCTGTACTGTACTGCAAACCCTTAAAATACTTTAGGTCCTAATCATTTTGCACCAGCTGTATATAAAAAGGTCTATTAAATAAGTTTTTGCCTGAAGGTGTGTTATCTACCATCCTTCCATCAACTAATCTAACTAATCAATGCCACATGTGGACTTGTTCAGGTATTTGAAAGGACCCTTTTAGGCTTCTGGAAGGTTCTTACAGACAATCATTTGACGATATTTCACACATTTAAGAACCAGGTTAAAGTGTCGCAGGTTATATAGGTTGCTACTAAGCAATAACAAAGTGGTTCACAAATAAGATCTATGCCAGATAGTGACTATATCTCTAGATTAATTAGGTTCACTGTTACAAAGGAATTTCAGAGTGGCTGGTAGGGTGAAAATTACGTTGGGTGGATTAATTTAGTTTGCAATGTTTAATTAAATAGAATCTTAGACAGTTTCATTGTATGCCTCTCATCAAGACCTTCAATTTGATACCAAACATGACTAGGTTTGGATGTATGACAACAAAATCAAAATTTTTACATAGCGCGGATCCACTAAGGGGCCCTAAATATATAAAAGTGGCCGGTGGCCCCCCAGGACCACCTCCGATTGCACTCATTTTTGGCATACACACTTCTACCAATCATTGTAACATTTGAGAGAATAGGCATTAAAATCCAAGAACCTAAGGGCGTTTGATGCACCCTAATAAGCGCGTTAAGTTTTAAATTCAACACGTTTTCTTCAACTGAGCCCGTGGCGCATACGTAACGTCTCGGGCTGCCATTCTAGAGGGAATGAGTTCGATACTATCCGGAAGCGTTCTTTTTTTTTTTTTTAACTAAATTTTGACCCAAAGTGCATTTTTGTCGTCAATTTTGACCCAAAGTGCATTTTTGTCGTCAATTCTTAATTTGAGTAGCCTACAGCCCATTTTTTTAAATCTTTCCAAATGTGAGTAATAAAGTTAAGTTTTTTAAATTTGTGAATAAAAGAATAACAGTTAACCTCTCAAGTACATGTAGCTCCACACAGAGTGAAATTTACATGCCTTTTGACTCCTTTTTATTTCTTTAAAAGTAATATCTAAAAAGACATTATTGACCCAAAAAGAATGTCTAAAAAGACATTATGAAAAGCAACTACGGACAAAGGCCAGTGTTTCGATCTCCCGACCTCTTCAGCGTAGCGTAGTAAAGTGAAAGTGGAAAGTTGTCTTGAAGGGTTGGTTTAGATGATGATTTGAAACTTGACTGATTGTTGTGCGACAATGAGACTGGATTTAATTTTTAACTTCGGACTTCAGCGAAACGTAATCTTACAGCCTATTTTAGAAGGTGTGATTTTTTCAGAGAATTTGTGCTAAGAAATGAAAGGAATTTGTTAAAAATAAAGACTAGAAAAAACTTTTTTAATTCGTTTTGAAACTTTTTTATTCATATGTTGATTCATTCATATCAGGTTTGTATCCTTTTGTAGTTAAAAAAAAAAAAAAAAAAGAACGCTTTTGGACAGTATCGAACTCATTCCCTCTAGAATGGCAGTCCGAGACGTTACGTATGCGCCACGGACTCAGTTGAAGAAAACGTGTTGAATTTAAAACTTAACGCGCTTATCGTCTTTTGCTTTGAAAGAAAAAAGTGCTTATGTAGTGACGTCATGACCGGTCAAATAGTGTTTCAGATTCAAAGACCGGAGCCGGTCAAATAGCCACTGCCATAACAAAATGAGAGCGTAAGGAAGCGAGAGACCTAATGAAGTCACCAAGCCAGCTTCCACCACTTATCAAATCTTGGCAAGATTTCTTCTTTAGTCGTAAAACTAAACAATTGCAACCACACTAAAACTACAAAACAGCAATCTCCATATCTCACAATTAGGCTACCGTACTCCATCCAAAAAGGCAGCGTTTTGCAGCTACAGCTTTCAGTAGAGCTGGTACATTTTTAAATACTATTTCAAGGTAACACTTCCTTTTCTCTGCTTGGAACGCTCATCAAACATTTCTTCTATTTAACATGACGTAGCCATCAACAAATACATATCTGCCACTGCCTGGTACAAAAATAAAGCATTCACAAAGTTCAGGAAACCAAGTTGCCAAATTAAAATTTGAGAAACGTAAATGATCATACACTTGGCGCATCTTGAGTAATAATTGTTATTCCCAGACAACAAAACCTATCACCAGGCGCGAATCTAAGAGTTTTTTTCGGGGGGGGGGGGGGCAGAAAATTTGAAAATCAATTAAAAAGAAAGAAAAAGCTAAACAGATATGAACAATGATACTACGACATATACGATATGCTAGAAAATAGACATTAAAACAACCATTTTCATCAATTGTGATGCCGAGGGACTAATATCAGCTGTTTAGAAGCATATCAAACCATTTGATGCGGAAACATACAATTTTTCACAAAATTTCGGGGGGGGCCCGGGCCCCCTGGGCCCCCCATAAATCCGCGCCTGCCTATCACCTTTACATCGGTCCAACGTTTGCAGACGTTGAATCAACGTAAAAATGCTAGATCTTTCAGTCTGGTTTGGGACGTGTAACTCGTCTTATCTTGGTTTTTTATTTATTTTTTACTCATCATCATCATAATCATTTTGTTCCTTCCTTGTATGGAGGGTTGGATGCAACGCGACATTGTTCTCGACCATGAGCTGTGCCTACTGCACTTTCATAAGTTAATTTTATCCATTTGTGAAGTTTGTTGTCCAAATCATTCTTGGTCTGCCCTTACTTCTTTTACTGTTTATCTTCCCTTTTATTAATGATCTTTGTAACGAGTTTTGCCTTATTGTGTGTACGAAATACCTTAACTTTCTTGTTTTGACTGTTTATAAGAGCATTTTGCTTGACTTGAATTTGAAGAATGAATTTTATTCATATAAATTTAAAGAACATTTTACTATCCTTTTTTTATTTCGTTTTTCTAAATTTCCAAAATTCTAGGCTACTAAGGTGTTGCGACCGTGCCATATTTCAAACTGATTGTCTTGCTTTGGTATTATGTAGGCTACGTTGTAACCAGGCGCGGATTTATGGGGGGGGGGCAGGGGGCCCTGGCCCCCCTGAAATTTTGTGAAAAATTGTAGAAATTGTATGTTTCCGCATCAAATGGTTTGATATGCTTCTAAACAGCTGATATTAGTCCCTCGGCATCACAATTGATGAAAATGGTTGTTTTAATGTATATTTTATAGCATATCGTATATGTCGTAGTATCATTGTTCATATCTGTTTAGCTTGTTCTTTCTTTTTAATTGATTTTCAAATTTTCTGCCCCCCCCCGAAAAAAACTCTTAGATTCGCGCCTGGTTGTAACGTCCGCGTTTTGTCGCTTCTGCCCTTTTCTATACCTCTGCTATGTTTGACCTATATATTGTTTGTCGTTGTGATAGGCCTATTGAGAAATAAAAACAAACTTAACAGAGCTGTCCACTCCGATAGTTCAGTTGATAATGCTCTCGACGTTCAATCAATCAATCAATCAATGTTTTATTTGTCAGTAACAGGAACATAGGTACATGTTTGAAATATGCAATATACACAGTACAAAAGTTACACAAGTTCCCATACCGACAGGGAGATAACGAGACGACCATACGGTCTACTTGTCAATTGCCACCCTACGGAAATTACAATTTTGCCATTTAAAATAAGCTTTATTTAAAATAAGCTTACGTTGTAGCCTAAAGGAAGAAACGGAAAGATCAAGCGGCGCTGGTTCGACTCTTGGGGGTGTATTTCGACCAACGCATTTCAAAAAAAGCTCTTTTTATTCTTCGGCGCCGAGTGTATAGAATATTTTAAAGACAACGACAAGGGAAACTTCAGTTTGTCTATTTCGTAAAACAAGAAAGCCGGGATTAATCCAGTTTATGTGTTCTATTGGATTCTCCAAAGAAAAAAAGATGTTATAGGATAGGATGATTTGTCAACTTTTTAACTAATTTTTTGATCGATTACTGGGCAGTGGGTTATAGAAACTCGAATACTGGCAATAAACAGCCACAAGCTTGTTTGTTAATCAACGTCACAATGTCAAAATCTTCTCATACAGAGGCAGCATGAGAAATGTTTGAAATAATACAATTTTGGAAGAGAGGTGACTTTAAAACAAAGCAACCACACGGCATTTTTAGCATCATACAATTAGAGTGAACATAAAACTATAAACTACGAACGTTTTCGGCCATACTCAAGTAACGAAAATAACTGATTTTACAATAACATCTAGGCTACATTGAAAATAACTGATCTACTTCTACACAATGAATTGAAAAACGAAATGCACAAGAATGAAACTGCAAAGCAGAGGAGAAAGGCACATCACATGGCGGTTAATTACGCGAGATAAAAAAGCGCATCATACAACATTTATCTGTCTATGTTTGAAATAATTGCCTCACAAAAGTCAATTGATTGGTGAAATCTTTATTCTGAAAAGGCTTATTTTGAAACCTAGCTCAGACAGTGACGCATAAAAAAGTCTATAAGTAGCCTAATTGCAGAACCGCAAAACCATTGACACAGACGATGGACTCAATTATCTGGGCTGATGATGTTAATTTTAACTTGCGCTGAAGTTTTAAATTATTCCATTCGCTGGATGTCGCTAATAGTGACTTTCAGAAGAAAAATGAAAAACTCTTGTGCAGCCAAACAAACAACCGCAGTGGTTGGCAGTGTGAGAGTGCCTAGAATCACTTAATTACATCAAATGTTTTCTTGTGCAACTGAGCTACATATAAATTTATCTTTTTAAGTAGTTTCGTTAGGTTTTCCTAGACCTCTGCTATGTCTGGCCTAATTATTGTTTCTCGTTGTGATGGTCAACAGTAGGCAGTGACTTGCACAACAGTAGGCTATAAACTTGGTCGATGTTTTAATTGAGTAGTTATCATATGCAGGCCGGTTGGGAGGTTGGGCCTGGTGCCAATGAGATCAACGGCCCTAATTTAAAACACTTCCATGAAAAATGCATTATCAAAAGAACACATAGTGTTTTTTTACACTCCCGGGACCCTTGGAAAGGTTATGGGCCCTTAAAATTATCCCTGGCCCGGTCAAAAATTATTGTCTTTTTTTTTCGTTTGCAATGTGTGACAGGAACTTTGAATGACAATAAGACCTTTGGCAATACGGTGTCCTAAAACGTTTGAGGAGCGCTGTCATGAATGCACGGTTGTAAAGAACAAAAGTTGTACGAAAAAAAAACACGAATTCATTCCAAAGAAAAACAATCGGGAACAACGTGATGAAGGAAATTTGTAGTAAAGCGAAGTATTTCGATCTTTCCACTTTCTTGATGCAGGTTTATTTAATTGGGTGGCTGTGCAAACACAAGCAATCCCTTAGTCTTTTCACTTCAAGTTATGAGCCATTCAAGAAACAAAGTTTTTGTTTCATATTTGCTCAATGACTCGTAAAACTTTTTACGGCCTTCACATTATCGTTATTTCTAACTAAACATTGGTTTTTGAAGCAAGGGAGATAACGCCGAGACAGTAAGAAAAGCGTAAACAAAAGGTTGCTATTATTGTTATCACCACTATTAATATTATCACCAGGCTGTTAAGCGTAGCTTACTATCCAAGTCGGTGTTTCAAGAAAACAGTTTATATCTCAACATTCTATATCTCTTGCATTGTTTGCGCTGCAGATTGTCAAGTGGGTTGAAGTGCAACGTGTTGCTGCCAGCACTTTCCAGACAGCAAATTAACCGTTCTTTTAAATTGATTCAACGTCTGCAGACGTTGAAATAATTTAAAAGGTTGCAAAAGGTTGCGGGTCCCAAAACAGGAAAGGTTGCGCTGCGGGTCCTTAAAACCATCTCGGGCTCGGGTCCGAAAGTGCCCCCATGGACTCCCACGTCAACTCTACTGGTTGTGTGAGTGCATTTGTAGAATGTGTATTATTTCGTTGTTTTGGATATGGAAAGCTTTGTCTGATGCAAGTGATGAATAATAATATTTTGAAGACTTAAATTACGAAAGAAAACAAAGCAAGTCAAAAAATTTTGAGGCAAAGGAAAACGAATGCCTGGGTCATCCCATCAAGTTATCATTGGTAAATGATACGTGAATGTCTGCCCCGCGCAAGGTTTGGTTTAAAAAACGGTTTAATTTCTTGTTAAGATACGCTGGTGTTTGCATAGAGATAAAAGACTAAACAACTTTATTCCAAAAGTCGTATTTTGTACTCAAGTATTCCTTTAACTCAGGTCTTCATTTGCTGTTACTGTCGGGTAAAAGCCATTTTCCATTTCACTTTGAGCAACATGCTCAAAATTGAAGCGTATCGGTCTCACTACCCAAATTGCACTGGTATGTTCTTGTTGTCTGCAACAAGTGCTCACAATCACTGCCAAGTTACCCCGCACCGATCTGCGATCTTTTGTCACTGGACTATGTCGGAATAAACGTCGAACGTCTGCAGACGTTGATTCAATGTAAAAGTGATTAGTTTTCTTGGTGAGCAGTGCAAAAGGTTGCCAACCCTGGATCTGCAAAAGCAGTGCAAAAGTTGAATTGTGACGTCACTTGGAAGTTTTTGTACAACCGTTCCAAACGCCCATACAACCGTTCCAAAGATTTGAGGCGATGCTTAGAACAAAAGCAGCAACTGCTGACCGCCATGTTGGTCGCCGTTTGTTTTGATTTAATAACCAGTTGTCTTCAAATTTTTTTTTAAATAGCTCACAGTGACTTTTGTGCATACCAGAAACACAGAATTACTCGAAAATCTGAATCGAGGTAAGCTGACTGACTTGCAGTGAATAGGCTAGCCACTCACCTCGCCAACAGTTTTTTGCATTGTCGTTAACGTTGTGTCTACTGTCTAGCGATGTTGAAATGATGCAAATGCGTCCACTTTTGCTGCAAGCTTGGACCCTCAGATGGCTGAGCAAGCTTTCTAGGCTTTTCTTTCCATCTGCAGATGTTTAACTATGAAGATGATCTACTTAGTTCAGCTTGTCTAAAAGTTAATTGTTCAAATCTCTACCTTTATTGATTGAAGATAGCAGAGTCAACAGTCTGTAACTTGATAGGCTTCCATTTCGTACAGTTTTGATATGCCTAGCCTACAACTAGTGCAGAGAAATGTGGATACTTACCTGTTCAGGCACCAGGGAAGCTTCGTTCTGTGAATCAAACGAACTTAAAAACTTTTAGTTTATTTTTGAATGCCATAATCACATGGCGCTCGACAGACGTGACCGAACGCAAACGTGAAGACGTTAGCAAGTCTAAAATAAAACGTTGTGTTTACCACGGCCGCTGCTTTTACGAACCAGTTTATATTGAAAAGCTGACTATACGTTGTTGTGAGTAATACTTTGTAGAATTAAAATTTGCAGCTTGAAATAGAATAGATTTAGTTTAAAAAGACGGCAAAAACAGATTTTGTTACATTTTTGAGTTGAAAGTCTATCTGGTTGCCAGTGCACAAAATAAAGTAGAAGTTTTTTGTTTGTGAAAGACTGACAGAGACAATCTCGTGCTTTTTTGCGGTAAACATTGAAGTTAAGGCAAGACAGCCTATTTAACGGGTAAACATCGCGCATAACAACAAAAACCTTGAAATAGCTCTGTTAAGGGCTGGCGTCAGGTGTTGCAGAGCAAGAATAAATGAAACAAGAACTTGTGCAACCCCTCCATAGTCAAGGGAAGAAAATAATCGAACTCTGTTTCCAGCTCGGCTGCTTCGAGATTTCATGTGAAGTCAATGACAATATTTTACCAAAATTTGTAAGCAGGAAGGCGAAGAACATTGTTTGTATCTGCCTTGCTTTGATGGAGTGAGCGAACGAGTTTGTGTTGGTGTGTCTGCTTTGTGAGGTATTCTATTTTTCTTTCGAACTATGGACTTGTGTGTGAATGAACCTCCGCCATATGCCCGCTATTGGTGTACGTCTTGTTTCCTTCGCTTTCATCGCTTTTCTTCGACCACTCAGCGTAGTATTTGCACTGAGCCAGTGGAACTTTCTCGGAGAGTAAATTCCCTGGCAGACGCGACAAACGTCGCGCGACGACACCCATTGTGCAGTTGGACTGGCCAGAGTCGGGTTAAAATAGGCACGAGCGGGCGCAAAGACTGGCAAGATAAATGAAAGGCTCTGATTGTTGATTGGAAGCGTCTCTGTACCAGAAAAGATTTAAAAGACAGTTTCAGCTTTTGAGGTTTCCAGGCATAAAGTTTTCAATTCAGTCTGTTAGTAGTGAAAGATGAGAAAATATAATTTAAAAAAAATTCTATCAGACTCTTATGAACATGCGATAAAATCTTCAAAATGTGACAAACCAGCGTGTATGTGAAGGCATCCATGATTGCATTGAAGATCCTAATCGGCCGAGTTGAATTGCTTGTTGTCTCAGAGCAAGGATCGTCTTGGGGCGGGCTCTTGGATCGATCTGCAATTGTGACGTCACGTCACATCACATTTGAATCGGGAACTCGATTCGGTACTTCTGATAACTGGTTCCGAAAGTTATTACAAGCGTTTCGAAGTGTTTTTCAAGCAAACGACTGAGATATTCAATTCTTCTTGCGACTGGAAATAATTTCGAAGCTCCCAATTGCAAATGAGCTAACGCAGTCTGGAGCGGTGTCAATCTCATCTTCTCTAGAAGCAGGGGCGAATCCAGCAAATAGCTTTAGGGGGAGGGCTCAACAAAACACAATTTCAGAAATTGATCATCCTTATTAGCGACTAGAAGTATTTAGAAAGCCCGTTGTTCACAGTGAGTGCAAAAATAATAGTTCCAAGTCCAAATTAGTCCAACAAGTGATTTCTTGTACATCTCAGGTCATGGTTGATTGATCCTATTTGATAAAATTTAAAATCATTCATTTTCAAATATTTTTGTCTAGTTTTCTTTGGAGAAAGTTCAATTCAAGTAAAATATATCTTGGGAGTCGCACTGTTATGTTGATGCTATGGCAACTCCAGTGCTCATGAGTCAAATCGCGTTTTGTTCTTAATTAGCGATCTTGTCGTCCAACTTTGCTTGCACTGTGACGTCACAAAGCGCTGAGTAAAATTAATAATGAGTTATGACAATCAGACCCTGTGGGGAAGATGCTTGGCGCTGAATAAATATTAGTGCTAGTCAAATATTCAGTCAATGCATAAATCAATCAAGTTATTTTGTTGGAGTGGTCCCAGTATCCACAAGAGCAAACGTGCGTATATATTTACATTGAATAGTCGGTGGTTAGTTATTGTGCGTCTTTACGTTGCGTCGTTGCGTAATTGCGTGACTTGCCGTGCTCAGTAGTTTAGAAAGCGTCCAGCTCAGTGGTTCCCAACCTTATTGAAGCCTGGACCCCTTTCTAAGGATTATCAAAACCTTACACCCCAATTTATTGAAAACAGACGTTCAGTGAAACCCCAGAATTATCCTACTCTCAAATATGAATTTTAGTACTTTTTAATATTTCAATGTTTCGACAGAACCTCTTGACACTTTCCACGGAAATCTTGGGGCTCAGTGGACCTTTGGTTGGGTCATTTTGGTATCATAATTGGAAGTTGTTGCTGTTTGATGACGTTAATGACCGTTGCTTCGAAGTGTTGCCAAGTTTTGCTGTTCTGAAAATTACTAGAGCATTACTCTTAAAATCAGCCACATCAGATAAATCAGACCTACGTTTGTTCTGCCGTTTTAGCGAGGTTATGGCACTTTCAAGATTGAAGTAATGAAAAAAGCTTAAAAATCTTTTTTAGCAGTTTCACATCTTATCATTATTGTACATCTTATCTGAGTAGCAAGAAATCAAATTATGGAATTTCCACTCAATTTGGTTTGAACGTGCTTGTTTCAAGAGTATCAGGAGTGAAACTTGTCAACGAAGTGGTTACAACAATAGGGGAAACCAATAATGGTTATTTGGTCAGCTGGCAACCAGCACCAACTTTAACTTGTGATTGGCACCCCTGTCAAAGAATTTACTCCATTTTTACATTAATTCAGCGTCTATAGACGTTTAATCAATGAAACAACGGATATTTTTTTGCTGGGTTTGCTTGAAAAATGAAGTCAGATCATTGATGAGCCACAAACCTCTAAAAGCAATGAAATAGTTTGTTGAAAGCAAACTGATATTTTACTTCTTGTTTATTTTCAATACTTTCGTCAGCCGGAAGGTCGTTTATTGAGTTGCTCCACAGCAAACTTCCTGATACCGGCTCGGATGGGTTTCCTACTTCAACGTTTTGCAAGGATGCAAAATATTATCAAAGATATTTTTTGTAGCTGTTATCCAGGATTATTAAGTTATTTTTTAGCGAAATGCTCAGACGTTACCAGAATTTAACGCGTCCAACTTAACTTCTAACTAGCTTGGCAGTAGCACTAAGTGGTACGAAGTATTAGAAATTTAGGAAGCTCAATTTGAAGGAACATTTTGTTCTGATGTAGCACGAGCTTTGTGCAACAAAAGATTTCAACATCTCTTTAAATGAATGTACCATTCTGTTATTGTGTGCTGTTATGATTTTCTTTGATAAAAGTGCCACCCAGGCGCAGCTGCGTGAGCTCTGTGGTAGCCGTACAGACAACCTTACTGACTTGGTGACGGACAAAAGAGTTTGTTCAACTGATCCAATAAATCCCAGCTACCAGAGTTGATTTTTATTCGAAGAAGCAACTTTACTAGCTGGAGTGTGGTCTTATTGCGTTGCTCAAGCGCACACGCCGAAAGCCAAACCAACGCCGCGTGGTCTTCAGCCGACCGCTAAACCGCTGAGCCAACGGGGCAGACGTTATAAGCCTGATCTTGATTGTTTTGGACATCCATTTTGTCAAGCAATGAATTTGTCAAGGTCTGGACGGGACAACATCATTCAAACTGCCAGTAATCCACGAAGTATCTCATGTCAGAAACCATCGAGAGAGTCAATCGTTCTCGACCGCCATGACAATGAAAACCTGTAAACAATTATCTGTTAGTTCGGCTATAGACGACCAGCTGGGCCAGTTAGCTATGAATATGTTGCATTGTTGAGGTCTTGTCAGAGGAAAGGCGGACGTTCTCTCTTGTTGCAGCAATCACCGCCGTATTGTCATGTTGAAGTGATTTGTTGAAATATTATTTTGTGTTCAACAAATGGTTTTAATAATTAATTTAACCTTCGCAAATGTCAAGTTATTTTATCGTCTAACTGTAGCGTCAGATGTCTCAGCGATGCCATTGTTACGTACCACGATGCGTTGTGCAACGCTGTATTTATAAAGCGTTAGTTTGTCGTGATTTTAACGCGAAACCTTGAACGTGTCATCCCATCCGGGTCGCTCCGTGCATGCTGCGTCCTTGCAGATGCAGCAAGCTCGCGTACTCGAGCGAACGTATTATGACATCAACAGCAAGGATTTTCTCAACAAAAATTTTGAAATCTAGCAATATAAATTTTCTATAAAATTGAATCGTTTGATACTTTCCAGACGCAATGTTATTTTTACACTATTGAGGTGCGCTGCTTTCATTTACGTTTTGTTAACGTCACAATGGACGCGTCAAGTCGTTTGTTTTGATCAAGCATGGAATCGTCATCGAAAGGACGTCAGGCTTCACTCATCGACTGGTATTGTTTAAAAATAGATTTCATCAAAGTTATTTCTATTTTCATGAAACAACGAAGCCACATTCGCGAATCCTTGACCGTTGAGGTATTGTGAGTCACAGCTGTCAGCGACACGAAGCGTTTGTCAAGGATTTGCAAACAACCAGTGCAATAAGACGAGTATGTCCCAAGACATGACCAGATAGCACCATGTTCACCGGAACATGATCAAATATTAGCTAATTCTTAGTAGGCTGAAGTTGTAACAAAGTTTATGAAGACAGCTTTAAAAAAACTTTGTCGTTTGCAAATAAAAAGTTTGTCCATTAAGTTATGTTTGAGATTTACTTTGTGAATGTGGCAACTAACTGGCTAGTCTGTTAGTTTTTTCACTTTTTCCTTTTTATTTAAATGAAACCTCGAGATATTTATCCTTTCATGGTCAACAATTTTGTTGACGCTGTTCAATAAAAAGTAAACTGGTAAATTGAGTCAGCGGCCAAAGATGATTCAGACTTGATGTGGAAATATTCTAGAATTTCGCTTCTTTCAGATTATTGTCAAAGCTTAAATTTTATTTGAAGGAGCCTCTTATCTAGATTTTCAACAAACAGAGTCTGGTCTTTTTGTTTTGGTAATGTTTAGTATTTTCGGCAAATACGAATTTTTGTCGATTTAAATCAACAGGCTATTTGTTCTAGCCGCAACTTTCACTCAGCAAAGCTGATAAACAAAACACTTTTGCGACTGTGGTTCTGTGGTGCTGGGAAATATCCCGCAGACCACATCGTCTACCACTTTATTGTGTTCGTTCACCAAATAGAGCAGACAGTCTTCTTGTCGAATGATAAGACCAAAGTTTGTCGCTCTCCAATATTCTCACCCGTCAATAAAATGGCCTCTATTTTTGCACAGCAAAAGTTCTAATATGGCTTTTGCAAGTTTGTTAGCCTTCTAGAACGTTTTACTTTGAAGAAGTTCTGAAAAAAGACTCAGTGCCATGATTGTGTGTGATTAACTAAATTTTGTTTCCAATCGGCCTACGAGAGCGGCGTGGAAGAACAAACTGCTGACCATGTTGTTCTTGAATGTTTCATTTACAAGGCACCGCAGGAAATGCATGACCTTGCAGAACTTGACGAAGCTGCACAGACCTGGCGCTCCATCAACTGCCCTAAAATCTGAACAAAGCTGTCTCACACTAAAGAAGAACCAACGTTTATTGGTGTTGGATTTTACGGTGTATATCATGCACCATGTACATCGTGAGCCCCTGTGCACGCATTTGTAGAATGTATAGATCACATAGTGACACCAGATGACAAGACAAAAGATTGGCCGCTACCAAGTAGCCTGTTAGTGCAGTTCAGGGAAACATCGTCAACCTGGGTGAGTAGAAGGATGAACCTTTGGCCTTGTTCTCGTTGTCGAAGGTGAAATTCCTCTTCCCTGCGGTTTAAACGAATTACCTTCATACCAGGGCCTCTTTTATTACCACTAAAGAGACAATAATTATCGAGCTGCTGGAGGGCTTCGAGCACTATTTGCACATGTCTGTATATCCAGCAACGACTTGACGAAGGTGAAACACTCAGAGGGGGCATGAGGACTTCCCCCAGAAAAACTTGAAAAGAACACCTAAAAACTGCGCGTTCTGAGAGTACTTGCCTAAATCAACAATAAAACTTTGTCAAATGATGCTGTAACAGAGAGTGAAATGTTTATTTAAAATATTTCGGAGGAAAAGCAATTTCCCCCTCTTCATGACTACTCCACTGGCTAGTGCCAATACACGACCAGTTGTTTCAGTGATGCTGTAAGTTTCATTTTTTACATTACCAGATTCCTGTTTTTTTTATGGTGTCTCCACACTTTTATCTTGGTCTGAAATTATTTGATCTGCATTGCTATACGAGAGAATTCTGTACTTTTTTAACTTAGATCTTCACGAAAAGATGAAATTTGAACTTCTGAATCATCACACTTTTTAGTTGTTTTATAATTTCGAAATATTTTATGTCATGTTGCTTTCAAGCAAAATTATTTGTCCTCAGTTTGTTTCGATACGTTGATAAATGAACTTCCTGCGTCTCTGATAAACAAACAAATACTGACTGACTGTGCAGAAGGCCTTTGAAGTACAAAACTAACTGCGATGATTGTGATTTACCACGATAGTTTTTATTGGTACGATATTCAGGTCTATCAAGCCAAAAGAGTTTTAACCGCAAAGGAATAATGCTGAACTAATACTTGACTCTGAGAGGAAATTCTAAAAAGTCTAGAGCAGGCTACTAATCTTTATGTGAAATTTACAGAGGCTGTTATTGATATTATTTAACTTGAAGTAAAAAAAAATACTAGAAAGTGGGGGAGCAAAACGTTTAGTGAAGAGTCAAAACGTTTCAGTTGTTGAGGGCAATCGCCCCTCCCGCACTTTCCCCTTAAAAGAGGCCCTGCTGCGGACAACAAAGAGGACTCCTTCAAAAATCTTGCAGTTGGTTCCAATTCAAGAGCCCTCAACGTTAGGGAAGGAACCCACATTGCTCAACAGCAACAATCAGCAGTGTCAGCACCAACACTACATCAACTTCAAAATTCTTTGAAGTTAAATATCCTGCTCAGTGCGGTGTTCGTAAAGTGCTTTCAACACACAGTGATGGGAAAATAGATTAATTCAATTTATTTTTGTTTGTCGAAATAAATAAATGAAGAATAAAGGATGAAATTACAAATAGTGAACAGGAACAAAACCGACACAAGAAAAAGGTGTTTCGTGGCAGTCGAGTGGAGCAAGAACTCAGCGATAGACATGTGTTTTGCCCATGAGGCTGGGCTCATCAGTATCGCACCACTAATTTACGCCACATAGCTCTCACCCGCAGCTTTTGTCAGTCAATTGATTCTTGAAAAACTTCAAATAATTTTAGAGTTTGTATAGAGATTTTAAAATATAATTTACTTTTAAGACCGCACGGTTTGAGTGTAATTGAAATCAGATTATTATTTCCAGATTGCTGGGCTTGATCAAATGAGGTAAGTCGATGACCCTTGAAAATACCAAGTAGCTTATTTCATAGGTTATTGGCAAATTAGTTATACGAAAATATTTCTATCAGAATTATGCTTCTTGCGTGTGAGGCGGCAGGTCACGTTGTTATGCAACATGTTTCTAACTAACAAATTTAAATTATGAGAAAATTTGGCAGAAACCTATGAGAAATGCAATTTGCAAATGCTTTACAACTGTACAATAATTCAAAACCCAAATTTCGTGAGAGTGGCATTTAGGTTTTGAATTTGTACAGTTGTAAAGCATTTGCAAATTGCAATCCTCATAAGTTTCGGCCAAATGTTCTAATAATTTAAATGTGTCAGTTAGAAACATGTCACACACATCCCTCCTTACGGCAAAATAACAGATAATTCAGGCGCAGCAGCCAATGGATTGTGTGTTCATCGAGCGCTGTAAGGTCTACAACTACCTATCTATCCTGAGGTCGGTATGCAGGATATTGATAGATGATGTGGCATGCAGTCTGAAAATCTGAGCCACACGCACAAGATGGTGAGTCCGCAAGACCCCATTGAAAAATGTTACTATTGAAACGCACCCCCCTCCCCAGTTCGTAAGCGATTGAGCTTCACTCATTCCATCCGAGGTAGTTCTGCTTCAGGTGGTGTATTGCTATTGGGAAGGACTGTAAATAATGCAGAAGCATTTTAGCCTTTTGCCACCTCCTGAATACCCGGTCAGAAAAATCTACCTATTTCACATTGATTCAACGTTTGCAGACGTTGAATATATGTAAAAATAACGGATTTTGTTCACTGGGTTCGTACGGAACTATTTTCTTTCAGTCGAAACGACATAATTTAGTTTATAAAAGCTAATTCAAACAAATTGTTTAAATTTCAAAGTGAAACCAATAAAATAAATTTGTGTCGAAGCGAAATATTTTAAAAGCGTGAAATATACTGTATTGCTCTCTCCTGTTCATTTTATTCCATTAACCATTTCAACAAGTTCCCCACCACAGCCTCCTACTGGACTTGTCATTTCAAGCGATTCCAAATGGCTTCCATCTTTCACTGGCTTATCGCTTGCTGTCAATTAAAACCATTTTGTGACAATTTTTGACGAGCTGTTTGCTCATGCGTAGGCAAACTTTCGTCGTTTTTCGTTATTGAAACGTCAGATTGCGTTGATCTCAAGCTGGATGCAACGGTACAAAATAGTGATGGTCTAAATTAAGAGCCTTTTACGTCACAGACATTTTTTATGAGAGCACAAATGCAACTGTCTGGCAGATTTGTTATCAGCATGTGAGTCCAGCCATCGATCGGGGTGTTTGTTGTAAATGTGGAAACTGCGTTTGGAATCAAGGAATCATTTCATTCCAGATCTACAGGGTTGCCATGTTTGCCGATTTCATTACTGGCTTAGCCACAACTCTGAGTCAATAGCTGAAAATCTTTAAACCTATTCGATTGATTTGAATGAGATTTAGTCCCGGATGTGCTGCATTCCTTTGGAATTGATCAAATGATCTAACCGATGGATAACTGACTCCGTTGTAGAGTAACCTTGCTAATTCTGTTAACAGGAAAGAATTTTAAGTGGATCATGGGCCAATCTAATAAATGTTTGCTGGTTCTTTTTCTTTGGATTTCAAAGGAGAGTGTTTCAGATCATTGCAATCATTATCACAATAAACTATAAAATATAAGAAATACCAAACAGGTAGTTTATTTCAGATACTTTATGTAAGTTTTGCGTTGTACTTGCGTCTTTGCCACGAAAACCGTCAATGCTCGCTAACGAACAACACTCGTAACCTCAAACTAAACTCGTCGGCTCCATAACTTGCAACCCATTGTCTGGTCGTGTTTACTGTTCAAGCTTTGACCTGCAAAGTAGCCGGGTCTGTAGCCTACAGACAGAAATAAGTTGCTAACTAATGCATTTGTTTGTAATTTCAGTTTCATGACGAATTTTGTTAATTACAACCAATATGATGACGTCAAAATTAAGGATGGCCTGTTTGAACTATGAGGAATGAGTGACGTACAAGAAGAGAAACTCAACAAATTTGATGACGTTTTGTCGAAAAGTGATTTGTTAAACGGCGTAGCTGATGACGTAGAAAAATCACAGAAGCAATTGAGAGACGTTCAAAAGCGCAGCTCATCGAAGCCGCTTTATGGACACGAGAAGTCTTCATCTCATGGCAACGCAAACATGATGCCGAATCCGACTCTAGATGTCCAGAACGATTGTTCAAATATGATTCCTCAAGCAAACGGCGCAGGAGAAGGATGTAGCGAGAAAGTCAAAGAGCCACATTCTTCCAGCCAGCACTCAGGTAAACGTCGGCTGCATTGCGATTGTCACTCATTGTAATTGTTTGAAAAACTGTGCACAATGGTTTTCATTATGATGCAACAACAGCGAACAACGATATTCCTCTAATTGACTCATAAATTGACAAGATTAAGATAAATCTTAAACTTCACGCGTTTATTCACACATAATGAAGTATTTTACTTTTGACTTTGTGGCGCGGCGCGTGGCATCCCGTTGGGGTGGAAAATCAATTGTTTACATTAACAGTTCTGGAAAAAAAGACTGTTTGAAAAAAAATGTTATTTTGTTTAGGAAGTAAATTTCATGTCAATTGGTGCGGTGGTGTTCGATGGGTGCGATGAACTTTTTGTCAGACATTTTCAGCCACCCCCACAATAGCGATGTCTTGACCTGCGTGTGATGTTGACATTACAACAGTAAAGCATTAACTCCGTGCAAGTGTTTCTGTAGTTACGAGTGGTTTAACTTTCTTACTGAGTGCAAATATTTGTGTCTTCTTTTGTTCTTGCCGGCGCGTCTCTCCAAGTGACGCGAGATCCCTCTCTTTCCTGTGGTGATGTCGATTCTTCGATTGTTTTGTTGAACTTTTCATTGTTATTTTGTCCTTTTCTTCTATTGTGCAGTACGTCATCATGACGTAACCTTGTGAAAAACACATGACGTGATTGGCCAGGGAGCGACCTCCATTGTTGATCTCACAAGTGGAAGGGTGCTTGTGAGATGTGATCTTGATCATTTGAAATCGTTCAAAAAAACATGTTATTTGGCTTTTTGAAAGCCATGGGTAGCCAAGCGTATCCAGCAATCATTTGTTGACAAAATTCAATTTTGTCTTTTGAATCTGAATGCGAACAAAGCCAGATAATGAAATGAAGTAGGTAGCAGGATTTGCTTCGATGCAGAGTTTCAGAGATTGCGACTCAAACAATTACAGAGAAACTTGATTCTTCGCAATGGCGTCTGCTGTTGATTTCATCTTGTATCATGAGGAGACACTAAACGTGTGGATGCTGTGCGTTTAGTTTCAAACAACCCAATTCATGATCAATCAAGTTCAATGAGACTCTGATTTAGTTTGAAACAGTTACAGTGATAACTTGCATAAATAAAACTTCTGACAGGCTTCCATAGCTATTACTCTGAGCACATAGAGAAATCTTAATAGTTTTTTGTCAACGTTTTCATATATTAACGTATGTTGGTAGGAAGTGTCACGAAATATTGGGGAAAACAAATCAAACTCTTAGAAGTCGAAACGCGAACATTATGTCTCCTGGAATGATCTTTCCAATAATAAAGATCGGCCGTTTCCGTTCATATTCCAAACAGCAAATCAGTTGTTTTATTACATTGATTCAACGTCTACAGACATTGAATCAATTTAACAAAACCGACTGATTTGCTGTCTGGGTATCTGATATCTATTGTTTGTCCGACTAAGAACTGTCATTGTACATCAATGTAACTTTCAAAGATGTTGAATCAATGTAAATTGAACTAAGCAGTTAGATAAGAAAATTAATTTTTACCCCCCGACCTCTTCTCGCATCAAATAAACGTTTCTTTGCGTTGATTTCACACAACACTGCGGCTCTTATTGGCTAGTGGTCGTCGATTGATCGCCTTGGATATCATGAATGGGCTAATATTTGCTCGGCCAGGGGCGTTGGCCGAATGTTTTTCTCTATAAAAGGAATTCACGGCCAACGGCAGGGAGCATAGAATATCCTCAATCTAAGATTTGTCGAACTTGATTAATTGCTTGAATGTAGCTTAACAAATGACAATTTATCAAAGCTGTGGCATATCAAGCTAACTTTAAATTTCCAACAACAGGCGGCCCTGTTTGATTTATGGCCTCTCGTTACCGACTGTCAGGAATGCTATGAACAAGCTCAATATGAAGCAGGTTTTGCTCATCTGTTCCGGACGGGCACTCCTCAAAAATCTTTGTTTTGCTTTTCTTCGGATTGATTTGAACATCTGCCCATATTGAGATTTATTTTGTAGAAAGTCGCTCTCAAAGCTTCCAACCAACGAATCTTTTCTTTTTTACATTGTGTATGTAAAAAATAAATTCCTAAAAGTCATTCCAAAACTTTTGAAATGTATAAAAACGAATATTTATTCGTTTGGCCATGTTAATAATTTGGTAAATATAATCTGATTTTTTTCAAAGTGACGTGATCGTATCAAAACGCAGAGAGGCGATTATTTGGGGACGTTTGTTTTCGACACGCGTCGCTATTTTCGTTTATTCTGAGCAATGAAGAACTCACTATTTGTCGACAAAGGTCTATTTGCATTTTTGGGCAAATGTTAGCTTTATAACCTGTGCTCCATCCGGGATTCACATCCAATGTAGTTGTTGGTCTGCTTAATAGAGCTGGTATCCATAGCATCTCAAAACATGTTTCAATCTCTAAAAATAAAAGTTCATAATTTCTTTTTCTTGATCTTATATTTCTCAGCAAATAAAAGAAGATGAACTGAGCTGAAAACGTGGCAACGTCCATTGAAAGTTGATAGTTTCAAACTCAACTTTAATGAGCTATTGCCGACATTATCTGTCAACTGTCTATAAATAATCTTTAAATATCAACAATGACTTTTTTCATTGCTATCTGTTGTATTCAGCATGAGCAAACACACCAATAAGAACCAATACTCCTTTCAACCACGCTTCGTCCTTTTGCATATTATTCTGTTGTCTCCGTTTGTTTGAAATATTGTATACTGTCAACATAACCAAACACAAGTGAAGCAAAATAAATGTTCTCTTCAGTTCATATAATGATATTACTAGTAGTCACCCATTTTCTGTCATTGTCGTCTATACGAGATCAAAAAGAAAGTACCAGATAGAATAAACGATATACAGCAGTGTAAGCAGTTCATTATGTTTAGAAGAAGTACGGTATATTCTGTTTGAAGACGTGCGGACGACGAAGGTCTCATTAAAACCAACATAATGATACCAGAGCTACTGTCAGGCCGTCTAATTGTAGCTTTGTTATGCAAAAGTGATTTGCATAACAAACGCAATCTTTAAAATATTGTGTGTTTTATTTTTTTTACCTTCAATCGCACTGCAGTATATAACTTTGTAAAACTTTATTTTGTATGTTATTCGCTCTGAAGATGCGCATTGTCATGGTGCGCGAAACGTCAGTGAAGCAATAAACCATCCTGTTTATTGTTGCTTTTACTTTCAATTTCATCAGATAAACGTTGCAACTAGTGCTAGAAAAGATCATGCGCATTTTAAACTTTGTATCACAAGGCTGAGGCTTTGATGATGTCACAAAGGCTTTCCCCATTTAATTCTTTTCTTCTATATTGCTGTTCCTTCTAATATATTATTATTAGCAAGTACGTCACTGCACGTTGTTTATTACTAATTGTTAACTTGCAGATGGCTCTGAATCTTTAGCTCACATCCCACCATCCCCAACCGAGAGCATTGAAAAAATTGAGATGGAAGCATTTGACAAACATCATCCCACCGGCTCACCAACGACCACATCATATCACAGGGGATTGTATAAGAAACAGTTACGTCACAATGGTGCATCGGGCACCAACGATGACGTCACTAATCCAAAGGTTGAAGCACATGACGTCGATGGTCATCATCAGTTATCTGACGATTGTTTAAGTGCGTCAAGCGCTTCCGAGAACGGATTGTTTTTCATCGCTCCGGATGTGATTCCAGATCAGGATCACGTAAGGAATCCTGGGAGAAAAGCAAATGTGGTGGAAAATATTAAAGAAGCTTTTGTGGAAGATTCTTCCTCGGCTACGACTTTAAAAAATCCATTTCTTGATAGTTTTTCAAAAAAAGAAACAGACCTCACAAAGTCACGCAATTGTGAAGCGCTGTCAACCAATGAAAAGCCTCCACGTCAGCATACCTCGTCTCTCGACCAGCTTTCAAGATTGCAACTACGTAAGCAAGAAGCTGCGAATGTAAATTATTCTTCAACCAAAAAACACTCGTTGGAACTGCCGGACGTTACTCACAATCATCCATTTCACCCATCCCCTCACAAGCCCCCAGTGCCCCCTTCCTCCCCAGTGGAAAGGGCAGCGTTCAATCATATGAAGCATCATGCACACGAAGCAGAGAAGTCCAACAAATGGAAAAATGCGGTAAGAAAGTTTAGTCTGAAGGCTTGATTAAAGGAGTGGTCGTTTAGATATAAAAGTGTACCCAGACAACAAATCAGATTATTTTTTACATTGATACAACGTCTATATACTGATTTTCTGTGGGTAGGTTAGGTACTCATACTCTGTATTAATATGAAGGACGGCCAACTGAAGAAATGTAAAGTGATTCAATTCTGTCAATGTATTAAAATCAAAATTATCAGACTGGTTTAAACAAAATTACTTTTCATGATGATCGTTACAAAATAAATTTTACAATTTTTAACGAAATAAATATGTGCTTTAAGCTCATCAACATGTTTTCGACAATAGGGAATGGATTTTGGAAACAAAATGAAACATTTTCCCGCTTTCTTGATAGTTTCTTGAACCTTTTTGAGCACAATAAAGTGCAAAGTTATAAGATTGTTCCTTCCCGTTCCCATAGTTGTTCAGTGGACGATACAGATGTCACTCAGTTTACACCAGAGTCGGATCAATTGCACAATTTTCACTTCAATTACATTACAATTACACCATCAGCTTTTTTAATTACATTTCAATTACATTGTTCTGAAATTTTTAAATTACAATTTCAATCTCAAATACTTTCAAACGTAATAAAATTATTAATGTCCTAATCGAATTAATTACTTTCAATTACAATTGCATTTCCAACTCTGGTGTGCACTCACGTTATATTCGTTTCAGAAGCCAATTCAATACAAGTTGTTTGTTCATGCGGAGTTGTCGCTACTGGCGTAAACCTTAACAGAGTAAGTCGTTTAGCAGTCGGAAGCTCAATGTGGAAGCAGCTGATCAATCATAGGCACCTGACAAATATTGACGTAATAAATCAAATACTACATCTCACAGATGTTTATCTTTATGCGTAGGTCCGCTTGATGGCGTCTTCGCAAAATCTACCTCCGAGTGAACAAGTTCCTATAAAAGTTCATTCTGACACAATAAAGAAAATTAACAGGTGCAATGTCTTGTAATTACGCTTTGGCTGTTGCGTCAGACAGTTGGGTTGTTTTTGAAATGGACAAGATGCTGGTTCTTGCAACTTGTCAGGCACAGCGGCAATAGACACGTCACAATGGCGCCTGTCGCTAGAACACCGGGAGATAATGCAAAAGATATGCAATCGCATGATATAGACTCTCTCTTCTTTTGCAGGGATATCCTCCGTCGTCGAACGACTCTTGCCAATTTCTCTCAGGCTGATAATGGTAGAGTTGCAGATCGGACCAATCGGCAACCGGTGTACTTATCTGTGGACAACAACCGGGTACGGCCCCTCACTCCCGACCCCTCAAAGTACAATGGTGAATTCCCAATGTTTGGATCCATTGAAATCACTGAGAAGCAAGCCAAGTACAGGTGAGCTGGGATTTCACCAGAATCATGGATGAATTCCACAGTTTTCAAATCTCATTCGCCACCAACATAACTATGGTGTTGGAGGAAGTGATAGCCTTTTTCTATTCTGAAAACCCTGTGGTTGGTGACCCTGTTGCACGAACATATATGTCTCCGGCGACAGCTGTAGCCTACTGACAGGCTTGAATAGCCGAATTAAACTGCTTAAATGTTACTGTAAATGTAATCCCTAACCCCACTTTGAAGTAAAAAAAGGCCAGAATATTTCGAAAGCAAAATGTTTCTTGACAAAGTTTGAAGAAGGGAGACCTTCTCGGCTGCAGAAACTTGGATTGAGTACTCAGTTTCAGTTCAGTTTCATGTTTTGTTTCCGATCATCAAAGCAAAAAAAACAATATCATTTGCCATAACATAAAATAGTACCCACATGGACAAGTATAGACGCCCACCATCTTGCAGCTCAACATAGAAGGCTACACAACAAGCAAGATCAACGCTGTGAAACAGCTTGCCCATACCAACCGGGCACTCGTCATACTCCTCCGTCATACTCCTCCAACAAGCCCATTGCACCTCTGTAGATAACCACCAGCCTGCAACGTGCATCGTTTTTCTTGTTGTTTAGGCTCAAGTGAAACACGTCATAGTTTGAAAATAAAAGAAAATATTGAAAAGGTTTTCTAATACGTCATACTAGCATTATGTCGTATTTGATTCTACTTGAATAAGTTAGACCACTGGAGGTTCATGAGCCAAGAAACCACAGAAAACTCCGGGCTAATTTTTGCTCAAGGCCAACACAAGTGATCGTTGCTTTGTTTCATTGCACGAAATCTGTTTATTGCTTGACTGTATTTGTTTTAAGTTTGTCTGTGTTCTATTTGACGGAACAACGTTATGGTGCAATGTAGTTGGACTGGAGAGATTGTTGAGTTTAAACCCATATACCTGCATTAAATTATTTAACTGGGTATTCATTGGAAGATAAGTTTCATTTGAGGTTTTGCGACTTGCTTTCAGGCCAGGGACCAACATTCGCGGAGTGATTCTTCCATCCATCTTCAACGAATTCCAACCTCATTCTCTGGAAATCCTTTACAATCGATATTTTTTAACTGAGAAAAAATTCTTGCAAATTGCGATAAGTCTAATGGCCATACTTATAAAGGTAAACATTTTAATACTCAGCAATGGATTGAGTTTCGCTTTTAGCAGCATGATCATTACTTACCTCACAAATCTAGATACTAACCACCTGTTTTAACCTGATGCTGCGAGTTTGCTGTGGTAGTAGCGGTTTGCACTAGCTTTCGAAACACTGTTCTCCAGTCTTGTGCTATGACGAGTGGTGTTGTAGTCAGTGTGTATTTTTTTTTATTTTAATGCTCTGTTGGTAGTTGTTTAAATACAGTAGTTTTAAATGCGTAGTTAAAAAAGCTTAAAATAGCGAAGTTGATTTATTTATAGCTCACAAGATCCTTATGCGGCAATGACTGATTGCAGTGACGTAGAAAACTTGTTTACTTTAATGAAAGTTGCTTTCTGTTACGTTTCGTTGGTCGTTCGGAGCATCTAGATTGACATGACGTGCTTAATAGCACGTTTTTCAGCCTTGTTGTCATGCTTCCTTACTCTTAGTGTCGGCTGCATAGGCGAGTTGTGACCTTGTACGGTACTCGAAAGGGCACCGGTTCGACAAGAGCATGCGACTGTGTCTTAGGCAAGACTCTTAAAGGCATGCCTGTCTGACACCAAAATTGGATTTCTTGTCTTCCCGTTCACTTAACCTAAATCCTCAACTGCAGGCCTTAAGTCGTCTTTTCAAATGCTTTGTTTCTTTCCAGGTTGCTTTTATTATTATTTACGCCACAAACGGCAATATAACCTTAGGGCAAGGTTTGCTCTTCGGCATAACCTGCATTTTGTACCTCGTGGTTCTTCTTCTTGCTGTGTTTTATACGTCAACCGAAGACCCAAAATCATACATTTACATGAGGTAACTATCTTCTAGTTTTTTTTAGAGCAGTCAGATCTTAGGCAGCGAAATTCGTCATTTTTAAATTGATTCAACGTTTGCAGACATTGAATCAATGTAAAAATGACGGATTTTGCAGTCTGGAATAGTATTAACGGACTACTAGATTAGCTTCAGTATCACGGTTTTTACCAGCAGCAAGGGCAATCAATAACAATTCTGGAAAAGCCTAAGGTTTTTAAACGTGTTTGAAATGAACATTTGTTGTCGAAATGAACTGAAAACCAACTTCTCCTCCAAGATGGCTCGAAATAAAACAATACAAATTTTTTCAGAAGAAAACTTGTTCAAAGAGAAAGTTAGAATAAAGACAAAGAAAAATCGTGTTAAGGCTGCAAAAACATTTTCTGTTTTGTTCCAGAATTTACGCAATGATAACTTGGATATGCATGACTGGTTACAACCAGGCAACCATCTATATGACGTCACAAGCGGAAAGATCCCACATCACCCACCTCTCTACCGGGTTGGATTTCCTAATGATCCTTGTCTTTGTGACGTACACAATGCTTCCTTTGCCTCTGCACTGGGTGAGTCATGCTTGCATCGCTATGTTTATATATGTACACTGGGAGGATATTCTGTATATTCGTGGCATGTTTATTACATCTATTAAATATAATAATCTGACATGAAACCGCGGTTGTTAGTAATTCAGATTTAATGTCGGTGCTGTTATGAAATATTTAAAATACTTCTTTTGCTAGTTGAAAGCCGAACTAGAGGGTATGCCAGTGAGGAGGACACCCAGAGCCGTGTTAATTGGCCACGTATCTCCCGGCCGGGGGTGGGGGCACGGCTGTTTAGGGGCCCACTCATTATAGTCTGTTTAATGTGTTTTGGCTATTTCAAAAAGAAAAACCTTGCTACAACCGGCGATATTGAGCTTCAGAAGTGGAATAAGTGGAAAATTTTATTAGTAAAGTCTAGTTTTGCTGTTTGATGCACCGTCTTTCAAAATACTTGAAGACGGTGCAACAAACAATAACTGAAAGACCTGAATGAACTGGTTACATTATTTTAAAAAATGCAAAAGTTAGGCTTAAAGATTTTGTAGCAGTCTTCGGTTGCGTAACTTTTCAAATACTGGAATCCTAATGCTTACGCTTTGGTTCCACAAGTCCCTCACTTGAGACCTGCACATGATAACCTGACCCAAGGCCGGGCCGGCAAGTTTCTGGAAAGGAAGCTTCAGTGATGTCACTGTTGCTTGTTGGCCTTTGTGTGGCTGTAGCGCAATTAAGTGTTTCTTCTTTGACAATTATAGGATTGGGGAAGCAAACGTAGTTACATTTTAGTCATCAGACTTTTGAAATCTTGTCTAATAATCTTCGCAGGCGACATTTTGCTCCATCATCTCCACTGTTGCTGAGATTCTTGGTAGGTCACTGACGTATTACTTCGCCCTACAATCCCCTAAACCCCAGGTCAACATCACAGTTGTGACCAACAATACGTCATTACGGTGGGTCGACACGAATGAGCTCCCTTCGGACCTACCAGTGTTGGGGTATCACATTGGGGCGATTGCGACAATGGTGGTCTGTGTCCACATTGTTGGTCTCTGGACAAGCTTCCTCATGGAGAGGTCAAGGAGGGAGGCCTTTCTTGAGTCCAGACACTGCATCCGCGCTCGCATCCGAGTTGAAAGGGAGAACTACAATCAGGTACAAGTCTCTGTGTATATAGATGTATTTGTGCGTGTGTGTGTCTGTATTTTTTGTGTGTGTGTCCTTGTTTTTTGTTTGTATGTGTGTATGTTAAGTTTCTTTTAATCTGGGCACTCCTTCGACTTGTTGAGCACTATAACGTTACAACCCCACCAAGTGGGCGCTTCATACAACGACCTATCGTACCCTCTTTGTATTTATGGGAAATGAACGCATCTTGAATGTTGAAAGCAAATTGCCCGCTTCGTAAGTTTACGATGATGAACAGAGGTTAAACCATTCCACGGATAATTGCGTCGTGACTTTGCATTCGTTGGTTTCGATATACCGAGTTTATCAGGAAACAATCATTCGTTGCATCTTCTCGCCACTCGGTCCAGGTTGTTGTTGGTTCAATATTTTGCGAAAATGACTAACGATCGGTAGTTGCAACTTGGACGTCGCTGTGATGCATCAGATGGCCCACGCCTGACCTGAAATGCATGGTATGCTTCCGACTTCCTAAGTAAACAAATTGTAACGAATGCACGGCAACATGAAAAACGTTTGCAACTTATTTTTGGAATGAACCTTCTTCAACTTACAAGTAATCACTGAATCACTTTCCTACTTAGCGTGGTATCACTGCAGACTTACAAGGTTTCAAAACAATTTCCACGGCACATTTTTGGTAGGATGTTTTCTATAGAAAACGAAGCAGATTTAATGAGTGACAGGCACGGTGAAAAATTATATCTTGGTCAATGGTCATGCTTTTTTAAAAGAAACGTTTTGTTGTTTGTTCTATTTTGCAAATGGAAAGGTGGTTTGCAAGGTTAGGTTTAGGTGGCCCCCTTACTTGAGAAGATAAGTTTTTAATTTGCTGACTTTTCGGCATTTACGAGAATAGGATGGCCAGTTTCTACCCAATCTATCACACAATGGGTAAATGTGAACAATGTTTGTCAACTATCAGCTTCAGCTGGGAGTCGAACCAGGATCACATGATTGAATAGCGAGCGCTTTATCAGCTGCTCCATACGCAAGATCATAGGCCTCTAGTACTTGCAGGGTACAAGTTGCGGCCAATTACCTTGGGTATGTGTATATATTGATAGATGGAATGATGTACCACCAACCGTTTGCCTCATACTCAACTGGTTTGTTTGCTAGGAACGTCTCATCCTGTCAATCATTCCACGGTTCATTGCACTCCAGATGATCAATGACATATCCAACGAAGGGGCGTCTCCTACGGAGGGACCACATAGAAACTCCAGCTTTGCCAACCTCACCAAAGCTCATCAGAACCGAGTGTACATTAGAACCTACCAGAACGTCAGGTGAGGAGTGTATGAAAATATTTAGAACGAAACTTATGACGTCATCAATCTTGTTTCTCGGTGGTCTGGCGCGTCAAGGGCGTCATTGGTGAGTAACTTTCCAATAGCGCCGATTAACTTTCTCTGCGATTTGAAAAGGACAATGGTTAATCTTTTCGTTTTTGTATTGGATCAAAGAATCGTAATCGATGCTTGATCGACTTCTCAAATTGTGACGTAATTTGCGTGCGGTAGCCTTTCTCAAATCGCTGTTCGCATTTCAACAGAATTCCTCAAATCAACATTTTATACAAAATCTGATTTTCTTTGTGTTGCTGAGCAAGTTTTACTCTTGATGTGAGACGAAATGTCTGTTACTCATCCTCGAAACTTTGTCTTGTTCAGCATATTGTACGCGGATGTGAAAGGCTTCACGAAGCTGTCAACAATCCTCTCTCCTCAAGAACTTGTCTCAACTCTCAACGAGCTCTTTGCTCGGTTTGATGGGTGAGTTATGCAACAGACAAACAAATTCAAATAACTTTGTTTTGAAAATATAGGTACAATCATGGCCACCTAAAGATAGTGGCCATGGTACAATACAGGTGGCCATGGTACAATACAGGTGGCCATGGTACAATACAGGTGGCCATGGTACAATACAGGTGGCCATGGTACAATACAGGTGGTCATGGTACAATACATACCAACAATACAAGCACAGCATAGCCTACAGGCAACGAGGTAATTGCGGTAATTTTGATTTCTAGCAGTAAAGTAATTTTGTAGTTGCGTTGTTTATGTTGTTTGTTAATTGAGAATGCAAACTAAAGTTTTTATTACCGTGACACACAGTCAAACCTTCCACATAGCAAAACCTGTCATTTTTACATTGACTCAAAGTCTGCATTGATTCAACGTCTGCAGACGTTACAAAAATGACAGATTTTGCTGTCTGGCTTCTTGCCGGTACCATTGGACTATGATTTACTCGTCCTTCCCAGGCTAGCCCAAAGGCACGATTGTTTGCGGATAAAGATCCTGGGGGATTGTTATTATTGCGTATGCGGGATACCGGAGCCACGTCAGGACCATGCGCACTCATGCGTGGAGATGGCCTTGGGAATGATCGAAACGATCAAACAAGTCCGGAACCTTCACAAGAGCGACCTGGACATGAGGATTGGTGAGAGAGTGTGGTCGTGGTTGGTTTCAAAACTGTAGAAAAGCATTTTTTTTTAAAGAATAATGTTTGTGACCAACTTTTGATCGTTATATAGACGATATTTATTAATGGAATTATCATGGCTTGCTTAACTTTTAGAGCTCCATTAGTAAAGAACGCTTTGCTCTGTCACTAAGGCAGTGGTTTTCAACCTTTTTGGTGGAACGGAACCCGATGAAACATTTCAAAAGCTCGAGGAACCCTTGTTCAATGATTTAGTTGCCTTATGCAAAATACATCGTTTGATTAATAAAATTAAATTAAAAATACTCATGTTCAGATTTATTTATATACAAAACATGTTGACGAAATTTGGCGGAAAAGCAGAAAGTTAAAAGTAATCGCACCACAAGAAAACAACGAAAATTCGGGATCGCAGCGAACGTGTTAAAGTGTAGCAAATTTATTAATAGTGGCAAACCTAATCAATATTTGATTATATTTAAACAATATGCATGTAATAATAAAATAGACTCTCGGATTTGAATGTAAACTTGCGGAACCCCTAGACGTACTGGCGGAACCTTAGGGTTCCGCGGAACCCTGGTTGAAAACCACTGCACTAAGGTAAGAGCAAGCAAAAACAGGTCGATACTGTCAAGAAACATGATTTTCGGGCTGAACTAATTCCAGTCATTTCAATATTGACGTCAAAACGTCTCATGTCTCATTTTCTGTTTCAATGCTGCTGTTTTAAGTTCTGGTTGAGGATATTTCTAACGATGTCGTAGCAGTTACGTAATTATGATGACGTGCAATACCTCACACAGGTATCCACACGGGGTCAGTTATGTGCGGGGTCATAGGTCACCACAAGTGGCAGTTTGACGTTTGGTCACGTGACGTCGACTTGGCCAATCACATGGAAGCTGGAGGCGTACCTGGACGTGTACACATCTCTGCCGCTACCTACCGGTTTCTTGGAAATGACTTTGAAGTAAAAAGTTCCCTTGTAGATTTGTGTGAAGTATTAGAAATACCTGCCTGAGCCTTGAATTATGCGTAGGGTTTAGCAAATGGATTTGATAACAAATTATTGTGATTGTTGTTTGTTTGTTGGTCATAGCCAAACTTCACAATTTGCCCAAACAATATAGTGCTCGTGAACATCAAGTCTTGTGCTACATTGTTACATTTGATGCATTAGTGCCGAGATATGTTTTTTCTTTTGTTGGAAGATGCGAATCGTCGTCAAACTTTATTGTTGACTCCCTGGTGAGGCCTGACTGCTATCGTAAATCGAACTATGTCTTCATTACAATAAGACTAAGCAGTAAGCATGCTGTTACTTAGCCTTGGTAGCTGCCATAGCACAAAGATATCAACAGTCATTGTTTGTTAACATTAAATCTTACGGGTTGGTTGTATGTACAAAATAATCTTGTAATTTCATTCAATTACTTTTACGCCGCAGCTGCGTGTATACTACTGTAACCTATGCTTTGATTTTTGTATTTTTCTCTTTTTGCGTGATTTAAATATGGACATTTTGTCTGATGCAAATAAAAAAATAAAAGAGACAAAAGTTTTTATTCGCTTTATTTTTTCAGTGTAATAACCATTGCTTCTCGGTAGGTGGAGCCAGGACATGGCGGGGAGCGGTCCAATTATTTACGTGAGCGAAACGTTACTACCTACCTCATCAAGGATAGACGGAAAACAACGGAACCTGATCTTTCCAAGGTGAGTTCGCTGCTGCACCGATGAGAATTTATTGATGATTGGCAGCACAATTGCTCCAATCCGCGTTTTATCGCTTCTACTTTTTCTAGACTTCTTCTATGTTTGTCATATATTGTTTTTTTGTTGTGATGGTCAGAAATAAAAATAAACTGAACTGAACTGATCGCTAAAAACGATTAAAAGAGATTTTACGAAAAAACGATTCCACGATCATTGCAACATGCTTTTATGTCATTATTTTCGATTGTAGAACAACAGACGATCTGATCCCATGTCCTCTCCTCTCAATCAAAGGCTAGTCATGTTGAAGACTGGTGAGACATCTAGCGGTTGCAAAATTTCAGGAGATCTTTCCCAGAACCCACGACCGAAGGTTGCAAATGGCTTCCCTCAAAGCGGTAGGAGATTGCTATGCATCAAATATAGTATGGCTAAAGTTGATCTTTCAAGCTTAAGGAAACACTGTTGTTGTTGTTGTTGTTTTCGTGTCAATGCTTACGTCCGATGGTGGAAGATTTACTTTAAGTGGACAGGAATGCAAGGAAGCCAATTGTCACAATTAATATGCGTAGCTTGGGCGGCAGGCTGCGTTCATGTTCTAGAATAAGTGAGCTATTTTGTTGTGTAATTCTGTTGTGGTGTTTCGACGATTACTGACCGATAGTTACCTTTAGTTACGCAATTTGTTATTGTGGAATCTGCTTCTGGAAAGTTTTTGTGAACGTGAAAGTATGGAAACTTCTCTAACTTGTTGACCAGAAGAATGAGTTTTTATGATCTAATATTACCCTAATCTCTGGAAGCTTCTGGTCCAAGAAAACCTGTAAACAATAGTCGCGAGATTTGATTTCTTTTATTAGAGTTGAGTTGAGAATTGTTTATTGTGGGGATTAGAAGTTATAATAAAAAGTATATTGAAGACGATTGTAAGTTCCAGCCGATATTGAATAGTTTGTAAAGTGAAAGTTATTGCCAATTGTAAAGTAGCTGTTTGCCAGTAGTTGTGTACATTTATTTTTAAATTGACGAAGACGTTTGCTGTTCAGAATTTGATTTCTTTATGTGCTGGAAGCGGTGAACCATTTGTCAGATTAAGAATTTTCATCTATCATCTCACAAATAAAACTATTCAACCATTTATTTGATTGTTATACTTCGATTATCCCAATAAACTACGTCATCAATCGCACCAGTCTCTACGTGTAAGAACTGAAAAGAATTGCACCAACCTTCGTGTCCACCTTCAGGAACGCCTTTGAGTGTCGTATCCTGCCTACGACACAGCCACATGCTCTTGAGCGGTGTCGAACCAGCGCTCCTTCGATTGCCGAACCGGTGGTCTCACTATTCGGCTATACAGCCGACAGGGAAACACTGCACACAAGTAATGCGCAATAGGTTGTTCATCTCAGTGCAGATTTGAGACAGTAATTGTGTTGACATCAGCTCAAACAACCCACGTTGAACCTGGTGTAGACCTAATGACTGTTTGTATACGTCACTATTACGTTGCGATAAATTATAACTCATAGTGTTCCTTTTTTTATTACTGATGTTTTATTACTTGTGTAATAACTTGCAATCTTGCTTTTGTTTGTCCATGCATGTTAGGTGATTCCCCATCTTTAATTGCAACCAAGCATACTGGACTTCCGGAAAAACTAGGAAAGCAGATTTCCCACTCACAACGCGTGAGAAAATGGATTGCAGGGCTGAATACTAGGAGCAACTCTGTAGATTGTATTGGTGCCAGGGATGGGGAACTCCCTGCAGGTGAGGGGGTTATTGTAGTTTCAAATCATACACAATAGCCACAAGGAATCGTTTGTAGAATACTACTTCGCTGTTTTTCCAAATAAAATGTCCCCAAAAACTCTTCATTTTATGTCAGTTAGTGACGTCTAAGTATCTGTGACGTAGTTTATGGATGCCGCGATGTGTTGACGTCATCGTTTGTGTCTCAGTAAGTCACTCCCGTGTAAGTCGTAGACAAGGTTAAACTATTATGGACCATGCAATGCATTCAACTGTGATGCATAAGTAGCCACCTTCCATGTGCTCAATGGCATCTCAAAGACGAATGTTTACATGTGTTTATGACGTAACAGATATTGAATCCTCTTCGCATCGACAATCCTCCGAAATCGGGATGGAAAACTCCGAGGTCTTCGAGCCCGACTCTGCGTACAATACCCCACAAGCTTCTGGGTTCATCACTCGAAAACCGGCTTGGGAGACATCGGGAAATTCAGAGGACATGCGCCAGAAAAAGAGTTCCCGAAGGCGGCGAAAGCGTACAAATGTTTCCGATAACGGATGGAGACCTGAAATTCCTTTTCAAAACATTCTTCACACTCCAAATTTTAAAATAAGAAAGTTCAAGGTAATCCAAAGTTCGCGCGGTAACTATTCATTCCTAGGTTACCAAGTAGCGGAATGTGCGACTCAGTTACACTTGACGCGACAAAACTTTATAAATGATTCAAGAAAAAAGATGTTTGCGCAAGCGATCTCACTTTTAGAGTAGTTTTCTCAAGCAAAATGCCACATTGTTTAAATGAGCTACGTCCAGATCTTTATGTCCAACCATTCATGCTCCTAAACTAATTTCTTATATCGCCCAACATGGTCGGACACGCGATGTGTAGAATCCGGTGCAACTTGTACTTCCAGCAAGACAGGTGTTGTGTGCAGGGCATCCGCTGAATAAGTTTTTGTCGCCATTTTCACAGAAAATATCATTTTGGTATTTAACGAACGCAGAATCTTCGAAGGCACGAAAGGTCTACCTCTTTGTTGCCACGTAACCTGACCGTGTCCCTACCTCGCCGGAACAGTTATGACGAAATAAACGCGCGATTAGAACAAAGCGTCGTCTATCACAACTCCAACCTCAAGCAACACGTCAGAGGTGAGGACAACCGGATGGAAATAAATTGAGGAAAGTTTTATTTTCACACTGAAAAAGTGTTATGACATTTTAAGGTTCTTGCAAAGGATTCGAACCCCCGACACAGGTCTGACCACAGAGTTTATGGTTAATGTTCTCAACTCGGGTAAATTTACTCTTTGAGGTAAACTCTACCATCAAGGGGGTAAATTGTCTAAAATTAATCTCTGATCTGAAAATTGCAAGTAAAACCTTTCTGTAGCAGCCATCTTCTTCCAGATCGACAAATAACCTCTAAACGTCTCAGTTGCATTTGTTGAGGGTCGAACCATCGCCTCTAGCCCGTGATTAATTTGTTTAGTTTTAATTTATTTGTTTGTTGTTTATCAGTCAAACCATCGATATAAACTTCACGCCGACCTTCACTTACTGTGGAATTTCACTTTTATCAATTTTAGGATTTTCCTTGCGCTTTCAAGATGCAGGATTGGAAAAGAAGTATTTCATCCTCCGCGATGAAGTTTTTAAATCCAGCTTCATCCTCTCTTCCATCCTCATGATCTCACTTATCATCATTCAGTTTCTCATCTTGCCAACCATGTAAGTTTCCTTCAGTTCGTTTTCAAGACTCCATGGTTTTGCTCTGACTTTATTATTCATCGTTTTGTTTTATTGAATCATAGATTATCCAACAAATTATTTCTCCTCGTATATTGTTCTTGAATTTCAAATGTCGCCTGACGTGTTCACCAATCGCGGTCTTGTTCAAAATCTTTCAAACAATATTGGTTGCATGCTCTATTGCGTAAAGCAACCGATAGCGTTGGAAAAATGCTTATTATGACATGTCCATGACGTGTTCGTGAGGTGTTGCTTACGTGCTCACGTTTTTCAGATACGTGCAGTTTGGAATCAATGTCTTTCTATACACCCTTATTTTTGTCGTCACAATGGCGGAGGAATACCAATCGCTTCCCAAGCATCTTCGTCTCATCAGCTGCTACATCCAGGAGGTCCAGTGGCTGCGCTATGGAATCATGTTCGTCGTCGTCGGTATGAACCTGGGAACTGCCATAGCTTCAATGGTGAGGATAGAGATCGGTGGAACTTGCATCGCGATTTCGTGCGGTGGGCGCATAAACAACCCAGGGATAACTGTTTTTGGTTTTCATCTCCCCCTTACTCTCACCCTCATAGCAATGGGGTGATCAATACTGGGGTTCAAGATCTATTGATAATTTTCCTCGCACATAAGTTGACCGTTACTTGAGCTACCAATGGTATTTAGTTAGTGATACGATTTGATTGGTTATCTTGCTTTAATGTATGACAATTGACAATAGTTGCTTGGGGAAGGCCAAAGAAAATACATTAACTTCATTTAGATTGTTGCTGAGAAATATCTAGTTGCACCAATCCTGGATAACAAGGATGTGGAATGCTGGAAAGCAGAGTGTTGATTTCTGGGGCAGTGAAATATCGTTCCAGATTTAACTTTGTACTAGGATCGGATGCTACCAATCGAGTCATTTGCAGAGTGTGATGACCTGTTTTGTTTTGATTGGTTTTAGATTAGCTGCTCTTGGATACCCACGTCACAATCCAACTACGACAGCGTCAGTGTGACGTGTGAAAATGTGATGTGTGAAAATGGCTCAAGTATCTCAAACACAATTGTGTATTATCATGTGGCACAAAATTCCATATGCAATTATTCAATGGTAAGTATTGCTGAGCTTGGCTAGAAATGTTGTTTAAATTCTTGTCTCAGACGGATATAAAAAACGTAGGATATGTTACCATTATTACATCACACGTGCAGTAATCTAGAATTTACTTTTTGAAACATTTGTCTTTTGGGGCAGTCTAAATTGTGACCTAATTTTTGTAGCATGTTTTAGCGATAGATATTGCAGTTGTAGTGACATTCAAGATGTTTGGATTACTCGAATGAAGCCGGCAGAAGGTAAAGAAGGTAATCGGATCCACCGGCATGCATGGCCTTGAGTACCTCGCCAATACACAACCAGATGCGTGCAATAAGTGTCAAATCAACCACCTTGCTAAACGTTATGTGGCTGTTGTCACTACCTGACCGTACAGTTGGAGTACTGACCAGAAGTTAAAAACTACTGCAGTCTTTCTTTGCATTGCTAACCATGGTTGTGGTTTGAACTATTGATTTTTACAAAAGCATTAGATTTTTTCTTTTTCATTGACGAAACTCAAGTGCTTTCTTCCAAGCACTGGTAACTTCAATTTTTTTGTCTTACTTTGTTTTTATCTGTTTACAGTTTTTCTTTTTAAACGGCGTGTTGTCCGTGTTGACCTGCGCCGTGTTCCTCCGCGTCCATAATTCTCTCAAGCTCTTTGCTTTGATCATGGTCTGTGTGGTCTACACCGGTTTGATGTTCGGAGGATTGAACTTCATCTTTATCGAGAATGCTCGGAGAGTTGCAGTAGAAAAAGACCCATGCAGCTGCAGGTGTGTATGGCGTAAGGTGGCTTTTGCACGTCATAACGACAAGCGGCGTTTAATGTCGTTTGTGCTGCGTTCCACAATCAATATGCGTTCACTTCTACACGCGAAACTTCTGATTTATTTCAGACAAGAATTAGAAATCAGTATTTTCGCTTTCAAATGGACAGAATATTACAAGTTGAAACTGTTCTTTGCGAAAGTGATTCGAGACATGTGGTTAATAAACGAACCGTCACTCATTTTATATTGATCTTAAAAACGTTTAAACTTGAAAGTGAAAACAAATTCTCCATTGCAGTACACTTGAAGGTACGCTTTAGATTTTTCTGTAGATCAATTTTCACAATAATTTTCACAATAATTTTTTCAATCATTGTTTGAAAAGAAGCGTCATTGTGTCTCTAGCACGGCAGAAGGGGTGTGGGTGGGCGTGGCGGCAGAAGCGGCCATCCTTTATTTGTTCTCTGCTATCCTCTACTACCAGGGCAGGAGAGTGGAGTATACGACTAAGTTGGATTTCATAAGGAAAGTCCAGGTATGTTTGTAATGTTGTCCACAATATCCCCCTATAAATAAATCGCTTATGACGTCATAATCACGATACTAGCTCAGTTGTTACGCGCTCGACTCAAGATCACGCGGCGCTGGTTCGACTCTCTGGGTGTGCTCTTGAGCAACGCATTTCAAGCACTGCTCTCCAATCAGCGTCACTTAGTGAATGGAATAATTCCCCGGCAACAAGACTTCAACAATCGGAAAACTTCACTCTGTCAATCTCGGTAACCGGCCCTACGTCAAGAGCCTCTGCAAGTATGCGAAACTACCAGGAATAACCTATCAAGGCTGTGTCAGTCTGAGGATAAAGATTCAAAACCAAACCAACCAAAACATCTCGATTTCAATTTGATTACTTCACAGAACACATTTTTATTCTGTTTTTACTTTGCTTCCTCAAACAAAACTTGTCGTTTATCGCATAGTCGATTGAGAAAGATGCAAAGGTCTGTTTTGTTTTTTTATTTGAAAACTATTCATTTTAAAGATTGGTGCAAATTCAACTTTATCCCATTCAGGCTCAGGAGGAGGTGAATGGGATGTTGAGCCTCCAAGGACATAACTACCAGTTGCTACGCAACATCCTCCCTGATCACGTGGCTCATCACTTCCTGGGGAAGAACAAAAACCATGAGGTTTGTTTCGTCACAATGACGTCGATATTCACTAGGTTTTATTGCAAACGTCATCAATGAACGCCGGAACTCGTTGTTGACAAGATAATTGTAAAATCCCGGCCAACTTCATTCTTATACTTTGTGACTTTTGTTGGAGCTCAAATGGCAAAAAAGCATCGTTCCTGGTTGACCTGTTTTACCTGGTAAAAGGTAAAGGTGGTCCCATACTTGATCCAAGCATCGGGGGATGAGAAGATAAGGTTCTCATTATACTAAGCCATCGGCACTAACAAGAGTAGGGTGGCCAGTTCCTTACTCTCATCCGCCTTTCCTTCAGCAACTACGCCCACCCAATTTATTACACCCTGGGTAGAGGTGAGCGGTGTTTTCAACAACCAGCTGAAGCCGGGATTAAACCAGGTTTGCATAACTGGAAAGCCAACGCCGTATCTGGTGCGCCATTCCACCGCATTTAACTGGTATGGAAGCAAATCTCTAATTATGTTACTGGGGACACAGTCTGTACTTTCAATTTGATCAAAATTCTACCTACAGTACATCATCGTAAGCAGGGGACTCAGCTTGATGAAATATTATCTTCCAGGAATTGTACTCTCAAGGTCATTCTTGTGTTGGAATCATGTTTGCATCCATCGTCAACTTCTCGGACTACTTCCTCCAAATGGAAGAGATTGAGCAAGGAGAAAAGTGTCTCAAACTCCTCAATGAAATAATCTTCGATATTGATAATGTGAGTTTCAAGCGACATTTTAAACGTTTCTCGTAGATTCAGTGACTGCCCAAGTGCATGCATTGTAGGGCAATATAGAAAAGATTTTCTTTGTGACGAAACAAGCACATGATTGTTTTATTGATCATCCTTCTTCCCACAGCTGATCAGTCAGGAGAGGTTTCTTTGTCTTGAGAAGATCAAAACAATCGGGAGTACGTACATGGCAGCATCCGGATTAACTCCTCACAATGCATCCAAATCAACACCATGTGGAAGCGAGGAAGAGCCATCACCATCTTCTTCTTCATCATCATCCTATCCTGATCCCACTATGACCTCACAAAACAACAGCAGAAAACGGTGAGTTCACAAAGAAGTGGGAGCGTCCGCCAAGCGTGTCTTTGTTTTGTCATTTTTAGTTTATCTGGGGCCGAAGTCCTTTCTTTGCTATCTTTAGAGCAACCAGTTTAACAAGAGGTTGAAAAGAAATAACACTTAGTCACGATGCTTTTGTCAATCACTTGATGAGCAGTGCTGGCCCAAGTTTTTATTCAATGACTATTAGGCGTCTGATTAGAAAACCAGAAAAAATTGAAGTTATGCCAAGGCTTGAAACCAAATCTTTTTAATTTAACATAGAGTTGATCTTGGTATTATTTCAACCATAGGAAGAGGAAAGCCTCATATTTCTTGTTGTATTTTTTTCTGAGTACCTTTCCTTCGGCAATTTGCTAATTAGTAACTGTTTGTTTTCTGGACCAGATATCTACAAAAGACCCTGAATATAAATTGTAGTAGCCTGATTGTTTTTAGAAAACATCATTGATAGAATGTGACGTAATTGACTGGTAGTGTGCGGGTGTGTGGTCCAACGTCCAAGTCCTCAATACGAGTTATAGATCATCGCCTGTAGCTGAACATTGCATGGTTTAATATAGTGATGCCCAAACTGCGACACGTGGAAGACTGTCTGTGGTCCTCGCCTGCGCTCTAGAATATACGATCTTACAGCTTAAGCCGAATTTCAAGAAGGAAAAAATGAGTAAAAATTTTAATGCGGCCAACAAGACTCGCGAAAAGAGAAATGTGGCAAGCGACTAAAAAACCTTTGATCACCCCTGGTTTAAGTTAAATGGTGTCCTGTCCCTGTTGACAATAATTTGTTCAGGGATTCGACAAAAATCTCCCAGGAACCGGAATCCTTGACTCCTCGTGACGTCAGCCATCTTTGTATGCTCGCGCATCTCTCGCTGCTCTTGCAGCGCGTCATTGATGACATCAACGCTCATTCGTCGAAGCAATTCAAGCTGCGCATTGGTGAGATCACTGTGACGTGTTTCTGTCGTCATCAACGTTTGTCGATTGTTTCTTTTTTTACTTTTGAAATGTTTTTACTTCACAAATGTACACTTTGTTTGAATTGTCATTTGTTGGCGCAGGGATGGCGTATGGACCGGTTGTCTCTGGGGTGATTGGAGCAAAGAAGCCTCAATATGATATCTGGGGCAAGGCAGTCAACCTTGCCAGTAGAATGGACAGCACTGGACTTCCAAACACGATCCAGGTAAGACCAAGCAAGGCGGCGATGTCGGTTGAATATCGCGCTTTCTTTAGTAAAAGTTGTGACTCACAAGTCCGAAGTTTTCAATATCAACTTGTGCTTTTTGTTAAGTTGATTGTCAAGTTTGTTGTTGCGATCCAATTCGAAGTGAATTGTGACGTCAATCCTCATCAGAAGAAATGAGTTACCACAGCCCGGTCATTGTTTTGGTTCGCAACGCATCTGTGGAGCGGGGCAGAGCGATCATAGTTTCAACTCCAAGAATTTTTTGTTTCAGGTCCCTGAGGATTTGTACCTGGTCTTGAAAGAAAGGGGATTTACCTTCAAGTATCGGGATGAGACGTGGGTGAAAGGGATCGGGAAGATTCGAACCTACTTTTTGACCGGATGCACTGAGGAGGCGGCGAGGAGGGTTGGAATCGAACGCGCGATGTCTGCTCTTGGAACTGTCGTTGGAGCGGATGGTGGTCTTGTCTTAGGGGAAGCACCATCCAAAACAGGACATCATTCTCTAGCGCACGTGGTGTTCAGCATGGTTCAAGCAGCAAACCGGCAGAGGCGCTACGGAGATGCGGTTGAGAACGACCAACACGATAAAGATTCCAATGTCTAATCACGTGGTTTCCAACGCATGCAATGGTTACATCATAAGCAGCTACACGATACTTTCTGACCCCAAACACAATTCCTTCCTACTCTTGCCATAACTGTGCGCAGATGTGCCTCTGAATGCTTCATTCTGCTACTCATCATTCTTCAATACGAAGCAAGCAGAGAAACATCTTTAAATAAAGATGCTACGCTTCAAATTAACCAAGAAACAACTTGTTATGAAGAAGATGCTTTCCGATGTAAATCTGAGATTCGAATGATCGTAATTCGGTCAGAGAGGAATTTTATAAGATGAATATGTGGTATCTTGATCAGCGACGCATTCCAAAGTTTTCTGTCATGACCCTTTCAATTTAACCACGTGACCAATACACGTCACGTTATTATTGGTAAGTTCAGATTCTGGAGTCAACAGCGCCAATAGTGGCGCATGACAGCTCCTTTTTTTCCAATCATAAACTGAAGTTTGCACTTTACTCTGAACGCATGATGACGCAGTTGTGCTTTACATGGCTTCCATAGAACAAACACATTGTGCCATTGATGACAAGTTTATCGTTGCATCGAAGCTTTGTCAATTGAATCGATTTAAAGTTTTATTCAACGTCACACTGGAATCGCGTTCTTTGTAAGCGAAATGTGAATGAACCATAGTGGCACGGCGATTCGTGATAATGCAGTTTGCTTCAAGTGCAATAAATCTTGATCACTGTGACGTCATTGTGCTGTACGTTTCATAATGTGGTATAGAGGTTGCGTGTTGATCACTGAACCATTTGAATGTGGTATCTCCACAGTAGACTGGTCATTAGAGTATCTCACGCAGGTTGTTTAATGTTTACTGTTTAGTTTCAACTCCGAACTGGAAAGTTTGCTAGCAACGCAAATCCTCAAACAATAACTTTTTATGGAAAGGAAATTTTGGCAAAATGAAGCTTAGTTGTGCAATACGTGAAATAACGAGATGTGGGCGGATTTAGCGAATGGTTTTGGAGGGAAGCGATATTCAACAAAACACGATGGTTTGTAGGCCTAGATTAATCCAAACATGCAATATACGGTTACCTTACAGATTGTACGCTTTCACAGACCTACTTATCCGAGCCATCGTTAATAGTGTAATAAGAATAAAGTAATTCTGTATTCTGCGTTCATTGTGAGAACTTGTAGTAGGACACTGCAACACTGTGAGGAAAAAAAGAGTGCGGTTTACGAAAACGAGAAAATGAAATGAGAGACTAACATTTTAGAAAGAGAAGAAGAAGCAGCAAGGAAACAAAACATTTTCTTCTTCACCACTGATGCTTCTCTTTCTCCTTATTTAAGTCGATGGTCATTTTCTAGTGTTTAGCCTACCCTGCGATGATAGGATACAACACAACTAGAAGCTGCGAAGCGACATTAGTCAACGGGTCAGCTGCTTTCATTACGTCAAGAATCTTTGCAGAGACACAGTGGCGTGCTCTGGAGCGGTGTCGAACCGATGCCGAGCGTAGTGCAGACGTTCTCACCACTCGGGTAGCGTACTGTTGTGTAGCTTCATCGGTATGAAATATAAATATCACACAAATAAACTCGTCATCAGAGCAGATCGCCTTAGTGTAGGATTGTAATGCTTCACCATATGGAACGAGTTGGAATCCCTCAACTTACAACCTTCAAAACTGAACTGAAAGGTGGACAAAGAGAAATATAAACAAGAGCTTCGCGAATCACGCCAGAAGCCAACACGTCGACTGTGCACAGATTACGCAAGATCAATTAAACACAACCAATCAGAAGAGAAAATCAGAAGTTCTACAACATACCGCATGCTACATTTTTCAGAAACATCTCAATAGGAGATAATTTTAAGAAATGGGTTAAATCCTGGGCAATTGGCAAGTTGTCCGCCCTGATAGCTCAGTTGGTTAGCGCGTGACTTCGTGAACAAAGAATCTTCAAGATCAAGCGGCGCTGGTTCGACTCTCGGGGTGTGAGCTTGAGCAACGCATTTCAGGACTGCTCTCAATTCCGCGGCACCTAGTGAATGGAATAATTTCCCACCAAAAAAAACTTCAACAATCGGAAATTTCACTCTGTCAATCTCGGTAACCAGCCCTGTGTCAAAAGCCTCTACAAGTATGCGAAACTGCCAGGATTAACTTATCAAGGCTTTGTCAGTCCGAGGATAAACATTCAAAACCAACCAGGAAAAAGGCTGGAGTGACACAGCGCACATTATCATCCTCGAGCGTCTAACAACCGTCACCATTGGTCACAGCGGTAAACCATAATCTCTTCGTGGGAAAAGTGTAACATAAGATTCCGGATCCGTTCGTCTGTATGTAATGACCGAAAGAAACACTCTTCTGAAAACGTCTATTCGAGAATTGTATTTCTGTAAAAATAGCCACTGGCTGTCGAAACTGGGACGTAACACCGTACGCCACTAAAACTTGTCACTACAAAACAAATTACTTGGATAAAGACGGAAATTTCGACCAGCTGGCAAGCACGAAGCAAAACAGTTAAATATGCGACCAACCTTCAAGCAACCATTTTAAGAATAACGAGAATACATTGCAATATCTCAAACGCACGTAGGCAGCTACTGTGACGTAATAATGATAAGCAATGATAAGCTATTCAAGCAGCTGTTCAAGTTTAGCTTACACCTGTTCAAGTAATTAAAGATTTAACGATGATGTATTGTTATGCTGCAGCTGCAATGTTTTACAGGTCTTGCAAGCGATAGTGCAATTTGCTCATTTTTTTGAAATATTCCTATACGTAATACGCTAAGATTCAGTAGACCTGAACGGTTTTACATGACGTTTGATTTGGTGAACAATTGTCTGGAACAACCATTTGTTACGTATCAGACAATTGGCTAGACTGTGCTCCGTCATCAATGTGTTGCAAGATTTCGCGATAATAATGGAGCAGTGACAAGCTATTAACTTTGTTACAATTGCTGCTGATTTGGAGGGCAGCCACTTCGTGTAATGCACTGAATGGACAGATCATTGTTAGTTGATGGGCTGGACAATGCACAGGCCACTTCTTGTTCTGGGTTCGATTCCTAGTCGAACCAAAGCATCGATGGTGTTATTTCGAGCGTGAGAGGCAAGAATAAGTGGTCATTGTGACAATTAACAACAACAAAAGAGAAAATGAAAATAAACAATACACAGGAAAAGAGTTCACTTTTGTAAAATGAAAAAAATATTCAGTCAGATGGGAAATTCCCTATCTACAGTTGAAAATAAACAAAACGTTAAATAATTTTGTAGTTTAGCGTGAGGAGGTCTGGTAGTTAAGTGTTTGCGTGGATACGTTAAAGCTGTTTCTAATCAGATCTTGTCCAATATCAAATTCCAAATCAAGGTTGTGACTGCTTGCAATAGTTTGCAGCTTCAAAAACATAGTTTTTGCTGTGCAATTGAAGACATCATGACTGAACTTCTTCCCAATTTTTCTTTTGTTTCCTCATCACCGCAACAAGGCTCAACAAACTTTTCCCCTTTTCAACAAGATCCAACCAATCTCTTCTTGTCTCAACAAGACCCAACCACCCCATCCCTTTATTTACAAGATCCAGCCACATTCTCTCCTTCCAAACAAGGCCCAAGCAACTTTCCCTCTCATCTACAAGGCTCAACCAACTTCCCCTCTCATCTACAAGGCCCAACCAACTTCCCCTCTCAGCAACATAGCCCAACTAACTTCCCCTCTCAGCAACAAGGCCCAACCAACTTCCCCTCTCATCTACAAGGCCCAACCAACCAACTCCCTCATCCACAAGATCCAAGCACCGCTACCAACATCTCAACGTGTGATGCGCCTCAGGAATTCCAATATGAAAAAATAATTCGGCGACTGGCGGTGAGAAGGCTGTGTAGGATTGTTACGTCAACAACTCAACATATTGTGTGACCAGTTGTTTGGTTTATAATTATTGTTGCTACAATTAATGCTTTTGGTAGTAGAGTTCGATTCCAGGTCGGGTAATAGCAAAGTTTTAATAACTTAACTGCTAATGATCATGTCTTTCCTTGGGAGAAGCACTAAGAGAAAGTGGGATAATAATGTGTTCACTATCGTGATCCCAGACATCACATCAAACGTTTTTTGCAAATCAGTCGTTTATTACGCGGATTCAACGTGTGCAGACGTTGAATCCGCGTAATAAACGACTGATTTGCTGTCTGGGATTAGCCTGTGACACAAAAAGTGCAAAGTTTGAAAAGAAGCAGCAAAGAATTTAGTGTCTTGTTGATTACAATGAAAGGAAACGGAATAACGAGACGCTGCAAAAAAACAACAGGGAGAACAAAATTTCAATCTCACAACATCCGTAGCTGCATTTTTTGTTCTAAAAAATGCTTTCAGCAATAAGAGATTTTTATATACTGATGAATAGAATAATTATTATGTCTTTACTTACTATCTTCCTCCAACCAACAATAATAACTTTAATCATTAAAGTTCTTTCCAGATTGCTGAGCTTGTCCTCGGTAGCTTGTGCATGTTGATTGGCGTCATTCTGATGTCGATCACTGTCTTCTCGATCGGGGAAGGGCTCTGGTGCGGGGTCTGGGTAAGTCAATGTAGAAAGATTGAGCAAAATTAATTTTCAAATTTCTTTAATTTGGAATTAGGCTTAAGACAAACCATACACATATCTTGCTAACAAAACGAGCATCCATTGCAGATCATGATTGCTGGGACTATTGGAATGTTTACTCGAAGCACTGAGTTCAGAATGTGCCTGGTAAGATGTGGTGGTTTTAATGATAGGCTTTGTATCGGTAGACTAAGCCATGGACTTCTAAATAGTAGAATCTGGACTGGAAACGCAGTGGACAACAGTAGGCCAAACAGTTGGTACAACAGTTGGCCAACAGTGGGCCAACAGGGTTAGTTACTTGGCTGTTGGCCCACTGTTGGCCAACCGTTGTACCAACTGTTTGGCCTCATGTTGGTCACTGCGTGTCCAGTCCAGGTGCTACTATTTAGAAGTCCATGGCTTAGTCTCCATGTTATCCAACAAATAAAAACTTAATTAGATGCATTTGTGTTTTATCCATGAAAGTTATCGCTTTTCCGAATGAGATCGGTAATATTACTTTAGGGTTGCTTGTAAAACTATCTCGTTGACTAATAGATTCTTTTGTCGTATCAAAGCTTACACTTTGCAGTTGATGATTTGGATTAAGTGGACAAAAAGGTAAAGAAAAATACGTTTGAAGATATAACTTCTTTCTCTTCCCGTGCAGCTAAACAACCTGCAGTTTTTACATAGAGATCAATTACTGAACGTCCAAATTTTTGTTTTTCTTTCATACTATTCCAACTGTTTCAGATCAACTGCCATGTTGCCTTTGGAATCATTGCAGCATTGGCCTGTGCTGTCCAGTTCGGGATATCTGTTGAATTGATCGTTTTCTACGCAATCTTTCTATCGGTAATCGTCAACAACCTTAACATTACAATCATTAGAGTTGACAGGGGGCCCATGGGGTACTTTCTAACAGGGGAGTACAGAATAAATTTAGGTGCCTGAAACCTTTCCATTATGTTCAACTATTATCTTGCAAGATCTCCACCATGTGATGGAACATGTTTGGACATCTTCTGAGACTTCACCAAGACTCACCTCCCCAGAAAGCCCTTGAATTTGCGATAATTGGCAGCAAAAAGTACCAAGGCCGAACCGGACGTCACCGTACCAATTTATTACAACTGCTGAGATCTGACATCAGAAAAGCTGGCCTAGGATCCCTGCTCAGCACACCACATCTCCATCGATTGCAAAACATCGCAAAGGACAAAACAGAATGGAGATCCTATCAACCTTGTTGAAAGACTGATCGAAGCCAGCGGCTGTCAAACGATTTGGCTACACCGGCGGCGGAGACAGTTACAATAATAAACCTTTCCAAGGATATCAAAAAGTTCACAAATGTTTCTTACATTTTTGCTGCAGTGCACTTGTTTAGCGGTGTCTTTGAGGGCCTTGGAGTAACATTGTTGGTAGGTTACCGGGCTCAATGTAATTTCTTAAAATGCCTGATTAGGCTACAATAGATTTGTGGAAGTCTTAACCAACCCACTCACTGAATGGTTACATGTCCAAGGGCGCTGGAACGATTTTTGACTGGAGGGCAGGATTATGAAAAAAGGGCAGTTTTGTTGCTGAAAGGCCAATTTTTTTAAAGTTTTAAGATAATATATAGCGATAATTCTCATCTATCAGCTCATTATCGAGTAATGATACAAGCAATGTACAAGGGTAAATTTTCTTTCAATTTATGTTACGAATAAAGAAAACGTGCATACCGCTATTTCGTTCATTTTGTGAAACTACAAGCAATGTTGGCTCTTTTAGAGTTTTTTGTTGTTCCTCCGCATCGTGCTTCAGCTCCTCTCAATAGCCGCGTTCGTTCTGTTGGTCACGAGCTCCGTGTATTGTTGCTACTCCATTCCCGGATGTTGCCAGGTTAGTAGAGTGAAAGCAACTTTTTAAAATAAAAATAAAACAGTTGGAATACCGTGGTCTAGCTTACATTGTTTTAGGTCCAAAAAAATAATTGCAAAGCTTACAAGCAGATAACTTCAACCACAAGCCCAAGCTGTAAACTCGTCAACCTCATGACTAGGTTGCAGCGGAACAAGGAACCAGCACAACCAAACAAACTAAGGGGTTGAACAACACGTGTGAATGTTCAAACCCCCAGAAAAGGCTTCAAGAACCGAGTTTACAGCTCTCACGACAAATCGGTTTACGAAATAGAAGCTCTCGCGACAAATCGATTTAAGAAACAGTCTACACTCATTTTTGATTTGTGCATTTTATCTCAAACTTCAAGGATAGTGTCAAGATCAAAACCGCATTCTCATTAGTCATTATTAGCTTGCTATCACCAGAATCAGACCAGGTAGCTTCTACTTCTGCAGAACTACAAAGTTAGACTTTACAAAACCAGAAGCTGCATAATATGCAAGATTGGTGTGATGATGATGGCGTATGAGTGATGATTGGTGATGATTGATGTGATGATGATTGGTGTGATGATATAAACGAAAATTGTTTGTAAACAACAATAATCACACAGAGATAATTTCTGACGAGTTATTTTACATTTCAATACTTACTTCCAAAAAGAATCGCTCATTAATAAATCTGGTACAAATCGCTTTTTGAAGTATTTTCTATAATATGAAACCAAGGAACTTTCAGAAATAATTAATTAAACTACCATTCAACGTTTTATAGGCAGAGAAAACTTTTTCTCAAACCGTAGAAAATTTCATTATCAGATCACCGCTTCAATGCGTGATGGAAATCTACAGATAAATCTGCATCAAGCATTCTTCTTCTTCAATTGCCTTGCCTGAACCAGGCATCGACGGCCTCAGATGAATAATTAGACCAAATGTTCCTATTATATGTTGCATGAATGATTGTTTCTGTCTTGTCGTTAAATTGTTCCAGATGTGTTTGTCTTTGTCTGCCAGGTGCCCGCTTTCCAAAAATTTTACCAGTTAAAGAGAGATGCTCCAGTTTTTGCTTTCTTACTACATGGCCGAGAAATTTATATTGTCTGGTTTTCATACTTTTTAACAGAGTTCTGGTTTGGTTCACTTGGTGTAGAATTTCTTTATTTGTTTTCTTTGCCAGCCATGAAATGCGTTGCATTCTACGGAAGCACCACATTTCAAAAGCATTAATCTTTTCTGCCATTTTTGTTGAAATATTCCAGGTTTCAGAGTTGTAATGAAAAACAGGATAAATATAGCATTTTAAAACTCTAGATCTTGTTTTGAAAGAGATATTTTTATTGCAAAGAATTGGTTTCATTTGTTGGAAGCTTGCTTTTGCTTGGGCTGTTCTTATGTTGAGCTCTGTTTCGTCTCTTGCATCCCAATTCACCATAGTACCGAGGTATTTGAATTTTTGGACCTGTTTAAGAATTGTTCCATTAACTGATAAATTACAAATAGGAGTTTCGGTTGCTTTTTTCTTTGTTATGACCATTGTTTCTGTTTTCTTTTTATTTAATTCCATGCCAAATATCTTGCTTTTCGTACACACAATATCTAATATGTTCTGCAGTTTTACGTCCGATTCGGCTATCAAAACGGTGTCGTCAGCATATCGTATGTGGTTAATGTTGTTTCCTCCAATACTAATACCTCTTTCATCTTCAATATGTCTTAAAATTATTTCGCTGTATAATGAGAAAAGGTCAGGTGATAGCACACAACCTTGTCTTACTCCTTTCTGAATGGGCGTGTAGTCACTGCAGTCATCATTTATCCTGATAGCAGCTGATTGTTCGTAATATAAATTTTGAATGATTCTTAGATCTTTGTCGTCTATTCCAATTCTATCGAGCATGCATAACATTTCATTGTGTTGAACTCTATCAAAAGCTTTTTTATAGTCGATGAAGCACAAGTACAGGTCTTTTTGCATTTCGATTGATCTTTGAGCGAGGTTTTTCAGAATGAAGACCGCATTCCTTGTTCCTTTATCAGGCATAAACCCATATTGGCATTCGTTTATTTCTGGGTGTAATTTGTTTCTAACTCTGTTCATGATGACTCTCAGCAGTAGTTTAATAATATGGGATATCAGACTAATTGTGCGATGTTCTTCGCATTCTCTTGTGCCTGGTTTCTTCGGGATTGTAATGAAAATAGATTTTGTCATATCAGTTGGAATTTCACCGGAGTCATACATTTTGTTGAAGAGTGCGTGGAGTACGTCAATGCCAATGTCATCTAGTGCTTTTATCATTTCGGTGCTTATTTCATCTGGGCCTAATGCTTTGTTTGTTTTTGTTTTACTTAAAGCAAATATTATTTCACTTTTTAAGATGGTTGGTCCTGAAAGTGGCTCAGAGAATTTAAACGGTTTTGTTGTTCTTTCTGGGTCCCCATATAACTCTTCAATGTATTCTTTCCATCTGTTAAGGATCTTGTCTTCTTCCAAAAGTATTTCACCTGATTTAGACTTTAAACACCCAGATTTGTGTACTGATTGGAATTTTCTTGTTATTGCTTTAATCTTTTGGTGTGCTTCACCTGGTGTGAAATTGTAGATTTTTTCAATAGTAGCACATTCGTTATTGAGAAAGTCTTCTTTTGATTCGTTGCAAGCCTTCTTTATTTTGTTGTTTAAGCGTTTATATTCTAAGTCATTCTTGTTCTTATATTTTCTTCTCTCTTTGATCATATCTAAAATTTCGGGTTTCATCCAGTTCTTATGCTTTGAGGCTTCAACCGTGGGAAAAATTTCAGCTGCTTTGATTAGAGAATGTTTAATCACGTTGAAGTCTTCCTCTGTTGATGTTGCGTTTTTGTTGTTGATTTTTGAGCTGATCATTTCATTTTCGAATTTTTGTTGATATTCATTTCTTAGGCTAATATCCTTGCAGAAGTTCCAATCAATTTTTTGTTTCTTTTTAAGTTTCTTAACTTTTTGTAGTCTGAGTCTAAACTTGGCAACCAATAGGTTGTGATCGCTGTCGCAGTCGGCTGTAGGAATTGTGGAAGCATCTGTGATAGTATTTCGAAATTTTTGAAATGTCAGAATATAGTCAATTTGATTTCTCGTGTGATTATCAGGACTCTTCCAAGTCCAAAGTTTTTCAGGGTTTTTCATAAACCAGGTGTTGGCAATGTACAAGTTTTGTTCGTGACACCATTCAATCAATGTTGTGCCTCTTTCATTCATGTATCCTAAACCGTTGTTTCCAGTTGTTTTTCCATGAGCAATATTTCCGACCTTAGCATTGAAGTCACCCATTATAATTGGTATTTCGTTGTGTTTACAGTTTTGTAGGGCTCTTTCAATGTCGCCGTAAAATGTGGTAATTTCTTGATCACAAGCAGTACTTGTTGGCGCATATACTTGTATTAGACTAATGTCATGTTGTAAGTTCTTTAGTTTTACGAGAAGAACACGGTCTGAAATTGCCCAGAACCCAGACAAATTAGCACAAACTTTGGGATGAAGTATTATTCCAACTCCATTAGAGTGTTTTTGATTTCCTGAGTAAATTACATTGTAACCATTCTTCTTTATTTGCCCACTATCGTTCCAACGCATTTCAGCCAAACCAAGAATGCTGATCTTCAATCTCTTCATTTCTTCAATGATATTATCAAGTTTTCCTTTTTGGTAAAGTGTTCTAACGTTCCATGTTCCAATTTTCAATGTTTTGTTTTTCCATTTTTTTCTGAGTTTCTTTTTCATTTGTTGCTGTGTTGTTTGTGGGGCAGTAGCATTGTGACGATCTGGTCCAGCCTGCCCACAAACTGGAGTCCTACCGAGCGAGGAACCTCCCAAAGGGATTGTTCCCTTTACGCTGTTCTTGTTATACTTTATCTTTGTAATATTCATGAGGTATGTTGAGCCATGATTTGACTAGCACAGGCCATTGCTAGTGCCAGAGCTCCGTTGGCCTACTAGGACTTTGCCCCAGCGTTTCCCGATCCTTACTACGAGGAAGTGGAGTTGGTCTTCAAGGATCAAGCATTGCAGAGTGCAAAAAACAGTGTTGCAGAACGCGTTTTCGAATATTAAATTCTCATCAGTGCAACTACGTTTATGAACGCAATAACAACGGTTAAATTTAAACTCAATACAATACATTACAAACATTATAAGGACATATTCTCAGTGTTCAATTGAATATTAATAAATGCAGAGACATCAGAAAATCACTTCCCGCATGCAATTCCAGACCGACATTACTCGCTTAAGGTTTTTTTTGTTGTTAAAACAAACTTAATGTTCAAAGCAAAAAAGCCATCACAATGAACATCTACCGAAGCATACTAATTTACAGTACTTAGATAAGCACTGAAAATTAATAGACGGTATTGTTATTAATATCAATTCAATATGATTTCAGTGATTATAATACAATGTAATACAGTAGTCAGTAGCGTATCCAATTAATTAGCGACGACCTTTTAAAGTACACGTTAATTCGAACAGAAATAAGAATTTATCAAAAGTCTCAGTCATTTTAGAAAGATTTCACCACCGGTTACAGGACCATCTTTGCTTGTTTCCTTGACAGAGTCAACTCTGATTGATTATATACGCCTTGGAGAGTAGCTAGTTGAGAAAATTCAGATAATATGAAACCAAGAAACTTTCAAAAATAATTAATTAAACTACCATTCAACGTTTTATAGGCAGTTTTATTCAACGTTTTCTATTCAAAGTTTTGTTCAATTACAGGCAGTTTTATTCAACGTTTTATATGCTTTTTTGCTTTGAACATTAAGTTTGTTTTAACAAAAAAAACCTTAAGCGAGTAATGTCGGTCTGGAATTGCATGCGGGAAGTGATTTTCTGATGTCTCTGCATTTATTAATATTCAATTGAACACTGAGAATATGTCCTTATAATGTTTGTAATGTATTGTATTGAGTTTAAATTTAACCGTTGTTACTGCGTTCATAAACGTAGTTGCACTGATGAGAATTTAATATTCGAAAACGCGTTCTGCAACACTGTTTTTTGCACTCTGCAATGCTTGATGCAGATTTATCTGTAGATTTCCATCACGCATTGAAGCGGTGATCTGATAATGAAATTTTCTACGGTTTGAGAAAAAGTTTTCTCTGCCTATAAAACGTTGAATGGTAGTTTAATTAATTAGTTTCTATAAAGACGCAAAACATGCAATGGACAAAACGAGAAAAAATGCATGAGATCTTACGAATCTACACGTAGCCTAACTGGTCTACCAGCCTACTCTTGCTCTTGTATTCTTTGTTGCTGAATGTCAGAAATTATAGCTTCGGCTTGTGGTTTAAGATATCTGCTAATAAGCTTTACAACATTTTGGACTTAAAACAATGTAAACTTGAGCAAGCTATTCCAACTGTTTTGTTTCCTCTGAAATATTTTGCAACTTTTCTTCTTTTTCACCTTTCCCCAAGTGAGCTTAAAGCTTCATTTTGAAAACATTATGGCTCGTTTCCAGCACTAGTTGCAACGTTCATCTGATAAAAGTGAAAGTAAAAACAAAACTGAAACCTTTCAGTATTCAACTTTATGGCTGACGATGCTGCGGATAAAGATTGAAAGACACCCATGTTTATAATTTACATGCAGACTCCAGCAAGTACAAGGTCAACCTTCTTTGTGAATCAACAACCAGTTGCTATACATGGTAAGTCTGTTGTTATGGAGTGTTTTGCCTCAACAAAAAGGAGAAAATCGTTGAAAATGCTTTTCGATGTAACCTGCGGATAAAGTGTAAACTACGGTGTTGAAAACAAAAACAACTTTGAAGCAACATTGCCTTGGTGAGGTTTTGTTTCATTTCGTATTAAACTTTTTATTGAAAAACTTCGCTGCGTTCTTGACGTGAAATATTCAAGACCCCTTTCTCTTTTACAAGATAAAGTGGTTGATCTTGAGCCAGTGTAACTTCGTCTTGGCCAAAACAATTTTCTATCAGCAGTGACGCGACCAATTTTAGAACGAACCATCAGAGAACATTTCAACTTGCAGGGTTGCCGTGTGCTCACGCAATCCGAGCATTTGACTTTCTGTCAATTTTAGTGGAAACAAGCTGATGACGTAAAGCGACGTCATATTGTCGTCATCTCTTCTGTTTAAATTGTGGGACGTCCCTTGAACAAAAACGACGTAAAGCATTTCAGATGTCATAGACCTGCTGCAATTGCAGCACTTTGCAATTGCAAATAAAATTTGAAGTTTTATGGCTACAATCGAACAATTTACAAAGTTTTACACAACCATCAAGCCGACAGAGCGTTCAATTCTTTGACACCCACTTTATTGCAAGTACATAACTTTATCAGATCTGGCCAGATTGGTACCTGATCTGATGAAGATATTGTACCTGATGAAGTGGTTGTCTGTGGTGAAACAAATATTTTATAACTTTAAAAGCCTGACGCTATCTGGTCGTGGGAGTTTCTTGCACACAACTTTCTGGCATTGTCCAAGCAAATAGATCATTTGAAGTGTATTTGTTACAACACCCGTGACGTCACATGCAAGATTTCACTGGTAATATGAAATTTTGAAAATTTGTTTTGGATTTGGAATCTTTAAACAGTTAACCGATGACCTTTGTCCACAGACCGCGCACTGCTTGTCTCATCAACACTGGTCATCATTTAAAAGAGTTTAAACGTATTTTTGAAAGCAAGTTTTGTGCGCAATGAATAACTTTGCGATCAACACGGCAGATTTCTCGTTGATAAAATGTTTCTACTGTATTTTCAGAAGCTCATCCTCTTCCAGGAAACTTGGCACCTACCAGCAACCAACAAGTCTACCTGGCCCACTCAGTTCACCAACTACCGCCTGCACCATTAAGCTCAACCAGACGCAATACCACAAAGCTCAACACCATCGCACCTTGATGTGGTGTTGCTGGGAAATATCTGCACTTGATTATCAACATTGAAGCAACATACAGCAATTCTAACGTTTAAGAATGTGGGACAAACGTCATCATTCTGATCATTTCCAAAATTCAAAAATCCATACCAATTCTTTAAACATACAAGAGTGAAACGTTTTGATTCTTTTGCAACTTCATTATTTGATTTTTGTGCTGTTTTTTTTTGGCATAACTGAAGATGGTCTAGTTCAGGGGTTCTTAACCTTTTTTCCCTTATTACCCATTTCTGTCCAGATCAAAGTCCCATTACCCAAAATTTAATTTTATCTATTTTGACATATTAAAAATATAAAACAGCGTTATTCAACAAAAACAACGTTTAATGCAAACAAGGACATCAATAGTGCCAGTAAGACATTTGCTCTTGTTTTATGTGTAGCCTACAATCGGTGCAATATTTGGTGCGATTTTGAATAATTATTGCACAACGCAAATCTGACTCCAGATCTAACAGCTTGTCTGCTAGGCATGCCACCCTGTTCTGAAACATTGTATTTGAAATATCCGTCTTCAATCCTTGTTTATGTTGCATCTCAAGAAATTCAGTAACCTCTGGTAAGAAACACACAAGCCGAATCAACATGTTTCTATTTGAGAGCCAGCGTGCAGAAGTATGAAACAACAGAAAATCATACTCCACTTGCTTATCTTGACATAATTTTCACAAGAGTCGTGTATTAAGGCCACTCGCTTTTATATAGTTCATAACTTTAATAACACAATCAAGTGCTTGCGTGGCTGTGACATAGTTCTTGAACAATCGGAAACTTCACTCTGTCAATCTCGGTGACCGAGCCTGCGTCAGTGGTTCAAAGCCTCGACTAGTATGCGAAACTGCAAGGAGCTCTGCAAGAAGCTTTCCCAGTCAGAGGATAAAGATTCAATCAATCAATAGTGTTGTTGCGAAGATACCAAACAAACACCATCAGTTGAGAAAGATTTGCAACATCAACAGACTCATCAAGCTGTATTCCAAACACAGGAGAAGCTTTGATATTTGTGATGAGTTGTGATTTGTTTGTTACATCTATAATTCTAAATATTCTGGTTCAGCTGATTACCCACCTGCTATCCTGAAATTACCCACATGTGGGTAATTACCCATAGGTTAAGAACCACTGGTCTAGTTGCTAGCTAGTCAAATCGATTTTTAGCTGTTTATGATTGAACTGACTCGTGTAAAAGTAAATTCGTTTGTATTACAAGACATGTAACCGAGTCGTTCATATCAAGCATTGTTGTGGGTTTGACACCTGTCAGAAGATATTTCATTGTCTTGTTTTGTTGACGTCATTTGTATCATTGACGTCATTCAACAATGTGGAGTTTGGGATTGATCCCAGCCGATGAGAAAATGAAGTAGATTGCAGGACGCTGGAAACGAGTAATTATCACTGAAGATGTTACTATAAAATATTTCTTATGATTTGCTTCACCCGATTTTCTTCCATTTTGTAATTTTGTTGTCAATAAAATGTTATCGTTCATAATGATTCCGTTTATCAAGTTGCATTGAGATGGAAGGCGATGGTTTAAAGAACTATCTACCTTCTCCAACACTTGAATTACAAAACCCTCGATTTTTTATTTCAACCTTGAAGCATCGCGTTGGCAGCGAGCTATCTGGAAAACCAATGTGGAGACTTTTTGTTTTGCTTCTTCTTCTTGTGCGTGAGGTGGTAGCAGTTACGCTATTTCATTCAGGCACTGCAGCCATTGGACTGTGTTGCTATCAGGCACTGTATGGCTGGCGTTTCCATTTTGAGGTCCGTAAATCAGGCAGTGATGAATGATTAATGGCACGAGAGCTCTTTGATAGAAAAGGGAGCTGACAAAAAAAATTTACACTTGAAGCACTCCAGAGCGTGCTGCATTCTTGCTTGACTGCGAGGGCGTGTATTGTCTGCCTCTCTGAACTTACCATTGTCTAAGATTTGATAGGCTATGCAGTTAGCGGTAATAAGACAATGGTTTGTTTTGAGCTACGGCATGTAAGGCGCCGAAGGCAGTTGAAAGTCTTCCATGCTACTCTGCTGGAGTGTGTGTGAAAAAAGTTGAAATTACCATCGCTTAGTATACGATTAGATTGCAATCTGTCAACATGTTCCTATTTCAAAGCGGCTTAAAGTACTTTTCTTTGAAAGTGTTGCAAGACAACTAGAAACAAAATTGTATTGAGAAACAAAAAATTATGGTTTCATTCCAGCTCCTCCTTGGAAGTGTAAGCAGGAGGGACATCCATGGGATCATCTAGATTTGATGTCTTCTCCAGCTGTTCAGGAGAGGTTTTGCTTTCTGCAGAAACCTCGACAGCTCCCCCATGTACAGGTTGATGCGCAGGAGATGGTCGTTGCTGTGACGCACCAGGAATGTTTTGGAACATCTGCGGATCAATCTGATTGCCCATGACGTAATAAACTGGTGTCGCACCGGAAGAGCTTGCTTGGCCTGCCATTGTTCCCTGTGGGGGACCGCTGGTGGATATGTAGACCACTTGGGGTTGTCCTGATTGCGGATAGGTCGCCTGCAAGACATAACTCGATGTCAGGTTGTGCCTTGGATTCAGTTATGGAGATTTTATTGATCAAATAATTCAACTCATCATACCACAATATACAATAATGAACATGAGATTATGAAATCATAATACCTCACAGCAGCCTGGAACTGCGCAACAACAGACGCCAGCGCTGATTACTAGAAGGACAATGGAAGTGAATGCGAGTATCGTCAACACAATGTACATCCCAAAAGCAGCTCCCTGCAACACAATCGAAATTAACTCTTCACTCTGAGGATTCTTATTGACTTGTTGTACGAAATGTTAACCAGTGTATTTTTTACGAGATCAATCGTGATGTAAAAAAAGCAATTATTACATCACATCTTCATGGATGCTTTTGTTTAAACAAAGAGCCTTGCCAATGCTTCATATAGTCCTGCACTTCCCCATAAAACATCTGCTCGAGAACCTTGGTCTGACATCACAATACTCAGCACGAGAAGTAGCCGAGTTCAGAGATAAAGAACGTGGGAGATCCTTTTGTACAGAACTTCTCAAACGGTGGGTTGCGACTCCAGACAGGATCTCAAGTCGTAATGTTAAGGGTAGACAAATAAATTGAAAGTAGTTTACTGGGCTGTCCATCAAGGGTCGCATGGAAAATTATTTGCTGAAATAGGATCGCATAATCAAAAAATTGGAAAAGCTCTGCTCTAATGCACACGATAAAGAAGAAACAAAGCGGGTAGTGGCTTTTGTGCGCGATGAACGTGTCTTCAGTGACGTACGGCCAATTTGCAATTTGTAGAAGTCACATTTCCACGTAAAAGCATCAACAAGTGACACTGTTAGATCAGGATATGGTACGATGTCTGGATGCATTGCTTGCAAGTTCACCTCTGGCAACACTATTCATATAGTCATCATTCCCCAATAGCCCATGTAGGCTACGTTGTATAAAATTTAAAGTTCATATGCACTGCAGATTGTGAACCTTTATATGTGCTACATGTACTGATTGTACGATAATAACGATTCTGTTGCTGTTGCTTGATGACAGGCAGTACTGCGCCTAGAAAACTACAAGGTTATTCGGTGGTGCCAGTCCTTTCCGCATTATATATTTGTTCTATTGTGTAATTACTCGATGCTTTTTTCTCGTGCTGGAAAGGCCAATAAACAACACTTCTCTTTCTACTTCTATCTTTCTCTCTGTTACTCACATTGTACGCCAACATAGTGAATGGAACGCTGCATCCGAACAACGCTGAAGCGCACACTGTCGCGAATATACTGAACCCCATGTGGACGTACAACTTCAGGAAATATGAAGTAAAATATTTAAGATTGTTATTTCAAAGAGGAAGTATGTATCTCATCATCCAATTACATCCTATAGATAAATGTGGAAAGATAATTAAATATTTTGTAAATATTACCAAACTATTACTGTCATAATAAATAAACAATCGATTCGTCACAGTAAGAACAGGTGCAAAACATCAAACAAGCATCTAGTTAAACAATGTAACATCGGTGGATTGTTGCGCCCCAATCGAAGAGCCAGCGACAAATGGAGAGTTACTCACGAGACACCTTGGAGAGTTGTTTCCCGATGCCCCGATCCCGAGCCCTCCAGCGACGGCAATCTGCATCAAAACACTGAATGATTGACTGGAAGTGAAATGTTGTACAGATGTTTTCTTAAAAACTTTGTATTGACAAGTGATTGGCCATTGACTTATATTGTATTTGTACATGGGTTATCATCATGATTAATTGTTAAAGGCAGGAGACAATGAAGTGCCAAGTTTCTTTTGTGTGAGATTTTTCTTTCGCAATTTTGTGCTCAAGTCTTGACCGGTCTTTAATACAGGGACGGGCAAACGTCTTTAATACAGGGACGGGCAAACGTTTTAACAAAAATTCTCAGAACTTGACAGGCGGGCCATGTGAGTATCATATTGTAGTTAGAGTGTTTAGCTGGCTGGCTAAACACTAGCAACTATTAGGCTATGCAATAATTCGATTGTAGCACAGACTCTGCAATAGCCTACAACCTAAGCAACAATTTCTTTCTTAGATTTGGCGTTCATACAGTTGCACAACTTTATTAGATGAGTTCTTCTATTAATCGGAATGCCGACACTTTATGAGCAATCTTGTTGGGCTGGCCTGCAGATTGGTCCAACTTAAATAGATTGTCTGCGCTTTGAAAATTCTTAAACAGTTCACGATGCTTAAATGTGACGAAAAGACCAACCAAACTACAAAACAGATCAATTGGCTATCGCGGGAAATTTTGTCTTTAATGTGGGTAAGTTTCAAGGTCATTGTAAATAATTGTACAGTAACTGCATAAGTTTTGAGGTCAATCGAAGGAAAAAATGTGGACTGGAAAGCTGTAAACATCGGCTTTCAAGACAAAAACCTTTTTGAAAATCTTTTTGAAACCATTCAAGGACGATTTGCAATGAAAGAGGACTGACAAAAGTCACAAAATGTAATTGTGATTGGGGCATAAAAAAAAAAAATGATCTGATGCACTAATCTATCGCAACATTTGGAGGGCCAGATTTATAGACTCAGCGGGCCGGATTTGGTTCGAGGGTCGTAGTTTGCCCATGTCTGATTAAATATCATTAGTCCAAGGTCTGCCCTATTTAGTTTTCCATTTATTTTCTGAAAGATGAACAAACAAACACTGAGCAGAAATCCACTAATGTTTTACAATCTAGAGTTAAACATTTTTTGAAACTAATTTATCCCCAGGCGAATAACTTTTGAGGCTATCACAATGTGAATTGATATCATCAAAGCTTAAAAGCATGCGGCTGTGAGGCAATACACACTTAATGGCATGCCTAAATGTAGATAACAAGATATTGGCTGCCTTGCTTTCCCTTCCACTTAATCTAAATCATTAAAAACAAGTTGTTGGCGTTGCACTCATCAGCGAAATCACTACATTACAGCACATTGGCAGAACCTGTTCAATGTCACAGTTGTGCATCTGTTGGCAGGGAAGTAACCATGACAGGGGCAATCGCTCCTTCAAAATTAAATCTTTCCCCCCAAAATAGGTTTTAATACTACAACGTCCCCCATCAGTTGCTTTTGCTCCCTAAAATTGTCTTTTTAATTATTTCACTGCTTCTTGAGTGACTCAGATATTTAAAAATCGAACTCGATTATAAAAGTTTTTATTCCTAGACTCAAAAATCTTCATTGCATGCTTGCTCTTGACAACTTTGCATACTTGTAAACGCTTTGAACCACTAACGTAGTTTCAGTCACCGAGAAGACAGAATGAAGTTTTTGTTTGTTGTTAAAATGTAGTTCTGAGAAAATTAATCAGTCTGCCAGATTCCCTCAAAATTTGGGCTGTCCTTGCACTGCGTTGCGCAAGTAGAAAGACCGACAGTTGAACCATGGTTGGTTGATACCGCAATTTGTTGGCAGAACTTTGTACTTATAACCATTCAGTGTAGTGTAGCTTGCCGTCGAAAGCGTAGAATTATTGGATTTTATTGAAAGTGCTTTCGAAATAATTTTTTTTTATCGCTTTTAATTGGTAAGAACCCATGTGGAATGACGTGGGTAAGAATTGCAACTGTTGCATCACAGTAATAAATAAATACAGTAGTTACCATAGCTCCCAGATAAATTCCTTCGCCAGTCGTTGGTCCCCAATACCGGTTTGCCACGCTGTAGCTTATCAATATTCCACTACCCAGTACCGCGCATACCGCTCCAATAACCAACTCCGTAATCTGTTCAAAAAAGAAATCAGACTTTATCTCATTAAGAGTAGGGGTAGACACTAATTATATCAAATCCTCTAACCCAGGCCCGGACTTAGGGGGGGGCAGAGGGGGCAGTTGCCCCGGGCCCCCCGACTTTTGAAGGGCCCCCCTATGTGGAAAAAATGTGATTTTGTGTTATTTTATTCCTTTTGACCTTTAAAGTTTCCGCAAAATGCTGTGCAGTACTGGACTGATGCTACTGTAGACGTAGAGATGGCTTTTACGCGCCGTAGGCGCGAAAAATTTTTTTGCACGGGGGCCCCCCGATCTAAAAGTGCCCTGGGCCCCCCGTCAGCTAAATCCGGCCCTGCTCTAACCAAGCGCCAGGCAATTGCTTGCTTGCGGAGCCTCCTATTTCTAACCGACTTCAGTTTAGTGTTACGCGTTGTGCTTCACGTATTGTGCATTGTTTGTGCCACCATCTCGTGTTGGACTTCCATCCATCTTGCGCAGTCTGCTTGAACACTTTTCTGAACTTAATTTTCTCTTATCAAATATTTGACCTGTTGTGCTTTTAGTTAATCATTCAATCATCCATGAGATGATATGCGTGTGTCTATCTCAAAGAAAGAACCTCGTTTCAACATGATCATTGACATTGATCAACAAAATAGCGATTCGTAGATTGACTGATGAATATTGTTGAACTTACAAGACTGTTTTTATGCATAGCCTACATTCAACACGTAAGTTATAAATACACTGAGTTTAAATCTTATTATTACAATTATTTTATTTGCTCCGTTGGCTTTGTAGACAGGAGCAGTGCCGGTATTTGGAGTGTGCAAACCGTGCGATCGCACAGGGCCCGCAAATTAGGGGGCCCGCAATTTACTCAGAAAATTAGGGATTGTAGATCTTAACGTACTGTCCCTAACAAAAAATGCAGTAATTTTTGTCATTTCCAATGGAAAAAATTCAATTCGATTCACAAGCAAGTAGGCTATCGATATCCAAGTACCGGTATTTTTGTTGAACATGCTCTCAGAATGCACAAAATACAAAGTAATTTTTCAAAAATTTTTGGGGGGTCCCCCAGACCCAGGGATTCATAGTATAGAGATCGCCAACTCGGCTGGATATCCGACAAGTGAAGTGTAAAAGTGTTGCCAAATATTTTATAAATTTAAAAAAAATCTCATTTGGGCATTTTTAAAGTAGTAGTTGCCCAAAACTTGCCCATAAATAAACGAACAAGCTTTGGGCGACCACTACTCTTTAAAAATGCCAAAAAACTAGTGCCAAAATGCCAAAAAACTAAAAATTTAAAAAATATTTGGCAACACTTTTGCACTCCGCTTGTCAGATATCCAGCCGAGTTGGCGATCCCTATACTATGAATCCCTGCCCAGACCCCCGCCGTTGGGTATCGTTTTCAGCGAACACGCCGTTAGGTTTCGCCCGCGTGCCGTCAAACCCCCTCCCTTTCAAAATACCTAGCTACGCTACTGAATGGAATCATTTTCATTGGGGCCAGCAAAGCATATTCCGCACATGGCCCAAAATACCCTAACACCGGCATTGACAAGGGGTACGAGAAAATTTTATGACAGCTCAAAGGGTACGAGCGCTAAAAAGGTTAAGAAACACTGGGCTAGAGTGTTGTTGCTCAGATGTCAGTTTACGATTATACGGTAAAGCTCTTTGTGTAATGAAGAGCAGTGGTAACAACGTGATGATTTGAAGTATTAGCATTTAGCAATCTTGAAAGAGTCTCCGACCAATCAGCAGGTGTGAACTGAGCAACTGGCAGTTGAGCAGGTGACAACTGAACTAGCAACATTTCAGCAAGTGGCTGAAGTTGGAAAATGATGAAACTGAGCAAGCCGAAACCTAGCATGTCACAAGTCAGCAAATTCAGTTTAGCCAGCGATTACTAAGCAAGTCTGATGAAATGAACTTGCTGAGTTAAGTAGGCCTACTTGCTGAGTTGGCGCAAGTCGAGTGGTCTGACGACCATTTTCAATTCGTCCAATTTTGAAGCGCGAGATCGACAGCGTGGAATCCAATACTTTCAGGATAGAGCGGAATGTGGAAAACTTTCATTCTATATTCCATAGCATTCCCCGGTTAAAACAAGCTTGCTGAATCACTGCGTAGTAGCCTATTGTTAGATAGACGGAGGTAAGGCCACCAGCGTTGACATGGAGACCTGGGGGAAGCGTCTTGTAAAATACAATAAAAATGCCTTGTAGGCTACTGGTTGTTCTGTTACTAAAAAGTTCTTTCCTGAAAGTTGGGTGTCTTGTAACTCCTATAAGTATAAGTAAGCCAACTTATCTTCAAAATAACCTTCGTTTTCTTTTTAGGTGGACTTTTTGTTCCTAAGCCATCTGGATCTAGTAGCGGGTCCGACTAATTGTCCCAACGACCCACTGTAAGAGAGCACGATACATAGAAATAGATTGAAGGCAGCTTTTCATCTACTTTTGCTGTAACAAGGTAGCATACTACAAACTACTTCACTCACCGCTAATCCGCGGATTGCTTTTCTGTAGCGAATTTTCTGAGAAGGAAGGTGCGAATTGTCCCGTTGCATGACAATAGGAATTTGTTGCATCGTGGCCATTGTGACTGTGTGTTTAACACTTTCAATTAAAGAAGAAAAAAAAACTTTTATAGTTGATGTAGTTGTTGTCAATGGAACAACTTTGTTCTTGATGGAGCCATTTCCTTATTAGTATATCATACACACCAGTCCGATAGAGAGACAAACAAATTTAAAACTTCAACCTTAACTTCTTGCTGCATTAAATTAAAAAATAATATTAAGATTGTTTTAATACTCCTATGACGTAACAAAAGCATTTTAATTAATGCATCATGGGCGTCATTTATTATATTGCAGTGTTAACTTTTGCACTTCACTATGGATTTGTTAACACTTAGTGTCATCTTGTAATGTACCGGTATTGTGTAGGTTGTACAGTTCATATACGAAAAGTTGTAGATTTTTGTCCTAGTGGCCACTTCCTGTGGCCATTTAAAACACGACAAAATTTCAATAAATTTTCAAGACACTTCGAGTCAAAACCCAAAGATTGTGAATATTATCACTATATAGATTACTACCCTACAGCGATCGGGGCGAAAAAATATTTACATATAAGTTTAGGTGGAATGATATATTGCTGCCTTCAGGAAATAACGTAGAGAGTAATTTGAATAACTTTTTTTTTAAATAAACCAGTAAATTTGGACTTCAAAACTTAACTTTAAAATAATAATTTCAATTTTCGGGCATCAAAAATATCACATTACACTAAATGAATATTGTTATATATGTCGCCCTGCTGCTTTTTGATATTCGGATAATTCGGTACACCTACATGGCTGCAGTATGTGCAGTGAAACAGTGTTCCACAAAGACTTGATGACAAGCAGTCAAGCACCAGTTTAACAACGCCCGGATGTGTAATAGACAAACACAATGCATTACTCACCGCTTTATTGTCACAACACAATTGTAGTGTTTCCTCACAATGGTTATTATTTCCAGGATTGTAGGTAACGGCTTAAAGACACCGATTCGTTATAAAGTTATAATTTGACAAAGATCTATGCGTTTCTAAAAGTAATATTGTGATGATTGTGGAGAATTGTATTTTTGGCATAATGATTTTATTCATATTTGGCATTGCTTTACTTAAGACCGCAATAACTGATGTAAATATTTAGGTCACAGGTGCGTTTGGGCATTGAGAGCAATATTGCCAGTGACGTATGTAGGAAGGCAATTTGAGGGGGCAGAGGCAACCATTGGAAGAGCAAACGTCGTTCAACATGAATTATAATGATATTGAAACTTTGTAATGATATTAAAACATAGTTTTTAAGTAGAGCAAGATTAAATTTTGAGGGAGCAGTTGCTCCCCTAAGCCCCTTCCTCTGTGGCTACATCTCTAAATATTGCTACTGTAAAAGCAGGTCTGCACTCTGCATAGCCGGAGAGATTTCAGGGTGTCTGCAATCAGAGCAGAGCTGTTTAAAGTAAAAATAATTCCACACTTTAAAATATTTCGTTTTGAAACAAAACATCATGTTTTGGTTTGATTTCTTCTAGTTTCGAAATAGAGATCTTGATGAAGGATTTCGTTTCGAAATTTAAGATGGCAGGTAAAATGATACCCCAACATTGTCTTGCTTAAACGAATGAAGTGCAGCTGAGAATTGAACGCGGGTTCTCGAATTGTTGTCGAAGTTTGAATAATGCTTTATTTGGTGACAATTTATCACTGAAGCAAAATTCTTTTATATTTTAAAGCTTACAAGCGATACCAGAGACAATTGCTTTGCGATTTTAATCAAAATGGCGAGTCTGCAGCGCGAGCGTTTGCATTAGACCTACCATCTGAAAGATGACTTATTTGATAATACAAAGTTGCTGCAATTCAATTTATTCAATTGAGACTTCGTAGTTCCATCGCTTACTCATATCCTTCTACAGCTAATAAAAGTTTTCTACTTTTGTGAACCAACCCAGCAAGTGTTGTCCACTTAAAACAGTTGACTGCCTCGTATCATTAGCCTACCATAAGCCTTGTTACTCAACGCAACAAACCGTTTACCGGCCTCATTATAAATCGATTTCGCTATCACAGCATCCTCAGTATAATTACGTCAAGAGCTTGACATGATCATACTGAGGAATGAGGATGCTATAATAGCGAAATCGATTTATGATTAAAAAATGCGACAGGTAAACTGTTTGTTGCATTGAGTAACAAGGCTTATACTTTCTACAGCCAGTAAGGATTTTAACGTTAATGTAAACATTTTACCGTTCACCATGGCAACCGTGCAACAAGTTCCTCCAGCAAGTAATCCCAACGAAGTGCTCGGCACACACAAGAAGGCGATGAAAGGACTCGCGGTAAGAATTAATTTGAATGTTTGAATGTTTGGTATTGGCAAAACTCGCTCTTTAATGCAGTTTTGTTTAAAATTAGGCAAGTTTTTTTTAGACTGAAACCATCATTCCCAAGCATAAAGAAACTGAAAGCATCATTCTCAATATCGTGACGTCACACGCGTGCCAAAGTGGGGGTGTAACCCCCAAGGCCCACCCCCCCCCCTTGGCTATGCCACTGGCCATTGATATCCCAGACGTCTTCATGATATCCCAGTATGGTTTTAGTTTAGACTTTATCCATTTCTCTCTCACTAATCACTATAATAGGCTTACAGAACACTATGTTACATTGGCATACCTGGGGTGGAGTAGGTGGATTGGGCCATGTATTTCGTATTGGCTTAGTCTATAAAACAACATTGTTACAGTAATTGCTTTGACAGAGCAATGCAAAACATATTAAATGCCTTAATCTACGTCGTTAACTACTAAAACATTTTTAAGGGGGGGGGGGGGGGGGCATGGCCCAATCCCCCCCCTGCGTACGCCACTGCTTGCTACAGCCAGTAAGGATTTTAACGTTAATGTAAACATTTCACCGTTCACCATGGCAACCGTGCAACACGTTCCTCCAGCAAGTAATCCCAACGAAGTTCTCGGCACACACAAGAAGGCGATGAAAGGGCTTGCGGTGAGAATTAAAAATTGAACCGAATTGCAATTGCTGAGATTTTCTTAAATTCGAATATGAACAAATATGCAGGACATCATCGCTTGATTGTACCAGCCATGACTGGAGAGTGACAAAAAACATCAGGCATTGTAGACAACAGACATCAGTTTCAAGAGGTCTTTTTATGTCCTTTGGAAGTTGATGGCAGATGGCCGGATGAATAGTGTGCCATTTGTCAACCTTCTGATCTGCTGTTTAAAATTTACAAGCCTGACACCAAACAGACTTTAGTCAACAAAAATTTAAAGCAGCTATTCAGTTATTTTGATTCCCGCCGCCCTGACGCTACCAAGACAGGCATGGGTGCGTCTCAACCGTCTCCTTACGGGCATCGGGCTTTTTCGCTCAACCATGCACCAATGGGGAATGGTCTTTTTCTCCTCTTGCGAGTGTGGTGTTGAGGAACAGACTGCAGACCACATCATCAACGACTGCAGCATCTTTAGCCTGCCTAATGGAGTGGGAAGTTTGTGTGTCTTGGATGATGAAAAAGAGAATGAGAATGGCTGCTCTCTAGCAACCTTCCAGTGTAATCTGGGAACATGGTGAATCTGGGGTGGTAAAAGTTAGATCGTCTACCCCAGATGCTCATACGACGCAGACGACTGGGCTGTTTTTGTCGGTTAACGATGAAAATGCCACAAAAGTGAAAAAAAGGACGGTACCCTTTTACCTGGACTTGTTTCTAAATACTGAGGCGTTAAGTGGAAGCAGCATAGTTCTTTCTTATAGAATAGGCTACCGGTAAATACTATTTGTACTGTATACTACAACAAAGTGCTTAATGCCAAGCAGAGCGAATTACATCAAATGCAGTTAACATTCACTAAAAACCTTTTAAAAGCTTTTTAATGACTAAGAACTGCATTTGATGTTTATTGTTAAGTTTTTACTCTGACCAAATCATATCTAATTTTAAGGCGCAGTGATAAACCACAAAAGGACCAGCGACATAATAAGTGTTTTTACGCCGAATAATAAACAAGAATACAAAACACAAAGCCGATTTCTTTCATGCTGCTACATGACGTACTATACATAGAAGCCAAGACAACGCACAATGAGATTGTTAAAACTGGAGGCGGATAGTGACGTCACAGTACCAGTGTTTCAATGAAATTGCACGAGTTTTTTGATTGACAGTCAAATTCCTGCTATTGTAGAGCTAAACCTAGACCTGAGGTGTCGTGAGATGCACGAAGTATTTTCTACGAACAATGAGTTGCTAGAACAGATTGTTTCTGGCAAAAATGTGGAATGTTATATGTCATGGCTCGTATGAATTCAAAGATTTTTTCAAAAACGTTTGTTTCGTTTCGTATGAAAATTAAATTTTTTAGCTGTCCTTATTTTGGGATCCATATCGATGGCAACCACGAACGTTCAATGCCCGTTCAAAAGAAGACAATGGTACTATGACGTCACTATCTGCCCTCATTTATAATAATCCCATAATGCGCTGTCTCGGTCTCTATGTAGTACGTCCTGAGTTGTTTGTTTTTTTGAGAAAAAACTATCAGTGTAAAATAAATTTCGTTTGAAGTTGTTAGATTTATGACGTAATAATGTCCGTCTTGGCTTTTATCTGGTCATTTACGCAAAAAAAAAATTAAGTATATTTTAACATTTTTCATCTGTTTTACTTTTACTTATCAAAATGCAACTTGATTGGTTACCGCCTCTCCTAAATTTCACAAAACGAAATTGAATTTTGCGCAGTTGCCTAAATGAAACTGTGATACATAGCAAGCAAAACCAAAAGTCAGGTAACCGGAAAAACTCTTTTGCTTAAGTTTGCAATTGCCACATGGCGTTGTATAACTGTTTTCTAAGAAAATGTGCAGTGATAAGAATTCCTTAGAATTAAGTATGTAACGTAGTGTTTCATAAATCCTTCATTCACAAACATTAAAAACGTGTGTATTGTTTCTACAGATTACTGAGGTTGTGCTGGGATGCCTGTCGCTGATCACTGGAGCCATCCAGGCAGGGTCTATTTATGCGCCCACCGTAGGAGAAGGGATTTGGTGCGGGATATTTGTAAGAGCCATCCGTTCATAACCTTGCAACAACATAGCACATTTGTTGCTCAAGCATTTCAAACTTGTACAATCAATAATGATTTAGTATTGATGGTGAAAACTTCACAACCTGGTTTAAAATAATTTGGAGTCTGTTTAAATAAGTTGTGCACAAAGAAAAACCTAGTTTTCTAATGTTCGTATGTTTACTCCAGTTTAAATTATTAATTACTTATGTAAGTTTTTTGACGTATCCAAATGTTTTCGTGATGATTATAGAAACTATTTCATGTCAGGTGATCGTAGCAGGGGCTGTCGGGATACCAGCGTCTGGGCCGAACTCAACTCGGATCTTGGTGAGCGACAAATGAAATTACGAACCTTTAGTGTGATTACAAAGCAAGCTCCCAGCTACAAAAAAGTTGGTCGGTGAATTTGATTTTTGATTGATTGATTGAATCTTTATCCTCGGGCTGGGAAAGCTTCTTGCAGAGCTTAATCCTGGAAGTTTCGCATACTTGTAGAGGCTTTGAATCACTGGCGCAGGCCAGCTCACGAGGTTGACAGAGTGAAGTTTCCGATTGTTGAAGTGTTGTAGGCGGGAAGTTTTTCCATCCAATATGTGCCGTTGAATGGAGAGCTGCAGTCTTTGAATGCGTTGCTCAAGCGCACACCCCGAGATTCGAACCAGCGCCGCTTTATCTTGCACATTCTTTGTTCGTAAAGTCAGGTGTCTAGCCAACTGAGCTATCGGGGCGGACACAAAGAGGCATCTCGGTATTGTTGCTCTTCATGTCGCTTTGGCGTCGCCATCCGTAGAAACAATGGAAAGCGAGGTTATGTATGCTGGTAGTACTCTGGCCGCTGTTAGAACAAAGAGAGCGGATATTTAACAAATATAAGTGAGGTTTTTTTACAACAAAGATTATCCTGTACCTGTACAGGCATGACTATAGCATTCTAACTATCATGTCGCAAGCAATTTTTGTCAGCAGTGAGCCAGTGAATATGTATTTACTAAAGCGAGAGTGTAGCTTCAAGGTTCATCTTTGGAGCTTTAAACGAAATTAATGTGGACGCATTGTTCTTCTAGGTCAACTGCCACCTAGCATTCTGTATCGTTGGAGCCATTTTCTCATTTATTCTCTTCATCATCAACATCATTTGGACGATCAGTCGATTCATATTTGTAAGCCTCCTGAAAAGTTGAAATATTTATGACCTTTGAGAAGACACATGATGAGGGCTACCCGTTGATGGTCTGTCTTGAATTTTATTCTAAACTTCAACTTTCGACAAAAAATTTTGTTTGGTCTTATTCAAACATAGAGCTGAGTTGCTTCATTTAAATTGCTGATGATTTTTAATTAACGACACAAACTTAATGTATAGTTATATTGTTTTTTTTTCATTTCCAATCATAGATAAAAAAAAATTGCAAAACTATGCTTTTGTACTGTATTATTGAGAATATTTAACACTAAAAAATTAACAACACTTTTTATACAAATCAAACCTGCTACTTCTTGGGGTTGTTACAGATTGCAAGTTGTCGGTTGAAAACGTCATAATTTCTGCTGTCGTTTCCAGGTTATTGGGTTCGCTCTTGCAGTCATTCAGGACATTCTCTCATTCGTCTGTCTGTGCATTCTACCTGCAAGCGCTGGCTTGTGTTGTCAGTCACTACCAGGCTGCTGTGCGGTGAGTTGCAACAGTTTGATGTAGTAGCCTGCTATAGGTCCATATGTGTTGAAAAGTTGGGTGAAAAAAATCTTATTTTTCAATTCTCATTTAGGGTAAAAAATATTAAACACACGATTCCTAAAAATTGCCAAATTCAAAAACGTCTGCGTTTGTTGGACATAACGTAAACGCGCTTTCACGTATCCTGCTCAAAGCAACATTGTAAGTGTTTCCACCGGGAACCGAACCAACCACTTTTTGATTACCTTGCCTTGCTGCAAGAAGCCGGTGGTGTAAAGTATACGTGAATAGAAAGGCGAACATACCTGCATCCTAAATTTCCAACACAAGGTACCAGAGCAGCGCTTACAACGATACGACCTATCTGTTATTCGATGAAGAGCTTTCAACCCAAAGTAAATTTACCCTCTGTGGGTAAAGTATGTCTACTTAAATTTTGATTCGAAAGTAATTTGTGGGATGAAGTTGTTTTTGAAATGTCGACAAAGTGTTGGACAATATTAAGGTCAAAACAATTAATTAATTTGATAAAGACGTAAGCCAATCTAATAAAAACGTTTCCTTTATGTTGTTTTTTAATTTCAGCAAGGGGCTGTTGCTCATATGCAAGTGAGTTACGTCACAACTACGTCACAACCAGTGGCTGTTCAAGGTGATTGTTTGAGTTTAGAGTAGCAGAACTTTTGTAATGGAGGGAAGAGTGATAGACACATTAGTTTCCAAATTGGCAAAATTGATGCTCAATTCTTCCAAAAATAAAGCAAATGGCACGTAAAGCATTCTGTCCAGGACAGTTTGAAGTAAAACTGGGAAACTTAGAAATCGTTATTTCAAAGTAAGATTCTTTGTCTTAATTTTGTGGCGTTTCAAACTAAATTTCTCAGTGAAGAATTTATTTATCAACAACAAAAATATTAGCCGAGCCCACCAAACCAACTGTCGGAGGATGAACTTGACCTCTGTGGTGCTTCTTGCAGGTGCGCCGCCCGGCGGATACGTAGTCCAAGGTTATCAAGCCCCGGGTCAGTTTGTCACAACAACAATTCCAGCACAACCAGTTGGAACCATGCAAGCAGCCCCAGGAAGTCCGACCCAAGTGGGGTACAATGCTCAAGCATATCCAAGTCAACCCGGGAATTACCCACCTAAGTACCAATAGAACAAAAACGCTTCCACAAAACCTGTCAAGTGATGCTTGCAACAGATTTATAAACAAACAATAACAGTCCCAGACAGCAAACAAAATTCGTTCTTTTTACATTGATTCAACGTCTGCTGACGTCTGAGCAATTACTTTGAATCATGTCAATGTAGGGGATAAACGATCAACCTGATCTGAATATTAAAAGAGTAACGTATTGTGCTTCTTACGCGCCATTTGATTGTGACGTTTTACCAAATGCAATCTCAGACCTTTGTGAATACACCAAAACATATATTATTACGTCATTATGCCGAAGCTCCGCAAAATGTTTTCGCGTGGCTCGCGAGATGGTTCCAATATATTTCACTTTGGCTTAATTATTTGGATTTTAAATAAGTACGAATCAACTTTTTCAAATACAACATTGAGATAGTGATATAGCCTACGCTCAATCGAAGGGTTACCTTTAGGATGATTGGGTTTCATTTGTACATATCTGATTCTGAATATTTGTTATCCGATATTTACTTTATAGCAACGTAACCAGTTTGTATACGTCCCGTGAAGTATAGTTTTTTTCTTTGCGTCCCTTGCACCATGTCAAGTTGTGCAGGCCTGCTCTTATCGTGCGGCAAACAAGTCAGCACAGCACCAGCTTGTGTGTTTTACGACAGCAGTGAAATGAGCAAGTTCGCAACCCACCGGTTGCTGGTGCTTCCTTTTGTTTCAGGGTACATATACGTATATTTACAATATTTTTTATCGGGTTTAGTGACAGGGATTTTGGTGTGTCTAGAGTCGTAGTTGTTAAAAAAAAGGTCGATTCCAACTCCAGCTTGATACAAAACGATAAACAATAGAATTTTTGTTTGCAATGTTTTTTCAAAATATTGTTTCTTTGTTCTCCGTATTGAGCTTTACAACTTCACCAGAAATAGAATTGTTTGTTCTTGTTTGTTTTTATGAAAGTCGCCGTTTCAATTTCAATCACAACTTAAACTGAAATTTAATTTTAAAAATATAAAAAAGGACAAAAATTGAAAGAAGTATGGCAAATTGCTCTGGCGGTACTGGACCAGACCTTAGATGATTGTCAGCTTGCCGGCGCCGTTGCATCTTGCACGTTTTTTGTTGGGGTTGATTATCTCACGGTGGGAATTACCAAACAGGATCACCAAACCGGTTGGGGTTACATAGCCTATAGGCTACTGGGCTGTTGCTTGTCCGCTTACTTGCAAAGCTTGATAGAATTTGGCCGACTTTTTTCAAAGTAGGTAGTAGCCTACAACCATCACAGAATATTTAGCAGTAGGCCTGCAACTTGTTTGCAACATTGGACTAGGAAGATTTATTTTCTTCCAATATTCATTGTACTCCCCCACAGTCATGTAGCCTACTGTAATGTTTCCCAAAAAATGTTTGTTACTGATACGCAACATAAGACGTTACGGGGTTAAGCCCATAAGTCTGTGACATCATGGTTGTTCAACAAATTATCAACGATTTGCAGCAGGATCGACGATAAACTTGTGACAAGATTATTTGTATATTCTCAATATTGTGCTCACCTGTGGGATATCATTTTGTTTCAAGTCGTGTTTTGTTTAAATTCTCCAATAAAAACACCAACTCGCTCAACATCTGATTATTTTGGCAAACCAACTTCCACGGGTTGAAGTTGACACCGGAGATGGAAATGTCAATAGAAAACTGGAAGTGGACCAACAGGCCGAGTTTGTTCAAAATAAACTGGCAAACACATTTGCATACCAAAATGCAGTTTGAGTTGCACAAATACTCAACCTTACTTGCTGGGTCTCCCAGACAAGAGGACCAAGCATGTTGTCAATATCAAACCACCGTAGCCAAAGCCTAGTCAGGCATCTTTAGATGTTTTATTTTAAGGGGTCTTCTCATTTTTCAAAGTACGGTTTGCGCTTTGGAGCATTAATAAAAATTGGAAATGGAAAACTCAACGCTTCAATTAATAACACTCCAACCTATCCATCTTACAACATGACAGTGTTGAACCGCATAAAATCCAATTTCATTGTATTTATTTGCTTTAAAGCGAGAAAGTGATAAACAATGCGCCAACACAGGAATAGTGCTTTTCATTATGTCAGGAATACGTCATAATGACGAAGCAACACTTTTGGGCTGACTAACAAGCAAACCGATGGTAATTTCATGATTCACAACTCGAAGAAAGTGAAGTTTAGGCACTCGCATTAGAAATGGTTAGCCTAATCTACTAATTACGTCACCAGCAAGCGCCTACGATTCATGGAAATACAAATATCTACAAGAGACAGAGAGCACGGAAATCATCAATGACTGGGAAAATTGTGGCAATGACAGCCAATGCATCAATCGGTGTTTCATTGATGACCTTACAAGCCAAATCAAGTTGCACAAGCAGTTATCACAGCAACATGATCGAAAAAAGGTTAAAATGTTAACTATTGTAATTAATGCTGAAAATGTCGCTTGGCAACAGTTATGACGTGTGAAGATGTGGCATTGTTAACGATTGTCAGTAAAAGAAAATTTCAACTTTTCACACAGCCACGTCACAATGGTGACAGCCGAAAGCTTCGCGTTCAGCCGTTCATCTCCCGATGCTGAGCATCGATGACTAGCCACTACAAAAGAAGCAAGCAAGAAAAAAGCTATACAACATTCAAAACAAAACCGCAATTATTTTTTATATGTTGGAATAGGATGGGGGGAAGGATGAGGCTGGAGCCTGGTTCCCTTGACAGGACAAGGCTTCCTGTTCTTTCGTCTGGGAAGGATTTTGAGCAGTTGGGGCCATTGCTGGTTGCTGGAAGGGTATTGGCTGGGGTGGAACCACCTGGGGTATCGGCTGATAGCCATGGACGTAGGTTTGTGCCACAGGCATTCCAGCTGGCATTCCAACAGGCATTCCAGCTAAAAAATTTAAACTTTTTTAAAACGTTTTAATCGCAACGTCATACAATGAGCCATCAATGACAAAATATTTTCAAATCCACAAAGGACCCTTGGCCGATATCTTTGATTAATGTTTTTGAGCAGTTCTTAATGTTTTAGATTTCAATTTTGCATTCGGTGAAAATCTTAGCAGATCAATGTAAAGAACAGGTAAAAAATGAGGCAAAGTCTGATCGAAAAAAGAAGAAATAGAATGAAACAGAGAATAAGAGTGAAGACAGTTGCTGCAAGAAAAGAATCGGCCACCCCCGCCAGTGGGGGGAATACCGAGTTGGGATGATGATGATAACTGCATCTATTTTTTCACCAACCACAATGTCTTCAGGTCAAATGAAACCAATTAAATGACGTCATCAATGTTGCAGACAAATTCCTTGAAACGTTTGACATCTCAAATTCATTGAGTTATAATTAACGATAGATACCAACATTCCAACAATGATGCGTCTAAATGTCGCAATTTATTTCTCAGCATATGGGAGAAACGTTCCTGAACAAAAATCTAAAGTTTATGGCGTTTCTTATTTATTTATTTTTTGTGATTTTGGTAAATTTCGACCGTTGATAAATGAAATTGGCCTCCCGAGAGTAAATTTATCTCTGGTTGAGAAATGGTTGATAAAATGGTGATAGGAAAAACACTCTTTGGTAACAAAAAAGTAATAGTAAAATTATGCCATAGATAGCGAAAGATTTTAAATCCAACTACCCACCTTGGTGTAGCATGACTGGTTGCTGGGTGTTCGCAGGGAGGTAGATCACTTGAGGCTGTCCAGCCGCGTATGGCTAAACGTAAATGGAAAGTGAAAAAAGTTTCTACTACAAACGTTTACCAAAATTTGAACAACAAATAAACTTTATGATCCAGCAGCTTTACCACTATATTTCCGATCAGTTTACATCATACTTTGTTGTTATACTTACAGTATTTTGTATACCTATAACTCTAATACTTTTTTATACAGCAATGTCTTTTCAAGGCTTGATAAGGGCTCTTTGCATAGCCGAAAACGTTTGCTATTTTATAATGTTAAATGTTAAAGTTATAATGTTAAATGTTGTGTTGTTGCTCAGTTATGTTTGTTTATTGCTGATTAATGTTCTACCAAACAATGACCAAAACGATTGTTGTGTGCAATCGTCACAAACGTTCGAAACTACTTCAGGACACGTTTCGAGTTGTTGGACACGAAGTTAAAATCGACAAATTAGTTATCAAGTTCACTGAGTGCACAAAAACTGAACAACAAAGATTTTGGGGTTCCACAAATACTTTTGTGAATTTTCATCATTTCAGAAACCGAACTACTTTGCAACAAAGCACATCCGGCTTGTAGAAGCACAAACAATCAAACGCCCTAATAACGTGACTACTCTTACCCCACAGCATCCGGGAACCAGGTAGCAACAATAGGAGGCACTGATGATGAGGAGGATCATAGATGTAAACGACATCAAACAAAGGAGAACCTCCATCACAATATCAACAGTCTGAATACAAAAACTATTTAATGCCATTGTGATTAACAATGGAACTACAGTAGCCTGCAGTAGGCAGATGGTGTTGAAATCAGAATTTGAAACAAAGTTGAAATAAAGAGAATTTTCATTCTTCAAATAAGTTCAAATAAGCAGTTGTCTATGTTGAGAAATAAGAAGCAGCAGAAACTTGTTCCTATAAAATGGTACTCTGCCATCAGTATCAAATTTTTCTTCAGAACATAGCGACATAAACAATGAACAAGGAAAACCTCTCCTGCCAACAAGATTTGTGCAACTTCTCTTGTCGAATCTTTAATGTCTATAGATTAAGTTATTTGCATAGAGATACCAAAACTGCTGAAACGTTGACTTACATAATAGTGTATAAAGATGGATGCGGTGCTGATGCCGAACAGAGTACCAGAAAATACAGCTCCGACTATGCTGAAGGCCATGTGGCAGATAATCTAAGCAAAGAGACGTGGTCAGAACCTTCGTTAGAGGGCAACACCTAAATTCCAGGGAAACAAACACGTTGCGCACTTAATCCTGTAAACACCAAGAAAAACAGAAAACCACAGGCTTTGTTGCTACGTTTCAGCTACGCCGCGTTTTTGCCAGGGCTGTGCAGTCGGAGTCGTTAAAAAAAGGTTGATTCCAACTCCAGCTTGATACAAAACGATAAACAATAGAATTTTTGTTTGCAATGTTTTTTCAAAATATTGTTTCTTTGTTTTCCGTATTGAGCTTTACAACTTTACCAGAATATAGAAGTGTATGTTCTTGTTTGATTTTATGAAAGTCGCCGTTTCAATTTCAATCACAACTTAAACTGAAAATAAATTTTAAAAAAGGACAAAATTTGAAATCTGGCAACTCTCCAAAATCTGGCAACACTGAAACCGGAGTCGAAATCGGCCAGTTTTAAACTGAGAAGTTGGAGTCGTAAATATTTCGCCCGACTCACCAGCCCTGGTTGCTACGTATTCTGAAAACAAATTGACATTTATAGCTTTAGACTTTTTAGATCCCAGGAAAGGTTGAGTCTTGCAGTTTGTCGGGCGCACTTAGGAAGGCTACTCACTACTCAGCCCATCGGTTGTAGGGTTAAATTATATATTTGCTTCACTAGAACAACCCCTGGCCAAAACCCAGTCGCGTTGTATAACATCAACAAATGGACAACACAGTAGTTCGCAAGCGAAAACGGCCGACAGTATTGTCTCATCATAATAGTTCATTAAACAACGATGATTGATACCTAGTTATCGAAACGATACATATATATATACAGTATGATGTCATCATGTCAGTATGACACTAGTTGTCAAATTCAATTTTCCATCTAACAATCCATTCGACAAAGTTCAGTCGGAACAGCTTAGACCACGAGGGAATATATTAGTCACACTCACCAGGCACCTGTTGGAGTTACGGCCAACTGCAGGTACGCCGAGTGCCCCTGCCACGATGATCTGCGAAGAGCAAAACAAAGTTGTAGCCAGCAAAAAATAGGAAATCTTACATAGGGGTACAACGACACCTCATCGATCAGTAAAATAAATTTCAGAGCGCACTTAATTTTCAAACTGATTCCTGCTGCTGTGGGCTGTGGCGAACACAGGTTCCCATGCAAGCTGCGCTGGGCTACGTTCTTTTATTATGTAGTCGAAATTATAACTAATGTGCATTTCAGATAATAAAGAATTCGAATCAATTGCAAGCTACTTTGTAAATCCAAAACATGACTCACCCAAACACCGCACCACAACCCCTCCCCAGCAGAGTTGTATCTACCACTTCTGACCCCAATGATAACAACACCAAGAAGAATGCAAATTGACCCCAACACTACTTCGGTAATCTGAAAAATAATGAAATAAATGCATTCAATTCCTCTGTTGTTTCAACTGAGAATAAGTTTTGTGTACCACAGCTACAGCATTGTTGTCATGCAGAACATGGCATGTATGGCTTATCAACCAATCAATCTTAACGTGCGATCTTGTCCAAGTTGAATAAACTCTTCTTGCTCATGTACAGTCATGTCTCTGTCAAAAGTTGTTGCTGAGGTGTAAGGCTCCCTGACCTAGTCAAAGCGTTCGGTGGGAACAGAAGGAAAATAAAAAGACTGTTTCTTCTCGAGAACTTTCAAATGTTTTTCTATGGTCTCGCATAGAGCAGCAGTGTTCATATTTTTTTGACATTTTTAGGTGAGTGGAAATATAATTATCAAGAACATCAAATGCATTTTACACATGTCGTTGCCAAAGCTGCACTTTTGAACGAAATCCATTTATTTTATCTGTGCTTGTCAGAAGATTTTCATTTCTCACTTACATCCGTGTGTTCAGTTCATTTAAATGATGGAATATGTCAGCCATGTATGCTAACTTTGCTAGCATGTCTTGCCTATAAATGCCAATTAACGCAAACGCTTCTGTCAGAAACAATCACTGAGGCTCCAGGTAAGCAACTATCAAACTTGCTTTCCCAGATTCAAAAATGTCAAAAAACGCCTTCGTCTTATCAAATCCTCACTCGTTTTGCAAAACGTCACCAGCTGCTTAGCCAATCAGATGTGTTATGTTATGGTATGGTTAGTTTTGCTTTCCCAGTGACGTCAATGCGAACATTCGCTGGAGCGGCTAGACTAACTCGTCGGAATGGTGCTCGTCACGGTACAGAGCACAGCATCATAATGCCGAAATAATTGTTGCTGTTTTTTGATGTCTCCTCGCCATGTACTTTAGCCTACTAGCTTTCATAGTCATGCCTTTGCCCTTTTTACAGCGTTGATATAACGTTACTTCGCCAATGAACGTTCAGGTGCGGATGCAATACTTAGTTCGTTAAGCTTCTATACGCAGGAGGCAAACTTATCCAGCTTTTTGTACAAATTGCTTGCGGTTGTAATGTTTAGGCCTAAGTGTTAGTTTTTGTAGTGTAGGCCTAACTGAATATCTGAGAATGAAAATTCATGACGAATTAAATATTTAGACAACTATTATTCCATGTCTAACACTGGATTTTGGTCCTGCAACGTTAAAATTAAGATTGTTCATGACTTCTAAACATTAAATGGATGTATGCTCACGACATAGGCGAAGCACAATTTGTCAGATTTTTATTTTTGATTTGTTTTGGAAATGCTCTCAGAGCGCACCAAATTGGAAGTGTTTTTCAATAACAGTCTGATTTTGCGTTTTTCAACTTACTTTTTCTCATTTGCTACTGCTTCCCCAAGGCAATAAAAAAGTTTTATGTCATTAGGAAACCGCAAAAAGTAAAAACATCTCAAAAAATGTCAGTCAAGCACTAGCAGTATTAGCTGTAATCAAAATCTGCAAAATGTGACAAATCAGGCCGCATCTCCAGGTGGCCATGCAATTCATAAACACGATCTAAGACTTTTCCTCTTGATAACCTTCTGACTTCCGCGTAAAGCAGTAAACTTGTGGAGTCTGCTCCCATTTCTTCGCATAAGCCTGCGAATATGCGACTTTTTAGTGGTCTTGTTTTGACAAAATTAAACATCCTCACCACAACATCAATTTTTCTTTAACTCTGCTAACAAAACCTTGTGACGTTCGACCGTGGCTACTGCTCCATCTGCACAGACACTATTACATTTCTTTCATTTAAGTCTTCCTTGTTCAAAATAATCTGAGGTAACACAAAATATTCCTTTTTCGGTTGTGTTCTGAGGCAGTCTCTTGCAAAACAAAATGTTTTCTGTGATAGAATCTCCATCTCTACAACGTACTTTTGCCAAGAGTTGAGCATGTTCACTGATGTCTGCCGACTCATCAAGTTGTAATGAAAATCTTCCGCTGACACCTTTTCCAAAACAACTTTTTTGATGTCCACAAATATTTTTTCGATTCATCCGGCAATTGTGTCGTCTGAGAGCGGGATTTTAGCTACTTCTTTAACAGCACCATAATCAAGTATATCATTTACAATCATCTTATAAGCCGGTAGTAGTATTTTTGCTGTAGCATTATGAGACTGTTTTGACTTACAGTACAGTAGGTACAAGGCAGCGCACTTTTAGTGTTTTTTCAGATAATGTTGATACTCATTTCATGCAATTCGCTTGCACTTCAAAGTCTTCGTCGTCGTCGTGTGAGCGTCTGGGGGCGAGGGTCTATCCTTTTACCACCCCAGATTCACGATGTTTCCGGACTACACTGGAAGGCTATTAGAGAGCAGCCAGTCTTTACGAACAAGGCGAACGACATAATCTTTTTTCTTATTTTTAAATGATGGATGGTTTGTTTCAAAATGACACTTCAGCTTGGCTGGAACCACGGTACTGTTGCATAGCTTTTTCCCACGCATCAAACATAATGGGATCGGCGCAGTCGGATCACCAGAGAAATTAAATCCAAACGAAATGTTATCTCCACTGCATTGTCTCAACGCAGTTTCGCTTTCTTTTCATTGTTATCAGAACTAGCTTGTTTATTTGCACATTTCCTTTTCAAATAGCTATCCATTATAACCAGTTTAAATTTAAACTCTATTTGTAGCAGTGTTGAAATAACAATAAGTACCTGTGCTGCAAACTCATATAAACATTACTGTAAGGCAAACTGGTGGTAGTAGATAATAACTTTCAAACAATAAAAGCTATTTAAGCTACGCCCATTAATTATGTCAAAGCAGTGATTTTCGACCGGTGTTTCATGGAACACTGCTGTAGTCGAACTAATAAATTTCTTGCGGAACACCTGACGATCTTTCATGGAACACCGGTTGAAATTCACTGACTTAACCTGCTGTAATCCAGACCGGGGGTGGCGCATGAGATTGCGAAAAACTACTATGTTACTTTTGAATGGATTAAAACAACGACTCACCGCCAACCCTCGCACGGTCTTGAAGTATTTTCCTGGCCGAGGTTGCCCTGGGTAAGCTGTTGGCATGGCAACTGGCACTTGTGGTTGCATTGTGACACCAGTTTGTGGTTGCATGGTCGTCATGGTAACAGAAGCTTGTGGTTGCATTATTGCTAATTCAATTTAACGCAAAAGAAATCTAAACAACTGAAATGTAGAAACTGGATGATTTCTGAAACCGTCTGCAGGCGTTGAACCAACGTAAAAATGACGGATTTTGCTGTCTGGGTAAGCACAGTGATCAGATCACTGTTTTTATTTCTGACCATTACAACAAAAAACAATATATACCAAACATTGTAGAGGTCTAGAAAAAGGTAGAAGCGACAAAACGCGAACGTTATAACGTGCTTGATACTGAAACAAGATCATCAGTCTACAATATGGCACGGTAGTAACACTTCAGTGTTTTTGTAAACGCCTTCCACGGTTCATATACCAATGAAATGTAAGTGAAAAGATTTGTTTCAGCAGCAGACCTAGCAGGGGCATTCGGAAACAAGCACCGTGAAATTTAAAGCAACCGAGGTGCTCTTTTCAAAAAGTGACAAAAGCATTCAGGCTTGGAGATGCTCACAAGTCACTGAAAGAATTCGTCTTGAACTCAACTTGTTTTGCCTTGACTTCGTTTTAATAATTATCTCAGAAAAGAAATCAGTTTCCAGTCAATTTTCATATGAATAGGTTCAGTTTACAAAAAAATCATTTTGTAAAGCCTTCTAAGTCCTAGTATTGAAAGCTTCAGCAATCCATTGCTTCCTATCTTTTTATACCTGTTGTATTGGCATGCATTGTTTCAGCAAGCGGAAGTAGCTTCAGAGTTTCAAATACTTTTTCAGATCTTCTTTAGTTTCTCATGCTTCATTATGACGTCACTTATTTACTTTCGATTTACGCAAATTCGACAATTCCGTTTCTCCTTTAAACTTTATTTCGAAATAATACAATTGAAGTGAATCAAATTCTAAACGAACAGAAACCTTGGAAAATTTTAATTGCATGTGCAAACCGTAACTCGTAACTGGGTATAGACCAGGGGTGGGCAAAGTTGTTCAAAGAAAGAGCCGCTTGCGGATAAACTATAAAGACCGGCGAGCCGCAAAATCAGTTGACACAAAATAACATATCAGCAATAAAAACACAATGACTGTTTATCCATATCAGTTTTGTACTTGACTCGCTAATCTCTGAAAATTCGGACGATAAGTTGTTCATGCTGTGCGAATTAGTTCTTCCAAATGTTCATTTGTCAAGGTTGCACGATGTTTTGAATTAAAAAAGTTATAAATTCTTATAAAAATGAATAAATAAATTCTGGTGCTACTTCTAATCTTCAACTAATCGCTGCTTAGCGACTTTATTAAACTTCCAATAGTTGCTGACTGAACGCAAAATGAGCCAGGAGAGGCACAATGTTGCTTTTGCAACGTCACAATTCTATTGTTTAACAATGGCTACAGTAAAAGAGAGACTCCCTTTTGATCTTTGTATTGTAGCCTATTGGGTGCAAATTAGATTTTGAAGAAAGTGTAAGTAACAAATTTTAATTTTTACAAATCGATTTTCTCTCCTCTGTCAATGTGCGCACATGGCTCGAGCCATGCCTGCCATACCTTATAGGTACGCCGCTGCTTGGTTGAGTTCGCGAGAGAACATATTTATAAAATATAAACTTAATTTTTTTGTAATATTAAGATCCAATACAAGAGCCACAAAATTTATGTTGAAGAGCCGCATGCGGCTCGCGAGCCGCAGTTTGCCCACAGTTGGTATAGACATACACACAGGGCCGGATTTAGCTGATGGGGGGCCCGGGGCACTTTTAGATCGGGGGGACCCCGCGCAAAAAATTTTTCGCGCCTACGGCGCGAAAAACTACGTCTACAGTAGCATTAATCCGGTACTGCACAAACATTTTGCAGAAACTTCAAAAGGCTGAAAGAAAAATAAAACATAAAATCACATTTTTTCCACGTAGGAGGGCCCTTCAAAAGTCGGGGGGCCCGGGGCACCTGCTCCCCCCCTAAATCCGGGCCTGCATACACAACAAGGTATGTGAAGAGATGGACGGAAACCAGTGCAGTGATGCGTGACTGTGATGTTAAATTAATTAAATCTTTATCCTCAGACCAGGAAAGCTTACCAAGTAGAAATGAGAGAGTTATTTTACTGTTTTTGTTGATCAATGTATTTTGCTTTGAAAGTCTACGATTAATTCGAGTTTCTTCCGTTATTCCACAAACTAATTCCTGAGTAACATTTTCTCGTATTCAGCTGAATTTTATGATAGTTTCAGGTTTTATTTCCGACCATCAAAGCAAAATATAAGTTACCACAACATAGCAGGGGTCTGAAAACAAGTAGAAGCGATAAAACACAAACATTAAAGATTGTTTGAGAGAGATATAATTTACTGAACACAAGGTTTTAGCAACGGTCGCAACATTTTGAGAAGCTTAATCATCAATCAATCAAGTTTATTTCGGCATAGCTCCACATTCATTTTCAATGTCCACATCAGTAGATATAGCAAATCGCTTTTTTGATATGGAAACTACACCATGAAGGCACCGAAAAAGACCATGCTGTTATCTAAGTCAAGGTGCCCCCACATGGGATGTTTTACTGGATACAATATATAATTGGATTAATAGTACGGAAAAAAAAAACACAAACACAAAGAAAACAACAACAACAAAAAAGGAAAAAAAAGTTATCAACAACAGTAGCCTAAAGCAACAATATAATCACAATTAAAAATTAAAGCATCCAACAAACCAACTTGCTCGACGCAATACCTCAAGTCTGGTTTAAATGCAAATGCTAAACTGATAAATGGCTGCTCTAAAATCTTTCCAAATGACTAAAAAGCAGGTAGGATATTAGTCTGGACTGATTTAAAGTCTTTTCGAAATAGGAGGCAAACCGGTTCAACTTAGTCACTTCCCAGGCAGCAAAATCCGTTATTTTTACATTGATTTGCTGCCTGGGTTGGCCTCGTGATGTTTCGGTTAACAAACCAAACATGATACGTCTCGCGCTTAAATTACCGAGGGCCGTGAACGCTGTAGCTTTCCTGAAAGCAGCTTGGGCTGGAGAAGAAATTACTTGTTGTTACCTCTTACCTGCATTGCTTTGGTTCCTCACGCTCTTTGTAATTATTTATAATAATTAAAATAGGCTAGCAGCTAGCTCTAGGTAAGTTCTAATTAAATCAAGAAAATTGAAATAGTTTGGCCACATGATTCGCTGTAATTCTATTCAAAGACAACTACTAGAAGGAAAAATGAACGGCAAACGAAATAGGGGCAGACCACCAAGAATTTGGACTAATGATATTGAAGACTGGTCAGGACTTAATTACAAAACTGCAGTAAAAGAATCTCACAATAGAGAAACTTGGCGTATCATTGCCTCCAACCCTCGACGAGAGGAAGGAACTTAATGATGATGAGTTGTAGGTAGAGTAGCCATGTAACACCTCGTATTTGAGTATTCTCGATTGTGGGTGAAGGTATAGGCTGCTGAAGCAAACCCAAGTGGTCGATCTCGGGTAAACAGTTAAGGTTCAGTGTAATAACCAACGACCACGCTCATCCCAAAGCAGTAGGCCTAATACTTTCGCCAATTGATTGCTCAAGTCTCAAATCGCTTTTAAAACACAAGTTTCTGTTGCCATAACCTGAAAAACTATAATTTTCCTACTGTAGGAACCTGGCGAACAAAAGTTGTTATCTTTTTGTAGTTTCAATGACGTTTAAACGACGTAAACTAAAGTGACAATGTTTTGTTCACTAGATAATTCTGCGCCTAAAAGTTGCAAATTGTGTTTGACTTTTTCAGTATCTACCATTGTTGTTTGTTTGAGCCAGGCAACTAACCCGGGCCGCGACGTTCACTCCGCTGTGCAGACTAACATTCATTCTCTAGATCAGGGGTCACCAACCTTTTTTACATGCGGGCCACTTTGGCACTAAGGAGAGCTGTGGCGGGCCGCACTAATAAAATGTTAGGTAGGTTGACTCTTATGCTAGAAAAGAACGCATTTCGTACCCAGTATCCAGCGTTACATGTTGTTCATAGTTATGTTAGAATACCGTAGCAACAAAATTAATCGAACAACGCTACTGCTAGGCCAAGCTCCTTTTACAACACTTTTGACTTTTTTAACAATGCCTAATAAATAGAGGCCACTTGTTTTGTGCACTTATAGCGAGGCGAGCGGTTTCATCAGAATATTAATCGCCAAGCAAGAGTGGTGTTGTTACTTCGCTTCGCAAAAGATATCTTGCAATTAACAGTTTCAGTAAACAAGGAAATGTTTGACACATCGCAATACAGGCAACAATAGTGACCTGCAAACATATCAGGGAAAAATAGGCTCCAATAACAGGGAAAAAGAAACCAGGTACCATCTTCTCTTCTCTCGTGTTGTCGCTATATGTCAGGGCATCCGTTGGCTAACCACTGCCTGGTGTCGTCATCGATGGAAACTAGGCCTTCCATACCATGAGGAGGTCTGTATAGCCGGCAATCCTTGATAATGTGGGCTGCCGTCTGCATTTCACCACACTCACAAGCAGCACTCTCTGCCGAAGAAAGCAAGTACCTCCACCTGGCCGCCCCGCAAGTACCGACTTTGGAAAACTAAACTTGCTACAACTGTCGCTATAAAGTTATGCGGAAGAACAATCATCAGAATGGCACCCCCAGACCAAGCACAGCGCCCTTGTCAGGGCGAACAGCACCAGCTGTTGTAGGTCAAGGAGTGACCATTCTGCAACTAAATGTTGAAGGCACCACCAACGCTAAACTAGACATCATCACACCAGGTGCCATGAAACAAACGCTTGTGGAAATCACCGAAAAGTCGTAATTTATGAACAGTCTTCCCTCAAAAAAGCAATGAGTTGGTTTTTCATCCTTTTTGTGAGAATCTATAAAACCGTCTTTCTTTTATTATAGACAACTGTCACTTGCGGTGCTCATCAGCGTGGCAAGAATTTGTTGATTAACAACATTTTGCAGTACTTGCTTCAGCAGTACATATACTATAATTGGAACGATACAGATTAGCATGGCTCCTGCACAAGGATGACACGCAAAATCGTGAAGCGTTTCATATTTCTTAAAAAAAAAAAAGTTTTGCAGTAGGCCTACTAAGCTAAATATTTTCATAATATAATCAGAAAAAGTCTCTAAATTTATATGTAATATATTGCCAATTTATTATAAATTGAGTTGGCACACCGACCCATTTTGTCAACAAAAACTTGCATAAAGAGAACACTGCTCGTGAAACACAATAACGGTGAAACTCGCACTGGTGTTTACATGACATTTGCAAACTTAAAGTAAACAACCCTATGCTCACAGACAATTTCAAAATTCGAAAACAGACGTTTTAATCACCCACTGGGACAGTGTGGCTGGACATCGCATTGGAATAACTTTAAGCAACCCCCACCTAGAACTATAATCTGATTGGTCGATCGGTGGAATCGTATGCAAAGCGAAAATATGCTTCCAGGAAAGTATTTTTTGCCTTCGTGCTCTTTAACTCCTTCAAGAAAAGTATTTTTGGTTATACTTGTACGCTGATACCTTCCGCGGGCCGCAGCGATACAGCGTGGCGGGCCGCATGCGGCCCGCGGGCCGCCATTTGGTGACCCCTGCTCTAGATAGCTCAATTGTAACTCAACAAGCTTTCGAAACCTGTCTAATATCATGGCTCTATGATGCAATAAATCCACAGCGTCTTCTGTATGCGCAATGTGTACCCAGACACATTGCACAAGTCACAAGCACAGCCCCAACACTCCAACAGCGAGCAATTGCGATTCGTTATGACACAAACGCAAATCACAACGATGCAGCCTTCCACGCAGTGACATTTGAGAATGAGATGTTATTCGCGCGCGCACATACACGATCGGAATGTGCTTGAACGAGCGTTCTAGGTTCGTAGCGTTTCTCCCAACTCACGTAGATTTGTGGTTTTTCAGTTGCTGTTGTGCAGAGTGCAGTGTTTACCGCAGTGGTTCCCAACCTTTTTTGTTGCGTTCCTCCCTTTGCCTATTTTGGAACTATTCATTCCTCCCCATATTACTAAAAACAAAAAAGGGAGTCCTAAATTTTAGAAACCCTAGAATTTTAATTAAAATGGTTTCTCTACAATTCCCCCAGATTGTAATAGACACCATTATGTTAGGGTTCTAAGACTCTTTCCTCATTCCGATCGGAAGTAAAAACGGGATCAGGGACCGCACAGCCGGCGGTCTATAAAAATTACCGGATAAGCCAGTTTTTGGTTTGGCTTATCAAAACCATCGTGTCGATCATCCTCATTCTGCGCGAGCGGAACCCAAGGTATGTGAAGGTTTTTTAGTGGGGTGTTGGCCAGTGGCGTAGCTAGAAATGTTTTTTTTGGGGGGGCCAAATATTTGATGGATCGAAGAGAACGACAAAGTGTTTGATTAAAGACATCGCCACCTGATGTGCAGTGGCGTACCCTGGTGGATTGAGCAAGGGAAGCAATAAAAGTGGTGGGGGGTTAGAGCGTGCCAAAGGCACGCGTATTCTAGGGGGGTCCGGGGGAATGGTCCCCCGGAAAAATTTTGCAAAATTACACTAAAATAATGGATTATAGCGCTTTCTGGAAACACTTTTAGGGTAATATTTGTATGAAATTTATTAGCAAATAAACAGCTATTAACTTATTAAAGGTAGCTCTTGCACACGAACGGGCAATAACTGAAATTCCTCCCCTGAACTCATGAAATTCCTCCCTGGGGAGGAATTCCTCCCCGGTTGGGAACCACTGGTTTACCGTGTTAGCTGCGGTGCTTTCTTTTGTGACGTCATGTGAAAAAAAGAATGATCAATGAAACTTCAATTAAACCAGCAAGATATTTGAACAACGTCATCATGAATGACGTCATCAACAAGCATAAAGCAATGAAGTTACGTATCGAATTGACCAATCAATATCAGAAATTCATTTTTGTGTGTTAGAAGTTGAAATCTATAATCGAAATTCTATAATGGTCGTTTCAGTTTGTCCAGTTTTCTTAATTTCCTAAAACCACGTTTTTCTGCCACACATTATATTTTGCAAGTAATTATTGCATTTCGTTTTTAACCACAGAAATAGCTCGATTCTTCAGAAAAGGAATCGAACTTCAAACAAAAAATTTATGTCAGTGAAGATTGCATACAACCAAAATGTTTTTTAAGCCTTTAGCAGTTTTGCTACTTTGCACAAATTCTTGATAAATCAAAAATATTGGGAGATGGAAGGTCGCATTCTTGTATTATTATCAGCTGCGCTGCTGTGCTGACATTTTCATAACTTTTGCATCGGGAATCCCTCGAGCTCACTCATAGCCTACATTGCAGAAACCCAACACTTCCCGAAGATATTGTGGCATCTTGTTTTCAGCTGGATCAAGTAAAACGAATGTATTTAACCTCAGACAGCAAAATCCGTCATTTTTACATTGATCCACTGAAAAAACCAATGTAAACATGACAGAATTATCTGTCTGGGACAGAATTTGGTTAAATTGGGCGAGCTACTGTAGCCTAATGCACTATGAGAGATTGAATTCTGATCAAAAACAGTTCTTTCTGATTAACGTCCCATAAATTGGATTTTTATAGGGGGGGGACAAGAAGAGGAGTAAAGAAGTTTCCAGGGGGAAATTGCCCCCTTTGACTACGCCACTGGGGGAGGTAATTTCAACTAAACACATTGATGTGAAAATCTACGTTAATCTGACCTTGCAAATACATTGAGTAGTCAAGAGTTACCCAATCGCTTCATGTAAATATTTTCAGTCGCTTCATGTAAATGTTAAACATTTAGTTTAGTTGAGCGACCGTTTTTTGTTTCTTTAAAGTAGTTCGAAATGTACAGGGCAAAGAATATGATTATATTTAAACATTACTTTAGCCATTTCTAGTTTGTAAATGTCTTTTATTTTAAGAACTTTTAGCTGCTTGAAGTAAGGGGTAACGTGTTCAGACCACATCACTCCAGCAACTGTTTTTAAAGCTTTGGTTTGCAATGTTTGCAGTTTACCTATTAGGTTTCGAATCAGGGAATAAAGAAACCCAACTTGCTATTCCATTGATAACATGCAGGTGAATCAGAGATATCTAGACACCGGGATGCGAAACTTGTTTTAGCTGCATACAATCGTAGGGCTAGAGGTGGAAAAATAATATATCAAAAATTACTCTCTAATGCGAACAAACTAGATTCATAACCTTAATAGAAGCACTATGCTGAAGCTGACATGAGAAACCAAAACCAGAATATTAGGAAATAAGATGGTATGCCGGAGTTTTTATTTATAACTAAAGCATGATTAATGTACACATACAAATTGAAGATGAGACAAGAACGATACTGTAGACTGCAAACTACTAGGAAATAAGATGGTTTTATTCTAGGATATAAGCATTCCGCAATTGAACAATCATTTTAAACCAAGCAAAGTTTTCTCAAAACTAACAGATAACTTAGGATTATAGAATCCCTTGTGAACTCTACAGGGCAGCAGAAAGTTTGTCTGAAACTATGAGGAGCTAACTAAGCCATCGTAGCCATCGTAACTAAGCCAACACGGTGATGCACAGTGCTGATCATGGAATACGTTGATGAGTTGATCAACAAACGGCATCAGTCCAAAATTATTAAAAAAAAAACGGTAAACAGCATTAAATTAACAAGCGCAACAATGAACGATGGCGAACATATTAAGCAAATTCTGCATAGTTTCCGACAAACCAATGGCATGAGCATTGAGCAACAGCACACACAAACGAAGAACAAGGAGTTAAAAAGGTCAGAAGGAAAGAAAGTCAGATTGCGCGTCTGCTTTGGGCAAGACTCTACAGTCTACACAAAGCAACTCTCGCTCGAACGAAACTATCCCGTCGTTGATGGCTAGCAATAGCTCCACAGGCATTAGTGACTTCCTCAATGAGGCATTCCACAGCCTGAGTATGGGCAGGAAAATGCGGGCATTCAAACTTTTTGTTTGTCAAACTCTTCAGTTAATCCAAGGTAACGTGTGAAAACAAGTGTTGCTGTTCCCAACACAGCAGCTTCTTCTTGACTGATACCCCGAGTTGCAACACTTCCTTCGCAACTGTTGGAAGTGGAAGTCGCATATTTGATGTCCTGAAAATTTTAAAAATACCTTGTCTATTCCTATGTCAATAACCAGTTACAAAGTTGAAATAATATTAGCAATTGACAAAATACTTTAACATTAAACGAAACAATAAGTTTAAAAATTATTAAAAATAAATACATGGTTTACACAAGCAGCAAAAGACAGCAGAAGTTTTAAAGTGGGTGCAGCATTAACCTGAACATTATTAGAGCAAAAAATCTGAAAAGATATGTGAGAACTCACTTTTTTGTAAACTCTTTTTTGAAGAGTTGTTGACATTGTCTTTTTGTCAAGAAGCCCAATTTGATATAGAAGTGCTTCTACCCATGATGATATTATTGGGAGAGGACAAACTTCAGTTCTTTTGGGAATGCGGTCTTCCTCAAGACAAATACATCAAATGTGAGCTCCTCATTGAGTCCCTACAAATACACATACAGACAAGCTGATATTACACAACGACATTTTAAAAAGCTTATCCAATTTGTAGCCTAATTGAAAGTGTTGCACTTTTGCCTGTGAAATCCACTTTGTCAAAAATACTATCGCTGATGACTGAATACCTGATTCTACTAGCATGTGATGATATAAGTTAACACAACAGCAGATGATAACAAGTAGGCTGACATCTTTTGAAAAGAAAATAATTAACCTTTTTTCCAGATTCCTAAAAAACTATTTCATTATGAGGACTCTATCTCTGTAAACGTGCAATTAATTTTAAACCTTTAAAGTTCTAAAAACTGTCTGCTGGTTGGCTTTATATGGTATTGATTCATGATGGCTATTATGTTCACATTTAATATTTTAACACCTTCCTTACATCCATGTAAAAAATACCAGTTAATCTATGTTTCATGTCACGATCAAGCTTGAATAAAACCTGTCAGAGAAAAGGTAATAAGGTAGGCTACTTCAGTACGGTAGCCTGTTACCTTCAACAAAGCTCAGAATGCAAGGACATCTCACGTAGTGTTGGTAAATTAACATTGAGAAGCTCCTTGAAGGGTCCAATAGCAGAAGAGCTTTCCATGCTTTTTAGCCAATTCTCTTTTTAGAACTTTTATGCATGGTTTATCAATTAACAGCACTGCCAAGAACAACATCAGCTTAATGAACTGAAGATAATATGTGAAGACTGAAGAGATTGATATATCATTTTATGAAGAAAAAAGATACAGTGTACACTGACTGACTGAAGTACACACATACAGAAAACTAAGACTTTAATTCCTGCAAACTTAGTTGTCTACGTTTACCGCAATACTATTAACTTTATTACTGTCATTGTCAAAGCTACATATCAACATACCGTAATATAGAAATGTCAGAATGACGAACAGCAACTTATCAGAATAAGCAGTTTTTATTCCAGAAGACATGACCATTCCGAATTTTGCTTTACACAATTTTGAAAACCTAGCCTGAATGATTAATTATAAAATAAAATTATACCAAACAGTTAGCCTAAACATAAATTTCTGTCTAAGTTTTGCAGCTTTCTCGTTTCTCATGATCACAATTCACAACTCGCTGGAAAACCTTTGAGAAGGCCATCACAGACAGCAATCGCGCACGCGTGCGTGTGGCACACACCACATTTGCTTTGAATGACCCATTCAAAGTGCGTTATTTGGGTCACGTGATTGATGCGTTGTGTTGGCATTTTTGGTGGAATCATACTTATGCGAAATTGCTGACGAGTTTGCTCTTTTTTCTTTTTCACGCCGCCCTACGGTTGTATGAGAGAATGATCCATACGTAAGAAGTTTCATATCCGCTACTCTAGAAATCTGTGAGGTGAATGAGTGAATAATATAATTGCGGTCTAGCTTTAGAAGGAAGAAAGTGTTTCAATTTCGATAAAATATCAACAGACCGACCCACATTGGATCTAACATTATCAGTGTGAGGTTCAAATGAGAGCTGTTTGTCTGCTATTATTCCAAGATGCTTAGCGCAGTCGACTGTTTCTAGTTCATCATCGTTGTAGAAAACATTTAAATTATCTAGGTTGTCATAGCCTTATTTAGAAGGAATTACCAATAGGTTGGATTTGGAGGAATTGATGATCAATTTATTGGCGTTGATCCAACCTTCTACATCAGTTAGTTTGGTTTGCAATGAATTTAAAGCTTTGGTAGAGAGTTTGCTTTGTTGAACCATAAAGAAATAAAACAAAGTAATTTCAGCGGGATTAACATGATGTATTACATACACAAATATAACATAATTAAAATATTAATTATTAATTAATAATTTTTAATTATGTTATATTTGTGTATGTAATACATCATGTTAAACCCAATGAATTTAAGTTATCAATTTTAACAATGAGGCATGTATCGTCCGCAAACAACCTTAGTATTGTCTACCTACAGTTTAGTAGGTCATTTATGCAGGCTACATTAAAAACAAAAGTGGACCTAGTGTTGAACCTTGAGGAACACCATACTGGATAGATTTCTGGGTGGAAGTATCATGATTAATCGCAACATCTGGTTTACCGCCACTCAAGTAAGACGAAACAAGATCGTTTGCAACTCCACCGACACTACAATGGCCAAGCTTCCGTAAGAGCCGTTTATGACATACAGTATCAAACATTCTTTTGAAATATATTTACAAATTTTGTGTATTTTTTTTCATGAAAACGCTTGAAATAACTAAAATTTCTGACAAACTAGAAAAATATTGCGTTTTTTTATGTTTCGTTTTCGTTTGGACATCTGAAAAAAATCTTTAAACTGCTGTAAAATTCACCGCTAGATGTCAGGCAAGTGTAAGACTTTTTACACCAACCTTGTCAGTGATGTTTATGTGCTGTGGAAAGAACCAAATAAACTTCACTTTGCCAAAAGTCACAGACAACGCAGCTTCTGATTGGTTCGTGCTTTACAGGTTGCAATAGTCTTGTTAAAGTGGCTACCATAGAACTCGGCCTGTCGGTCCATCCCAGCTTCCCATTAACAAAATAAAAATGTTGTGCGAGTTGGTTTTTATTAGAGACACTAGAACACGACTTAACGAAACGACATCCCACAGGTGGGCACAATATGGAGAATACACAAACTAATCCAGTCACATTATCATCGTCTTTGACCCTGCTGCAACATCGTTGATAATCCTTTGAACTATGATGTCACGAATTTGTGGGATGCGCTATGGGGCTATTTGGTCTTGTGTGGCTTAGGAATTCCAAACGCACAAATTGTACAAAAGGATAACACAAGCGAAAAAGCCCCCATGAACTAGCTGCTGAAAGGTAAATCCAACCCCTTTGAGGAAAGTCATCTTGAAATGCCCCCATGAGGGTCAATAGGCCAAATATTAGTCCAGCTAGGGCCAAGAGGTCCAAAACTAAGACAAGGTACTTTATCTTTCGGCGTTGTTTGGAGTACGTTTTCTTCATTTGACCTGAATAAAAACATTTATACTGAAGCACAATCTTTCAAACTTACAATTACATTCAAACTATGCACATTCACTTGCAACCGGTCCAGAAGGGGGGGGACACGTGCACGGACCCGTACCCTTCAAAATCTGAAGAAAAAACATGTAAATTTATGCAAAAATTTTCCGCTCACTCAATTCTATTTTATTGAACTCAACGGGTAAGATTGGGAACTCATAGTTTCAGTAGAAAACCCACGAATCCCTGAGAAAACCTTCAAATAATATGTTTGAAATTTCTGTAGCAATGAAAGAAAAAGCATTTAAAACGCAATTTCAAGTTGAAGTCAAAACACTCATACTTCGAGAAAAAGAGTATTCATTTGAACAAAATGTGCCTCATCTTAATGCACAAAAGTAAACAAAGTGAAACTTGGCAACTACGTAGGAGCAAACCCCCATACCCTTACTACAATAATTCTTTTTTCCGATCCTAAACTTTTCATGTTTTACGTCAACTTAGCAAATTTTATTCTTTAAATATTTGGTGCTGCCCTCATTAACATTTCTAGATCTGCTAGGCCTTTTGATTGCCACTCAGGTTTTAGTTCTTCAAATCGAACAAGTAGTTTGAACTCAGATATTATTTTACTCAACCTGTTATCAGGCGGGACCAAATGGCCACGCCATTCATTAGTAGTGAAATTTTATAGAAGGAATTTTCTTAAAACGTTGATATTTCTTGACTTTTAATTTTTATTGTTTGAACACCGTTTAAACCTGATTTGGTTATTTTTGGAACATTATGTGGTTCACAATAACCATTTTGTCACAGCTTGTTCAGGAATTTTGTAATTCCTATGCTTTGGCAATTGGCGTCGAAATGACTCATATCGCTGTTGCCATTATGTACACAGTGGCCGCAGTCAACCGCGAGTCAAATCATCAATCACACATTAAAACTAAGAACTAAACGCAGTGGCACTCATAGTACAATTTATCGTTTCGTCTCCAGGCAGTTTCAGTGCACGATCTCGGCTGGTAAAGTAGACCAGTTTTTACGAAGATTCGACGTGTTCAAAACATGAAAAACAAACTTTGGCAACTAGGAATGATCCGCTACTTTCATATTTTGTACTTTGCTACTTCTGAACAGAAAAACAGTGCATTTGACAGCAATAATGGCTAACCACAACCAAATCATCAGTCACAGCTATCCAATAAGCGTTGTGCCATATGTGTAGATGACATCAGAAAATATTCCAAAAAAATAAATAAACTCGGCAAAGTTTCTCATCGTTGCTCCAAATGCAATGTGCCTTTGTGCACAAAGCACATGTTGAAACTATGTAATAATATGCCATCAATGACATGTGTTTGTCAGAAAATGCTTGTAAACTGAATTTTTCATAACTTCACAATCATTCGATGTGTGTTGATCCAGAATTGTGGAACATTTTATTTTGAATCTTCAAGTAAAATTAACTATTCTTAAATTGTCTCGATTTAGCAAAAAGCAGCTGCCCAGGCAGTAAAAGTTGGCTTTTATCTCGTTTCAACGTTTAGCTACATTGAAAAGTATGAAAAAAAATTTTTTTTCTGATTCTAAAACATTTTGGCGGGTTGAAATGAAAGCTACACTCCATGAAACGCCTGACAAAACAGCTGACTGGAAATCGTGTTACTTATACTTCTAACCCAGCCAGTAAATCAACCACTTTCAACAATGATTTGACGTCTGCAGACGTTGAACCAATTTTGCTGGCTGGGAAAGAATGTGATAAACTAGTTTTTTTCAACCAGAAAATCAATCTGCAAACGTTGAATCAATCGAAAAAAAATAATTTGCTTCAAAGTATTTTTTTGAATGTAAATTAAAATTCGAACGAACAAAATCGGACATGAAATGACAAAATGCCAGAAAAATGCGCGTTTTTACAGCTTTTTAGCAACATATGTTTTCAGAATGCACAAACTAAGCATTTGGTTTGAAAACAAGTTACAATGTAAAATAAAAGCATTTGACTGTGTGCATGCCACTTTTCTCAAATGTGCAATATTTAGCGGCTGAGTTATAAGCCAATAATTAAGGCGGGCTCAAACGGCCACGTTTCGTGCTTTTTGCGCGTCTTTGAAACGAATTCAAGATAGGGTAAAGTGACAAAGGACTGACGCTGGAGTTCACTGAGAGAATTATGTGCAACACGGTTTAACCGTATTCAGACTGGGTTCTCAAGGGATTTTTGAGTTGGGGGGGCATAAAACGCTCGCGGTTTTTGAACGTTTATTACGCCTTTGTTATGCATGCTGTCAGTTAGATATTTTACCAAGTGAAAGAAAATTTATCTGACTTTCCAAAAAATTTAAACGTGTCTTCGAATCATGTGTAGCTATAATAGATTTATTAGACAGGCATCAAATCGCCAAAGTCAGATGTAAATTATAAGAAACAAGGCTTTATCTTGCTCTGCTTGAGATAATGACGTCACGGTAAACCCGTGTCACACTTTGCGTTTTGTCTGTTTTGCACTAACAACCATAACGGCTCATCAACTGCCGAGAATCTATTTACTCTGTAATTATCCAGCCGGCAAAAGTGCGACATTATTATATCGACTCAACGTTTGACCACGGTGCTTAGACGTGAAAATTGTTTATTTGACTTAAGTGTGTTTGGAAAGATGCGAAGATCAAAAGCAACTGTTGCTTGAGATGTAGACAGATTTTGGCTACAAGCTGCAAAAAACATATTCTTACACAGCTAACAATTTCACTATTTTTGCGTTGATTTAACGCCTGGCAACGTTGAATCAACGTAATAATGGAGGATTTTGCTACGTTTCATTGAAATTGATAATAAATTATATTTGCTCACAGCTTGACAATGCCGCAATGCTTAGTCACTGATGATATTCGTCAGCCGATCTTCATGTTTTTACACATAATTACTGTCGCTAATCGTTAGATCGACAAAATAACTGGGTAGTTTTGTCAGCTAGAAAATTACTAAATAAAAATGGTTGCCGATACTGTATAAATTGTGGATAAAACGATCAAAAATCGACTAATAAATATTCGACTTTTGAAGTTGAACGATTGCGAAGTGAAACAATTTTACTATCAAAAATATCATCAATTTCGACTATCCGATTTTGTCCATGTAAACTACTCTATTCCCAGGTGGTAATGCCACACTTTTTGCGTTGATTTAAGGTGCAATGATGTTCAATCAGCGTAAAATAAATGGTTTTGTTTCAGTCACAGACAGAAGCAACTGTGAGCAATTTACGCCAGACGCAAATCGGTGATTGATATCATGCAGTTCTTCACAACTAACCCAATTACAAGCGCGATAATCTCATTAGGCTACTCGGCATGGCGGCTTGGCGTCTTCGAATAAACAATCGTTGATCTGTCACTCTTTTTATAAAAGAAACCAACCGGGCGCAATCTGCTCTCACTCAAGGAGCAAATCAATGAAATATTTCAAAGTACATGCTAAAAACAGTAGAATATCTCCCAAACCGAATCAGGTACAGCCACGAAACTTTAAGTACGTTTAGCCAAGTAATATTTAAGAAAAGTCAAGAAATTTCAGCTTATTAACACGTATGCCCATTAAAATACAATCGTTTGAAATTGGCGTGGGCAAATTATGCCAGCCCCAGTCTTAATACAGTTAAACAAATGACCTTATTAGGGTGTCAGCAAAAGAGAGTAAATTATGGGAATCTGTTCTTAAGGGCCATGAGACAAAAACGGTTGAGAACCACTGGATTACAGCACCAGCTCAACCATCCTTAAATTTGTGCAACTAATTCGAAAATTGAGCAACATCTGCACATCGATGGATATCATCGTAGCTAAATTTGTGCAATATATTATAGAGCTTGAATCATGAAAAAATCATTGTACAAACCTAATTTTGAACGAAACCAACTCTTTCGATCGGGTTGTTGTAATGTCCTCTCAAAGCCCCTTTCAGCCATCTCAACAGCTGAGCCAGGCTCGCTGTCTTCTGGGATGTCCTTCGATGATCTTTTTATGAGCACATTTCCAGCAGCTGAAGATTTTCCTGAATATTGCACATCACCTGGAAGGTTTGACATGCTATGGGCTCCAAAGCTCGATGCATCTGGGTGAGTAGGTTGTTGCAAGAAGCATCCCTCAGACCAGGATTTCGGACGAGCAGTAACGGCTTGAACGGATGTAGCAACTTTAGTTTTAATCTTTGGGCTTGGTTGAGTCGATGTCGAATCTTCCGATAAAGCTTCTTCACACAGCGACTTTAATTTCTTTAGTTCCATTGTTACACAAAAATATGAACTGAAATATAACTTAAAACAAAATATCTAAAAGGAAATTGCATCGGCATAACGATTTATCATAAGTCTTGGAGAATTTGTTATACTACACCACAGGCAAATAAAACGCAATGGTAGGCCTATGTATTTGCATAAAGTGCAATAATCTAATAAAATAGACGATGCAGCAAACGATTTGGGAAACGCATAGTGGCTTAATTACAAGGTTAAGAAAATGGGATATCCGGCATAATATGGATTGTTGGGCTCCGGATTAAGTTGATAGGCAAGGCTTCGTTTGCTTAGAATTCCTCTGCACATCCAAGCTTATTACTGGTCAATGAAGATCGCAATAAGATTAAAAAGATCAAAAAGCAATGCAATATGTCTACCTCCTTGCAAATGTATCTAACCAAGGCAAAGGTTAACCTGTAATGTAAATCTATCCCAACCACCGAAGACAATTCAAATGAACCCCCGAAAGTAGGCTACCTTAAATCTGCACAAAGTAAATGTAGCAAAAATATGTTTTTAGTTAGATTGAAAAGTTTGTCATCTCAATGGAATATTAACCATTTATTAGCTCTACGTTGTAGGCTAGTATGTTTTTTACCACCTATTGCACTTTTGTACCTTGCTGTTCTTTTTTAATTCCATAAACAAATTTGTCAGAAGAACTAAAGCAGGCTATTACGTAAGCTGAGAACTTAAATTCACAATCTCAAACTGTCGCTTTTAACTTTGAGGACTCAGCAGACTTAACAAATTCTATTCTATGCTTGCGTTATATGATTTTGCACCAATACAAAAATGCACCAGTGACTTTAAATAAAATTCTTCGTTTTTAAACTTTTAGCGTCGTAGAAGTTTCAGTGGCACCAACATATCGCCTTGAGGGACACTAAGAAAAAAATTCAAAGATTGCTTCAAATCACAACAACCATCATTCAAGCAATGTTTAAAAACGTTTAATCAACCTTACAAATAGGTGTCATTCAGCACTTTGCGTAACACAAAAGAAACAAATAGTTGGTTTAAATCACAAGTTGAATATTTTCATTAAGTCAATGTTTGAATACATAGAAACAACCATACACCAGATCATTAATCGTCCAATACAAGAAAGGTTTTTACAACCTGCAGTTGGTTTTAGCAAGGCAGCATAAGTATCTTCAAGCATAGTTGTAAAACAATTATTGAAATCAAATTAATTTCAGTTCGGTGGCAAACAAATCTTTCGCTTAACCAGCTTATTGGCAGACAATGCAGAATTTAGATTGCAGTCTGCCAACCATAAACCGGTTGCAAATTTCCATAATAAAGCCATTAACATCGGGCATTGATTGATTGACATTTTATTTGTTGCGAGTATAAACACACATATTCAACAAAATTGGATAAAACAAACGATAACGTAGAATGTATTAAGTGTGGATACTGCAACGGGTGGCTGCGAAGTGACCTGGAAGGTCTTCTAGTCGAGCAGCCACCCTCAACAAAAGAAACAGTAACAAATTAAACATCAATGAAGCGATGGCAAAAGAATCTAAAACATAAATTTACGGTATAATTGCTTGAATGAACACAAAATACATCATCTAATAAAAGTTCTACATAGTCCTGAAGCCATCATCATTGGTAAAATGATAGTAGTAAATTTTTATAAAATTTTTAAATGAATTAAGTGATTTTTTTCTTATTTCCAATGGGATTGAATTCCAAATTTCCACTCCTGTATACTTGAAACTACGTTGAAGTTTTGAAGATGAATATTGAGGAACATAAAAATTATCCTTGTCAATTGCATTTCTGGTATTGCGAGAATGAACATTTTTTGCTTTTTTAAAATAATTAGAAAAAGTACATGGTAGTGAATTGTTTTCATATTTGTGCATTAATTTTGAAGTTTCGAGTTTGAACAAATCTTTTATTTTAAGGACATTTAGTTGTACAATATGGAGTCACGTGATCCCACCATCGACCTCCCGCGACTATTTCTATTGCTTTGTTTTGGAATGTTTGGAGTTTGTCGACATGTGTCTTAAAACTGAAACCCCATATTGTTATTGCATATTGTATAAAGGCATCACATTTATAGCGCATTAGCGCAGTAACTTATGTAAGCAGAGAGCAGAAGATTGTGATTTGTGTAAACAATAATTGACAGCAAACCTTCGGCTTGGAGATATCAGATGATGATGATGAACTTATGTTAAGTTCATACGAGTATACAGTTAAAATACGCACTTTCATAACCAACATCTAGGCCAGGGGTCCGCAAATACTTGTTGGCGCGATCCAAAAAGCAATGCTTTTAATTCTTCGCTACCCAAACCTTTCGAAAGCATATAACTCTGCTCAAAATACTTTGCAATTTAATATCAATTTCAATACGGTCGTCTCCTCGAGTCCTCGTATTAAGCCCACATCTGGACCGGACAGTTTTGGGCTTATTAAGCGAGGGACGATCCTCTGCCACTCCAATACTTTCAGTCATTCCGGAATGGACCAAATTGGGCTTAATAAGAGGGTGGACTTATTAACCGCGGCTTAATAAGCGGGACTTGGCTACTACCATATGAAAGTACAAATTTTCTTGTAGGCTACAAAATTGTAATTTTTGAGTAATAAACATATCATATAATTGTCAAATAAATACATATTTAGGAAAAACAAGTTTTACTCAATGTATCCGCCATTTGCGTCGATAACAAGTCGGAGATGTTTCGAAAAGGACCTGCAAGAGTAATGAATAACTCTTTGAGGTATTTTGGTCCATTATTTTTTCAGATTAGCCTTCAGCGCTTCCAAACTTTGGTGGTGTTTTATTGAAATCTTGCTCTTCATGTAGGACGAGATGTCAAAGGCTAGATTCTAAAGGGTTCAGGTCCGGTGATGAAGATGGCCATTCTTCCTTGAAAATGGAGAACGGCAAATTGGCTGAAAGCCAGTTTTGCGTTCTCTTCGCTCCATGTGAAGTGGCAAATCTTGTTGGACTGACCAATTACGTTTTTTAAAAATTTTCTTTGCCCAAGGCAACAATGAACTCTCAAGAATATCATTTCGGTAGTTTTCTTGGTTCAATTTCACTCCTTGGTTCACAAAAATCAATGGACTCCTTCCTGCTTCGTTGACTGCGGCCCACACCATCACTGATGCCGTTCCTTGTCTCCGAGTGACTAACCGGTGTTCCACGTCACCATCTTTTGACCAAACAGGATCATTTTGACTGTTAAAATGATGCTAGACATCAAATTTCTTCTCATCGCAGAACACAAGGTTTGGCAGAATGCCTCCTTCAATGGGTGAGAACAGAAGTTTGGCTCTGGAGAGACGTTTCTCAATGGTATTGGCATTTAGCAACTGTTTATTCATGTGTTTGAATGGGCTCATCTTCAAATCCTTCTTGAGAACTGTGAACATGATTCCATAGGCCACGTTTGCCTCCTTTGCCAGTTTTTCAATGGATCTCTTGGGATTTCTTCGCACCTTTTCTCTGGTTGCTTTCATCAACTTTGAAGTTCTGGCGCTTCGAGGGCGATCTTGGCGAAGTCGATTTTTGACATTTCCAGTTTATTTGTGCCTTTTGAGAGTTCTCCAGACCAACATTGTGTTAATTTTTAAGTCCTTGCAAATATCACTCCTTGACTTGCCCGATTTGAAGAGCTCTACGTTAGCTATTGTTTTATTCAAATTTTCATACATGGCCTATAAAATTTAGCCCTAAAAAATATAAAATTGAAAAGTATTCAATTTCTTAACATTGTAACGCTAAATATTGATGTTAAATACAGTTGTTTGCAGTTGTAACGTTAATTACTGATGACCCTGTAGATATAACGTTACAACGGCCTGTACGCAAGTTCGTTAATAACCAGTTTGCGATGTAAGTAAAATTTCAAGAAAGAGGTTTAAACAAATTGGATGAATCTAAACACTATTGACGATATAGACCTTCAAAACTTTTTCGTCTCTCCTCAAAGTCGACAGTTTGCGTTTCTACATTCTGGCGTTTTGTTTTAATTGATTGAGAAAGGTTTTGCCTGTTGATACCCGTTGACCCGTTGACCTTTGTTGACCCTCGTTGACCCCCGTTTTTCTATTGTCATTGTTTGCTTCTCAAAAAAGAATATGAAAAATTTCTTATTTACTTCTGAAGCAAAAGCCTTCAAGCTAAAAGTATTGTCTTTTGAACACGCAAATGCAGTTATTCCTATTTAAAGGATCTCTCAAGTGAAACATCTAAATTTAAAGTTGCCTGGTTTTGATTGTAAAGGTTGAAGATGTGGTTGCTTGGTATTATCAAACAACCACATCCTCTGGTCTGGTCCCAGCAAGGAATTTGAGTATTTGAGCAACTTTGTGAAAATATGTAGCAGGCGCTGTGTAGAATGAGCTACCAACTCAAAATATATCCCCGGACAAACAATCAGCCCTGCTTTTGTAGATTTTGAAAAAAACTTGGCTTGTTGATCCACTTCTAATTTCCAAGCAAGAAAACAGAAACGTTGAGCAAGTTGAAGAGTTTTATTGAAAACAATAACACAACATAAAAGAAAGGGATTTCCCACATGTGGGCACAATGTCGAGACTATGCAAAATAATCTTGTTAGTTCATTTTCTTAGACCCTGATGCAAAATCGTTGACAATGCGTTGGACAACCACGATATCAGGGTCGTGTGGGTTTAACAATTGAATTTTCGGTAGTTCAGTTGAAGGAACAAAACCATGCAAATCTGTACAATCAACAGCGGTAAAAAAAAATAAACAACACCTATTCCCAATGTACAAACTACCTCTTCGAGGAGAGTCTGTGGAAATTAATTCCGTGTAAATCAAAATCCCAGCCACAATTAAGGCTAGGGCTACAATGTCCAAAAACAACACAAATCCTATCTTGCTGCGCAGGTTTGACAAAACTTGCTTCATTCGACCTGAAAATAAAAACATTCATAATGAACTACAGAACACCTTCCCTTAGGTCACCTCTCCACATCACATCATCTGTAACATTATATCTGTAGGTTGCGGTGCTAGCTATACGAAAGCAAGCACATTGACGGATAGAACCAAATTGTGGCTTAATTTGTGCAATATATTCTAGAGCTTGAACCATGAAAAAATGACTGTACAAACCTAATTTTGAACGAAACCAACTCTGTCTGTTGGGTTGTTGTATTGTTCTCTCAAAGCCCCTTTCAGCCATCTCAACAGCTGAGCCAGGCTTGCTGTCTTCTGGGATGTCCTTCGATGATCTTTTTATGAGCACATTTCCAGCAGCTGAAGATTTTCCTGAATAATGCACATCACCTGGAAGGTTTGGCATGCTATGGGCTTCAAAGCTCGATGCATCTGGATGAGTAGGTTGTAGCAAGAAGTATCCCTCAGACCAGGATTTCGGACGAGCAGTAACGGCTTGAACGGATGTAGCAACTTTAGTTTTAATCTTTGGGCTTGGTTGAGTCGATGTCGAATCGCTCGACAAAATTTTTTCACACAGCGACTTTAATTTCTTTTGTTCCATTGTTACACAAACATATGAACTGAAATATAACTTAAAACAAAATATCTGAAAGGAAATAGCATCGGCATAGCTTATAGATTATTTTAAAGTTGATCATAGTTCTGGTGAACAGGTTTCTTCTGCTACACCAAAAGCAAATAAAAATGCAATGGTAGGTCTATGTATTTACATAAAGTTTAAAAAACTGATGAAATAGACGATGCAGCAAACGATTTGGGAAACACATAGTGGCTTAATTACAAGGTTAAGAAAATGGGATATCGCTTATGGCATATGGCTTGTTGAGCTCTGGATTAAAAAGTTAATATGCAGGGTTTCGTTTGTTTAGAATTCCTCTGCACATCCAAGGTTATTGGTCAATGAAGATCAGAATAAGACGATGAAGATAAAAACAAAAAAACATGCAGCATGTCTACCTTCATCCAAGTGTATCTAAGACAAGTGTGATTCATTGAAAATCTATCCCAACTCCCGAGGACATATTCAATGAATCTCCGAAGGTAGGTTACCTTAAATCTGTTCTTCAACGTAAATGCAGCAAAACATAAGTTTAATTAAATTTAAAAGTTCATAATCAATAAAATATTAACCACTTATCAGTTCCATGTTTTAGACTAATATGGTTATTTTTACCACCTATCGTACTTCAGCACCTTGCTTTTTTAATTTTCATAAACACATTTTGTAAGAACTAAGGTAGCATACTATGTAACCTGAGAACTTAAATGTCGCTTATACTTTTGAGGAACTCAGCAGACTTAGCAAATTGTACTCTGTGCTTGCGTTACATGGTATTGCACCAATACAAAAGTACTTCAAAACAATACAAGTGACTTTAAATAAAACTCTTCTTTTTTAAACCTTTAGCGTGGTAGAAGTTCTAATGGCACCGACATATTGCCTTGAGGGACACCAAAAAATGTAAAAATGCTTCAAATCACAACAACCATCATTCTAACTATGTTTAAAAATGTTTAATCAACATTATAAATAGGTGTCACTGAGCACTTTGAGTGACACAAAAGAAACAAATGGTTGGTTTAAAACTAAAGTTGGGTATTTTCGTTAAATCAATGTTTGAATACATTGAAACAACCATGCACGAGATCATTAATCGTCCAATACAAGAAAGATTCTCACAACTTACAATTGGTTCCAGCAAGACAGCATAAGTATCTTCAAGCAAAGTTGTAAAAAATATCATTGAAATCAAATTAATTCCAGCTCGTTACCAAACAAATCTTTTGCCTAACAGCTTATTGGCCGAGTGGTTTCGCCTTCGGCTCTGGTGCTGGTAGATCTGAGATCGATTCCAGGTCAGATCAAACTGAACACTTTTTAAAAACAAAACGATTGTGTTCTTTCTTGCATAACGCCGTGAGAATAAATCCGGTAATAATGATGACGTTTGTAAATCTGATATAAAAATTAAAAATGAGCCTTGTCGCTAAAAAATCTTAGCTCTTGTGGACCGGCATTAAATAAAACCATAACATTATTATCACTAATCTTTCGACTATTTTTGTGTTAAGATTCAATTCAATCCGAGTTTACGTAGTACCATTAAAATTGGCGCCGTGTTGTTGCTCACGTAATGCACAGAGGTTTAGTTGTGGTGAGTTGTTCTTGAAGACCTATAAAGTCACTTAAACATTTTCAAAGGTTGTAGAGAAACAAAAAATAAACCAAACTATTCCAAACCTTTGGTTAGTGTCGTTTGGGCATCATTTTGTCCCAATCTCCGCATTCTACTGGTGGGATGTTATGCTTTTGGTGATGTGTAGGATGGAATGCATATATACTTTGCAGATGTGCAGTATGTCATGTATATATACTTTGCAGATCTAAAGTATTTCATGCGTATATACTTTGCAAATGTGCAGTATGTCATGCATATATACTTTGCAGATCTACAGTATTTCATGCATATAGGCTATACTTTGCAGATGTGCAGTATGTCATACATATATACTTTGCAGATGTGCAGTATTTCATGCATATATACTTTGCAGATCTACAGTATGTCATGCATATATACTTTGCAGATCTACAGTATTTCATGCGTATATACTGCACTTTGCTGATGTGTAGTATGTCATACATACATACTTTGCAGATGTGTAGTATGTCATACATATATACTTTTCAGATGTGCAGTATATCATGCATATATACTTTGCAGATGTGCAGTATTTCATGCGTATATACTTTGCAGATGTGCAGTATGTCATGCATATATACTTTGCAGATGTGCAGTATGTCATGCATACATACTTTGCAGAACTACAGTATTTCATGCATATATACTTTGTAGATGTGCAGTATGTCATACATATATACTTTGCAGATGTGCAGTATGTCATGCATATATACTTTGCGGATGTGCAGCATGGCATGCATATATGCTTTGCAGATGTGCAGCATGTCATGCATATATACTTTGCAGATGTGCAGTTTGCCATGTATGCAGTATATGCTTTGGGGTAGCATCTTGTGGACATACACAGTACTTTGCAAAAGTATCTTTTCGTGATTAATAAGGACTGTGTGGAAGTGTTTCGAAAGTCGAAACCCTTTCAAAAGCAACAGCAAAGCTTATATAAAGTCACCAAACATCACTTCCTTCCAATTGTACAACATGAATTTTACAAAATTATCACTTTGCTGGTCAATCAGCCCGAAGGTGTTGCTTCGTCATTTTGACGTATTTCACAAAGGTAGGTACTAACGACCTGTTTTAGCCAGATGCTGCGAGTTCGCTGTGGTAGTAGCGGTTTGCTCTAGCTTTCGAAATACAGTTTCCTTGCCATGTGCTATGACGATAGCCATGTCGAAAAAACAAAATCTGTACAACGGTTTGCAATCAAGCGAAGAAGCAAATACAATCCAGTCAACACTGCGCAAAAAACTCAACCCATTCGTAGATGTTCTGCGGGAGATCCCACTTATAAAAACAATTGGAGCTGCAATATCGAATAAAACTCAATTTATCTTGCCCCGATTTTTCAAGGCGACTCGCCTTATTCGATCTGAAAATAAAAATATTTATTGTGACGCTAAGGACGCCTGCCCTCAGGTCCTCTCACCACTCCACATCATCATCATCAGTAACACTATCTCAGTAGGTTACAGTGCTACCTCAAGCATTCTTAAACTATGCCACTAATTCGAAAATGAAGTCTTCGTACGTTGATCTATCGTACGTAGCCTACGTTGATCTGGGTTTGACAAAATCGTAGGTAGATTTGTGTAATTCATTTGAGAGCTTCAAACAGAAATCAACTGATGGAACAAACCTCATTTATATCGAAGCCAACTCCGGATATTGTAAGGCCTCTCAACTTCGCAGGCACTCTTGAAGCAGCTGAAGATTCCTGTAGATCAGGGGTCACCAAATGGCGGCCCGCGGGCCGCATGCGGCCCGCCACGCTGTATCGCTGCGGCCCGCGGAAGGTATTAGCGTACAAGTACAACCAAAAATACTTTTCTTGAAAAGTTAAAGAGCATGAAGACAAAAAATACTTTCTAGGAAACATATTTTCGCTTTGCATACGATTCCACCGACCAACCAATCAGATTATAGTTCTAGGTGGGGGTTGCTTAAACTTATTCCAATGCGATGTCCAGCCACACTGTCCCACTGGTTGATTAAAACGTCTGTTTACGAATTTCTGTGAGCATAGGGTTGCTTATTTTAAGTTTGCAAATGTCATGTAAACACTAGTGTACGTTTCACCGTTATTGTGTTTCACGAGCAGTGTTCTCTTTATGCAAGTTTTTGTTGGCAAAATAGGTCGGTGTGCCAACTCAATTTGTAATAAATTGGCAAAATATTATATATAAATTTAAAGACTTTTTCTGATTGTATTATGAAAATATTTAGCTTAGTAGGCTACTGCAAAATGTTTTTGTTTTTTTAAAGAAATATGGAACGCTTTACGATTTTGCGTGTCATCCTTGCGCAGGGACCATATGCTAATCTTCTCTGTATCGTTCCAATTTCAGTATATGTAGGCTACTGTCGAAGCAACTAGCCTACTGCAAAATGTTGTTAATCAACAAATTCTTGCCACGCTGATAAGCACCGCGAGTGACAATTGTCTATAATAAAAGAAAGACGGTTTTATAGACTCTCACAAAAAGGATGAAAAACCAACTCATTGCTTTTTTAGAGGGAAGCCTGTTCATGAATTACGATTACGATCGGTGATTTCCACAAGCGTTTGTTTCATGGTGCCTGGTTTCTTTCTCCCTGTTATTGGAGCCTATTTTTCGCTGATATGTTTGCAGGTCACTATTGTTGCTTGTGTTGCGATGTGTCAAACAGTTCCATGTTTACTGAAATTTTAATTGCAAGATATCTTTTGTGAAGCAAAGTGACAACACCAATCTTGCTTGACGATGAATATTCGCTCGCCTCGCTATAAGTGCGCAAAGCAAGTGACCTCGTTTATTAGGCATTGTTAAAGAAGTCAAAAGTGTTGTAAAAGGAGCTTTGGCCTGGTAGTAGCGTTGTTCGATTAATTTTGTTGCTGCGGTATTCTAACATACATATGAACAGCATGTAACGCTCGATACTGGGTACGAAATGCGTTCTTTTGTAGCATAAGAGTCAACCTACCTAAAATTTTATTAGTGCGGCCCGCCACAGCTCTCCTTAGTGCTAAAGTGGCCCGCATGCAAAAAAGGTTGGTGACCCCTGCTGTAGATATTGTGAGGCACCTGGAAGGTTCTGCATGTGATGAGGTTCAGAACTCGAAGATTTACTGTATTTGGAGCAGCAGGTCGTTCCAAAGGATTCCCCCCGGACCAGGCTTTTGGACGAGCAGTGCAGCTTGAGCGAAGAAGGAACTTTATTTTCAGTTCTTAGGCCGAGTTGCTTCGATGTCAAACTTTCCAACGAAACTTCTGCAGACAGCAATTATACTTTCCTTTGTTTCATTGTTACAACACAATATCAATGTAAATACAACTAATCTAAAACAAAATGACTGACAGGACATGGTATCAGCATAATCTATCGAGTAATTTGGCAAACCTATCATAGTCTTGGTGAAGAAGTTTCTCTGCTGAAGTACAGCCAAACAAAACTAACGCAATGGCTTGGATCATCATACCGTATAAACTAAAGAAACAGGCCTAGCAGGAAATTAACGAATTAGGACTCAACATACTGCATGGTGGCTAAATAAGATTAAGCTAATGGGGTTTATTCTCCCTAATATGGATTGTTGAGCTTTGGATTAAAAAAAAGCGACAAGAAGGGCTTCGTTTGCTTAATCCTCGGTACATCGGTACAGTTTAACTGTTCAATGAAGATCTAGATGATGTGGAGAAAGCGAAAGAACCATTCAAAACGTCCACCTGCATGCATGTGTATCTCACCAAGACACAAGCTTGTTGTCAATAAAAACCTATCTAAAAACATGAGGTTATGTCAAATTAAGGCCTTAAGGTATTTTGCCCTGTGTTTTATCATTGTTTCATTTTACTATTTCAATAACGTAACATTTGTTTTTGTAGGTATTTTTTTGGCATTTCAAATAGAATTTCAAAAACAACCAGTTTTATCCTTTCGCAGCATTTATAAAACATCAGATTTGAAAAGGCCACATCTCAACTGAATCCTGATGATGCTTCCCAAAAAGTTTTCACTAAGTTTTAATGGACTGACTAATCTAAACTTTTTAAATAAAACCACCTTGTAGGAATGTAGGCTTATAGCTACCAAACCAAACAAAAAACAGGTTAAATTTATATAGTGTAACCATAATAGCCTATTCTTCAGTTTTTTGAAATAGAAAAAAAAAAGTTGCGATTTTTTGTCATAAACAATATAATAGCGTGTCATTGTAAAATGTGATTCTCACCGAACAAAACAAATGAATTGACTGAAGTTGTATAATGGGTGATACATTCAGAACACAGAAAAAAGAAATTCCACCCACTCGTTTTTTCCGAAAACAGTGGTTGGCACTGGTTGCTCATCTTACCCCATTGCACATTTTCCCCCAGTCTCTCCTACTTAGCAACCGACAAACACAAAGTAACCATAGTCTACAGTAGAATAATTGGCTCGTACTAAATGATACTCGCACGCAATAAAGTAAAAAGACAAAAGCGATTTCAGTGTTTCATATTAAAAAAGTGATAATTATCATTTATCAGCTACAACTACTGTAGAGGATAATGGTAATATGATCTGTCGCATATTCATTGTTTATGTCACATCATCAACGTTCGATCATAATTGTCCCCGTGACTTATCTTGACTGGATTACGCAAAGACAAATAGGATTGGGTTGAGCAATGAGCAGTGGCCTTTACATTATTAGTTGGGTTTTGATTATCTTAGGCGTGATCTATTGCGTCATCCACTTGATTGCTAGGGCTCTTGATAGTGTGCTAGTGCTAGAACATGTGTAGCCTTGTTATGGAAGTCGAAGATATCAGATGAGCCACAAATTCAAAGACGACTAGGAACTGTTTGATTCAATTGTTTGGAAACCTCATGTCAATGTATTGGGCGAAACACGGTGTATATCGCTATTTAATTCTTGTTACAATCGGCTGCCGAGAAACAGTGTATTCGAAGATATCTTCTTTTTATTAAATACGGATACTGTAAAAAATAACGACGTAAACGCAAAACACTACATCCGAAAGCTTGCATCACCAGTTATGTCAAGCCAACCTATAGCTCTCCAACCCCTTCCTGCAAACGACATGCACAAAACGAAAGATGCGACTTAGCAATCAGCGAGTGGTTGCAATAGACGAGCGGATACAACATGGCTTCAATTTTGTGCAAGCAAAGCTACTCAGCGGATGCAGTTCTGTGACCGATGTGCAGTGTGTTATATCTATATACTTTGCAAATGTGTAGCTTGTTATGCATATATACTTTGAAGAACCATTTCGTTGCTAATAAAGACACAAAGCTACAAAAAAAAATTAATATCATTTAAAAAAATAACAATTGTTATATAGGCTACAGCCAATTGTGCATTATGAAATTTAACAAAATTATTGATTTTCATTATGACGTATTCCTGACATAATCAAAAGGAGCATTGTTTGTCACTATATGGCTTTAAGAAAATAAATACAATGAAAGTGGCTTTTGTGTTGTCACAAACACTGTACGCGGCTGGGAAGTAAGTTAGCGGAACGTGGACAATGTCCTTAATAGTTCAAAGTTTTAATGCTATTCATACCACTTCAAATCCTCCACGATACCACGAAACAATCTATTAAGTGCGCAGACGACCGTCGAATCGTCGATACACTTTCGTGGAGCATAAAACGCTTATCGTACAAAGTCGAGATCTCACTCTGGCGATGATGGCGTCGCGTTGTTGTTTTCATTGAGTCTGGACTTTATTGGCAACCCTCGAGCAAATCGTGAGCCTTACGTGTGCACATCCTAATTTGGAAAATGCGATGACCTCTCAAAAGAATCATCTGAAGTATTTTGGTTCAGAATGTGAAGGCTCAAGCTGCGATTGTTTGTTGGACAAAATCTAATCTTCTTGCATTGAACAAAAGATAAGCCATGCGACTCAAATTCCATCCCTTGGTAAACAATATCTGCTGCTGATTTGCTTAAAAGGAGTGAAGCTAGGCCTGTTAGCCCATTCCAGCTTCCCATCAACAAGATAATAAAAACGTTGAGCAAGTTGAGTGGTTTAATTGGAACATAATTTAAATCAAAGTGATATCTCACAGGTGGGAAAATACAAAGATTGCGCATAGTTTTGTTACAAGTTCATAATATTCGATCCTGCTGCAACGTCTTTAATAATTCGTTGAAAAATTACGTCACAGGTTTATGAGCTAAACTACTGGGTTTCAGTGGTTTAAGAGTTGCAAAAACAAAAGTTGCACAAAGATACAAAATCAAGAGGAGAAGAAAGTATAATCCAACCACCATGATGTAAGTCCATTCCTTTGGAGGAAAGTCATTGGTAACTGCTTTCGTAAGGACCAAAATGCCAACCACGAGGTCGAAAACTATGATGACGTAGTTTCTCTTGCGCAGGTTTGACAAAACTTGCTTCATTCGACCTGCAGATAAAAACATTCATAATGAACTAAAGGAGACCTTCCCTTAAGTCATCTCTCCACATCACATCATCTGTAACAATATTTTTGCAGGTCACAGTGCTAGCTTAACCATTCTTACATTTGAGCAGCTGATTCCAAAATGAAGCAATGTCTGTACATCGACAAAATGGAACCAAATCGTGGCTAAACTTGTGGAATTCATTGGAAAGGTTTTAAACATACAAATGATTGTACAAACCTAATTTTGAAAGAATCCAACTCAGACTGTTGGGTTGTTGAACCACGTTCTTAGAAACCTGTTCCGACATCCCAACAGCTGAGTCAGGCTCGCTTTCATCTTCGATCTCTTTTGATGGTCTTTTTGTGAGCACATTTCCAGCAGCTGAAGGTTTTCCTGAATATTGCACGACACTTGGGCGGTTCTGCATGGTATGGACTTGAAAGCTCGATGCATTTTGAGCAGTAGGTCGTTGCAAAAGATATCTCTCAGACCAAGCTTTTGGAAGAGAAATGATAGTTTTAGCGGAAGAAGCAACTTTAGTTTCAACTCTGGGGCCGAGTTGATTCGATGTCGAATCTTTTGACAAAGCTTCTTCAGACATCGCTTTTATTTTATCTTGTTCCATTGTTACACCACAATATGAATTTCAATATAATCAAGTTAAAATAAATATCTGAAACAAAATAGCATCGGCATAATATATTGAATAATTTATCATAGTCTTATAGTGAAGAGGTTTTTTGGTAAGAATAGCTGACGGAGCAAACGGATTGGGACACAACACATAGTGGTTTAATTAAAGGTTAAGAAAATGGGATATCCGGCATAACATGGATTGTTGGGCTCTCATTGAAAAAAGACAACAGCAAGGCTTCGTTTGCTGATTATTCTCCAACACACTTAAGTTCTTCTTCGTCGTATGAGCTGTTCTTCCGGACTATATGTTTGGGCATGATGACATCAGCCACTCGACAGTTTCGTCATCCAGGGCCTTCAGTCCAAGCGTTCCATGTGGTGGTTGATGGATTGGGCAGTCATGGACGACATGATCTACTGTTTGGTCTGTGGCGCCACACTCGCATCCCGGTGAGGGAGCCAGGCCCCATCTGCACATGTCTGAACGAAAGCGACCGACGCCGGTTCGTAGGCGGTTAAGCCGGACCCACGCAAGTCTTGCGAGAGGACACTTAAGTTAATTATTGGTTAATGAAAATACAGATAAAATAAGATCAAGACAAAGCCATTTATTATGTTCACCTTCATGCAGATGTACCTTGCCAATACACAGATCTGCTTTCGATGAACGTCTATCAAAAACTCAATATATCAAATGAACGTTTAAAAGCACCATTAATCTGCTCTTCAAGGTTAGTGTAGCAAACGAACATGTTTTCTAAAAATTGAATGAGGCTATTCACTGGGCATTTAGAACGCATCATGTTATTGAACATGTTTTCTAGTTGGATTTTAAATCTATCATCTCAATAGAACATTAACTATTTATTAAAACGTTGTAACATCGTTATTTTTACCACCTACTGTACGTTAGCAGCTCAGGCGAGATTCACACCAAACATACAAAACTGTATTCAGCTAGAAAAACTTCGCATGAAAATTGGCGCATGTTTGATTCCATTTACCATTCACACCAGGAATTACAATGTCTGGTGTGAATGGTAAAAGGAACCAAACATGCGCCAATTTTGGTGCGACGTTTTTGTATGCTGAAGATAGTTTTGTATGTTTCGAGTGAATCTTGTTTTACTGTTTTTTAAAGTTCTATAAACACATTTTTGTCCGAAGAAGCAAGGTACAAAGTAAGCTGAGAAGTTAAATTTACAACTTTAATCTGTCAACGCCTACCTTTGAGGAAATTCAGTAGATTTAACAAATTCTACTCTGTGCTGGTGTTCTGTAGTTTCGTTCCAAGACAAATGTATTCAGAAAAAAAATGCCAGTCAGTTTAAGTTAAGTTTTTCATTTTGGAACCTTCAGCGTGGTAGAAAGCTAGGTGGCACCAACATATCGCCTCAAGGAGCACCACAAAAAATTCTATGATTGCTTCAAATCAACACAAACATCATTCAAATTATGTTTTAAAACGTTTAATCAACATTAAAACAGATGTCACTCAGCCCTTTGAAAATCCCAAAAGAAACAAATGATTTAGTTTAAATCACAAGTTGGAACTTTTTATTAAATCAACGTTTACATACGCAGAAATAACCATGCACGATATCATTAGCCTAATCGTCCAAAGCAAGAAAGGTTTTCACAACCTGCAGTTGGTTCCAGCAATGCAGCGCAAATATCTTCAAGCAGAGTTGAAAGAAAACTATTTCAATAAAATTATTTTCAGCTCAGTGGTAATTGGCACTGTGTTGTTTTGTACGAAAAGTGGTGAGATTTAGTTGTCATGAACACTGAAAAAACAAGAATTCAATAGTTGAAGATGTGCAATCACTCAAGTATGTTCAGTCGTTGTTGAGCAACAATTATAATCATCATGGGCTATGTCTGAATAAGGTGTCGATCACAGTGATTTTCCACAACGATCGATCGTCCATTGTTCTGATTTAATTTACAAAGTCCTGGTTAGTCCATGTTGAAAGATTCTTGAAACTTTCCAAACGTGAAGCCCTGGTGCCTCTGACTAGGAAGCCCGCTCCATCATTACCGAGTGCTCAATTCCGCGCTTACGATAGACGTGCCCGATGAATGTCATTTGCATTTTTATAACAGTTCTAATGAGGACGCTAGAGCTACACCCACAGCGTCTCCATACTTCTTCAATGGTGATCTTATGAATCCAGTTAATTTCCATCATTCTCCATATGAACAAAATTTTAGCACTGTTAATCTTTTTTCTGTTAACGGACATGATCATGATTCACAGCCATCAGTGAAACTGACCAAACGTAATCTGTAAAATTCTTATTCTACTGTTCAGAGAAATTGTTTGATTTCACTAATTTGGCCACTTTGATGAAAGATTGTTTGGATTGTGCAATTTTCGATTTGACATCGCCCCAGCATCGACCATTCGAGGTGACTATTAGAACCCAGATAGTTAAAAGTGTTTACTTATGAGACTGGTGTATTTTGTATTTTGATTGTGCAACCATAAATAAAATCAGCCAAAACCTTTGGTAGTGTGTCAGCATCATATTTTTCCTTCTTCCCAAAATCCCCGACTACTTCTAAAATGTTTTGCATGGTGTTTTCGAACCACTAACCCTGGTCAAATGTGAGGCGTGGAAGCATTGATTTTAGGCTACAAACTTTTTCAATGTAGGGTAGGGAAAGTGATAATTTCACTTATGTTATTCAACAAGAATATACTCTCTCACATTGTCCAAGAAAGAAGAGTTGATAGACAATGCAGTAACTTACATAACATTGTAACCATCAACGGTTTTACTTTAGGGCTTCTGCTTCATTTTGCCTTAGTTTATTTACGGTTTTTATGTTGCGCTGTACACATGGTTGTGAATTCGGATCAGAAACATCCGACTTTGATTCACATTTTTTAGGAATCGATACTTTGACTCTTGAAGAATCCAAAGGGCCAAGAAATTTATGACTGATTTTGGAGATAATCGCCCATCAATCTTAATTCCACAATTTGGCGTTTTAAGTTGGCAGGCTATTTTAGGTTTGGCATTTTGGCTCTTTTTGAAGTTTTTTACATTTTAAATAGTTTAATTCATCTATTCGCAGCATTTAACATCAGGTTTGAAAAAGCAACTTCACATCCGATTCCTGACGATACTTTCCAAAAAGTTTAGACCTTTTTTGTAAGTTTTTTTTTTAAATGAAACTAACCTAATCAAAAAATAAAGAGCCCAATATGTAGATACCAAACTCATGTTCAGCAAGCAAACGTTTCGAAAACTATACTGTCTTCATCTTCAGTGCTATAAATGCATAACATCATAATGTATAATAATGTATAATATCATTTTGGGCTCTTTATTTTTCGATTATATTAACCAGGCGTTCCAACCATTTTGCTCATGAAACTATAGCTTCTTTATTGATTACCATCCCCTTGTATACCTACTAAAACAAAACAAAAAACAGGTTAGATTTACACGGTGTAACAATAAAATTATTCAGTTTTATGCAACAGAAAAAAAGCTAGGTTTTTAGATATAAACAATATAATTGCATGCGATTCTCACCGAACATAACAAATGAGTTAGCTGAAGTGCCTAGTGATATATTCCGGACACAGAAAAAATAAATTCTACCCACACGTTTTTCTAAAAACAGCGGTTGCTCATCTTACCCCATTGCACATTTCCCCCAAGTTTCCCTACTTAGCAACCGACAAACGAAAAGTGACCATAGACTACAGTAAAAGAATTGGCTCATACTAAATGATTCTCGGACGCAAAAAGGTAAAAGATATTCCAGTGTTTCACATAAAAAAGTGGTAATTATCAGCTACAAGTATTGTGGAGGATAATGGTAATATGATCTGTCGCATATTCATTGTTTATGCCACATCATCAACGCTCGAGCATAATTGTCCCCATGACATATCTTGACTGGGTCGCGCAAAGACAAAAGCAATCGGTTAAATGAAACTTCAACAATATGAAAAAGGTTTGGTGCGGCCTAAGCGAGGATCGAACCGAGGTTTACAAGAAACCAGATAATAATAATGTTGTGCTTTATTTATTGTCGCTTCAGAACTACTCAGGCCTTTCAGCGACAGGGCTCATGTTTAATTTTATATCAGGTTTACGATGCCCATTACAATATTACATGAATTATCCTTAAAAAAAATACAATCGGTAACGCTTTTAAAATTTTGTTTATGACCTGACCTGGAGTCGATCACTGGTCTACCAGCATCAGAGCATAATGATAACCACTCGGCCAGTGAGCTGGTCAGAAATTGTGAAAGATAATCAACTTACTAGGCTACTGAGCTGGAAATAATTTGATTAAGATAATTTTCTTTTAACTTTGCTTTAAAATTGTTTTGCTATTCTTGATAAAACCAACCGCAGGTTGCAAACCTTTCTTGTAATCAACACTCAATCTTTTTATATGTAATGTTCTTTTAATGTATTTAAACATTGGTTTAGTGAAAAACTTTAACGTGTGATTTAAACCAATCATGTATTTCTTTGGTGTTCCTCAGGGCGATATGCTGGTGCCAATGCAACGTCTACAACGGTGAAGGTACAAAAATGAAATCTGCCATTTGAAGTGGCCAGTTGTGTTTGGAAACTTTTGCAGTTTTGCTAAATTAGGGAAAGACAGCACAGAGTGGATTTTAAGAACTGCGATGCAACAACTTTGCTGTTGGTTCTTCAAAAGAAAAAGCTGACGATTTGAGTTTGTGAAGACTTTTTAGTTGCTTAAATTTATCAATAAAAATAAGAAATCAGTCAATTATGTTACATCCATTGAGTGAAGTAGTTAAATGTAAATCCAAAAAGCTCCAAAGTTTAGAAATACATCTTGCACTACGTTTTGTTTTGGTACTATGTAGATAGATTATAAATATTAATATTAAAATGCAATCTGAAAATACAACTAAGTAGTTGCCACTGACTTGTTAGCCTACATAGTTTACGGCCAATGACCAATGAAATTATATTTGAGAGGATGTGATGGAAATGTTTCGAATGCCGAATGGGGAGTATAACAAACCTAAAGCATTCGTGGCGGTTCCATATAAGTTAAACACAGGGTCTATGATAACACCGATTAGCTAAATATCAGTTTCTTCGTTTTTTTGAACCGTATTTTGGGTGATTTTTGAAATTTGTTGTTACATTCATGGTTGCTATGTCTTCCTTTGAGCTTTATGCCGTAAAATAGAGTTTTATTTGTGATATCACAGAGAACATTTGTAAGGAGCCTGCCCGAATTTTCTTGCTGTCGCTTTCTTATAAGGAGCGTCTGCTTTAAAATCAGCGTGCTAACTAGCTCTTGCTTTTTCGTTTACTTCAAATTTTCAATACCACTTGCTTGAATGTTAGCAAGCAGCAACATGGACACAGACATTCCGTAGATTGTGAACTGTATTTATTTTCCAGGTCTTATTTTTCGACTACTGTATTTTTAAATGCAAAAAAGATAATGGAACAATGGACATTGGAAACCATCTCTGAAGAATCGTCAGAAAACCGGACTTTCTCGAGAGCCAGTCAAGTAGGCCCCTCGGACGCTCGGATTCCCAAGATTTTGACTGAAGCTCCGTCGTCGTCTTCATCAGCTTGTGGGTTGTACTTACAATCGGTATCTCCAGAAGAGGTTCAGAGTACATCAAACCAAACCAATTTCTTGCAGATACCACCTCAAGAGTATACTCGACCAAAGATGCCGATGCCGTTAGCATCTGAGAATGTAATCACATTTAGGCCACAGCCCTCTCTCCGACGTTTAAGCTTGCCCGGTGCAGCTGTCGCATGGGATAGAAGAACTGACCGGATTCAGTTAATTCATCCGACTAGGTCTGAAATCACCTATCGACGACGGATGTCTTGGGTTTGGATTTGTTTCCACTTAGGTTTGTATAATTATATTAAAGTGAACAGAAATTGCACAACGTTTAAAAAATAAATTTAAACTTCCCATTATTCTCTACCAATAATTTGGTGAGATTATCTTGGGTCAGTTTTCTATAGGGCACCAACTTTTTTGTGTTTTTCAGGTCAAGGGAAACGGTGCGTTGCGGAAGCTTTGTATGTGGCATGGAGGATGCATGTTTTTGACTACGCAGCTATAGCAGAGATCTTTTGTGGGATTGTCTTGGTGACTAGTAAGGTTAAGATGAGCATTGGCCTTTACATTTTAGGTTGGGTTTTGATTGCCTTTGGTGTGATCTATTGCGTCATCCGCTTGATTGCTAAGGCTCTTGATAAGTGCTAGAACATGTGTGGCCTTGTCATGGAAGTCGAAGATATCAGATGAGCCACAAATCCGAAGACGACTAGGAACTGTTTGATCCAATTGTTTATTTGTGATTTTATAACGAGCAACGAATTTATCTTCTAAATATTGTCGCTACCTGCCCGTTTGGTTATCGAGTGTTTTACCATGACTTGTGTTTTCTCTGTTTTAATAAAAGCAATTATCTCGCACAATGGCCTTCATATCTTAGCATAGGTCAGGGATGTACTATGAATCCCAGACATAAGTAATGCCGCAGCTTAGAGTTTGTGCAGTAAAATTGTAGGGAGGTTAGGGCGAATTAAAACGTTTCCCGTTTTAGTGGATGCAGTTTTGTAGCTACATTGCTGACGACGACTGCACTCTGCACCAGGAAGTTTTATGACCACAAGCAAACCAGAAACATCTTCCTGGTGGAAGACCACACGAGGTGTGATATAGCAATCTGACAACAAAGCTTTACATTTAGCCACAGCCCTGTCACACCAAGGCACAGTTACAGACATTGCACTTTGGTGCTGCGTAATAGGCGGCTTAAGTGGTGGTGCTACAGTGTTTCGTGGGTTATGATTTTATTTCCATGCAATCTCAAAAAACGATTGGCACACTAATGGAAAAGGTTTATGTTCATTGCCAACTAATTTAGCCCAACTACAGTGGTTCAGTATCTAATCAGTATGCCGTGCCAGTTCTTAATTGCATTGAGTAAACGTCTGCAGATGTTGGATATTCGTTCTGAAGATGCGCGAAACGTCCGTGAATCAATAAAACAATTCAATTTTTTTTACATATTCATCACATAAACTATTGCATTGCAACTGTTGCCAGAGAAGCAGTGCGTGCCAAATGATGCGGTTTCAACATGCTTTTGTGTGGTCATAAGGGAGCAATAGAAATAATCCTTGAGCAATTGATGCGTGAACACGATCTAACAAAATTGTAATTAAAATAGAATTAATGTCGCTTTACAAAAATTACAGTATGATGTATAAGAGAGCTAGATGAGAGAGTGCTGATAGATCAATCCTGGCAGTTTTGCATATTTGTCGAGGCTTTGAACCACTGACGCAGGGCCGGTTGCCGAGATTGACAAAGTGAAATTTCCGATTGTTGAAGTGTTGTTGCCGGGAAGTTATTCCATCCACTAGGTGCGGTTGAATGGTGAGCAGTCCTGAAATGCGCTGCTCAAGCGCACACCACGAGAGTTGAACCAGCACAGCGTGATAAAAGAACATTTCAAAATATTTTTAAATAATGAACTTTTTAAATTAGAACAAAATGTTGCTTCTTATTAGAAATGTTGTTACCGAAAATATTTGTCGGGTGTTTCATCACTGAACTAACGGGGCAGACTAAATTAAAAAGAGTGATGTCGTTCGAGTAGGACTGTGTTGCTGATTATGGTTAATACGGTGGTGATCATGGTGAACTCATCATGAATATAGTCAACAAATTTATCATATACTATCCTCAGCCCATAGCGATCTATATACACAGGCCTTGACAGCGTGCGAACTGGAAATCTTACTGAAGGCCGAGGTAGTTTTGATTTTGAAATCCAAGCTAAATTTACTTTATATTTGTTTGAAATGATAGTTTTGAGAATCCAAATTGCCAAAGTGTGATCACTGAACCTAAAATCACTGCAAAATTTCTATTTTCACGTTAAAATAATGACAAATCTTTCCCAATTATCAGTGTTGCCAGACGCTGTTTGGATTCTCAGAACAAGTGATAAAATCTAGTCCGCTATTGAAATTGTAACAATAGCGCAAAGCAACTCAAAATATGCATAAAGACTATATTTATTAACTACTAACTTACTACCAGATCGGCCTTCAGTCAAATTTTAAGCTGCACGTTGTCATGGCCTGTGTAAGTTGTAAAGATCGCCATGCCTTAATCCTATGTTCAGTTCCAATGTATTGTCCACCCTAATAGCTCAGTGGTTACGCGCCCAGCTCAAGATCGCGCGTCGCTTGTTCGACTGTCGGGGTGTGCGCTCGAGCAACACATTTCAAAGACTGCTCTTCATTCAGCGGCGCCTAGTGAATGGAATAATTCCCCGGCAACAACACTTCAACAATCGGAAACTTTACTCTGCCAATCTTGGTAGCCGGCATTGCGTCAAGAGCCTCAACAAGTATGCAAAACTACCAGGAATAAACAATCAAGGCTTTGTCAGTCCGAGGTAAAGATTCAAAACCAAACCAACTTCGTGTTTGTTTGTCACTTCGATAAAAAAAAAAAAAATACGAAACTGTTAGGTTAGAAGCTCCCGTCTTGACCACTCTCAGAAAACACTTTAAAAACAGTTTACTAGCAAAAACACGCATCAACAACAAGTAAAAACTTCCCAAGAGCGAATGAAGCAAACAACTCTATACATAAATAAAACTAGGTCTACTTGTTCACCACGCAGTTTATTCAACAAACGAAACACTACTACAGTTCCACAAATTGCTTAAAAAACAGCTTAAAACAATAAAGTGATGGTCATGAATGGTTGCAGCTAGAAAGTGTCAATTTACAGTTCCGCTCTTCTTTCTATTAGCCTACGATGAGCTCCTGGAGTTTGCACCGTAGTTCCGTCTCAGATACCAGGCGCAAAGCACAATAATCACTCGCACAATGAAAATAAGAACTGAAAATGAAACAAAGATCTGGGCATAGAAATCTTCGACTCCAGATATCACATCCAGAAACATCAGGATGCCAACAATGAAAGCTACCAGGGCTAGAATATCACAAGGATGCAATTCAGGTGCCTTCCACCTCCTTAGACAATGGGCTGTAAAATAAAAAGTGAAAATCATAGGTGTTTGTAGTTTAGAAACAGCATGGGATCTAATATTGTGTTACATGGTTTCTTGGAAAAGCATCATATTTCCGCAAGGTTTGCCGTGTAGTCTTTAGTTAACTTTTCAGCTTGCCAAGTTAAATGTTGCAACTACTTTTTCATTTATAAACCTGATAACCAGTTAATTACTCCCTGACACGATTAGGGATTCTGAACTAAAGCTAACCTCCCCTGGAGGCACAAACCATTAAGGCATCAGACATTCAATACAAGCCAACGGCCCAACGCTCTAACATGAACGTTAATTGGATCAGCAACAACTAGTAATGTTAGTAAAAGTTATTGTGCTGTGAATATCGATTATGTCCACCGCGATAGATCAGTGGTTGAACGCTCGACTTTGTACACGAAGAAACCTGAAGATCAAGCGGCGCTGGTTCGACTCTCGGGGTGTGCACTTGAGCAACGCATTGTAAGGACGGCTATCCATTCATTGGCACCTAATGAGTGGAATAGCTCACAAACAACACTTCAACAAGGAACTTCACTCTGTCAATCTCGGTGACAGGCCCTGCGTCAGTGATTCAAAGCCTCTACAAGTATGCGAAACTGTCAAAATAATTAATTTATCAAAGGCTTTCGCAGTCTGAGGATAAAGATTCAAAACAAAACCAAAAACTATCTTACAATATTATACATCTTTCAATGCATGCATTCAGCACATCCATGTTATAAGTATATCATTACATTTCTAATTATTTCTGTCAGATAATGCAGCAAAAGGTACAGAGACATTTCATGTAACCACAAAGAAGCTACGAGCCATACCATGTTTAGAGTCATTGCTTGAAAATGACAAGAAAATAGTCATTTCAAAATATATTACATCACAGTGACATAATAATACATAGTAATTTTTACTAAACGAAGCATGACTCATGTAAACCATTGACTACCATAATAATTGTCGTAGTAATTTTCCTGTAAAAAATTAAAAAAAGCACTGACCTAGACTTGCTAGAGTAGTTTCAGAGCAACAAGTCGTCTGTAAATATTGGGGGCAGCGTGAAAACCATCGTAGAAGTGGCATCGCGTTTGAGCTCGGTTGCGAGTCTTCTTCGGGGAGCGCTGCCTGATCACCGGAGTCAGAAACAGAATCTCCTTGTTGCGAAGTCGTTTCAGTTGCGACCGGTGCTTCATTCATTTGTTGTTGCGAGTCGCTTTCCATAGAACCTCTGGAAGCATTTACTTCACTTGGATCTTCTGGAACCATTTCCAAAGGGTGGTATTGATTTTGTCCGGTTCTGTTAAAAGATTCTTTCGAGAGAAGACAACCTTTGGGGGAAATGCTGAGAGTGCTTGTTGCTTTCTTACAGTTTTCAGGTTTGACTGGATCCAACGTGTTTTGTTCTGATAAAAGCTTTGTCTTCGTTAGTTTCTTTAGCTCCATTATGACACCACCAGTGCAACACTGCTTGCAATAAAATAATTAATATGAGTAAATTTAAACCTAACAAGTAAATCATAAAAATTGACTTTAAACTTTATTAAACGCTAGCCTACACCCAGATAACATCATGTTAGTTGTTTGTGTAGGCTAAACAATTTTGCAATAGGCTAGAACCAAGAAAAAGATCATTCACTTCAAATATGATATTAACACTGAAGGCTGGCTCTAAATTCTTTCAATCGAAGCCTTTTTCAACTTTTTTTCAACATGTGCACTAAACTCAACAGCCAGGAATTCATGTGGACATCGTTGTGGAAGTTTTATTGGCACCAAGATATCGCCTTGAGGGATACCCAAAAAAATATAATAAAGCTCAGGTAATTTTATACAAACAAAATGTTTAAAAACGTTAAAATAACGACAAGTGTTGCTAAGAAAAGAAAAGGTTCAATTATCTGTAAGACTTTTTGATAGCCTCGAAGCAACGTGCTTGGCATTTCTGACGCAAGACTACTCGAGGTCTTTGGTTGGCACCAGGTCAGCGGCTGAGTAATTATTGCTTTCGGCTCTAGTGCTAGAAGGTCTGGGTTCGGTTCCAGGTAGGGATGACAACAAAGATTTTTAAAACGGTACTGCAGCTAAATGGTGCTGCAGCAAAATGGTGCTGCAGCTAAAATACTTTAGACATCGTTGAGCGACAATAAATAAACTAGTCCGAGGAAAAAGATTCAATCAATCAATTGCGCTATCGTTGTGAAAATATCAACAACAATGATACGAAGATTGAATACGTCGCTTAATTTTTGAAACATCTTCACTACAGTTGAGTAAAAATAAATAAAACTATACCGTTATTGTAATGCAGATTGTATAGTAGTGCCTATTTATTAATCCCACAGTTAATAGGCCCACCGGCTAGCTAAACCTAATTTGGTCCGGTCCGGAATTAATGAATGTATAGGAGTGGCAGAAAATCGTCCCTAGCTCAATAGGCCAACCAGGTTAAAAAGCCCAAAATTGCCCGGACTGATTAACAAGCGGGGGCTGTAATATTGCATTTTGATGTGATGAGATTATGTTGAACTGTTGGACGACACAAGATCGTTGTCACGTTCAATTGTCACCAATTGGTGACGACATCTCGATTTGTTGGACCGAATTGCTTACGTACAGTTGCTACATTACTTAACACCTGTTTAATGTTCATGTAACTTACTCCATTATTTAAGTATTCTCATGAGCAACAAAATATGAAAAATCGCTTACTGAGTTACTACAATTTTTGGAAGGTAATTTTGTTGTACAGTTGACTTAGTAGTGTGACATGAACCGTATTCAAAATTTCCAAAATTGAGTAGCGTATGAGAAGACTTTGAAAGAGTTATACATTTTCAAATCTTATGTTTTAAATGATTACAAAAATGGAACTGGTTTTGCAATGATAATAATAATGTGAGGGTTGTATTTATTGTTGCGACAGGGCTCTTTTTATAGCGGATTTGCGATGTTAAGGCTTGCTTACCTGACTTATCCTCACTGCGTCATTCAAGAAAGAACACAATCGATATCGTTTTTAAAGTGTTCAGTTTGATCTGACCTGGAATCGATCTCAGATCTACCAGCGCCAGAGCGGAAACCACTCGGCCACTGAGCTGGTTGGAGTTGCAATCTTGCCAAAATCCAGTTGGAAAATTGCCTGTTGCTACTGCTCATGTCCAGCGGTGATTTTGCTTTTTGTTGATTAACAGCAAGTTATTTTCCTAATTTCAACATGATTAAGACCTTGTTTCAACATTGGTTGAAACAACTTTGCATTTCTCTGTGGTGTTCCTCAAGGCGGTGTGCTGGTGCTACTGAAACTTTCACAACACAGAAGTTAACTTCTGTTGAAATGCGACGTTTTGACAAATTGTTGAGATTTTTTTATATGCAAAAAGTTTGCAATGTTCAAACAAGGATTGTAGACCTTTTTTTCAACACGATTGTAACTTAGGCTGGTGCATTTTATCTTAACTGTAGGCTATACACAAAAGCGATTATAGCCAAGAATTGCAAGAGTTAGATACTGGTATGAACAGTTGATTTGAAATTTGGCAGGAAGCTTTTAAGATTTGCAAACATTTGAACTGTGCCACGCGGCGCATGTGTTGCAAAGAGGAAGTAAATTGCTTGTGTTCCCAGTAGGTTAAACATTCTCAACTAGCATAATATGTAGGGTTAATAATGTGGCTAAATGTGAGTGTTTACCACATTTATAACAACGAAGCTAAACATTTTGGGTTAAGTCGTTTTGATTAATACGCTTGGAACTTTTATTACTTGATTGAGTTTCGCTCGTAGTAGCATGATCGTTGCTTGCTTCACAATGTAGATTTTAACGACCTGTTTTAGCCTGATGCCTGATGATAATTATGTTACTTCAGGAAGTGTTTTCGACTATAAACGGATCATTGATTGATTGATTGATTGATTGAATTTTTATCCTCGGACTGGGAAAGCTTCTTGCACAGCTTAATCCTGGCAATTTCGCATACTTGTAGAGGCTTTGAATCACTGACGCAGGCCCGGTCGCAAAATTTTTTTCCCCACGAGATTTCTGTCTCATTTACATATTTTGGTAAAAGTTTGTATTAAAACCGTGTGAATGCAACATTTTTTTGTTGGCACGGTTGGTTCAGTGGTTTCATCCTCTGCCTAGTGATCGTGAGAACGAGAGTTCGACGCCCGTCGATGTCAAACTTTTTTTTTCTTTCAATTAATTTTTGCGGTGCACAAGAGCTTTTCAAAAAAAGTAGAGTTAGGGAAAGCTTATATTTTATTATCATTGCAAAATTTCATTGGTAAGTAGTTATTTCGCAATCTGAACCAACCAATCTCTCAAACACTTTCGGAAAATCTTTCTTTTAGAGTGACTAGAATCAACGAGACAGAAATCTCGTGGGAAAAAAATTTAGTCCTACTTAGGTAGCCTACTGTACTTGGCTTAGGCCTAGGCCTACTTGAAAAGTACCAGGTCTTTTCGAAAAAACAGATGGGATATACTGTCTGTTTATATTTTGTTTTGACTATAACTGTCCATTGTTTGCCACCGTCTTGTCAGGCTTGATGAGTTCTGAAATGCCTTCACCAGTGGTTTTCTTTACGTGATTTTCTGTGCTTACCTTTCTCTTCATGAAAAGCTAACACATCAAAAGTGTTCCTTTCAAGACCATCAGTAATTTTTAAAACATACCAAGCCGATCAATATAGCAACGGTCTATTTTTGTTTTTCATTCCTAATTCCTATAAATTTTAAAAGTTGAAATGTTACGAGTTACGACCGCACGCCAAATTTCAAACTGATTATTCTCTTTCGGTCTCAAACACGTCATAACTGTTGCGTTTTGTCGCTTCTACCATTATTGAAATTTATGCTGTGACGTTTGGCTTCGATCACCGCAAGCCCGCGCGAGAAACTAAATTAGTCTTGCGCTTGCCTTCAGATGATCTCACATTTTTTGTAAGTTACACGATTCATTTTTTGACTACGTTGAGCAAAAAATTCATTAGTTTTTAGTTTGGTTGAAGTAAAGTTGGTCGTTTGTTTGCTTATCGATGGAGTTTTTGAGAAAAGGAAGAGAATAAACAAAATGTGCACATTTGTTTCCATATATTTAATACAGTCAAAACTTAGAACAAAGAAAAGAAGAAGTAGCCCGTTCGCGCACAATGCTAGGTTTTACCTCAAACTCATGGTTTAGACTTATGCGAAAAAGGAGAAACAAAAATGTAGCGGAATAACGTGCGTTTGGAAGCAATTGACAGGTATCTTTCGTCTTGGAGACCGCACATGATAGAGAATTATGATGATGATGATAGGTTTGGCATGTAATGGTTAAAAATAAAATATTAAAAAAACTTTAATTACGAGTTCTTTACTTTTTGTTTAGGGATTTTTACAATAAACTTTTATACCTCATCAGTGTCTTGTGGCGTCACAATGGAACATAAGAAACTGAACGAAGCAGAGTCTTCAGAGAAAATAGAAGACTCCGTGAAGATTTCCGTTTCTGCAAAGTCTTTATTCAAACAAGCGTCTGCAGCCGCTGATTCTCCGAAATGTGAAACTACAAGCGAAGTTCATGAAACAGAGCTCCCATTGGACAACAAATCAGAGACGAAAGTTGATGTTGAAACAGCGTCACCCAAGAAACGTCGCTTACAAAAGGAATTCCTTAAAAAACCTTCCAGCGCAGAAAAGCAAATCAGCATTACAGACGTCAGGGAGCTGCAATTGTTACCTCAAAAGTCACGTGATCCAAGCGAACCTTCAACGTCACGGGACGTTCATGAAAGTGACGTCCAAAGCTATGACGTCAGCAAAAGTGAAGTTCACAAACGTGATTCTACAAAACGACCGCGGGAGATCCCCACCGTCATCTGGGGTAAAAGTTACTCCCGTCACCCTGTATCTGTTATCCGTTGGACCAAACATCCAGAAATCGTGCAGATTTGCATCTCGCAAACCAAAGAGAGTTCTCTACGAACGCTGCTTCTCTGGTTAGGTAAGAACAACTGTTGCTGATAAACGCAAGTTAGGCTACATAGTTTTCCTTGTATCGCCTTCAATAAAAGTGTTCATGGTCGATATGTTCGACAGTTATTGTTTGTGAATAAATAACTTTGTGTCACAAATTCCGTTCTAATCGAAAGTTTAAACCATAATATGTTGAAATAATTCGTTGCCTTTAATGGGCTACTTGTTACTTTTTACATTAAGATATAAGTTATAATTCAAAATATCATTCTAATTCTAAGCATTACGCAGTAAATGTTGGTGTTGCGAGAGAACGTTCTGGTAATCTGGTTCTTGTTTTAGGAAAATGGAAAAAGAAGACAACTCTGTTTGACATTGTTGTTGCTTTGGGATTCCTTTTTGGTGTTCTCATCGCTACAAAACTAATCCCCTTTGAGCAGGAGATTGGGTTGATTTTAATCGGAGCAGCAACCTTGTTGATATTGTTACGTGTGTTGGTGTCGCGATATGGGAGTTACCTGTTGGATAACTATTGTTCGGGTGATCAAACCTTCCAGCGTTATGAGCGATATGAGAGTGAAACAAGTACTTTATGAAGTAGTATCCAGAACTGATGTCTGAAACAAATTTGTTTTTATTCACGTTCTCAGACAGCAAATCAACCGTATTCTGCATTGATTCAACTTCCATACGTTGAATCAATGTAAATGCAAAAACGATTGATTTGTGTGGCCTACAATTTGTGGGTTGGACGGAATTTATAAAATTATATTGTTTATTTCACTTCTGTTATGCAAAGAAATGTTTTGACTTGTTTTTACAACGTAAGATGCAGTTTGTGTAACTACGAGAAGTTACAGAAATAAAAAATGCTTTTCAAAGATGTTGTTTTTATGAAAGTTGCTTAATAAAATACTTTTTCGCAAAGAATGTTTGTCATATAAATATAACGTTTACAGGCATTAAACGCGCGGAACCTCAATCATCCTCCTTTAACATTTAGACAGATTTGATCTCAAGGGCACATCAGTATTTCGATATTTGTTGCTCATCGCATTTAATGATTGTTTTACAACATCACCTACGCGTGCCGCATCCACGATAATTTCGTGAGGAAAAGCGCGGCAAAGTTTCGGTTACAAGTTTCGTATCTAACATGTTGCAGGTATCCCAGTGTGAAATTTTTCTGTTTCCAGACAGCAAACGCCCTCATTTTTATATTAATTTAACGTCTGTAGACGTTGAATCCATGTAAAGTGACGGATGTTGCTATCTGGATTTTTTTCCAAAAGCGGAGTCTTGTTCTCTGGCTGCAATAATCGCTGAAGCGAAAAGTAAAAGCCATCGCTTTCTGTGACAAGCTGCTCCAAGTGACAAGTTTAGCTGTTTATCATTAGCCTACGAGTAGCTCAAGATTTGATTGATTGAATCTTTATCCTCGGACTGGGAAAGCTTCTTGCAGAGCTTAATCCGGGCAGTTTCCCATACTTCCAGAGGCTTTGAATCACTGACGCAGGCCCGGTGTCAGAGATTGAAAGAGTGAGGTTTTCGATTGTTGAAGTCTTGTTGCCGGTGAATTGTTCCATCCATCAAACGCACACCCCTAGAGTCGAATTTGATGGTAACTCATGGATTTGCAAGATGACATTACGTTGTAGCCTATAGCATTCCAACGTCGCCCACACTCCACACATCGTCCCACTGCATTCATCGCTTTCCTTTTAGTGTTTTTTTTACATTGTTGATTTCGACCAGCCATTGCAGGGGCATAACTAATTATTTGAATTAGCTTGCCTGATTTAGCTATAGCCTACTGCATTGATAATACTTCATAAGAATAATAACAATATTTATCTTTGTTTTATCTAAATTTTATATTTGTCCTGTCCAAATCTTATTACCATTTTTATTGTGTTTTAATTGTGTTAGTCTATTTTGTTTTTTGACTTCTTATTGTGTATTGCGCTTCTCAGGTTAATTTGCACGAGTTCATTTGGCCCTCGAGGTAGTTTGAGACCCCTGTTGTTGATGCTTTTGACGCAGAGCTGGTTTTCAAAATTGACAGAGTGAAGTTTCCGATTGTTGAAGTGTTGTTGCCGGGAATTACTCCACCCACCAGTTGCCGCTATGATACATAAACTTAGTAGGCTATTGGCCTAAGAGATCCAAATCATGGTCATAAAAATCCAATGCATGGACATAAAAGATCCAAAACTTTTTCTATTTTCTAAAGTCATTGGAACCCTGAATAGAGATGAGGAGAGTTTTTCAACAGCAAAGTTAAATCTGGAGTCGAACCAGCATTGCATGATATGAAAGCAAGCACCATATCCTCTGTGCCATTTCACCGCTTGGGCAAAACTTGTGCAAAATGCAAAGCATGGAAATAGGCAGTGCTGTATTCGAGGGTATACGACGGTATACGCAGTAGCCTATAGGCTTACTCTCTGCTTATTCGAACAACAATAGTAGGCTATACCCTTTGGTTTAAAAAGGACAATACGAATTATTGAGAGTTTCAAGGAAAGTCTGGAGAAAAAACACAGTTCTCTTTAGCAGCGAAGGATAATTTAATGTTCAGAAATATTCCTCTGATACAGAATTCTAAAATGGTAAGTTACCAGTTAACAAGAATCAATTCATTCAAAGCATTGTTAGCAGAATGCAAATGAGACTTCGCGCTAATGCCGATACTGACAATGGTCAGCTGCGTCTATGGTTGATATTGTTAACTTGCAACCTGAAAAATGATAGAAGGAAATTTGCGTCATGGAGAAGCAGAGGTGAGAAGAATTTGTAGACGCTTTGATGTTGATGAAATACCGTCAATTCATAGATTAAGAGACTTTAGTGAACAAATTTGGCCAATAATTTGAAGCCTTTATTGAAAGCTATTTCAACTTTACCTTGTTCAACAGCAGAATGTGAACGTGGTTTCAGTTTAATGAACAATATTATCACAGGTTTAAGAGCATCTTTGCTCATTGATAATAATGTGAGCTGTTTGATATTTATTAATTGCAATGGACCACCTGTGGCTCAACTTACCGTAAAAATATATGTAAGATCCTGGCTGCTAAACCACCGATCAGCTATGGATACTAGATCCCAAATTTGTAATGAGAATAAAGATGCAAATCCTCTCTACAGGCTGTTTGGAATGTAGCCTATCACCATAGAAAAATAAACAATTTTGTACCTCTCGTCCAATTTTGATGTTTATAGTTCATGTTATGGTAGAATGAAGATTAATATTTTGCAAGTTGTGTATTATTTATCATTTTGGAAAATCTGACAGTATAGCCTACCCTGTGCTTTTTTACGAATACAACACTGGAAATAGGAAATCGAAAACTTATTCTTATTACAGGACAAACCGGAGCGTGTTATCACAATTTTTACAAATCAGCATAGGGAGATAGCCCAACAGTGCCCAGTTTTTCTGAATATTTGAAATTTTTCCTCAAAAGCTTGTCAATAATATTGATTTTTCTACGCTGTGTCTTAGTAGCCTACTATCTTTTTGCTATTTATTGATAGTTTAGTGTAAATTCTACGATAAGCAGTGGGCTATTTGCATAATGGCAATAGCTATAAAAATGCTCAAAAAAAGTGGGCACTGTAGGACACGAGCGCCAAACATTGCCCATGTAGGGTTCCCACAGTGCCCACTTCCTGTAAACACATTGAAGAACACTCTAGCAATTCTAATATTGTCGAAACCGATCTTTCTTTTTGTGGGCAGTCTACCAACTAGGCCTACTGACTAGCATGAAAAGCCGGAACCATTTCTTTCCAGAAGTTTTATTTTCGTTCCAACATTTCGGTATTTATTTATAGTATTTTACAGCAAGTTCGAATGCCAATATTCTAGTTGTCTTGGTCGTGTAGCCAAAGTGATGCTTTGCTGCATCTTGAAGATATTCACAAAGCTCCCTCTCTTCCTTGTCGGAGAATATTCTGTTAACAGCAGTGTTGTACGCGCCATTGAAATAATTTGACGGCGTCAGCGTCAGCGCGAATTCCCTAAAAACTTTACGGCGTAAAGGACTGCGTAAGCTCTTAAAGAAATTGACGGCGTCAGCGTCAGCGCTAATTTCTAGCGCTATTTTTTGCCAGCGTTTCATAAAACGGAAATATTTCAACCAAGTTCAGGCTAACAATAGCTATAAATAAAGAGCAGGTATTATGTTTTGAGACTGTATTGTAATTAGCTGCTCAGCCTATCAGTTATTTCCTTGCAGAAAAAGAAGCATTTCAAAACGTTTGTCTAACAATCTGCTGCGTTTGGGACGCATATTCAGGGGCGCCGGAGCGATTTTGTCTGGATGGGCAGGAGTATGAAAAAAGGGCACTTTTGTTGCTGAAAGGCCAATTTTTTTTGTAAGTTTTAAGATAAGATATAGCGATAATGCTCATCTATTAGCTCATTATCGAGTAATGATACAAGTGTCCGCTATACAAAGAACAATGGCACGGAAGGGCATCATGCTATTTTATAATGATTTAATATAACTTACTGTGATGGAGAATTTTGTGTCGTGAATATTATTTTGAGTCAAAAATAGAACATTATAATTTGGCTGAAAGCGAATAGCACAAATTGTTATATTGCAAAGTGTGCAGGAGCTTACATGACCTTAAAAGGGCACCATTGCCCCCTCTTCCCTCTCCATCTACAGAAATTTGAGGGCAGGGGGGCATTCGCTCCCCCTGCTCCCGCTCCCCCTGCTCCCCCCGCTTCCGGCGCCCCTGCGCATATTGTCCTTTCCAAGTGAAAACATGCGTTCCACAGCAGCGCTGGTTGGTATTGGTGTGTTGTATTTCAAAAACAAGTTGAAAACGTTTAGTCGGAAAGGTATCACTGTTCCAAGCGTGCAGTGATAGTTTAGGATGTATAAATCTTTTAACGAGGTCCACTGCACCAACATCGCTCTTTTCAGGGGTATAGAGCTCTTGAAATAAAATATATTCAACGTTCGCGATGCCATTCATGGATTTTTCGCTTTCTGTCTCTGATCCCTCGTTCTCAATACATGGGTGATCACCATTTGGCGAACTTCTTCCGCATGTATTCCAGGGAGCCATTCCAACCAACGCAAAAGCCAGTAATTCGGATGAGTCGCGCTGGCCAGAATACATTGTGAAACTCTTATTATGAAACGAGATTTTCCATGAAAACAAAAAATGACGCTTAGCGCTTGACGCTTAAAATCGGCAAAATAGTTGACGGCGCTATCACTTCCGTCAACTGAAAAATAAATTGACGGCGCTAGCCTCGGCGTCAACTTTTTGTTGACGCTGAGGCTAGCGCCGTCAATTTATTTTTCAGTTGACGGAAGTGATAGCGCCGTCAACTATTTTGCCGATTTTAAGCGTCAAGCGCTAAGCGTCACTTGTCAAAAGCGTCTAACTTGTCAAATGAGGCCGTCAAATTGACGGCGTCAACGTACAACACTGGTTAACAGTAGGCTATTATAGGCCTAGTTAGATTGAAAGTTTTTCAGTGCTAAAGTTTCTAACTCATTGGTGGTGCACTTTTCTAAATAACGCCCCAGTGTCCACGAGGAATGCAGAATTCTTTGGAAACAAAATCGATAGACTTCCTATTGGTACGGACTTCTTTGCAAGCTCTTTTCATGATTTCCGGAGAATTTTTGACCATTTTTCTAATTAAGATCACTCTGCAGATCAATGGGCAATTAAGTTACATGTATGCACATACGCGTAGTCAAGGGAGAAAACTGAAAATGGAAAACCGTAAAACGTTTGATAATGTAGTTTTGATCAAGCTAATACGGACCATCAATCATACCGAGTTGTCAGTTGACCAATTTGTTCTGCAAGGTTCCAACAGTGCCCACCCTGAGCATTGTTGGAACTACCGTTGGTGGGCACTTTTGGCACCGACACCATTTTGAACAAAACAAGCTGTAACTTCCTAATTGCTGCAGTTATGTCTAGCCAAAACGTAACATATTAGACTATGGGCTACCTATTCACTATGGCATTGCTAAACATCTGATATATTTAATGAAGAGTTAATGAACACAGTTTTCCTTTTTACGTAAAATAATAATAATTTCCTTCAAATTTGACATCCTTTTGCAGCTAGCTGCCTGTCTTTAGCTAAGCCTTCAAGTTGTGACTGGGGTATCGTTGGTCACGTGGCAATACCTCAAATTCGAAATGGAAGCTACAGCTCAGCAAGTCAAAGACAGTGTCGGCGGCCTTCCACCTTAACAACCGGGAGGCACAGCGTGAAATAAACATCAAGATTGATGGTAACGCCTGCCCTACTGTGCCGAACCTACATACCTCGGCATAACCCTGGACAGGTCACTCACGTACCGCCGGCACTTGAAGTCACTGCGCAAAAAACTGTCTACACGCGTCGCACTTTTGAGGCGATTGGCGGGTTCCGGCTGGGGAGCTGGTGCTAAAACTCTTCGTACAGCTACCCTAGCCCTTGTTCATTCCACCGCTGAGTACTGTGCGCCGGTCTGGTGTCGTAGTTCTCACACCCACCAGATTGATACCGCCATCAACGACGCACTGCGTATTGTGACTGGATGCCTGCGTCCCACTCTAACGGACTGCCTACCCATCCTAGCAGGCATCCAACCCGCTGAGCTACGCCGTAAAGGAGCCACGATTTCTCTCGCTCGCCGCGCTTTGGACCCCGACCATCTCCTCCATGCAACACTCAAGAGACCACCACCTATAAAGCAGCGGTTGAAATCAAGACGCCCCTTTGTGCCTGCCGCACAACAACTCCTTAAGAACGCAGAAGAACTTGGTTTAAGTGCGGCACACTGGACGAACCACATGTGGAACACGGAGTGGCAAAATCACACCTCCACGCTCCGTGACTTCATACCCGACGCCGATCCCCGTCCACCAGGGATGTCCCTCGCAAGGCTTGCGTGGGTCAGGCTTAACCGCCTGCGAACTGGCGTCGGCCGCTTTCGTTCGGACATGCACAAGTGGGGCCTGGCTCCTTCATCAGAATGCGAGTGTGGTGCCACGGAACAGACCGCAGACCATGTCATCCACCACTGCCTAACCCACCGGCCTCCACACGGTGCGCATGGTCTGAGAATCCTGGACGACGAGACTGCTGAGTGGCTGAAGACTTCCTGCCCTCCAATCTAGCCTGGAAAGATCGCTCATACGCCATTATCATCATCAAATTCGTTAAAGCGTTAAATCAGAAAGCATTGCCGCCAAAAACGGAGGTTGAGCACTGTAGCACACTGGGCACTGTTGGAGGATCTCCCCCTATCTCGTTCTGTGACAATGGTATCGAAGTGCTATGGTGCAATTGAAAGAGGTAGGCTATCATTCGACCTCTTTCAACTAGGCCTACACCTAAATTTTTTCCAAATTATTTTATTTTTGCGTAAATGCATGCTCATTGCTCAATGCTTGTGGGTGGGCTCTGACAACATGCCCTACTCCATAGCGTGTCATCACAAATTTTCTGCACATATGTGTCATTATTAAAATATGACATAAATCAACAAAGAATGGATTTAATACTGGCTGAACAGAATGAAAAAATATGCGAAATGCAAAAAAAAACAAAAAAACACTGTAATAGCGATCCAAGTCATTGCAGGCTTGCCAAATTGGCCCTTTTGGGGCCAAATTTGTGAAATTTGGCCCTTTTTAGAAGTAGTTGGCCTCCAAAAAAATTGTTTGGCCTCTTGCTTTCAATATTTGGCTCTTTTTGGATGCAGTTGGCACATACTATCAAACTAGCTATTTAAATAAATGTCTTTTCGGAAATTGAGACTGAAAAGTGTTACTGTATTACGATTTTTTAGACAGTGTTTAGCTGACAATGTTTATGCCAATGCCAAAGATTCGAGTGGAAACACTGCAGAAGATTAAGATTTGGAATTGTTCTTCTAGTCTAGATCAGGGGTGACGACTGACGAACCTTTTTGCGGTCGCGGGCCACTTTGTCAGTTACACATGTGTTATCGGGCCACACAACTTTTTAATTGTAACCTACTATGAAATCTTTTAAAAGCGACTCAAGATATTATTCATGAAAAGTAACAAACGGCAGATGAAAGTGACAAAACCCACACAGTTGAAATTACCTTACGCAGAATCGAAACACACAGCAGTAAAAAATAAAAACAAATCAACTTGAGCAAGAAGGATAGAGCAACACCTGCACTGACAATGACTGCAGTTTAATTTTCAAAGCGTTTGCTTTCATATGAGTATGCTTTCTTCTCTTTTTGGCTCTATCCTTTTTGCTCGAGTTGACTAAATGTTTCGACCATTATGCTCCGAAACAACAAATCAGTTAATGAAATTTCTTTTTCGAACAACAAAACAAAAGCCCATGCGAATCATACAGCTGAAGCTATCTAATGCAGCATTGAAGCATAAAATATTAACAAAATAACATTGAGGCATTGAATTTTGCTTAGTGGGATTTTTGGAAAGTTTTTTGCTTGACTAAGCGTTCAATATTAGGTCGAACAGACGACGTGGCAACTCTCAACTGCATACTAAGATTTTCATCTGTCAGCCTCGACCTATAACGACTTTTTGTAAAATGCATTTTAGAAAAGAACTGTTTGCATAGGTGCGTGCTACCGAAATCAAATGACTATTTGAAAATGGGAACTCGCGAGTTTGGAAACTTTTCCTTTGATTAACATACACGATAAAATTTAAGCAACGGCTTGTTCGCATACATCTCTTTTAGCGTGTCATCACTCTGTAGTTTTATGCATGAACGATTGTCAAATTATTTTGCGGGCCGCACAAAATTCTTTGACGGGCCGCATGCGACCCGCGGGCCACAGGTTCGTCACCTCTGTTGTAGATTGTGTTGTTGTAATGTTGTAACGTTATTGACGTTATTAACGTTATTATGTTTTATTAGCAACGTTATTAACATTATTGAACAATTTGGCTCTTTTTTACCCAGTTTGGCCCTTTTTTCGACATTGTTTGTCTCTTTTTCTCAAAAGCTGTCTGACAACCCTGAGTCATTGGAGTTAAAACGAAACTGGCTGATCGTTCTGATGTTAGAACCCTGTGTGGCACGAAACAGCAGCTGCTTAATCCGCTTTCAGAACTTTGCTTTTTTTGGTATCACAAACCTATAAGTTGTTTCTGGTAGAACACAAGGGTCAACTTGCCTTCACTGAGCACCCCAACATCGGGAGCTCCCACTATCGCATTTGCATGTAAGGCAACGCCTACCACAGGGTGTGAGGACTAGCGACCCTACCCCGTCCTGGTGACCCCCGACGTTCAGAACAACGCAGAGCACTCTAATTAGAGGGATAACATGGATTGTCACTAATCCGTTTTTTGGTTAGCATATTTTGTTTAATTAGGTCAAAACTCCAAAATCCAAATACAGAGATATCCAGAGGCTGAAGCGTTTGAGACAGTGAGAGCAATGAGGGAAAAAGCTCAAGAGGGTAATGAAATGTTCTTTTGCAGAAAGTGGAATACAGAAATATCGACGTGTGATAAGCAATTATCTAAAAGTAACAATATATTATATACATGATTATCTTCTGATGGATTTGCATACATTACAAAGTGTTCCAGCCAGAGCGTAAAAATTTCAGTGTTTTGCCATCCTGATTGGCTTTGCTTTTATGTCGAATGGAAAATCTACCACTTGGAGTATTTAAGCAGCCAGCCAATGTTCCTGAGTTTTTGCTCTGAGTCTGGGAAACACAAAAAAGGCAGAACAAACTTCTCAATGACATTGACAGCAAAGCGCAGTGTAGTTACAGTATTAGTTTGCTAAAAACCTTAACAGGATCATCAGAAGGAACTTATTTTTAAAATTTGGGTGTTTTATTTGTACACTTATAGTACCACACCTAGTTGTTTGGAGTGAAAAATCAATCACTTTCTAGAACTACCGGTAGCCTACACGAAAGCAGAAATTTGACTTAGTGAACTACCCAAACAGTTGTGCTGTAAATATTGCATGCAACTTTCATTGGCAAACTCGACCACATTCTCTTTTGCAAAACAAAAACTTATCCAGTTGGCAAATTTTTCAAATTCTGCCACAGTTGAAATACATATCGACGGTCGAAAAACAAAAAAGTCGTAATTGTGACATTTTGAGAAATTCCCTTTTTTGCATTTTCAAAACCTATGCACTTAAGGCTATCTACTACTATTTTACTACTATAATTATCCGATATTAATGCTCAAAGTAAAAGCTTTAACAAAATTCAAAAAAAGAAAATAAAGGTGTTTTTTGGCCCTTTACTCCAAAGTGTAAAAATGCACTTACAACTTTTTTGTTTTCGACCATCGATATATAGCTTATAGAAAATGCATATGAAGCTGTGGAAGAACCTAATCATCAAATGAACTGCTTTGAAGCAAAATGTTGATTGATTGAATCTTTATCCTCAGACTTGGAAAGCTTCTTGCAGAACTTAATCCTGACAGTTTCGCATACTTGTAGAGGCTTTGAATCACTGACGTAGGCCGGTCACCTAGATTGACAGAGTCAAGTTTCCAATTCTTGAAGGTTTGATGCCAAAAAATTATTCCATCCATTAGATACCGCTTAAAGTGCCCCTGACAGGTTGGATCCAAGTATAGTAACTTTTTAAAGCATTTCCTTGCGCAGAATCATATTTAGCGGACTTTTTAACCTTAACCTCGTAGCTCGACTGGTTAGGGCGTAATTTACATCAAACGACGGCTCCGCAGCGCCACCACAAGCGAAACTCCATATTTCACTGCTCTGGGACGACTTTGGTGGTATTACGTCATCCTAAGTCGGCGTTCTTAGCGACGGATGAAACATACGTTTCCTAGATGTAATTGCTGGATCACAGTTTAGTCGGAGTTGGTACAAGCGGTTGCTTTTTTCAAAGATCTGTTGTTTTTTACAGTTTAATAAAACTGTACTGGATACGTTCCTACAAAACCTAAAATATACTTGAAGTGGAAAATGAAGAAATTGTACGAATCATCATTCATATTTAATTCATCATCACTATTCAAAAATAAATAAAAGTTCTCTCTCTCTCATGATGTGCCCTCAGTACGTACATAGCAGAGTCTATACATGTAAAAGCCTAGTTTACCTGTACAAGGGTGGTACGTTTTTGTAAAAGTTGTTGTTTAGAAGTGCTGAAATCATCATCAGCAACAGGTTGCATCTTTGCTTTTATAGATGGTAGCCTATGGAAGATTTCTTCAAAATGTAAAGTTTGCTCAAGCCTATTTTTACATGAGTGGTATTAACAAAATCATCTTTAGTGAAGTGAAGAGAACATATATGACTAGTTTTGTATGGCCCATCCTACTTTCAAACACTTGAAGAAAACTTCGACCATTTTCTTCTCAGCACCTTGTTTTGTGGGAAAGCGTGAAAAGAAAGCACACGATCTTTGTCACTGACACTGTCACATATTTATTTATTATTTATTTGCGTCAGACAAAGCTGTCCACATCGAAAACAAAACAACGAAATACTGTAATACACAAGCTGAAAATGCACAAAGATCACAGAGAGCCACCTTGGATGCCGTCGGTTTAAAAGCTCACTAAATAGGCTATCTACTATTACAAATTTACATACAATGAGCGTTGGAAGAATTGAAAGCATTCAGAACGATAAAAACAATCAGATGACATCATGTCTGATATAAAGCGATTTAAGGAGTGTATGCAATCGGTTAATAAACGAAAACATGTTTTTTCCTCAATAAAGCATCAAACGTAGTTACATTATTCATTACTTGATATTCACGGGCACTGACCTAACGAGGCAAATTGTGCAATATTCTGAAAGAGTCATTGTAAGCAACACGTAATTGTTTTATACTAGAACAGCGGTTCTTAAACTGGGGGGCGCGCCCCCTTTGGGGGGCGCGAAAGGTTCACAAGGGGGGCGCGAGCGATGTCAAACTATGTGACTAAGTGGATTTATTGCCAGGATAAAGCAAAAAAGTCCCAATGCCATTGGATCTCACTGCGTGATTCACCGTGAGGCTCTGGCCTCCAGGACTCTACCAGCTGCAATGAAAGATAAGCTTGCAGTAATCATACGAGCCGTCAACTTTGTCAAAACCAGTGCCGTCAATACGAGACTGTTTACCAATCTGTGCAAGGATATGGATTCGAACCATGAGACTCTCCTCTTCCATACATCTGTTCGTTGGTTATCGAAAGGTAATATGTTAGCCCGCGTGTATGAAATGAGAGATGAACTGATGCTATTTTTGGAAGCTCATGGGAAGCAAGATCTCCTTCTGCCATTTTCATCAGAGAAGTTTCAGCTGAAGTTGGCATACCTCGTGGACATTTTCGAGGCCCTCAATAACTTAAATCTGCTCTTGCAGGGCAGAAATACTAACCGGATTAATAGCTATGATTTCATTCGAGCATTTGTGGCAAAGCTGGGGTTGTGGCACCGCCGAATACAAACAGGAAATGCAGCTTCATTTCCCAACCTAAATACTGCACTTGACAAAAAGCAACTTGAACTGGAAGGTGAGCTTAAGGCTGAAGTGGAGGCTCACCTTCAGCTTTTGAAACAAGAATTCGAACGCTATTCCCAGACTTGGGTGACACCGACCTTCCAGAATGGAAGATGACAAGAAATCCCTTTCGTGTTAACGAGGACATTCTCCCCGACGGTTTGCAAGAGGAATTCTTGAAAATAAAGTGTAACTCCACTGCAAAAGACGATTATGAAGCAATGCCACTAACTGATTTTTGGGTTAAATATTTGCACATATACAAGGGAGTGGGTAGCGTGGCGATACGCACAGTTCTTCCGTTTTCGTCCACTTATCTGTGCGAAAGTGGCTTTTCTACACTTTTGAACATAAAAACAAATCATCGAAACAAACTTATTGATTGTGAAGCAGATCTGAGGTGTGCATTATCAGCTACAAAGCCTCGAATTAAACTTTTGGTTTCCGAAAAACAATTACATCCCTCACATTGATGAAAGCTAAATATAAATTCCTGTAGTCATTACACATTAATGTTTGCTAATTTTTTAGTTTGGTGGGGCGCAAGTTTGGATGGCACGTCAAAGGGGGGCGCGGCTCAAAAAGTTTAAGAACCCCTGTACTAGAAGATCTAAACTTGTTCCACAACTTGGATAAGTAAAACGACATACAATAAGAACGAAAAAAAACTGTTTTTTACAGTGGGTGAGCATTTAGAAAAATTGAGATTTTGCATTATTTGCAGCACAATACTGAGAGCGTACTTGCCTTGAAACATAATTTTCATCTGAGAACTATCAATAAATACACCCAGGTATTTTACAGAGTCTGTGAACACAATTTCAGATTTACCTAGATGTAGCAGAGGAGCACGTAAAAGATAAAAGTTTTTTGGGGAGAATAACATACCAAATGACTTTTTAGAATTGAAAGTAATTTCATGTTCAACGGCATACTTGTGGCAAACATCTAACAAATTTTTAAAGCCACACAAACTAGGCGAGATGCAGCAAATGTCATCAGGAAACATAATATGACTTAGACAAGAGTTGCCAACATAGCAACCAACTTTTGTTTTATTGAGATAAGAAAGCTGATAAATATATACGGCAAAAAGATAGGGGCTGAACACCCCACCTGGTCAGACTCCGTTGGACACAGTAGCCTAAATGATTGGCACAGGTGACCTTCCCACCTCACTTGCATGGTTTTTTTACTATAAAGACACAAAGGTCACCAGTATTCCAATAAGCGAACAAACTAGATAGGCAGTAGGCACGTTACGTGTGATAAGCGTTTTAAACAATAAATGATGATTGACTTTGTCGAAGGCTTTTGAAGCATCCAAAAAGACAGAATATACAGGAGTGTCATGACTGATATAAGAGGACACTAGTTGTTTTAATAAAAAACTTTCATGTCAGTACTATGACCAGACTTAAACCCAAATTGATTGTCACTGGTATTCAAGAAAGGCAATAGATGATTCAAATAAAACATTCAAACAGTTTTGAGATTACTGTGGCTAGAGCAATAAGTCTATAGTTACCTGAATCTTGAATGTCGCCATTCAAATTCTTTACAATCGGGACTAAGACAGTTTTCAAGCAAGAATTTGGTACAGTGCCATGACTAAGACACATATTAAAAAGCAAGGTACACTAATATAAAAACGAATAATCAACATAAACAATATGTTCAGCTGAAATTTTGTCAGCACCAGCAGCGCGGTTTAATGTCAGTTTGACAAGCAAGGAACCAATTGTGTCCATGTTGCAACAAAAGTTGTAATATTTATCCCTAGAAGAAATATATACATGAGTTAACAAATTCTTTTTCAGTGTTGGTTTTGCTAGAATTTAGCAAGGAGCTGTAATGATGTTTTCACATCTCAGTAATTGCTTCAGGACTTTTTGCTCCACCAACATTTACAGGAAGAGAACTCTTTTTGCAAGTAGACTTTTTACTTTCTGCCAAAATGACTTATGTGAGCTGTCCAAGTTGAGTGCTGAGGCAAGCACATTTGCTTTATGTTGTTCAAGGGCATGATTACAAACAACGGTGAAAGACTTTTTTAAACTCCTTTTGTTTGCTCTGCATCAACTCATATAGGTAACCATTTCACTGTTTCCCATTTTTTACCTACATGATGTACGGTAACTTTCTCTGGCAGTAGCATGAGCTTGCTTAACACGATTATTCCAACCAGGAACAGAAAATATGTTACATTTCTTCTTTACATCAACAAAGATTTTATCAGAAGCTGCTTTGAGACCATCAGTTATAATATATATTATAGAAAGAGTCTATTGAGGCAACATGAGAAGCATCTGAACAATGAGAATTATTGCATTTAATACTTTCAGTTGGCAAGGAAATTCTGGATAGATATTTTTAAATACAGCAATACACATGAACAACAATTTTTAGACATTGCCTCAACCATAAATTAAAGGTAGCCTACTGTTTGTGAGATACTGTTGTTACACTGCAAATGGCTATAGCCAGATTAGAACAAATAAAAAAGTATCAAAATTGTAGCCCTATGAAACTGCAATTTCAATTGAATTGAGATGCTGTTTGATAAAAAATAAACTCAACCTTTTTGATCAAAACCTGGTAGTAATAGTAAGTTCACTTTTCTATTTCGGTAATTCTTAATTTGCACATGCTTTAGACCAACAGAGCCCAACACATTCACGTTTTGCAGTAGCCGTACTATACCTAACCAAGTCACCAGCAAGGATGCCAGCGACAAATTTCCAATAAACTTAGATTGTGTGCTAAAAAAAACCCAGATGAGGCAAAAAAAACCCAGGTCCAGAAAATATGTAGTAAAGCGGTTAAAAAAACCTGCGTGCGCTTCCAGCACCATTTTTAAATCATTACACAGAAGCCTCAGAAAGCTACAAATAGTAACACGTAGCCTATATATATATAATTACACAATAAAAAAAACAATGAAAACTATCAATACTACAAAAAAGTGCTCAATGCTAAGCAAAAAAGCAAAGCAGAGCAAATTAAATCAAATATAGTAATTAATAACTATATTTGATTTAATTATCCAATATACATGCTTATGTTGGTATGGTAGTTAATATATATGTAATATAACTATATACAAAAACAAGAGCTTGGTAGGCCTATATGGGCTCACAGCAAAGATTTTGGTTCAAAATTACCTTTATGGTAAAGCGTCTAGCTAGCAAGGTTCAGTGCGTGTTTAACCAAAATTTCTAAAACTGACTAGACAAAACCAATAAGGTTAGTTTTGACTTTTGAACTAAACTTTTTGCTGTGTGAGTTGTAGACTGCGGCTGAGGAGAATCATCATGCCTGCTTACTGCTTGGTGTACAACTACGATAACTTGGTAGCCTACTTAGCAATAAACCCTGCTTAGCCTTTTTCATTTGAACATAATGTTGAAAAGAATAACTCAAATTCACAATAAGTAAATGTTCAGTAACACAAATAGTTGTACTACTCCAATTTTTAGTCATCCACATTTTCATAAAGTTGGATCATTTCTTTAGCATCCTGTAGGCTACCTCACTGACTGCAGTAGCTGATGCAAAAAAACATTACCAGTAGGCTACCTTATCATTTTTGTGTTGCAGTGTGGACCATTTATCGAAGATCCCAGTGCCTTAATACCGTGCAAGCTCTGTACAAAGTTAAAAACCAAAAAAACCTAGATTTACCTAAATTTGAAATAAAAAAACTTAAAACCCAGATGTGGTCAAAAAAACCCAGATCTAGGTGGAAAAACCAAGGTCTGGCATCCTTGGTCACCAGTCACCACAGATTGTATCCTTCCAGCTTACGGTGACGTCACGGCGATGTTGCCGTTTTTATTTTCGCAAAAGAATGAGTGTCAGATTCGCCGATGTCAACGAAAGTTTGCAAGCGTGTAACTTAGTAGCCTGTTGATATTTTTTACAATTTTCTGGTCAGGGAAGTTTTTTAGTGTCACCTTTTTGGTATCTTAGGTAAATTTCGCAAATTTATTTTCCTGTCAGAGGCACTTTAAATGGAGAGTACCGGTAGTCCTTGTTGTGCGTTGCTCAAGTGCACACCCCAAGAGTCGAACCAGCGTCGCTTGATCTTGAAGCTTCTTCGTTCCAGAAGTCATGCGCTAACCAGCTGAGCTATCAGGTTGCCAGCTACATCATTGCAATAGCTTCATGTGCAGAACTTCTCAAACTAAATGAAAACTAATCTGAGGCTAACTGCTTATTGCTAAAGCATAAAAAAGTTTTGAGTTTTTAGTAATTTTGGGTGCAAGTATAGAATCCGCCACCCTGGTTAACATGACGTCACAAAACGGACGCAACTATTATTAGGAGGGTGAAAAAAAGGAAGGTGAAAAGTGGCGGAATGGAGGTGATAAAGCGGAATGGATATGGATTTTTTGACAATTTTACTGTGTTTTCACAATAAAAACATTAAACCAACGTCGAGTGTTGAATATTACTACCTAGAATGACATAAAATTTACCAAATTGCATCAATTCAAGTAAAAATTTACCCATTAAACTTTAAAAATAAAAATATGAAACGTTTGCAACTAAATGTGTTGTAGCTATCTAATTTGTGCTCGCATTTTAATTTTTACAATAAAATAACCAATCTAACGCAACTGCAAAGAGTATGTCTTGCTTTATGCACGTGGAAAGTTTCAGGTTTATATCTTATCTACAAAACGGGCAATCGTTGTTCAAACGTAGCCGCTCGCTGACACTTTTTTCCAATGCGTTGTAAAGGCGAATCGATCCTTATTCAGTATAAGCCACCCCCTGTTTGCAGTGATCAGTAAATAGTGCTTCCAGTAAACTTGCGATAGTTTTCTCGTTTCTGCTCGGATTTTAACAATTTTGCCATCGTTGGAAAGCACGATTACATATCTACCCGAATCAATTAAACAGTAGCACAAAGTAAGTACTAGATATATCTTGTGATAACTTAAACTTTACCAATTTGTAACAATTCTCAGCTACTTAATTTTTACAATAAAATTATTAAATCTTTGCAAACTAAAAGAATATGTCTTACTTTATGCACGTGGAAAGTTTCAGGTTTGTATCTTATCTACAAAACTGGCAATCGTTGTTCAAACGTAGCCGCTCGCCGACACTTTTTTCCAATGCGTTGTAAGGCGAATCGATCCTTATTCAGTATAAGCCACCCCCTGTTTGCAGTGATCGGTAAATAGTGCTTCCACTAAACTTGCGACAGTTTTCTCGTTTCTGCTTGGAGTTTCACAATTTTGCCATCGTTGGAAAGCACGATTACATATCTACCCGAATCAATTAAACAGTAGCACAAAGTAAGTACTAGATATATCTTATGATAACTTCAACTTCACCAATTTGTAACAATTCTCAGCTACTTAATTTTCAAAATAAAATTATTAAATCTTTGCAAACTAAAAGAATATGTCTTGCTTTATCCACGTGGAAAGTTTCAGATTTATATCTTATCTATAAAACGGGCAATCGTCGTTCAAACGTAGCCGCTCGGCGACACTTTTTTCCAATGCGTTGTAAAGGCGAATCGATCCTTATTCAGTATACGCCACCCCCTGTTTGCAGTGATCGGTAAATAGTGCTTCAACTAAACTTGCTGTAGTTTTCTTGTTTCTGCTCGGATTTTAACAATTTTGCCATCGTTGGAAAGCACGATTATATATCTAACCGAATCAACTAAACAGTAGCACAAAGTAAGTACTAAATTTATCTTGTGATAATTTAAATTTCACCAACTTGTACCGATTCTCAGCAATTTAACTTTATTAATAAAATCATTAATTTTTTACAAATTGAAAGAGTATGTCTTGCTTTAATCACATGAGAAGTTTCAGGTTTATATCTTATCTACCAAACGAGCAATCGTCGTTCAAACTTAACCGCCCAGCGAAGCTTTTTTTCAATGCATTGTAAAGGCGAATCGATCCTTATTCAGTATACGCCACCCCCTGTTTGCTGTGATCGGTAAATAGTGCTTCCACTAAACTTGCTGTAGTTTTCTCGTTTCTGCTCGCATTTTAACACTTTTGCCATGGTTGTAAAGCACGATCATACATCTACACGAATCAATTGGCTACAAACCCAAAACAAGTACCATCTTTTTCTTGTGATAACTTAAACTTTACCAACTTGTACAGATTCTCAGCAATTTACTTTATACAACAAAATTATTAAACTTTCGCAAATTAAAAGAGTATGTCTTGCTTTATATGAAAAGTTTCAAGTTTATATCTTATCTACAAAACTGGCAATCGTCGTTCAAACGTAGCCGCACGTCGACACTTTTTTTCAATGCATTGTAAAGGCGAATCGATCCTTATTCAGTATACGCCACCCCCTGTTTGCAGTGATCGGTAAATAGTGCTTCAAGTAAACTTGCTGTAGTTTTCTTGTTTCTGCTCGGATTTTAACAATTTTGCCATCGTTGGAAAGCACGATCATACATCTACACGAATCAATTAAACAGTAGCTCAAAATAAGTGTTACCTTTATCTTGTGATAACTTAAATTTTACCAATTTGTAACGATTCTCTGCAACTTAATTTTTGCAATAAAATCATTAAATTTTTGTAAACTAAAAGAATATGTCTTGCTTTATGCACCTGGAAATGTTCAAGTTTATATCTTATCTATAAAATTGGCAATCGTCGTTTGAACGTAGACGCTCGGCGACACTTTTTCCAATGCATTGTAAAGGCGAATCGATCCTTATTCAGTATACGCCACCCCCTGTTTGCAGTGATCGGTAAATAGTGCTTCAACTAAACTTGCAGTAGTTTTCTCGTTTCTGCTCGGATTTTAACAATTTTGCCATCGTTGGAAAGCACGATTACATATCTACCCGAATCAATTAAACAATAGCACAAAGTAAGTACTAGATTTATCTTGTGATAACTTAAACTTCACCAATTTGTACCGATTCTCAGCAATTTAATTTTTACAATAAAATCATTACTTTTTACAAATTGAAAGAGTATGTCTTGCTTTATTCACCTGAAAAGTTTCAGGTTTATATCTTATCTACCGAACGAGCAATCGTTGTTCAAACTTAACCGCCCAGCGAAGCTTTTTTTCAATGCATTGCAAAGGCGAATCGATCCTTATTCAGTATACGCCACCCCCTGTTTGCTGTGATCGGTAAATAGTGCTTCAACTAAATTTGCTGCAGTTTTCTTGTTTCTGCTCGGATTTTAACAATTTTGCCATCGTTGGAAAGCACGATCATACATCTACACGAATCCATTAGCTACAAATCCAGAACAAGTACTAGATTTATCTTGTAATAACTTAAACTTCACCAACTTGTACCAATTCTTAGCAGCTTAATTTTTACAATAAAATCATTAATTTTTTACAAATGGAAAGAGTATGTCTTCCTTTATGCACCTCAAAAGTTTGAGATTTATATCTCATTCACCAAACGAGCAATCGTCGTTCAAACGTAACCGCCCAGCGAAGCTTTTTTCCAATGCATTGTAAAGGCGAATCGATCCTTATTCAGTATACGCCACCCCATGTTTGCTGTGATCGGTAAATAGTGCTTCCACTAAACTTGCTGTAGTTTTCTCGTTTCTGCTCGGATTTTAACAATTTTGCCATTGTTAGAAAGCACGAGTAAATATCTACCCGAATCAATTATATGCAAGCACAAAGTAAGTACTAACTTAATCTTGTGATAACTTAAACTTCACCAATTTGCACCGATTCTCAGCAATTTAATTTTTACAATAAAATCATTAATGTTTTGCAAATTAAAAGAGTATGTCTTTCTTTATGCACCTAGAAAGTTTCAGGTTTATATCGTATCTACCAAACGAGCAATCGTCGTTCAAACTTAACCGCCCAGCGAAGTTTTTTTCAATGCATTGCAATGGCGAATCGATCCTTATTCATTATACGCCACCCCCTGTTTGCAGTGATCGGTAAATAGTGCTTCCACTAAACTTACTGTAGTTTTCTCGTTTCTGCTCGGATTTTAACAATTTTGCCATCGTTGGAAAGCACGATTAAATATCTACCCGAATCAATTAAATGCAAGCACAAAATAAGTACTAACTTTATCTTGTGATAACTTAAACTTCACCAAGTTGCACATATTTTCAGCAACTTAATTTTTACAATAAAATCATTAATGTTTTGTAAATGGAAAGAGTATGTCTTGCTTTATGCACCTCAAAAGTTTCAGGTTTATATCTCATCTACCAAACGAGCAATCGTTGTTCAAACTTAACCGCCTAGCGAAGTTTTTTTCAATGCATTGCAAAGGCGAATCGATCCTTATTCATTATACGCCACCCCCTGTTTGCTGTGATCGGTAAATAGTGCTTCAACTAAACTTGCTGTAGTTTTCTCGTTTCTGCTCGGACTTCAACAATTTTGCCATTGTTGGAAAGTACGATTATATATCTACCCGAATCAATTAAATGCAAGCACAAAGTAAGTACTAGATTAATCTTGTAATAACTTAAACTTCACCAATTTGTACCGACTCTCAGCAATTTACTTTATTTAATAAATCATTAATCTTTTGCAAAATTGAAAGAATATGTCTTGCTTAATGCACCTGAAAAGTTTCAGGTTTATATCTCATCTACCAAACGAGCAATCGTCGTTCAAACTTAACCGCCCAGCGAAGCTTTTTTCCAATGCATTGTAAAGGCGAATCGATCCTCATTCAGTATCCGCCACCCCCTGTTTGCAGTGATCGGTAAATAGTGCTTCCACTGAAAGTGTTGTAGCTTTCTTATTTCTGCTCGGATTTTAACAATTTTGCCATCGTTGGAAAGCACGATCATACATCTACACGAATCAATTAAACACAAGCACAAAATAAGTACTAAATCTATCTTGTGATAATTTAAACTTCACCAATTTGTACCGATTCTCAGCAATTTAATTTCTACAATAAAATCATTAATCCGTTGCAAATAGAAAGAGTATGTCTTCCTTTATGCACCTGAAAAGTTTCAGGTTTATATCTTATCTATCAAACGAGCAATCGTCGTTCAAACTTAACCGCCCAGCGAAGCTTTTTTTCAATGCATTTTAAAGGCGAATCGATCCTTATTCAGTTTACGCCACCCCCTGTTTGCTGTGATCGGTAAATAGTGCATACATTAAACTTGCTGTAGTTTTCTCGTTTCTGCTCGGATTTTAACAATTTTGCCATCGTTGGAAAGGAAGATCATACATCTACACGAATCAATTGGCTACAAATCCAAAACAAGTACCATCTTTTTCTTGTGATAACTTAAGCTTTACCAATTTGTATCGATTCTCAGCAATTTATTTTTGCAATAAAATCATTACACCTTAGCAAATTGAAAGTGTGGGTCTTGCTTTATGCAACTGAAAAGTTCAGGTTCATGTCTTATCTATAAAGCGAGCAATCGTTGTTGGTATTTGGACAACACTGATACATCTCACATCTAGGAAAAGAACAAGATGCTAGCCGTTTTTGTCATTCGTCCAGTTCAAAGAACACGCAACACAATTTAAACCCTTTGAATTGGGAAGGTTTGGAGGGTAGTTCATAGCCTTCCTACCAGTTCTGCAGCCAAGGGGGGGTTGGGGGTTGCAACCCCCCTTTAGCACGCGTGTGACATCACTGCAAACAGGGGGTGGCGTATACTGAATAAGGATCGATTCGCCTTTGCAATGCATTGAAAAAAACTTCGCTAGGCGGTTAAGTTTGAACAACGATTGCTCGTTTGGTAGATAAGATATAAACCTGAAACTTTTCAGGTGCATAAAGCAAGACATACTCTTTTTATTTACAAAACATTAATGATTTTATTGTAAAAATTAAGTTGCTGAAAATATGTGCAAATTGGTGAAGTTTAAGTTATCCCATAAAGTAGATAACTTAAACATAAAGTAGGTATTTATTTTGTGCTTGCATTTAATTGATTCAGGTAGATATTTAATCGTGCTTTCCAACGATGGCAAAATTGTTAAAATCCGAGCAGAAACGAGAAAACTACAGCAAGTTTAGTGGAAGCACTATTTACCGACCACTGCAAACAGGGGGTGGCTTATACTGAATAAGGATCGATTCGCCTTTAAAATGCATTGAAAAAAACTTCGCTGGGCGGTTAAGTTTGAACGACGATTGCTCGTTTGGTAGATGAGATATAAACCTGAAACTTTCTAGGTGCATAAAGCAAGACATACTCTTTAAATTTGCAAAGGATTAATGATTTTATTGTAAAAATTAAATTGCTGAGAATCGGTGCAAATTGGTGAAGTTTAAGTTATCACAAGATAAAGTTAGTACTTACTTTGTGCTTGCATATAATTGATTCGGGTAGATAATTAATCGTGCTTTCTAACGATGGCAAAATTGTTAAAATCCGAGCAGAAACGAGAAAACTACAGCAAGTTTAGTGGAAGCACTACTTACCGATCACTGCAAACAGGGGGTGGCGTATACTGAATAAGGATCGATTCGCCTTTACAATGCATTGGAAAAAAGCTTCGCTGGGCGGTTACGTTTGAACGACGATTGCTCGTTTGGTGAATGAGATATAAATCGGAAACTTTTGAGGTGCATAAAGGAAGACATACTCTTTCCATTTGTAAAAAATTAATGATTTTATTGTAAAAATTAAGCTGCTAAGAATCGGTACAAGTTGGTGAAGTTTAAGTTATCACAAGATAGATCTAGTACTTACTTTGTGCCATTGTTTAATTGATTCGGGTAGATATATATTCGTACCTTCCAACAATGGCAAAATTGTTAAAATCCGAGCAGAAACGAGAAAACTACAGCAAGTTTACTTGAAGCACTATTTACCGATCACTGCAAAACAGGGGGTGGCGTATAGCTACTGAATAAGGATCGATTCGCCTTTACAATGCATTGGACAAAAGTGGCGACGAGCGGCTACGTTTGAACGACGATTGCCAGTTTTGTAGATAAGATACAAACCTGAAACTTTCTAGGTGCATTAAGGAAGACATACTCTTTTAACTTGCAAAAGTTTAATAGGTTTATTCTATAAAGTAAATTGCTGCGAATCGGTACAAGTTGGTGAAGTTTAAGTTATCACAAGATAGATCTAGTACTTATTTTTTGCTACTGTTTAATTGATTCCGGTAGATATATGATCGTACCTTCCAACAATGGCAAAATTGTTAAAATCCGAGCAGAAACGAGAAAACTCCAGCAAGTTTACTTGAAGCACTATTTACCGATCACATCAAACCAGGTGGTGGCGTATACTGAATAAGGATCGATTCGCCTTTACAATGCATTGGACAAAAGTGGCGACGAGCGGCTACGTTTGAACGACGATTGCCAGTTTTGTAGATAAGATACAAACCTGAAACTTTCTAGGTGCATTAAGGAAGACATACTCTTTTAACTTGCAAAAGTTTAATAGGTTTATTCTATAAAGTAAATTGCTGCGAATCGGTACAAGTTGGTGAAGTTTAAGTTATCACAAGATAGATCTAGTACTTATTTTTTGCTACTGATTAATTGATTCCGGTAGATATATGATCGTACCTTCCAACAATGGCAAAATTGTTAAAATCCGAGCAGAAACGAGAAAACTCCAGCAAGTTTACTTGAAGCACTATTTACCGATCACAGCAAACCAGGTGGTGGCGTATACTGAATAAGGATCGATTCGCCTTTACAATGCTTTGGACAAAAGTGTCGACGAGCGGCTATGTTTGAACGACGATTGCTTGTTTTGTAGATAAGATACAAACCAGAAACTTTCTAGGTGCATTAAGCAAGACATACTCTTTTAACTTGCAAAAGTTTAATAGGTTTATTCTATAAAGTAAATTGCTGCGAATCGGTACAAGTTGGTAAAGTTTAAGTTATCACAAGATAGATCTAGTACTTATTTTTTGCTACTGTTTAATTGATTCCGGTAGATATATGATTGTGCTTTCCAACGATGGCAAAATTGTTAAAATCCGAGCAGAAACAAGAAAACTGCAGCAAGTTTAGTTGAAGCACTATTTACCGATCACAGCAAACAGGGGGTGGCGTATACTGAATAAGGATCGATTCGCCTTTGCAATGCATTGAAAAAAAGCTTCGCTGGGCGGTTAAGTTTGAACGACGATTGCTCGTTTGGTAGATGAGATATAAACCTGAAACTTTTCAGGTGCATTAAGCAAGACATATTCTTTCAATTTTGCAAAAGATTAATGATTTATTAAATAAAGTAAATTGCTGAGAGTCGGTACAAATTGGTGAAGTTTAAGTTATTACAAGATTAATCTAGTACTTACTTTGTGCTTGCATTTAATTGATTCGGGTAGATATATAATCGTACTTTCCAACAATGGCAAAATTGTTGAAGTCCGAGCAGAAACGAGAAAACTACAGCAAGTTTAGTTGAAGCACTATTTACCGATCACTGCAAACAGGGGGTGGCGTATAATGAATAAGGATCGATTCGCCTTTGCAATGCATTGAAAAAAACTTCGCTAGGCGGTTAAGTTTGAACAACGATTGCTCGTTTGGTAGATGAGATATAAACCTGAAACTTTTGAGGTGCATAAAGCAAGACATACTCTTTTTATTTACAAAACATTAATGATTTTATTGTAAAAATTAAGTTGCTGAAAATATGTGCAACTTGGTGAAGTTTAAGTTATCACAAGATAAAGTTAGTACTTATTTTGTGCTTGCATTTAATTGATTCGGGTAGATATTTAATTGTGCTTTCCAACGATGGCAAAATTGTTAAAATCCGAGCAGAAACGAGAAAACTACAGCAAGTTTAGTGGAAGCACTATTTACCGATCACTGCAAACAGGGGGTGGCGTATAATGAATAAGGATCGATTCGCCATTGCAATGCATTGAAAAAAACTTCGCTGGGCGGTTAAGTTTGAACGACGATTGCTCGTTTGGTAGATGAGATATAAACCTGAAACTTTCTAGGTGCATAAAGCAAGACATACTCTTTTAATTTGCAAAACATTAATGATTTTATTGTAAAAATTAAATTGCTGAGAGTCGGTGCAAATTGGTGAAGTTTAAGTTATCACAAGATTAAGTTAGTACTTACTTTGTGCTTGCATATAATTGATTCGGGTAGATATTTAATCGTGCTTTCTAACGATGGCAAAATTGTTAAAATCCGAGCAGAAACGAGAAAACTACAGCAAGTTTAGTGGAAGCACTACTTACCGATCACTGCAAACATGGGGTGGCGTATACTGAATAAGGATCGATTCGCCTTTACAATGCATTGGAAAAAAGCTTCGCTGGGCGGTTACGTTTGAACGACGATTGCTCGTTTGGTGAATGAGATATAAATCTCAAACTTTTGAGGTGCATAAAGGAAGACATACTCTTTCCATTTGTAAAAAATTAATGATTTTATTGTAAAAATTAAGCTGCTAAGAATCGGTACAAGTTGGTGAAGTTTAAGTTATCACAAGATAGATCTAGTACTTACTTTGTGCTACTGTTTAATTGATTCGGGTAGATATATATTCGTACCTTCCAACGATGGCAAAATTGTTAAAATCCGAGCAGAAACGAGAAAACTACAGCAAGTTTAGTGGAAGCACTATTTACCGATCACAGCAAAACAGGGGGTGGCGTACACTGAATAAGGATCGATTCGCCTTTACAATGCTTTGGACAAAAGTGTCGACGAGCGGCTACGTTTGAACGACGATTGCTTGTTTTGTAGATAAGATACAAACCTGAAACTTTCTAGGTGCATTAAGCAAGACATACTCTTTTAACTTGCAAAAGTTTAATAGGTTTATTCTATAAAGTAAATTGCTGCGAATCGGTACAAGTTGGTAAAGTTTAAGTTATCACAAGATAGATCTAGTACTTATTTTTTGCTACTGTTTAATTGATTCCGGTAGATATATGATTGTGCTTTCCAACGATGGCAAAATTGTTAAAATCCGAGCAGAAACAAGAAAACTGCAGCAAGTTTAGTTGAAGCACTATTTACCGATCACAGCAAACAGGGGGTGGCGTATACTGAATAAGGATCGATTCGCCTTTACAATGCATTGAAAAAAAGCTTTGCTTGGCGGTTAAGTTTGAACAACGATTGCTCGTTTGGTAGATACGATATAAACCTGAAACTTTTCAAGTGCATTAAACAAGACATACTCTTTCAATTTGCAAAAAATTAATGATTTTATTGTATAAAGTAAATTGCTGAGAATCGGTACAAGTTGGTGAAGTTTAAGTTATTACAAGATAAATCTAGTACTTGTTCTGGATTTGTAGCTAATGGATTCGTGTAGATGTATAATCGTGCTTTCCAACGATGGCAAAATTGTTAAAATCCGAGCAGAAACAAGAAAACTGCAGCAAGTTTAGTTGAAGCACTATTTACCGATCACAGCAAACAGGGGGTGGCGTATTACTGAATAAGGATCGATTCGCCTTTGCAATGCATTGAAAAAAAGCTTCGCTGGGCGGTTAAGTTTGAACAACGATTGCTCGTTCGGTAGATAAGATATAAACCTGAAACTTTTCAGGTGAATAAAGCAAGACATACTCTTTCAATTTGTAAAAAAATAATGATTTTATTGTAAAAATTAAATTGCTGAGAATCGGTACAAATTGGTGAAGTTTAAGTTATCACAAGATAAATCTAGTACTTACTTTGTGCTATTGTTTAATTGATTCGGGTAGATATGTAATCGTGCTTTTCAACGATGGCAAAATTGTTAAAATCCGAGCAGAAACGAGAAAACTACTGCAAGTTTAGTTGAAGCACTATTTACCGATCACTGCAAACAGGGGGTGGCGTATACTGAATAAGGATCGATTCGCCTTTACAATGCATTGGAAAAAGTGTCGCCGAGCGTCTACGTTCAAACGACGATTGCCAATTTTATAGATAAGATATAAACTTGAACATTTCCAGGTGCATAAAGCAAGACATATTCTTTTAGTTTACAAAAATTTAATGATTTTATTGCAAAAATTAAGTTGCAGAGAATCGTTACAAATTGGTGAAATTTAAGTTATCACAAGATAAAGGTAACACTTATTTTGAGCTACTGTTTAATTGATTCGTGTAGATGTATGATCGTGCTTTCCAACGATGGCAAAATTGTTAAAATCCGAGCAGAAACAAGAAAACTACAGCAAGTTTACTTGAAGCACTATTTACCGATCACTGCAAACAGGGGGTGGCGTATACTGAATAAGGATCGATTCGCCTTTACAATGCATTGAAAAAAAGTGTCGACGTGCGGCTACGTTTGAACGACGATTGCCAGTTTTGTAGATAAGATATAAACTTGAAACTTTTCATGTGTATAAAGCAAGACATACTCTTTTAATTTGCGAAAGTTTAATAATTTTGTTGTATAAAGTAAATTGCTGAGAATCTGTACAAGTTGGTAAAGTTTAAGTTATCACAAGAAAAAGATGGTACTTGTTTTGGGTTTGTAGCCAATTGATTCGTGTAGATGTATGATCGTGCTTTACAACCATGGCAAAAGTGTTAAAATGCGAGCAGAAACGAGAAAACTACAGCAAGTTTAGTGGAAGCACTATTTACCGATCACAGCAAACAGGGGGTGGCGTATACTGAATAAGGATCGATTCGCCTTTACAATGCATTGAAAAAAAGCTTCGCTGGGCGGTTAAGTTTGAACGACGATTGCTCGTTTGGTAGATAAGATATAAACCTGAAACTTTTCATGTGATTAAAGCAAGACATACTCTTTCAATTTGTAAAAAATTAATGATTTTATTAATAAAGTTAAATTGCTGAGAATCGGTACAAGTTGGTGAAATTTAAGTTATCACAAGATAAATTTAGTACTTACTTTGTGCTACTGTTTAGTTGATTCGGTTAGATATATAATCGTGCTTTCCAACGATGGCAAAATTGTTAAAATCCGAGCAGAAACAAGAAAACTACAGCAAGTTTAGTTGAAGCACTATTTACCGATCACTGCAAACAGGGGGTGGCGTATACTGAATAAGGATCGATTCGCCTTTACAACGCATTGGAAAAAAGTGTCGCCGAGCGGCTACGTTTGAACGACGATTGCCCGTTTTATAGATAAGATATAAATCTGAAACTTTCCACGTGGATAAAGCAAGACATATTCTTTTAGTTTGCAAAGATTTAATAATTTTATTTTGAAAATTAAGTAGCTGAGAATTGTTACAAATTGGTGAAGTTGAAGTTATCATAAGATATATCTAGTACTTACTTTGTGCTACTGTTTAATTGATTCGGGTAGATATGTAATCGTGCTTTCCAACGATGGCAAAATTGTGAAACTCCAAGCAGAAACGAGAAAACTGTCGCAAGTTTAGTGGAAGCACTATTTACCGATCACTGCAAACAGGGGGTGGCTTATACTGAATAAGGATCGATTCGCCTTACAACGCATTGGAAAAAAGTGTCGGCGAGCGGCTACGTTTGAACAACGATTGCCAGTTTTGTAGATAAGATACAAACCTGAAACTTTCCACGTGCATAAAGTAAGACATATTCTTTTAGTTTGCAAAGATTTAATAATTTTATTGTAAAAATTAAGTAGCTGAGAATTGTTACAAATTGGTAAAGTTTAAGTTATCACAAGATATATCTAGTACTTACTTTGTGCTACTGTTTAATTGATTCGGGTAGATATGTAATCGTGCTTTCCAACGATGGCAAAATTGTTAAAATCCGAGCAGAAACGAGAAAACTATCGCAAGTTTACTGGAAGCACTATTTACTGATCACTGCAAACAGGGGGTGGCTTATACTGAATAAGGATCGATTCGCCTTTACAACGCATTGGAAAAAAGTGTCGGCGAGCGGCTACGTTTGAACAACGATTGCCCGTTTTGTAGATAAGATATAAACCTGAAACTTTCCACGTGCATAAAGCAAGACATACTCTTTGCAGTTGCGTTAGATTGGTTATTTTATTGTAAAAATTAAAATGCGAGCACAAATTAGATAGCTACAACACATTTAGTTGCAAACGTTTCATATTTTTATTTTTAAAGTTTAATGGGTAAATTTTTACTTGAATTGATGCAATTTGGTAAATTTTATGTCATTCTAGGTAGTAATATTCAACACTCGACGTTGGTTTAATGTTTTTATTGTGAAAACACAGTAAAATTGTCAAAAAATCCATATCCATTCCGCTTTATCACCTCCATTCCGCCACTTTTCACCTTCCTTTTTTTCACCCTCCTAATAATAGTTGCGTCCGTTTTGTGACGTCATGTTAACCAGGGTGGCGGATTCTATACTTGCACCAAAAATTGTATATGTATAACTCATAATTACTTTTTGACCTCAAAAACATGGTGAAAAAATTTCTGGTAAAACAAAACATTAAAAGTTTTGAATGAACCAACTCTGATAAAACATCAACACAATGATGGCAGAAACCCATAATGTCACCCGAGTATAAAGTTACATTGAAAGTTGACAATTGTGACATTCGGTACCAACAAACCAAATGCCTTTCTGTTCTTTGTGTCATAATTAATGAGCAGTATTCAACGTTTCAAGAATTTATTATGAAACGTGACATAGTAAAACTCGGTGCAAGTATAGAATCCGCCACCCCGGTCAAAATGACGTCACAAAACGGACGCAACTATTATTGGAAGGGTGAAAAAAAGGAAGGTAAAAAGCGGCGGAATGGAGGTGATAAGGCGGAATGGACATGGATTTTTTTACAGTTTTACTGTGTTTTTACAATAAAAACATTAAACCAAAGTCGAGTGTTGAATATACCTACCTAGAATGACATAAAATTTACCAAATTGCATCAATTCAACTAAAAATTTACCCAATTAAACTTCAAAAATAAAAACATGAAACGTTTGCAACTAAATGTGTTGTAGATAACGGGCAATCGTCGTTCAAACGTAGCCGCTCGACGACACTTTTTTCCAATGCATTGTAAAGGCGAATCGATCCTTATTCAGTATACGCCACCACTGGCGCCGACTTACGGGGTTACGGGGTGGCGTGGCCACCCCGTAACCGTTGTGGCGGGGTGGCCGCCACCCCGTTTAGATTACATTACTTACTGCAAATAAATGTAATTTCAACGGACGTTTAAATCTTTTTTTGATCATTGGTTTTCGCTTCAAGTCAACGTAAAGCAAGAGGTGAACCAATACAGTATTGCGAAGAAAATGATTGTTTTTGTCACAAGCATGATACTCGCGTAACATCAAGCAAGCTACGTGAAGATTACGCAACACGTGTCTACGAGTTTTTTCCTTGTTGTTGTTGCGATCGTTTTATTTGTTACTTGTCATAAGTCATTGTTACATTTGTTAGGTTTACAATGGGATTTATTAATCAATAAAATACGATCTTTCCATTGCCTCCCTCAAAAATCTTTTTTGAAAATTGGTACTGCTATTTTGCATTCATCAAATGCTGGCATTTGCACAACAATCTAACCTCTTAGTGTTATTTATTAAATAAGAATCGATTTCGCTATAGTAATAGCATCTTCAGCTAGCACATGTAAAAAAGAAAATTTGAAAAATACGTAAAATGAACAAATAAAGCAAACTCCGATGTTATCAACACGCATAAAAATTATATTTTAAATAGATGGTTACATAATATTAAAATCAAAACCTGCAAGCCTAAACTTCTCATAATATCGCTATAAATTATGACAGCTATAATATATATACTTGGAAATAAAATTATCTCGATGATTGATAGCTGCACCTCGTAAATGAATGTCTATTTTCAAATTTCATTAAAAAAATGCAATTTTTGAAACTTTTTGAGTTTTATTTAAAAAGTGCGCTTAGTAAAGTAGCAGTTTTAACGTTCTGAAAATTTAGACGTTTACATAATTCTATTCGAGGAAAGCTACACCCCCTGCCAATTTCCAATAATGAAAGCAACCTTTTTCAATTACTCAAGATTTTGCATTTTGAATTATTTTCCGATTTTAATTGGAGTGTACTGTCATCTAAGGCACCTGCAGCTAATAAGGCCCGGCCAGTAATAAGGCCCACCCCCTGGATCTCCGTTGTTACAAATCTTTTAAACAAAATTGGAAGCTCTGATTGGTGCTATGGTGAATTGAAACTAACTGGTAAAGTTTCACAGCCCAAAGTTGAGAACTTTTTGAGTTACGGAAAGTTGAAGTTTGGGGGGGCTGAAATTGAGTGGTTTTATTAATTTTCACATATTTTAGACTGTTCTGCAGTTAACAAACCGCTTTGACTTCCGTTTTTTTACATTTTATGTGAAAGATATGTGCATGCTGATGCAGTAAAACCAATAAATTTGAACTTTTGTTCTAATTAAAGCAAGACTGATAATGATGATCAGACTAGACTAATTTTGATAATGAGGCCCATTGGCCCCTGGGGTAACGTTGTTCACCCCTGGTTAAGAAAGTGAGGGTTAAAGACTTGAGTGACCTAAACAATTTTTGTTACACCATTAATCCAATTTGTTATTGCAATGGAAATATCATAATTTCAGAATCAAAATACTTTAGTATCCCTACCATATTTAAAAACACCATGTCGCTTTTTAAAAAAATGGAGCATGGGGCGGGGGAGGGAACAGTTGTCTCTGTGTATTTAATTATTAGTTATGTGCCTGTGTTGTCGATTAGAATTTGTTTTGTGGTGTTGTTATTGTGAAAATATACCTTTTCCATCACTTTTGGTGCTAATTCAAACCGGGCCTTATTCACAACACGTGTATCTAATAAGGCCCGCTTGAGATTTTTTTTATTTTCTTAATATTTTACAACCCCTTTAACTTAGAAACTTGCTTCATAGATATGTTGTTTAGATAGACCCAAAGTATCCTCATTCCAAGTTTCGTTCAAAATTATGCAGTATTTAGAAAAATATTGAGGTTTGAAAATTAGCGGGCCTTATTAGCTGCAGGTGCCTTACTTCATGCTTTAATTTCTACTTTGTTATCTACTTAATGCAGTAATATTGCGTGTCAATGCGTGACAAACTGTGAGGCGGGAATTTATTGGTCTGACATAGGAGTTGCTTGTTACATCATAGAAAAAATTACGAAAAAGTCGTCTTGTAAAAGTCTGATGCCGGAATTTATTGGCCTAACATAGGAGTTGCTTGTTACATCATAGAAAAAATTACGAAAAGTCGTCCAGTAAAAGTTTTCGCCGACATTCCAGTTTTATTCAGCTTAAAGATGCCACCGAAAAAGCGTTCAAAATTGCAGCCCTCCATTGAGTCATTTTTTGTTGCGTCTAGTCAGGATTTCAGCCAGCATGAAAGTGACCAAACGCTTGAACGAAACGAAAGTGTGCCACTGCCAAAAGGTGTTAGCACGATCAGGGAGGTGGAAGAACCGAGCACGAGCAGGATAATCGCTGTTGAAGGGAGAAGCTATCAAAAATCGTGGGAGAGCGAATTCCCGTGGCTAGAATACGATAGATGCAAAGATAGAGCATTCTGTCCGATTTGCAAACGGGCAACTTCGCACAACAAAATAAATGTGGCGTCGTTAACTCCATTAATTCAGAACTCTGTAAAAGTTTGGATAGAAACCGGGTATGGCAACTGGAAGAAAGGAAAACAAAGTATCAAAAAACATAGGGATAGTGGTATTCACAAGGATAGCACACAAGCGAAATTAGTCTCTGAGCAAGGTCTCCTTGCTACAATTGCTTTATCCGAAAAGACATGTAAAAAAATGCAACAAAATCGTGATACTATCAAAGCAGTATTCAATTGTCTTTTGTTTCTTGGTCGGCAAGGCATTGCTGTTCGTGGTCACACTGACAATCGCTCAAATTTTTGCGAATTAATGAAACTCCTGGGAGAATACAATTCAAATGTAGCGGAGTGGCTTAACCGTCAACGGTACAAATGGTTAAGCCATGAAATATGCAACGAAATTTTGGAAATGCTTGCTCACAACGTGCTTCGTAATGAAACTGCTAATGTCAAACAAGCAAAGTATTATTGTATCATGGCCGATGAAACAACCGATGTTACTACTAAAGAACAACTTTGTTTATGTGTTCGGTATACAGATGAAAAATGGAAAGTTCATGAATCACTTCTCGGTTTAATCGAGTGTCCATGCACTGATGCGGCGACTCTTCATAAGCTAATATCTGATGGATTGACTTCTCTTGGCCTTGACCTTTCCCTCTGTCGAGGTCAAGGGTATGATGGAGCTGCTGCCATGGCAGGAAGACTTTCAGGTGTGCAAGCTCGCTTTAAAGAAACTCGCCCAGCTATGCTTTATTTGCATTGCGCAGGTCATCAAGTAAATCTGATCGCACAAGATTGCTTCAAATTCACTAAACAAGGACTGCATGCAATATCAGTGTTAGGTGCTGTTGTTAATTTTATAAAAGCATCTCCGAAAAGACTAGCGAAATTTAATGATTTCATGAAGATAAATGAATCTTCTTCCTCGCCTTCATTGCGCCCTCTCTGTACCACACGCTGGGTAATGCAGCTCCCAGCCGTAAATGCTTTTCTTGACCAGTATGAGGAGGTCATACTAGATTGGCTTGACTCAGCATCGAAAGAAGATGGCATGGATGCTGTCACTCGAAACAATGCCACTGGCCATGTTTTACCCATGGAGAATTTTGACGTTTACTTTTCCTTGCGTGTCCTGCAAAAGCTTTTGCTTATTTTAAGCCCTGTACATATCGCTGTTCAGAAACGCGGCATCAATGTCGGAAAGGTACGTGAATTATTGGAAGCCGTATCATCAACAGTTTCTTGGAATGCAACAACAGAAAGTGATCTGCGTTGATCGACGCATGTAAAAAATCAGCTGTTGATATGGGTTTGCAGTTGCCATCTTTGCCGCGTGGCCGTGGTAGACGTACTGCAAGATCTTTCGATGACCAGCAACAGCAACCGTTTTTTGCTACCGTAGATGCTTACTACCAAAGCATTTATTTAGACGTATTTAAACAGTGTTCCTCACTTTTGTCACGTTATTCACAGCAGGACATGAAAACGATCAATGACATGGAAACAGTTCTGCTTGCCAAGGATCAAGCATCGGAAGAGAACAGAGCTGCTTTTGAAAATGTCGCTGCCACATATAAAGATGACATAAACCCAACGCTTCTGCGTCTGGAATGGCAACAGCTGGAAAGTTTTCAACAGCAAAAACAGATTTTTGTTTCAACTATGTCGCAACTGCTTGATCTATTTGCAAGCAATGAAACAATTTCATTAATGCTTCCAAACGTGGTCTGCATTGTGAAAATATAGTTATCGTTGCCTTCCACCACCTGCGAGGCGGAGCGATCGTTTAGTGCACTCAGGCGCATAAAAACCTACTTGCGATCTACCATGACGCAACAGCGATTGAACCACGTCCTAATTTTAAATGTTTATTAAGCTGAAGCTTCACGGTTACAACTTGACCAGTTGATTAACAATTGGATTGACAGAGCTGCTGTTCGCAAAAATACTTTTGTCAAATGTTAAGTGTCAGAGCAGCAACGTAACAATAAAATTCACGACATACTGTAACATTGGAAACGTGCCTTTAAACTTTTAATTCGTTTGAGAACTTGCCTTTTAAGTTTGTACCTTGCAGGCCTCGAAATTTGTACTTTTTTCCGGCGGTCAAGCATGTCCTACCAGACTGGCCCTTTCAGCGGACATTTAATATCTCAACCGGACATATTTTTTGCATGTAGATTTTGCACAAAATCACACCACATCAGTCGTGTTTGTAGAAGAAGATTTTCTACAACAGAATAACTCTGCAATGGTTGATGGCTTAATTAACCGACCCTGAAGTGTACTGGAGCAGTTTGCTTGCAAATAAATCAGTGCGTTAATGACAGTCGTGTCGTCGTCGTCGTCGTCTGAGCTTCTGGGGCCGAGGGTCTATCCTTTTACCACCCCAGATTCACGATGTTCCCGGACTACACTGGAAGGCTGCTAGAGAGCAGCCAGTCTTTAGTTTCATCATCCATGACGCGCAGACCTTCCACTCCGTTAGGTGGTTTGAAGATGGTACAGTCATTGATGATGTGGTCTGCGGTCTGTTCCTCGGCACCACATTCACAGGAGGAGGAAGAAGCCATTCCCCATTGGTGCATGGTTGAGTGGAAAAGCCCGACGCCCGTACGGAGACGGTTGAGGCGCACCCATGCCTGTCTCTGTAGTGTCAGGCCGATGGGGCGTGTGTCGGCGTCGGGGATGAATGAATGGAGTCTGGTGGTGCTTGACTTCCATTCAGAATTCCATTTATGGTCCGCCCAAGTAGCCGCAGAGATGTCTTGTTCATCAGCTTCGTTGATCAGAAGCCGAGCGGCTGGCACGAATGGGTGTCTTGATTTCAGTCGGCGGGGGTGCCCGTTTGGGAAGGCAGAGATCTTGTGGTGGAGAAGATGGTTAGGCTCCAGTGCCCGTCGACCGAGGGACAGAGTGGCTTCTTCGCGACGAAGCTCAGCAGGTTGGATGCCAGCGAGAATGGGGAGATTGTCCAATGGTGTGGGACGCAGGCATCCGGTCACTGTGCGCAGGGCGCTGTTTATGGCAGTGTCGATGTTGTGGCAGTGAGCACTGCGGCACCAGACAGGTGCACAGTACTCTGCTGAAGAGTAGACAAGGGCTAAGGCTGCTATTCGCAAAGTGTCAGCCCTCGCCCCCCAGCTAGAGCCTGCCAGGCGCTTCAGTAATGCAGCGCGGGATGTCAGTTTCTTGCGCAGTGACACCAAATGGTGGCGGTATGTGAGCGATCTGTCTAGTGTCACCCCAAGATACCTTGGCTCGGGGCAGAAGGACAGAGGTTTTCCGTTGTTGTGGACATGTAGCTCACGATCAGCTTCCCGATTGTGTAGGTGGAAAGCTGCCGCCACAGTTTTGGTTTCGCTGAGTTTCAGTCGCCAGTTCTGGAGATAAGCTGAGATGGTTTGCATGTCCTGGCTCAAGGTGTCTTCTAGATTTTCCCACGACTTTGTGGAGTAGAGAATTGCCAGATCGTCCGCATAAGCGTATTTTGCGGAGACCGTGGTTGGCAGGTCGTGGGTGTAGATGTTGAAAAGAAGGGGAGCCAGGACCGATCCCTGTGGGACGCCGTTTTTCAGGCGTCTCAGTCTGCTTCGCCGTGGGTTGCCGGTGGTGAGGGTGAAGCTTCGATTCCTGACGAGTTCCATAATCATATGGACCATATGTCGGTCAGGAAGCAGGCGAAGCAGCTTGTAAGTAAGGCCGCGATGCCATACAGTATCATAGGCAGCTGTGAGATCTAGAAAGACAGCGCCGGCCTTCTTTTTTGCCTCAAAGCAGTCCTCGATGTCTTGGGTCAACAGTGTGACCTGATCTACAGTGGATTTTCCGTGCCGAAACCCAGCTTGCTCTTTTGGAAGGAGCGGGTCGATGATTGGGTTGACGCGGGCATAGATCAGTCTTTCGAGGATCTTGAAAGGAACACAGAGGAGGGATATCGGACGATAACTCCTTGGGTCCTCTGGTGGCTTGTGAGGCTTAGGGATCGCAACTACTAAAGCTCTTCTCCAGATTTTTGGGATTGTGTGGTGGTGCAGGCAGGAAGAGAGGAATCTACGTAACCAGGACTTTAGGGCATGGCCAGCATGGAGCACAAGCTCAGGGCAGATCTTATCGGGCCCTGGAGACTTGTGTGGTTTCACTAGGCGGAGGGCGGTGGAGAATTCCTCTGGAGTGAAGTCTCCAGAGATTGTTTCTTCTGGTGGTGTTTCCACTTGCCATAGGGCAGATACTTCCTTGGCAACAAGGCGGGATGCCTTACGGTCCTTTGTCTTGTACACCCCGTTCTGCACTAGCTGGGAAGCGATGGCATTAGCAGAAACGGGGCACTGACGAGGGGAGTTAAAATTAACAGTCGTGTAATGACGCAATAAACACAATTGAAATCAGCGTAAATAAGGTCGCCACATTCCCCTAAGCACGTGCGGAACCCGGCTGAGACTTGCTTCTCTGTGACGTATCGTTTTAACAAACGATCAATGTAACGCAATAATCCTCATTGTTAAAATTATAATACAATATATCCTGCCGAAAAGTTCAGACAACTTTATTTCAAGGCAACATTGCAAGGCATTGAAATGATGTAAAAATGGCTACTTTTGACATCAGCTCGTTAACCAGGCCACTTTAATGTGATCTTTAAAGCAATTGCCTGTACTATTATTTAAGGATGTGCCGATTAATCGGTATCGGCAATTTTTGGAGAATCGGCATCGGAAAAAATTGCCGATTCTTTATCAAAGTTTCCTAATCAAAAGTAGCGCGAGCGCGTGGAAATACCGATCAAAGAACGGCTTCTTTGAACAACCGCATCAGCGTCAACTAGCATTCGGAGAGCGGTAGTCTAAAACTTTAAATTATGACGATTGTCCGCCATTTTGTAAACTCTTGTTTAGTAGGCACGAGATCAAAATACTTTCTTTCTTTGAAATGACGAAAAACGTTCAAAGAGAAATTCAGACCAGATAAAACATAAATGTTGAATGATTACACAACGGTTAAAAGTTAAAGGAGAAATGGATTATTACGTAATAGTTATTAGCTTGCAGTATGCGAGGCGCTAAAAGCAAGTTAAGAGAAAAAGCGAGGGGGTATAAACTGCAAAGAAAATGAGAACAACTGTCTGAAAGATTCAAAACGCTTTTAAAAAAAAAACAAAGGGCGTCAATGGAAAACAACGTGTGAAGTTGCAAGTTATATCTTTTCAGACGCTGAATTGCAGTGAATTAATCTTGTCACTTAGTAAACACGTGAAAAAAGATTACCTCGTTTGCGCAATAATCACTTGATTGTTTGTTCAACCCATGAAACGGACTATGTTACAGCCAAATGCTGTCCCAGGTCTAGTCGGCATTCGTCAAAATTAGGGAGTTTTCTTTGTTCTGTAGAATATACCTTAATGCAGACATTTTTAGCGCAGCAAGAAGAGAAATGATTTGGTGGAAAGCAAATAATACTATGTTTCCTGAGCTGAGCAAAATTGCAAATAAATTGCTTTCGTCACCACCATCGTCGATCGAAAGCGAACGAATTTTTAGCACAGGTGGCAATATTTTTACGCCTCAACGGAACAGACTTACTCCAGCAACTGGAGAAAAGTTGATGATATTGCATTTTAATTTACGTGCCTTTAATTTTGAATATTAAAAAGCGGAAATGTTCTTTGTAATTATTGTTTAATCGTTGTAAAATTCGTAGTCACTGAAAGTTGCTTGATGTTAATTTACTAAGCAGAGAGAAGTAACTTCCAAGTATTGGCCTATTACGCTTAATGCGTTCAACAAACGATCGTGTGATTGCGCAAACGTAATCAAACCAGCTACCCGGTAATCTTCACGTGTTTGCTAAGCAACAAGATTGGCTGCAACTCTGCGTTCGAAAACAATACTAATTTCTTCACAAGATGTTTTTCTTTTTTCGCCTATTGATGCACTTTGAATGCAAGGCTGGTGTGTTACTTTTTTAAAGGTTTTTGTATATTCAATACCGCTGCGTTCATTTTCTTTTACACTCTAGTCTTTTTATCTTCTTGTTTCAGGCACCTTCTTGAATTCTGCGAGAAAAATACTGCAAACCGCACAAGATAATATTTTGCACACTGCATTAAGCTACGTTGATTTTGCACTCTGTGAGCAATGGCGATTTTTCTCTTTTCACTGATTTCCGCAACAAATAAAACGTGTCTATCACCACTTTGTAGCGCGCAAGAAGCAAAGAACTACCGTAAAAAAATCACGCTGTCCAGAGCAGGCGACAAAGTGAACGCTTTTAGACATTTCAAAGGCAGCAACTTGTATCAAAATCGCAACCACTTGTAGAGCGCCAACTAAAAGCAGCTTTAATCATTTAACCAAAGAATCGGAATCGGCAAATATTTAAGAATCGGCATCGGCAAAAATTCTGTAATCGGCACATCCCTACTATTATTGCTTCAGCTCCGTATTTGTTCGCTTTAAACAAACAATTGTTACAATTCAAATTTAAAATATATTTTTGCTGCATCAGCTCTATTTTTGTCCAGAATTTTGCGGCGGTCATTTATGACCGACCAATGAGCCGGCTTCGGCAGACATTCGTGGTCATTCCGGAGGTCATGTCCGCCATGACCGCCGGATATTTCGAGGCCTGCCTTGTGTTTCGCATTTTGCCTTACGCCTTTTCCATGATCTCTTGATTGGCTGCTGTTAAATACACTTTCCTGACAACGTTGCGTCATTTCAAAACTCGAGTTCCAATAATAAGTTCAATCGTTTTAGTGCGCAGTTATGTGGGCGTTTACGTTGCTAGTTTATGTTTAAGTCTGAGTACATGTTGAGATTCAAATAAAGTTATCTGTTTGCTTATGAGAGTTCGTCCGAGATAATTTAGACTTTGTTTTAAAGTTGCTTTGTAAATTATCGAGCTACAAATCAGGTGTGAAAAGACGATTGCATCTACGAAACACGCTTAGTAAAAATCAAACAAAAACATGCAGTTTGAAAGTTTTTAGGTTGCCATTTTGTGCTATCCGCCACCCCGTGCAAAAATAAAAGTCGGCGCCTATGTACGCCACCCCCTGTTTGCTGTGATCGGTAAATAATGCTTCTACTAAGCTTGCTGCAGTTTTCTCGTTTCTGCTCGGATTTTAACAATTTTGCCATCGTTGGAAAGTACGATTATATATCTACCCGAATCAATTAAATGCAAGCACAAAGTAAGTACTAGATTTATCTTGAGATAACTTAAACTTTACCAATTTGTACCGATTCTCAGCAATTTAACTTTTATAATAAAATCATTAATCTTTTAAAAATTGAAAGAGTATGTCTTGCTTTATTCACATGAAAAGTTTCAGGTTTATATCTTATCTACCAAACGAGCAATCGTCGTTCAAACTTAACCGCCCAGCCCAACTTAACCTTATCTACAACACATTTATTTGCAAACGTTTCATGTTTTTATTTTTGAAGTTTAATTGGGTAAATTTTTAGTTGAATTGATGCAATTTGGTAAATTTTATGTCATTCTAGGTAGCTATATTCAACACTCGACTTTGGTTTTCAAAAAATCCATGTCCATTCCGCCTTATCACCTCCATTCCGCCGCTTTTTACCTTCCTTTTTTTCACCCTCCCAATAATAGTTGCGTCCGTTTTGTGACGTCATTTTGACCGGGGTGGCGGATTCTATACTTGCACCCAATTTTTTTATTCTGAATATTTTCTCATGAAATTAACATATTAAGTTTTTTAGACTATTTGGTACTAAATTCATCATTGCAACCACACGGCATTTAACATAATCCGTTAAAATTGAACATAAACTACAAACGTTTTCGACCATACACACGTTAGCCCTTATCAAGTAACAAAAAAATACCTGCTTATAACTACAATGAAAATGAATAACTGATGTAAACACTGAATTGAACAACGAAATGCATAAAATGAAACGGCAAAGCAAAGGAGAAAGGCACATCACATGGCGTTTAAATTACGCGAGGCAAAGACAATTCTCGCCTCAATACACAGTTGTTTGCCTCAGGCGCTTCTTATTTATATATTCAACGTCTTTTCTTGATGCGTCTTTGCCTCGCATAATTTAAACGCACTTCGTTCTCCTTTGCTCTGCCGTTTCATTTTATGCATTTCGTTGTTCAATTCAGTGTTTAGATCAGTTATATATACAGTTAACCCCGCTTAATCGGACCACATCGGGACCAAGCCAAATTGGTCCGATTAAGCGGGTGGTCCCATTAAACGGGGAGAACGAATTTCTTTATTTTTTTCATCGTTTTTAAAAATAGTTTAAGTATTTTACAATTGCGGCTATAAACAGAACCAAAACACCATCAACAATCAAAACAAAATACAGTACTGTACAGTAGTCACTGGAAATTCTTCTGTACGGTACAGTATTCGGTGCTGCATCACAATTACTGCAATTCTGATAGATGACAATTGACCTTATGACGTGACAACAAGCGTTTGTTTATCTGTCTGTAGCCAGAGATGTACGTATGCGCCGCAAATTCTACGCCGCATACTTGCGGCGTATACTTTTTGTTTGCGCTAACGCTTGCGGCCACATTTTTTTGGATTGTTTGCGCTTGAGGATGCGCCGTAAAGTTTTCGCGGTTTTTTAGCGCATAGCGTCAACGCATACTTTTTAATGTCTTAGTTGTTGTTTGCAATTTTTTTTGTCAAACTGCGAAATGTTGACGTCTTGCAATTGCCCATTGTTCTAGTGTTGTGTCACAGTGTCATCTATTGTTCAGTCAGCTGGAGTTTGTTTGTAGGCTATATCGCCTTTGACGCTAAAGTCCCACGTGGAGACTGAAGTCTTGCAGAAAAAAAGAAAGCATTACCGGTAGTTAAAACAACTTAGGCCTACTGAGAAATTACTTAGTAAATTACGGGTCAGAACAGGAATGTAATGTAAGCAAGCAAGTAGGTAGGTTGGTAATGTCGCTCCATGTAAAATGTAAACAATGACTTGGCTTCGTAGTGTGAAGTTTTTTTAGTCAAGCAGTGTTGAAGGCGTTTATAAGCAATTGTGAGCACTTTAATTTATATTAGTTAAGTCTTGCATTTTGGGGCAAATCAGAAACTTCTCAGGCAATGAGCAGTACAGCCTATGTATCTAAACAAACTCAAATATTTGGTTTCCGACAGTGATTGCTTGCATGATGTTGTACTCTGTGTCTGTATGTTATATGTAGCACATTACTTTGCCTTTGCTGGTTATTCTTGTTGTAGGCTATGTAGCGATTGTAGCGTAGTAATGTGTAGGCCTACATACAGTAGGCTATCAAGCTAAGGTAATTTTTACTTGACAATTTATACATTCTGTTGCGTAAGTATGTAATTATATATGTTTTGTAACTTGATGAGCAGTTTAGCAAAACATGCATCCAGGGGCCAATTGTGAGAGGCTTTTGAGTAGCCTACTGCTAATAACACTAGTAGCCTAATGCTAACTATCCCTGAATACTAATAACAAAGAGTTGTGCAGTTCAGAATCTAAACTTGCTTGTGTCTGGCAGTTTTGTCTTCCATTAACCCACTTTTTAAAAATCTTATCAGAAAAAAGCATAAAGCTTACTGAGAGAATTATGGCATTACGAGCAACATAGTCTTATTCAAACGGAATCATTTTAAAAATAGTGTTTTTTATAATGGATTTTTAGGGAGCGACAGTTAGTATATTACTAGGAGCGACAGTTAGTATATATAATACTAGAATTTTCGGTGCTGGTTTAGGATCGGCCGCCTTGGTTAGTGACGTCACAAAAATCTGTGACGTCATGCAAAAAAACGCAACTACTTTTAGGAAGGGTGCAAAAACGCGGAATAGAAGTAAAAGCGGAATGCCTATTGATTTTTAAATATTTGTAGGCATTATTATTGATCTAGCGCTAACTTAAACTGTTACTATTTTGTACCAATTCTCAGCAATTCATTTTTACAATAAAAATACTTGCTTTATTAACGTAACAACTTTCACGTTTATATGTTATCTACAAAACGAGCAATCGTGGTTCAGTATAAGCCGCCCACAGTTTGCTGTGATCGATGAATACTGCCTCCACCAAACATGCTGTAGCTTTCTCATTTCTGCTTCATCTACCCGAATGGATTAATTTCCAATCTAAAGTAGGCACTATATTTATGTAGCGCTAACTTAAACTTTACTATTTTGTAACAATTCTCAGCAATTCAATTTTAACAATAAAAATACCAAACTAACACAAATTAAAAGAGTATGTCTTGTTTTATTAACCTAACAACTTTCACGTTTATATGTTATCTACAAAACGAACAATCGTTGTTCAAACGTAACCGCTCGACGAAGCTTTTTTCCAATGCATTTTTCAAGGCGATTCGATCGTGGTTCAGTATAAGCCGCCCACAGTTTGCTGTGATCGATGAATACTGCCTCCACCAAACATGCTGTAGCTTTCTCATTTCTGCTCGGATTTGAGAAATTTTACCATCGTTGGAAAGCACGATACTGCATCTATCCGAATTCATTAGTTGCAAGTTTAAAGTAGGCATTATATTGATCTAGCGCTAACTTAAACTTTACTATTTTGTACCAATTCTCAGCAATTCATTTTTTACAATAAAAATACCAAACCAACACAAATTAAAAGAGTATGTCTTGGTTTATTCATATGTTAACTTTCACATTTATATCTAATCCACAAAACGAGCAATCGTTGTTCAAACGTAACCGCTCGACGAAGCTTTTTACCAAAACAATGCAAACACAAAGCGATCAGTTTCGAGTGTTCATTACAAGCCGCCCACAGTTTGATGCGATCGGTGAATAGTGCCTCCACCAAATATGCTGTAGTTTTCTCATTTCTGCTCGGATTTTAACAATTTTACTATCGTTGGATGGCATTATGCTTCATCTACCCGAATGGATTAATTGCCAATCTAAAGTAGGCACTACATTTATGTAGCGCTAAATTAAACTTTATTATTTTGTAACAATTCTCAGCAATTCAATTTTTACAATAAAAATACCAAACCAACACAAATTAAAAGAGTATGTCTTGTTTTATTAACCTAACAACTTTCACGTTTATATGTTATCCACAAAACGAGAAATCGTTGTTCAAACGTAACCGCTCGACGAAGCTTTTTTCCAATGCATTTTTCAAGGCGATTCGATCGTGGTTCAGTATAAGCCGCCCACAGTTTGCTGTGGTCGATGAATACTGCCTCCACCAAACATGCTGTAGCTTTCTCATTTCTGCTCGGATTCTAACAATTTTACTATCGTTGGATGGCATTATGCTTCATCTACTCGAATGGATTAATTGCCAATCTAAAGTAAGCATTACATTTATGTAGCGCTAACTTAAACTTTACTATTTTGTGCCAATTCTCAGCAATTCATTTATTACAATAAAAATACCAAACTAACACAAATTAAAAGAGTATGTCTTGGTTTATTCAAATGTTAACTTTCACATTTATATCTAATCCACAAAACGAGCAATCGTTGTTCAAACGTAACCGCTCGACGAAGCTTTTTACCAAAACAATGCAAACACAAAGCGATCAGTTTCCAGTGTTCATTACAAGCCACCCACAGTTTGCTGTGATCAGTGAATACTGCCTCCACCAAATGTGCTGTAGCTTTCTCATTTCTGCTCGGATTTGAGAAATTTTACCATCGTTGGAATGCACGATACTGCATCTATCCAAATTCATTGGTTGCAAGTTTAAGGTATGCATTATATTGATCTAGCGCTAACTTAAACTTTACTATTTTGTACCAACTCTCAGCAATTCATTTTTTACAATAAAAATACCAAACCAACACAAATTAAAAGAGTATGTCTTGGTTTATTCATATTTTAACTTTCACATTTATATCTAATCCACAAAACGAGCAATCGTTGTTCAAACGTAACCGCTCGACGAAGCTTTTTACCAAAACAATGCAAACACAAAGCGATCAGTTTCCAGTGTTCATTACAAGCCGCCCACAGTTTGCTGTGATCAGTGAATACTGCTTCCACCAAATGTGCTGTAGCTTTCTCATTTCTGCTCGGATTTGAGAAATTTTACCATCGTTGGAATGCACGATACTGCATCTATCCAAATTCATTGGTTGCAAGTTTAAAGTATGCATTATATTGATCTAGCGCTAACTTAAACTTTACTATTTTGTACCAATTCTCAGCAATTCATTTTTCACAATAAAAATACCAAACCAACACAAATTAAAAGAGTATGTCTTGGTTTATTCATATGTTAACTTTCACATTTATATCTAATCCACAAAACGAGCAATCGTTGTTCAAACGTAACCGCTCGACGAAGCTTTTTTCCAATGCATTTTTCAAGGCGATTCGATCGTGGTCCAGTATAAGCCGCCCACAGTTTGATGTGATCGGTGAATAGTGCCTCCACCAAATTTGCTGTAGCTTTCTCATTTCTGCTCGGATTCTAACAATTTTACTATCGTTGGATGGCATTATGCTTCATCTATACGAATCAGTTAACCCTAATTCACAAATAAACACTGGAGCCATTAACTGATGGTTTAAACTTTACTATTTTGACCAATTCTCAGCAATTCATTTTTTACAATAAAAATACCAAACCAACACAAATTAAAAGAGTATGTCTTGCTTTGAGATGATTTGAGGGTCCCGCAACCCTTCCGAGAGGTCCTGGAAATTGAAGAAACTAAGTCGTATATTTATACAAAGCGCGTTTTTGTTAGAAGTGCCTTGATTAGGGGCCCGCGAATCTCATGGGCACCGAGCAGGTGCTCCGAGAGGGGGAGGGAAGTCGGGCAACTTTCTCCCCTAGCAAAGCACTGTAAAGGAAAAACGAGTAGTTTTTCGTTTATTTAAGTTTGAGGGGGTCCCATTTTTGCCACAAAAACAATAGTGTACCAACTTAAAAAATTAACAAATTTTTGGATGAAATAGGCAGTTCCAAACATTTTTCGATCATAGATAGATGCTACTTCAGATGTTTCTCATCAAGAACAAATCATTCCGTAAAATGGGTTGACATTGGCCATCAAGGGCGACTTTATACCAAACAAAAAAAAGGTTACTGGTTAACTTGAGCAACTTAAAATATTTCTGCAATATTTTGGTCATTTGCATAGGTTTGTAAATATCCTCTTTTGTGTGTTTTCAGAATTTTTTAGGAAAAATGTGAATTCAGTTGTTCACTCTGGAGGATCCAATATGGCCGCCAAATAACACCAAAAAATAACTTTGCAAACTTTTACCTGGCACGCCAGTGTCTGACCATACTGGGTATGCCAAGCATTGACAGAACGTAGGTCTTAGCTCTAGGTTCAGTATTAATTATGTAATTTGGCTGCTGAGCATTTGCTTCTTTCACCTAGGTGGCTATAGTCACCCCTTGACATGTAGAAAATATGGTGTGACTTTGGCCACTTTTGTATGATGTTAATCCACTTTTTGTCGTTTATTACAGGATTTTAGTTGTGTTAGTGATCCATTTTCATCAATTTTGGCTTGATGGAGTGCAGATTAATATTTCAAAAATTGACATGCCTATAGGAAATACAAACGGAAACCAGGTGCTAGGCCATATATTAGTGGTACATTTTCGTTCGATTAACTTGATATTTGATACGTAATCACGAGTGCTGATTGTTGAAAGTATTTTAAAAACTCTGAAAGGGGCCAGTGACACCCCTTTTTGGGGTTGGCAATGAGCATGTCTTGAAAAAAGATTACTGCTTATAGTTTTTTTAAAACACTGGAGTGAAAACCACTTATAGTTTTTTGTTTTTTTTCTAACTCTACGCATGGACCAAATGACTTCAAACTTGGTAACATGTAAGGGCTCTTGATAGCCCTCAATATGGGTTAATTAAAGTTTTCTCCCAGAACCATTGTAAAACTAAAGTAAGCGGTGTCTCATAACTGGACCAAAGTCACCCCATTCTACTTCTCGTATTAAGACAGGCGATGTTAAACTGCTTCAAGACGTAAAATTTGATGCTGTTAAGACTACTGATTTCTGCATCATTAACGGGTTTCTATTGTTTAATCTTGAAAAGTGGTGCTGCTGCGTTTGGCTAAATGTGTAGCCTACTATTTTTGCTTGACCAACTATTATTGTTAAAATCTGAGCAGAAATGAGAAAGCTACAGCATATTTGGTGGAGGCAGTGTTCATCGATCACATGAAACTGTGGGCGGCTTATACTGAACCACGATCGAATCGCCTTGAAAAATGCATTGGAAAAAAGCTTCGTCGAGCGGTTACGTTTGAACAACGATTGCTCGTTTTGTAGATAACATATAAACGTGAAAGTTGTTAGGGTAATAAAACAAGACATACTCTTTTAATTTGTGTTGGTTTAGTATTTTTATTGTAAAAATTGAATTGCTGAGAATTGGTACAAAATAGTAAAGTTTAAGTTAGCGCTACATAAATATAATGCCTACTGTAGATTGGCAATTAATCCATTCGGGTAGATGAAACATAATGCCATCCAACGATAGTAAAATTGTTAAAATCCGAGCAGAAATGAGAAAGCTACAGCATATTTGGTGGAGGCACTATTCACCGATCGCATCAAACTGTGGGCGGCTTGTAATGAACACTCGAAACTGATCGCTTTGTGTTTGCATTGTTTTGGTAAAAAGCTTCGTCGAGCGGTTACGTTTGAACAACGATTGCTCGTTTTGTAGATTAGATATAAATGTGAAAGTTAACATATGAATAAACCAAGACATACTCTTTTAATTTGTGTTGGTTTGGTATTTTTATTGTAAAAAATGAATTGCTGAGAATTGGTACAAAATAGTAAAGTTTAAGTTAGCGCTAGATCAATATAATGCATACTTTAAACTTGCAACTAATAAATTTGGATAGATGCAGTATCGTGCATTCCAACGATGGTAAAATTTCTCAAATCCGAGCAGAAATGAGAAAGCTACAGCACATTTGGTGGAGGCAGTATTCACTGATCACAGCAAACTGTGGGCGGCTTGTAATGAACACTGGAAACTGATCGCTTTGTGTTTGCATTGTTTTGGTAAAAAGCTTCGTCGAGCGGTTACGTTTGAACAACGATTGCTCGTTTTGTGGATTAGATATAAATGTGAAAATTAACATTTGAATAAACCAAGACATACTCTTTTAATTTGTGTTGGTTTGGTATTTTTATTGTAAAAAATGAATTGCTGAGAATTGGTACAAAATAGTAAAGTTTAAACCATCAGTTAATGGCTCCAGTGTTTATTTGTGAATTAGGATTAACTGATTCGTATAGATGAAGCATAATGCCATCCAACGATAGTAAAATTGTTAGAATCCGAGCAGAAATGAGAAAGCTACAGCATGTTTGGTGGAGGCACTATTCACCGATCACATCAAACTGTGGGCGGCTTATACTGGACCACGATCGAATCGTCTTGAAAAATGCATTGGAAAAAAGCTTCGTCGAGCGGTTACGTTTGAACAACGATTGCTCGTTTTGTGGATTAGATATAAATGTGAAAGTTAACATTTGAATAAACCAAGACATACTCTTTTAATTTGTGTTGGTTTGGTATTTTTATTGTAAAAAATGAATTGCTGAGAATTGGTACAAAATAGTAAAGTTTAAGTTAGCGCTAGATCAATATAATGCATACTTTAAACTTGCAACCAATGAATTTGGATAGATGCAGTATCGTGCATTCCAACGATGGTAAAATTTCTCAAATCCGAGCAGAAATGAGAAAGCTACAGCACATTTGGTGGAGGCAGTATTCACTGATCACAGCAAACTGTGGGCGGCTTGTAATGAACACTGGAAACTGATCGCTTTGTGTTTGCATTGTTTTGGTAAAAAGCTTCGTCGAGCGGTTACGTTTGAACAACGATTGCTCGTTTTGTGGATTAGATATAAATGTGAAAGTTAAAATTTGAATAAACCAAGACATACTCTTTTAATTTGTGTTAGTTTGGTATTTTTATTGTAATAAATGAATTGCTGAGAATTGGTACAAAATAGTAAAGTTTAAGTTAGCGCCACATAAATATAATGCCTACTGTAGATTGGCAATTAATCCATTCGGGTAGATGAAGCATAATGCCATCCAACGATAGTAAAATTGTTAAAATCCGAGCAGAAATGAGAAAGCTACAGCATATTTGGTGGAGGCACTATTCACCGATCGCATCAAACTGTGGGCGGCTTGTAATGAACACTCGAAACTGATCGCTTTGTGTTTGCATTGTTTTGGTAAAAAGCTTCGTCGAGCGGTTACGTTTGAACAACGATTGCTCGTTTTGTGGATTAGATATAAATGTGAAAGTTAACATTTGAATAAACCAAGACATACTCTTTTAATTTGTGTTGGTTTGGTATTTTTATTGTAAAAAATGAATTGCTGAGAATTGGTACAAAATAGTAAAGTTTAAACCATCAGTTAATGGCTCCAGTGTTTATTTGTGAATTAGGATTAACTGATTCGTATAGATGAAGCATAATGCCATCCAACGATAGTAAAATTGTTAGAATCCGAGCAGAAATGAGAAAGCTACAGCATGTTTGGTGGAGGCACTATTCACCGATCACATCAAACTGTGGGCGGCTTATACTGGACCACGATCGAATCGTCTTGAAAAATGCATTGGAAAAAAGCTTCGTCGAGCGGTTACGTTTGAACAACGATTGCTCGTTTTGTGGATTAGATATAAATGTGAAAGTTAACATTTGAATAAACCAAGACATACTCTTTTAATTTGTGTTGGTTTGGTATTTTTATTGTAAAAAATGAATTGCTGAGAATTGGTACAAAATAGTAAAGTTTAAGTTAGCGCTAGATCAATATAGTGCATACTTTAAACTTGCAACCAATGAATTTGGATAGATGCAGTATCGTGCATTCCAACGATGGTAAAATTTCTCAAATCCGAGCAGAAATGAGAAAGCTACAGCACATTTGGTGGAGGCAGTATTCACTGATCACAGCAAACTGTGGGTGGCTTGTAATGAACACTGGAAACTGATCGCTTTGTGTTTGCATTGTTTTGGTAAAAAGCTTCGTCGAGCGGTTACGTTTGAACAACGATTGCTCGTTTTATGGATTAGATATAAATGTGAAAGTTAACATTTGAATAAACCAAGACATACTCTTTTAATTTGTGTTGGTTTGGTATTTTTATTGTAATAAATGAATTGCTGAGAATTGGTACAAAATAGTAAAGTTTAAGTTAGCGCCACATAAATATAATGCCTACTGTAGATTGGCAATTAATCCATTCGGGTAGATGAAGCATAATGCCATCCAACGATAGTAAAATTGTTAAAATCCGAGCAGAAATGAGAAAGCTACAGCATATTTGGTGGAGGCACTATTCACCGATCGCATCAAACTGTGGGCGGCTTGTAATGAACACTCGAAACTGATCGCTTTGTGTTTGCATTGTTTTGGTAAAAAGCTTCGTCGAGCGGTTACGTTTGAACAACGATTGCTCGTTTTGTGGATTAGATATAAATGTGAAAGTTAACATTTGAATAAACCAAGACATACTCTTTTAATTTGTGTTGGTTTGGTATTTTTATTGTAAAAAATGAATTGCTGAGAATTGGTACAAAATAGTAAAGTTTAAACCATCAGTTAATGGCTCCAGTGTTTATTTGTGAATTAGGATTAACTGATTCGTATAGATGAAGCATAATGCCATCCAACGATAGTAAAATTGTTAGAATCCGAGCAGAAATGAGAAAGCTACAGCATGTTTGGTGGAGGCACTATTCACCGATCACATCAAACTGTGGGCGGCTTATACTGGACCACGATCGAATCGTCTTGAAAAATGCATTGGAAAAAAGCTTCGTCGAGCGGTTACGTTTGAACAACGATTGCTCGTTTTGTGGATTAGATATAAATGTGAAAGTTAACATTTGAATAAACCAAGACATACTCTTTTAATTTGTGTTGGTTTGGTATTTTTATTGTAAAAAATGAATTGCTGAGAATTGGTACAAAATAGTAAAGTTTAAGTTAGCGCTAGATCAATATAGTGCATACTTTAAACTTGCAACCAATGAATTTGGATAGATGCAGTATCGTGCATTCCAACGATGGTAAAATTTCTCAAATCCGAGCAGAAATGAGAAAGCTACAGCACATTTGGTGGAGGCAGTATTCACTGATCACAGCAAACTGTGGGTGGCTTGTAATGAACACTGGAAACTGATCGCTTTGTGTTTGCATTGTTTTGGTAAAAAGCTTCGTCGAGCGGTTACGTTTGAACAACGATTGCTCGTTTTATGGATTAGATATAAATGTGAAAGTTAACATTTGAATAAACCAAGACATACTCTTTTAATTTGTGTTGGTTTGGTATTTTTATTGTAATAAATGAATTGCTGAGAATTGGTACAAAATAGTAAAGTTTAAGTTAGCGCTACATAAATGTAATGCCTACTTTAGATTGGCAATTAATCCATTCGAGTAGATGAAGCATAATGCCATCCAACGATAGTAAAATTGTTAGAATCCGAGCAGAAATGAGAAAGCTACAGCATATTTGGTGCAGGCAGTATTCATCGACCACAGCAAACTGTGGGCGGCTTATACTGAACCACGATCGAATCGCCTTGAAAAATCCATTGGAAAAAAGCTTCGTCGAGCGGTTACGTTTGAACAACGATTTCTCGTTTTGTAGATAACATATAAACGTGAAAGTTGTTAGGTTAATAAAACAAGACATACTCTTTTAATTTCTGTTGGTTTGGTATTTTTATTGTAAAAATTGAATTGCTGAGAATTGGTACAAAATAGTAAAGTTTAAGTTAGCGCTACATAAATATAGTGCCTACTTTAGATTGGCAATTAATCCATTCGGGTAGATGAAGCATAATGCCATCCAACGATAGTAAAATTGTTAAAATCCGAGCAGAAATGAGAAAGCTACAGCATATTTGGTGGAGGCAGTATTCATCGATCACAGCAAACTGTGGGCGGCTTATACTGAACCACGATTGCTCGTTTTGTAGATAACATTGCTCGTTTTGTAGATGACATATAAACGTGAAAGTTGGTACGTTAATAAAGCAAGTATTTTTATTGTAAAAATGAATTGCTGAGAATTGGTACAAAATAGTAACAGTTTAAGTTAGCGCTAGATCAATAATAATGCCTACAAATATTTAAAAATCAATAGGCATTCCGCTTTTACTTCTATTCCGCGTTTTTGCACCCTTCCTAAAAGTAGTTGCGTTTTTTTGCATGACGTCACAGATTTTTGTGACGTCACTAACCAAGGCGGCCGATCCTAAACCAGCACCGAATTTTCTTGATAGGCATATGGTACAGATTCTTACACTACACTATTGTATTCGGGGAATAACTTACGGTAATACTAATCTCCAAGTGAAATGGAGCATGATAATACAATCCATTGGGCCCGACATGGAAAAGTATTTTAAGCTCTCTTCTTCGAAAGGCAAAAACTTATATTTTCAATGCCAGATGTGCCTTCCGGCCAAAAAGATAATTTCTTATAACGAGAAATCGTGAAGTGGCTTGAAAAGTGTGTTGTTTCGAGTGGTTTATACCGTGTGAACTGTGAATGTTTGGCACCTAGCAAACAAAATGAGTTTGCGCTAGAGTATGCGCTAACGCTGACGCCGCCAACTTTTTTTACAAGTTGCGTTGACGCATGCGGCATATAGTTTTTCGAACGTTTGCGTTTGCGCTGACGGCGTCAATATTTTTTGTATGCGCGTACATCACTGTCTGTAGCCTACTTCACTTTAAAATGGCTTAGCGAGAATGTAGCACGTTGCCCATCAACAACTCTTGACGCGTCACCTCGCAGAAAAATGTACAAAAAGTAAAAAACGTTAACCATAAAGACCTATTTTAGGGTGGTCCGTTTAAGCGGGGAAAATTGTACAGAAAAATGGATTTGGAACCAGTGCAAAATGGTCCGAATAAGCGGGTGGGCGTTTAAGCGGGGTTGACTGTATAGTGTATATTCATTTTCATTGTAGTTATAAGCAGTTATTTTTTTGTTATATACTTGATAAGGGCTAACGTGTGTATGGTCAAAAACTTATAGTTAATTGTGTATGGTCGAAAACTTATAGTTTGTAGCTTATAGTTGATGTTCAATTTTAATGAATTACCGGTATGATATGTTAATAGCCGTGTGGTTGCTTGGTTGTATATGTCTGTGGTTGAAGAAAGTGATATCTTTACCAAAACTGTATTAAATTCATTATTTGTATTTAAAAAGTTCTTAGATTAATATTTATATAAACCTTTTGATACTGTGCTGCTAGTTTAAAGATAATGACAGAAAGCGAAGAAAACAATCTTTCTGAAGCTCTTAGAGTTGTTTGTTATGACAATGGAAAAGAAAAAGACATTTCAAAATCTGCAAAAATCTTACATGCAATGGGGCTCCTTTATCAAAAGCGAACTCCAGACAAAATAAGCCTGATTCAAAGTGCCGCTTTACTTAATGCTTCCATCACACGTGAACCCGACAATGTTGCTCAAGTAAAAAGTGACTTACAAAATCTGTGCTCACATATTGTTCATGAAGCTAATGCAGAAAAGAAAGATTCAGATTTGATTGAAAAAGCAAAAGATACAAAGAAACATTTGTTGAAAATGAGAAAATCGGTGGAAAGGTCTTTGCTTGAAATAAAGAAAATTTCAAAAACAGTTGAAGACGAAACTTTATATGAACTAGAAGTTGAAAAAATTGAATCTGTAAAAACAATTCAGGATATGATAAGTAATGAATACACCTGGATCATGAAAGACATCAGTGAATATTGTGAATCTGTGATGGGAAAGCCACCTTGTCAGTATGCTCTCGTAGGGATGGGATCGTTGGCCAGGAAGGAAATTACTCCATATTCAGATTTTGAAAATGTCATTGTTTTACAAGAAGGTTGCCAAAGTTTTACTAATTATGAAGACGTGTTGGAATATTTTCGTTGGTATGCTGTCATTTTCCAAGTTATTTTAATTAACTTACAAGAAACTATATTGCCAAGTGTAAATATTGAAAGTTTAAAAGATAAATCTAAAGAAGGTGTGTATTGGTTCTTTGATGCATTTACTACCAGAGGAGTTAGTTTTGATGGCATGATGCCGCATGCTTGCAAGTCGCCTCTTGGTCGCCAACAATTCACTAAGAATAAACAATGGAAGACTGAGCTTATTAAACCGGTGAGTAAAATGTTACATTATTTAAACACAGAAGAATCGAAAAAGAATGGTTATCATCTCAGTCATATTCTTACTGAGACTGTTTTTGTTGCTGGTAAGAAGGAAATATATGATGATTTTGTTGATGGAGTGCAAAAAAAACTGGATACAAGTTCGTATGAAGCCTTGAAAGAGGAAGTAATCAAACAAATCAAAGAGGATTTAGAAAATTTTGCAACAAAACCATCTCTTTTAACATTTTCAAATCAAGATGATGTCAACCACAAGAAAGTAGTTTATCGAAGTATCACATTATTTTTGTCAGCTCTAAAGAGACTACACAGGATTTCAAACAATTCCTGCTTTGATATTGTTGATATACTTTATGAACAAAAAATTATTAGCGAATACGCAAGGCACAAGCTATCAGCGTCAGTGTCTGTCGCCTGTGAGACACGACTACGAGTTTACATGAAGAACAAAGGACAAGTCGATGTTATAGAAAACAGTAAATTGAGCAAAGATCCAGGTGAAAGTTCTGTTTCTTTGGTTGATGCTGTAGGTGAAAAAAGCTGTATTAATTTTTTCCAAGTTGCCTACTCTTTGCAGTGTCATATTTGTAAACAGTTCCAATTGAAAAAGCTGCACTTTTACCCAAGTTTAACTTTGCTTAATGTACAAATTTGCAAATTTCTTAATTTAGAATCTCCAGCCATACATCTCATGAAGCTTTTTGTTAATGATCCATCCAATGATGCACGACTGATGAACTTTGAAGAAAGTCTTCGTTCCTTAGAAGAAATTATGAAAAAATTGAATGAAACTACTGAAAGAACAGAAATTACAACCACTGAGCTGGAAAACAACATTCAGTTTGACATGTATTTAGAAATTAGCGAAATTTTGTATCGCATGAAGCATTACAACGAAGCAGTGGATTATGGCAACAAATACCTAAAATCAATTGAAAAATTATCTGCAAGAGATGATGCAATAGATGCCGCTGAAGCTCGAGCGATTGAAATCATAGCTTGTGCTCATTTTGATGCTCATCAATATAGTAAAGCAATTGAAAAATTTAACGATTTGTTAAACAAAAAAACATACCGAGAAAGAAAAGAAAACAGTGAACTAGTTGCCAAGATCTATTACGAGATTGGTCGCTGTTTATTGAACACACACAGGTACAAAGAAGCCATGAAATATTTTCAAGATTCATTGGAAATTACAAAACGAATCTCAAAAGATGAAGACACTGATCAAAGTGTGGCTTGCACCTTACGCGAGATTGGTCGCTGCTTATTAAATACGAATACATATGTAGAATCCTTAAAGTATTTTAAAAGATCATTGAAAATTACAAAACGAGTATCAAAAGATGAGGAAACTGATGAGAATGTGGCTGGTACTCTTCACGAGATTGGTCGTTGCTTGTTAAATACTAATAAGTACAATGAAGCCATGTATAATCTGCAGAAATCACTGGAAATCAAGACACGCAAATCAATTAATGTAGACACTGATGAAAGTGTAGCTCGTACCCTTCATGAGATTGGTCGTTGTTTGTTGGATACAAATAAATGCCAAGAAGCCATGATTAAGTTTGAAAATTCACTGGAAATCATAAAACGAGTGTCAGTAGATGAGGATGCTGACGAAAGTGTAGCTCGCACCCTTCATGAGATAGGTCGCTGTTTGTTAGTTACTCAAAGGTACAAGGAAGCCATGAGTTATTTCAAAATGTCATTGGAAATTTCAAAACGTGTGTCAGTAAATGAGAAAACTGATGAAAGTGTAGCTCGTACTCTTCATGAGATTGGTCGTTGTTTGTTGGATACAAATAAATATCAAGAAGCCATGATTAAGTTTGAAAAATCATTGGAAATCATAAAACGAGTGCCAATAGATGAAAATGCAAATAAATCTGTGGCCATCACGTTGCAAAGTATTGGTCTCTGTTCCTTGAAAATGGGTTCATACGAAAAAGCCATGGGTTATCTTCAAAGATCACTTGAAATCAAGAAGCGTGTGTCAATAGATGAAAAGTCGGACAAAAGTGTGGCTATCGCTTTTCATGGTATCGGTTGCTGTTTGTCAAATGCAGAAAAATATGAAGAAGCTTTGAACTATTTTCAACAATCACTTGAAATTGCAAAACGAGTGTCAATTGACGCAAAAACTGATAAAACTGTTGCTATTAATCTTCATGAAATTGGTAACTGTTTTAAAAAAAAGGGTAATTATCAGGAAGCGTTAAATAATTTTCAAAGTTCTGTCAAAATTATGAAACAAATTTCATTAAATGTAGAAACGGATGACCGTGTGGCTACTACCCTTGACGAGATTGGTCGCTGCTTTTTCTACACGAAGAAATATGAAGAAGCCTTGGTTTCTTTTAAAAAATCCCTTAGAATTAAGAAGCGGGTGTCAGAGGATGAGGAAACCGATGGACGTGTGGCTTGCACACTTCTTGACATTGGTCGCTGCTTGCTGAAGATGAATAAAAGCAAAGAAGGCATGTCTTATATCACAAATTCAGAGGAAATTAAGAAACGAAAGAAAACAAAGTCAGAAACTTAGTTGCAGGCGCTGTCGTAAGTTGTTCTGAAGCTTCATCTGGTTCACTTTGTTACACCTAAGCTTACTAGGCCTACTTGTCCCAATGTTCTAAAATTGACACAAATCAATCGCTCTTTTCCAGCCTGCCTTGAGATAGCATGGAAGCAGTACGGCTCATGTAATCACATGGAATTAAATGTCAATTAATAGCATCACAACCCAAGACGATGGCATGACATCCAGGCATGGACCGACTCAATTAGGCGACATTGGGCTAGCTAGTTTAAAACCGTGACTCATGGAGGCAGGTAACTCATTTTGATGCGCAATCTGCTTCAGGTGAAGATGGCGACTGAATACATGTGAAACTGAAGTTACGATTAAAATAATTTTTCTTTTGCCACGACAGAAGAATTTCAATAACTTGTTTGTTGAAGGTTTGTTACGAGTTGTGCGGTCTTGCAGTGAAATTTTAAAAATTCTTTGGGGCGGCCCACCTCCCCCTTTACTGTACAAGGAACATTTTACTTCGGATACACGACTTTATGCCACGGTCCAAATGATGTGAACACGAATGACGCCATCCCTAAGCTGCAAGGATGCCGCATAACTTGGTTATTTTTTACTAAAATTGATGGTTTTTTGAATACTGTAGTACTTACATTTGTCATGGTTAGCAATTTTAATTTTTTACTCAAACAAAAATCTAAAATTTGTTTTTGCCTTTAACAAAATAAAGATGAAGGTTTAGTGTGGACACATTTGTCATGAAAAAAGGTTTCGTGTTTTTTTTTTTTGTTTAAAGCAAAAACTTTCTTGATTTTGTCAGATGATACAATAAAGATGAAAAAAAATTAGGGTGGCATTTTTTCTGTGCACTCTAATGACCTGACATCCCCTATCAAAATGGCCAAAATGAAATTTTGGCCCCATTCATTAACAGTAAAAAATTTACAAAAGTACTTTATGACGTAAATACTTTGTAACAAAGTTACTTTGTGACGCACATACAGCAAGCTTATTGAATCATTTTAATCAGCTGTTTTTTATAATTTGTGACGTCATAGATGAATGACAGTAGGCTACCAGAGAGAACCCAAGCTGTATAACGGTTTTTACAGGTTTACTCAGGCTGCTGGATAAAAATAACAAAGAAGTGATACTGGAGTAAAGGGCGAAACAGCCTGTTAAAATTTTTTAATAAATTGAAGAACTCATAGTGGCTGCTTTTTATGTAGAAATAGTTTCTGGCGATGATCTGTGAAGCAAACAGTCTGCGAGTAGCCAGGGTGTCTAATGATAACATGTGATGCACAAATAAACCACTATTGCCCATGATCATTTAAATTATGCACGCCTTTTGCCACTTACATTTCTACAATGCAGCAAGCAGAAAAGGAGCACCCAGAGATCTTGGCAGAGTTCATGAAAGGGAATTTCTGCGTAACCAAAGGTGTTGCTGGATTCACATCAATATGTGCAGACCACGGAATTGAGCAAAAAAATCGTGAACTCAAGGTTATTGGCGGCATAGTTGGAATTGCACAGAATCAAAAGTCACTAGACAAATACTTTCTCATCGCACCCAAACTCTCAAATTTGCAGCATGACTTTGAGAAAAAGTACTACTCTGGTAGCAATGCAAAGAGAACGCAACAGCATGAGCTCACAGGAGGAAAACTCTTCCGAATAACGCAAAATGCTATCAAACTCAGCGTAGTACTTCACGAGCATAGAAACCCATTTGAATCCTCTGACGAAGATGAAATTTACAATTTGTTCACCAAAGCAGTTATGAATAAAACTGCTACCAACGACATCCTTCGGCGTGATGAGATTGGGCAAAAGATTTTCGAAAATTTCGTCCCTGAACGAGTGAACGTCTTGCAGAAGGAAAACTTTCCCTGTGGGACAAAATGACCAGAAAGAAACTGTCTATATTCGAAAGTGCCAATGCAATTGCAAAAATCAGCATGGGAGACAAGGTAATTAAAATTAAAGAAGAGCGAGGACTGTTGCAGCGTTTCATTGTAATATCAAGAAGTCGACCGGAGATGGACCTCAAGGAATGCATCGGAACGTGTGAGCTTGGTGTGGTGCCCCGATCCCTGTTTGCTTCAGATGGATCCCTCCTGCTGGCATATGATAAGGCATCAATACTCAGTCATCTTGAGAAGCTGCTGGATACCGGTAGTAACAGACAATGGGTACAAGTTGACAAGAATGAGGTAACTGTTACTCAGCGGTCTGATAACCATTCATTCCAAGTACCTTTAAAGATGACAGACACAGCAGTTGAATATACCACTGTGGACCTACCAGATGAACTGACAACTCACCAAGTGATCATCATTGATGGGAGGGCTATGGTAAACGCAGCTACCAAAACGGAACAAGTGAAAACATGCCAGGACTTTTCCGAAGCCTTTCTTCAGATAATTTGTAACATGGGTACATAGCATGACGAGATCAGGTTGGTGTTTGACCGGTACATCGAAACATCACTCAAGCAACAGATGCGGACAAAGAGGACCAAGGGAAAGTCAACATATTACCACGTGAAAGACAACACTTTAATCCAGAATATTTCCCTGAAGGACTTTCTCTCAGATATCTGCACCAAAGGAGAACTGACCGAGTATTTAGCTGAAAAGGTTGTACATCACAGCAAGAGCTGCAACAACAGACTGAAAAAACTACTGGTGACATCGGAAACACAAACCAAGGGCAATGTTAATATTCCAGACTCTCTCCTGACTCACAGCCAAGAAGAGGCAAACACTTTGATTGTTCTGCGCACTCTAGCTGTTCCCAATGAAACAGAACTGGTTGTCAGTTCCCCAGACTCGGACATCTTGTTGTTGCTCATCTACATGTATCCACACTTACCCGGGTCCCGGGTCTAAAACTTTCCTTACAGGAAAGGGCAGATTAAAGAGGGACATTTGTGTGCGAAACAGATACAACAACTTGGGACCAAAGTGTGCTTCTGCACTTCTAGGTTTTCATGCTCTGACTGGTTCCGATATGACTGGGAGATTTGCTGGCACAACCAAAGACTTGGATGCGAAGGAAACGTAGATGCGAAGGAAGGTGCAGCTGCCACAAGAACAATATTCCATGTACAGAAGTCTGTGGCTGTGGTCTCAGCTGTAAAAACAAAACTGTCCAACCAGTAATAAATGAAGACTGAAAATTTGAAGATGAATTGCTTTCTTTGACATTCAGTAAATATTATAAATTCCGTAGATGTCGGTTGTTAACGATAACTGCCATTTAATCAGAAGGCCTAAGACTTCCTTACATCTTTCGCGTGTAATACGACTTGAAGGATCGAACATTAATTCAAGTTTTATTGTATTTATATCAGTTCATTGGCTTTCTAGTTGCGTATTCTTTGTGAAAATGCATGCATTTAAGTTAATACAGTTTTTTGTGCAAAATTACAAAATTACGTAGGTAGCTTAGCATACGTTTCGGGTGCGCAGGGGGTATTTTGAATAACATTTTAAAATTTGGCACTTGTATGTCATATGTAACCTAAATTCGATAATCCCATTAGATTTCCTGGCTCAGAAAACATATATATATTCAGACATTTTATTTGTAATTGTAGCCTATATACTTGCGAAAACATTGCATAATTATTGTTGTGCCCCATTTTGGACGCCCTCTTGGATTTCGTGGCTCAAAAATGTTCAGAAAAAATGCCACCCTAATTTTTTTTAAGCTTATCATGTTTTCTTTCAAAAACAAGTGAGTTTTTGCTTTTAACAAAAAAAAAAACACGAAATTACAAATATGCCTTCACTAGTTAGGCACTAATCAATTTGTAGCGTTTTAATCGTAATGGACAATGGACACGTCTGCTGAGAAATCTTAGTAATCAGGAAGGTCTGGCAAACTCAATGTGTTTGTCTGGTTTCCCGCAATTAACCTCGTTTCTTACAGCTTCATGACCAACACAGGAGGTGAGTTACACTCTTTTGTTTTCGAAGACGGTTCGGACGCACAGTCACACAGCGATATTTAACTTGAGATGAATATTTAATTATAGGCAACTTTGGGCCTATCTATAACAGTTTGCACTAAGTGGACAAGTCTGAAGAGAAAATTTAACAGTTAAAATAGTTTGAATATTCATGGCATCTCGCAGTTAATCTCGTTCTTCGCTGCTTCATAAACAAACACATTCGGTCAGTTACACCTTATTAAAAAAACAATAAATTTTAGTAATAGATAACCAAGTCTTGCGGCATTTTAATTTGTTACCGTAACTAGTTGAGTGAGCAACGTGTTTATTCCACAATATTGCATTATTTTCTAAGTTTTTGAGGGGCACAAAATATTTTCACCCCTTATATCGACTGCTGAAACCGTGCCTGCCAAATGTCATCAGTTAAAAATTACATGTTTTGACTCGGTTTGGGAGGAGCACGTGATCAAGTGCCCTCCCGGATCCACTCGTGTTTGTATGAGACGGGTGCTGTTCAATATTTGTTAAGTTTGATTATTTTGTGTTGCTGCTTTATCGTATATTGGGCTTGGCACTCCGCATTATATTTATGCAAGCTTACTGCATGATTTATTGACATAATCTTTCAGAAATGAAACGTGTGTTTTATTTGTTGCTTTGCTGCGGCTAGATAAACATTTGATGTTTATTTTATGACCGAGAGAGTTGGTTCATAGGCAAGTTCGTGCTTGCCACCAAGTTCCTCGTGCATGCAGCCAGCAGCTTTATTAGAAGGAATTTTATAAACACCATGTAACTTCCGATGACGTTGATTGGCCAATCCGTTCCCATTGCATCGTGCTTGTTTTCGTAAGATTTTATTGGTAATTCCTAATATAATGGGTCAATGTACTACAGTATTTGATGAAGATCTTATGTTAAAACATGTTTTTTCAATATTTTGTGAATAGTTTTGACCATTTTAGCACAGTTTGTTTATCTTGATGATTGAGGGCAGAGCGCATGTGATCACGTTTAATAATAAACTTTTTTTAGTTAATTTTCTTGTGTATTTTTTTCTTAGACTTTTCTTTTGGTTTTCTGTGACTTGTTGTTTGCTGTAACTTTTTCATGTGGTTTATATTCTTTCAGTCGATTGTTGACAACGTTCTCCGTCTCGGCATAACTTGGCTCTGTGATATGCATCCATGTTAGTACTCTTAAGAGATTTTGTAGTTAATTTTCAAGTTATTTGCAGCATCTGTCCTGGGTATGGCCTTTCCAAAACTTTGGGTAAATTTTGTAGTCAGGCTCTTTCCTGACAAAATGCCCGAAGTAGTTGTTGAAGTTAAAACCTTCATTGTAAAGTTTTCAATATTTTCATCACCATGTACTTGAAAAAATGTCGCTTTTCGTCATTACGATTGTTATGTTGAAATAAAAGAATTTCATCATAACTTGGTTTTAATGTTATGCAGAAATTATGACAAGCCATCTAAATTTGCTTTTCATTTAATTTTGTATCTCTCATTTAGACCTTTATGTTTTACACCAGGCCACCTTACGTTGTTAAATTATGGTGCACACTTTTCTAATGTTTTGTTTGTATTTTTTCGTCGTACCTGTGCAATACTTTGTCTCTTGGTGTAATATGATTCATTAATGTCTGTGGTGGAATCTAGTTTGTTATGGTGCTATTTTTTTCGTATGGTTTATAATTTATACCGTACAGTAGGCTACTACTCTCGCAACAGACGAAATAAAAGTTTTCTCTACAATACAATCTGAGCAGCAGCAGCCTCTGAGGTAGAAGCTAAGTTTGTGGCCGTTCAACAACTTTTTTCTTGTCTATCTTCCTATTTAAGCCTCATTCCTGCAGTCAGGGTCTGGCAAGACTCATACTCAGTCCCCCCCTTATCACGATCTAGTCTAGAGCTAGATATCATAGATCTAGGGGGCTACTGTCGGTCATCTGCCACCGCTTCCTGTCATCATTTATTGCATCAGCCCGCGCCTTCTTGGAACGCCCAGGCTTCTTTGTGTTAGGGACTGGCACATCTCGACAATGATTTATTCACTTGCTGCTCCTTTCAACATGTCCAAACCAGCAGAGACGGTTAAAGGAAAGGACATCCTCAATCTTTAGCAAGCCGAGCAAGTAGTGTGTCTGAGCAGGTGTACAGTTACAGTATCACTATCGGTCTGATGTGGTAGATGATTGCGTTGTGTTGTCATTTTGTTTGATTTTACCAAGTGCCTCATTTGTCAATCAATCACAGGATCACAGCCCAGCATTCGCTTGCAAACAACATCACATTCCTGACACAGCTGCTGTTGTAGGCCCTGCCTTTACTGAAAAAGGGGATATCTTTGTCGGTGAGTATGGTCAATGGTTGTTTAAATTTAGCCCAGGCTGTCTACACTCTAATGGTGGAGCTGGGATCGGTACCTGCATTGACCATGTCATCTAAGTAAAAGAATGCTTCTACCACCCCTCAGTTTAATATTTAGTATGGTTATGCTATGATTACTTTATGAGAAAATAAAACATCGACTGATTGAATTGCTTATGTGAGTTCAGTTCACCTGGTCATTGTCCTAATAGCCGTAGACATTTCTTTCTTGAGTCGTAGAGCAGCGTAGCCTACCAATCATTAGAAAAGGGCTAGGGCATAGCTACTTCGCATTCCACGGCATACCGTTTGATGTCTTGCCAAAGACACACCCACATGCTCTTGAGCGGTGTTGCACCAACGAACATCTAACTCTAACCAGAGCTATCATCACTCAGCCAGTGGATGTGACAAAAGGTCGATACCACGCGGCGGAATTTGGGCATGGATGTGCTTTATTTTGCTGACCCTTGATTGCCATCAGAGCTAGTTTGTCAAGGCCTATTTAAAAAATGATATAGCTTCGGCAGAGAATTTGTCTTGTTGCGCCATATGGGCATCCGAAGCCGAGTAACGTAATCAGATTTAACATAATATGTTAAATTCACGCATATTAAATACAAACATATTATATTCACGTTTGTGTTTAAGAAAAGATAGTAACTTTTCTCAAGCTAAGGCTTAATTGTGTGGTCTGTCGGCCTCTGTTAAGAATACAAAATTGGGTTCCCTGCAGTCTTGAGCGGAGTGTGATTTTTGAAATTCCTATTCAATAAAAACCAAACTCCCATCCAACTCCAAAAGATTTCATCTTCTTAGAGTCCGAATCTGCTCCAAAATCAAGTGATAGGTTACCGTAATAATAATATTTATTTGCATCAGACAAAGCTGTCCATATTCCAAACAACGAAATAATACACAAACTGCAAATGCACAAATAACGAACAACAACAACGAAATAACAATGAAAAACAACGAAATAATACACAAACTGCAAATGCACAAAATCTCACTAAATAGGCTATCTACTGTTAACTTATAAGTTTGCTTTCTAATGTTACAAGTTTACAGACAATAGTACGGTAGTGTTACAAGTTAGAACTGAAAGTATTCAGAACGATAAAAACAATCAGATGACATGGCAGCCATCAAAACTAGATAACAGCATAGGCCTACATGTGATCCTAGCCAATGCGTAGCCCACAACACGAGATCGATAGTTCAAGGTTGCTAGAATTTTTTCCAACTTGCGTAATGCGTAGGCTAGCCTACCTAGCACGAAAATGTTTTTAGTGGCGCACGCTTATAAAAGCATTACCGATTGGTCGAAAACCGTAGGACTTTTTTTCCACCAACAGAATTATATACGCCACGAGTGGTTAGCGCGTTGGGCTCGCAGTCGAGAGCCTGCATGTTCGACTCCAGCCACCCGCACTTGCTGTTGTTTCTCTGGGCAAGAAACTTTACGATAATTGCCTCTACCCAGTGATCGATTTCGAGTAATGGGTAGCCTAGTACCCATGGCGATCGCCATGGTAGTAGCCTACCAAATTTAAGTCATAAGTAGAGTAGACAACCGGAAACAGACATTGCAGTCGGCTGCAGCGTGGGTCAGGTGTACATAGAAAGGGGTAGCCTACACTGATGCAAAGCGCTCAAGTCCGCTTTCCTGCAATGCAGGATAAAAATAATAAAACAAACAAAAAAATTAAAATGCAAAGTTTCTGAACCAAACTCCGAATACCTTCCACTCAGAAACTTTGTGAAAATCAACTCCGAATTCTCTCCATTTTCTGAAAATCGGCCAACTCCGGCTCCACTCAATGCTCAACTCTAGTTCCGTGGCCTGGAATGAATTTTACGGAAACCGCTTCATGTTGGCTATCATGAAACCTACCTTATTATGGGCCAATGCTAAAGGTGTTTGCTGGCACACCCCTTCATTTTCTATGAATTGTAATACTTATTTGTGCCACTAGTATCCAATTTTTTGTATTTTGGATCCATCTCAGATGATCGTTATGTCATTCTTTATTACAAAATACATGGAAAATCAGCAGAGCCCTATTGGCATATGCATTTCGCTCTAACTTTAGAGCATCTTTAGTGCCTAAAAAACAAACATAAGAAAGCAAAACCTAAAAACTGTCACTAAATAAATAAATAAATGAATCTGCAGTAGCCTAAGATACTGACCAAGACTAACTGCCAAAACTAGCTGGTAGAATACTGCGTAAATATTAACTGGCTGCGTAGAATATTTATAGGCAAATTTAAACTATATTTAAACTAAACTACACGAACCTAACTACTATGACAAAATAATGATGACAATGCGCAAAAACAAACCAAGGTTGATGAGAGTCGAATGGCTAAAGCAATAACTTCTTAATAAAGCAAATAAAGCAAAAAAAGCAAATAAAGCAAAAGCAATAATTAATAAAGCAAAGCAATAATTCTTAATGGAAATCAATATATGTATGATCGTTATGTCCTAGCTCAATGAAAAATTTCTGTCTTTTTCTGAAGTTTTTATTTTTTTACAAATTTCAATTATTGATTAGGCCTAGCCTACCTACTTTTGTTAAAAATCACATTTTCTAATTGGCGGTTAAACTACGTTTCGCTGGAGTCCGAAATTAAAATTAAATCAATTCTCATTGGCTTATTAAAATTATCTTTAGAAATTATCATCTCAAAACTTCAAGACGACTTTCTACTTTCATTTTGCTACGCTAAAGAAACACTGGCTACTGCCCGTAGTTACTTTAATAATGTCTTTTTAGACATTATTTTTAAGGAAATAAAAAAAGAGTCAAAAGTCATGTAAATTTCACTTTGTGTGGAGCTGCATGCAGAGATGTACGTATACGCGCAAATTCTACGCCGTAGACTTGCGGCGTAGACTTTTTGTTTACGCTAACGCTTACGGCCACATTTTTTTGGATAGTTGTCGCTTGAGGCTACGCCGTAAAGTTTTTGGGGTTGTTTAACGCATATAGCGTCAACGCATACTTTTTAATGTCTTTTTTCGCTACAACACGCCAATACCTTCCAGCGCTGCAGTTGAAAGAATGTTTTCAATGGGCAAAGACATAGGCCTTATTGAAGCCAAAACGCAGCAAAATGTCAGATGAACACTTTCAGATGCTTGTGTTTCTTCGTGGAAATTCAAAATAAAACTTGTTTGTTTCGAGTGATTTGCGTTTGCGCTGACGGCGTCAATATTTTTTATATGCGCGTACATCACTGCTGGCTACATATAGGCTACTTGAGAGGTTACTGTTATTTTATTATTCACTCGAAGATATATGTTGAAAACATAAAAATAAAATGAATTGAATGGAATATCCTGGACACGGCCAAGAGAAGTTGAAAGATTTAGAAATCTGAATGATATTCAACGTGTATTAAAGAAGCCATTAAACTTTGTCAAGGCGCACGAGATCGATCTCACTTGAACATCCTTGTACTGTTGTAGGCTACATCGAGCATGATCGAGGGCTGTATAATAGTTGGTTGTAAGGGCTGTAAGGGCTGTATAATAGTGGCTGGTTAGTTTTGAATCTTTATCCTCGAACTAACAAAGCCTTGATTGGTTATTCCTGGTAGTTTCGCATATTTGTAGAGGCTTTTGACCAGGAATATCTAAAGAAGGGGATGCGAAGGCTCACAGCGATTGCCTTATTCTTATGACACTACCAGGGCGGTAGTTTGTAACGCGTGGAACATGCGGTTCTTTTCACAATTGCAGAAAGTTTTGTTGTGCAACTGGTACAGTCAGCTACAGATGACAGTTAGTAAATGTTAGGCTACATATAGATAGGCCTACCATATTTTCATCGCCTAAAAAGAGGACACGTTTCGCCAGCTAGTAGAATTTTACGCTTGAAGAGTTTTTTACATGTTTTTAAATCATCCGCCTACGCAGCAAAGTTACAAAAAATAGACAAAACAAGAAAACAGATTGACTGAACGTTTAACCTTTTTTTTTCTCATTTCTATTGCTTCCTTAAAACAACAAATGATTTTATATGTATAAGAGTCAACAAAAAGTGAAAAAAAATACCTAATTTTTAGACAGTTTCAGTCACACAGCAACAGCTCAAGAGACCACCACCTATAAAGCAGCGCTTGAAATCAAGACGCCCCTTTGTGCCTGCCGCACAACAACTCCTTAAGAACGCAGAAGAACTTAGTTTAAGTGCGGCACACTGGACGAACCACATGTGGAACACGGAGTGGCAAAATCACACCTCCACGCTCCGTGACTTCATACCCAACGCCGATCCCCGTCCACCAGGAATGTCCCTCGCAAGGCTTGCGTGGGTCAGGCTTAACCGCCTGCAAACTGGCGTCGGCCGCTTTCGTTCGGACATGCACAAGTGGGGCCTGGCTCAGTGCCGGATTAAGGGGGGGGCGGACTGGGCTGAAGCCCAGGGTCTCCACTTTTGGGGGCCCCCACCTCAAAGAAAACAATCTACTAATTTTTTTAGTTTCACAGCTGGAGATTAGGCTACTGCTTTAATTCGTATCTCAAACAAGCAAGGGCGGCTCACCCATGTGTGCTACGGTGCTGCAGCACCCCTGCCTACTGCCCAGCCCCAGTTATTCAATTTTTCTTCGTTTTTTTTTTAACAAAAACATATTTATTTGATACTTTCATATCCGAAAATGGTACGAATTACGGGGCAAAGTTATGATAATGCTGCCAATATGAGTGGCAAGTATAACGGTCTTCAAGCTCTTCTGCGCGAGAAATGTAGTGTAGCTCATTATGCCCTTGCACAGCACATTCACTTAATTTAATCGGTAGCCTAAATGTCCTGTAGAAACATGCCGTTCTGCCGCTGAGCTTTTTGAATTGTTGCAAAGCCTTTATTCATGGCTCGTCTCGTCTACTCATCGTTGGCAAGTTCATCGAAAATTCCTAGATGGTTTGCCTGTTTTGAAGACATTATCTGATACAAGATGGTCAGTTAGATATGATGCAGTTCGTCTTCTTCTATCGAGTCTTCTAAAGTTCGTTGATACATCACAGATTGACACATTCTTCCGCAACGGAGTTATACACTGACAGGTCCCACCTACTGCACCGGGTGGCAAGCCGAGGGCAAACAAGAAGGTGATCCGCTGCATAGGCGTAGCCAGGGGGGCGAAAGGGGCCATGCCCCCCTCCCCCAATTTTCCAAGTTTGGATTCCGAAGTTGAGCCCTTTGTTGAAAATGTAATAAAGTTTGTGGAAATTTATATCGTTTTCCAAGACATCTGGCTATTAACACCGCCAAGGACTTGTTTTAAACACACAGAAAGACACCAATAAATTTTGCAAATCGTAAATCGCGCAAAATTTACGCGATTTACGTTTCTTTGAACTAATTTGTGGAAGCAATTTCAAAATGACTTACTCTGTTTGGTTTTTGTGTAGCTATTGAGTTTTTGTGTATCTGGGTTTTTAGTGTTCTTTAATTTTAGCCGCAGTTTTTGCCCGCTCGTGTGTAGGCTAAGAGCTATCTTTAATAAGTTGATAGCTGTTTATCTGCTAGTAAATTTCATAAGTTACATTACCCTAAAAGTGTTTTCAGAAAGCGCTATAATCCACTATTTGAGTGTAATTTTTCAAAAATTTTCCGAGGGAGCATGCCCCCGGACCCCCCTACAATACGCGTACCTTTGGCACGCTTTAACCCCCCTACCACTTTTATTGCTTCAACTCACCAGGATACGCCACTGCACATCAAGTGGCGATGGCTTTAAATCAAACACTTTGTTGTTCTCTTCAATTCATCAAATATTGGCCCGCCCAAAATTTTTTTCTGGCTACGCCACTGGTCCGCTGTTTGGGGCTCGGTGCCACAGATAGCCTACATGCAACTGGGCCCGTGGCGTAGCCCCACTCCACCATTAATTTTTAGCGAAAAAGGTCACTTGATAAGGGCCCCCACTTTCAGCTCAGCCCAGGGCCCCATAAACCCTTAATCCGGCCCTGGCCTGGCCCCTTCATCAGAATGCGAGTGTGGTGCCACGGAACAGACCGCAGACCATGTCATCCACCACTGCCTAACCCACCGGCCTCCACACGGTGCGCATGGTCTGAGAATCCTGGACGACGAGACTGCCGAGTGGCTGAAGATTTCCTGCCCTCCAATCTAGCCTGGAAAGATCGCTCATACGCCATCATCATCATCAGCAATGATCGTAAAAATCTGCAAAATGTGACAAATCAGGCACGACCTCCAGGTCAAGCCTTAACTTTTTTCTACAAGGAATGGTCAGACAAAATTGTTGAATTATTTGCAAGAAATCTGACTAAAACAGTAGGCTGCACATGTAACCATTAAGAAGCTAAAATCGGCGTGAACTAAAAAGCTGTTCCTTTCCTTGCAAAGTTGTAGGCCTATACATGCCACGATTTATTTTGCTGTAGGTTAGGCTATACACAATGCAACTTTTAGACATTTGTTTCAAGTAACAAACGAACCAAACTGTGTTGGTAATCAACAACGTCTACAAGCGTTGTAGCCTATCTATTATAAAACGTATGTAGGTGGAATAATTTTTTGTGAAAACTGTGAGCAATGAACATGGCCTTTAAAATGTCGTTTAATATCTTACAGTGAACCAGGCAATGAACATTTAACAACAGTTCCATAAAATGCTCCAATTTCTTATCAGCATGTTAGCCTTCATGTTCATGGTATGCAAAATGTTTAGAAAACAATAGACTACAAGCCGTCGCTGAAATGTCATCAAGCAATGTAATCCCGTTGAAAATATAAGCATGAAAACCCAAACTGTCGAAAAAGAGGACATTTGAGCATTTTTTAGTGTCCTCGGAGGACAATTCAGTTTTCTTGAAAAAAGAGGACAAATCCTCTTAAAAGAGGACGTATGGTAGCCCTAGCCTAGCCTACATACATACAGAGCATAGCCTATTGAAAGAATACTGGTTTGGAAAAACGGTTGAAAAGTTACCAATACTAGGCTAAGCTGTTTTTCTTAACAAAGTTTTTGCAGTAGGCTAGATGTAAAGCAAGTACGGTATACGGTAGGGTTACCATATTTGAAAAAGCAAAATTCCGGACAGTGCATGACTATTTTCATGAGACCATATATATGCGCTACCGAAATGCTAAAGCTGCAAACGTTGTACGATACTCATGCTAAAGCGCCAGCTACCGAAATGAAAAGTATTGTCTTCTGTCACGAGCAGAATCTCACACCAGCAGGCAGGGTAAGCACTCTCTAAATATAGCTATGGACCGTCACTGAAAAAAATCTCAACTTCAGAGTGAAAAATAATAATGAGAATTAGGTTGTGCCGAAAAAGGAAGAACAGCAATTACATGCTTAAAACAAATTAAAGACACGCTTGTAAGTCAAGTCACTACAAATCTACTCTTCTGACCATGCATATTTTTCTGAAGATCTAATTCTCTTCAATAGGGCCTTGTGTGATTTTAAAAATGAGAAAAATTCACTGCCGCACATATCTTTGAAATTATATTGAAGAGTTAATATGCCTTTCATAGTCGCAACGCTCAACTTGTTTCTTTTTTTAGTTCACTGACTTTGCATCAGTGAAAAGAGTCTCTCTACATTGGCATTGTGGGATGTAACAGCAAAGAAAAACTGTAGGCTACAATCCTTAAAATTTCTGAGTGGCATGTGATGTTCGTAGACTGATCGAAATATTTGCACCATTTCTTCTGCGTTGGCAATTTAATAAATTCTTCGTCCTGTAGGTAACTTTCCACAAACTGCTTCAAGTTACAGATTTGGTCAAAGCACTTTGCATCGTCCACATCAACCCCTTTACAAATCAGATATTCCAGGCAAGGCTCTACATCCTTCCAACTTGGTATCTCGGTCAAGGTCATCCATTTGAAACAAGCAAACTCTTCCATTGGTTTCATCCATTTGCACAGGTACTCCAAGCATCTCTCATAGAGGTTTGCAACTTCGGAAAGAAAATTGTTACATTCATCTTCATATCCCTCTTCTCGTTTTTCAACTAAAAGCCTTTTAACTTTCAAGGACATAAAGTTTTCATTCTTCCTTTCCACAAGCACCTTATGAACCAGCTCCAAATTTTCTAGCACTTCTGCAACGGAATTGTTTTCTCTCTCAACTACTTGAATACGTCCATGAAACACGGACATTAGTGAGTGCATATGCCAAAGGTATAACTCGCTCATTTCATTCTCAAAGAACCGTTTAATAACCAGTGCTGTATTCGAGGGTATACGGCGGTATACGCAGTATACTCTCTGCTTTTTCGATAAACTATTAGTATACCCTCTGGTTTTCCAAAGAGAGTGCGTATGCTATCCTTAATTCTTGACAACTACTAACTAACTAACTAACTACTTAACCCTTTGAGGACCATTAATAATAATGTGAGCTGTTTGATGTTTATTAATTGCAATGGACTACCTGTGGCTATCAATTTACCGCTAAAAAATATGTAAGATCCTGGCTGCTAAACCACCGATCAGCTATAGATATATAGCCGAGCTGACTGCATAGCCGGCTGCATTGCCGAGTGGTGAGAACCCTGGAGCGGCACTCGAAAGGCGCCGGTTCGATACCGCTTACGAGCATGCGGCTGTGTCTTTGGCAGGACATTTTAAGGCATGCAGGTGGACACGAAGATTGGCTTCCTTGTCTTCCCGTCCACTTAATCTAAATCTTCAACCACCAGATCTAAGCGTGGATGCGACAAGAAGAAGCTAAGAATACTAGATCTCAAATTTGTAAAGAGGTTAAAGATGTAGACTGTTTGGAATGTATTTATAGAAAAATAAACAATTTTGATGTTAATAATTCATGTTATGGTAGAAATAGAATAAAGATTAGTATTTTGCAAGTTGTGTAATATTTATCATTTTGGCAAATCTGACAGTATGCCTTGTGCTTTTTTTACGAATACAGCACTGTGAATAACTATTGGCGGATGTTCTTGTGACAAAAAGTAGGACTTCAGAGGTGAAAGCATTTCTAACAATCTTGAAATTCCAGGAAACAAGGAGAGCCAGCGAGTCTTGTTATGAGAGAGAAGTCTCTTGTATTGAATACAAAAAAAAATAAACTAAACGGTTGCAAAATAAACCAGATTTGGTTTTAAAAAGACTAAAATGGTAACACTAACTTCTAAGTGGTAAACATCATTGATAAGGAAAACGCTCTGTTACACCATAATTCCGTACAACCTCGAAGTAAAAAAAATGCACACGGTACGAAACAACAATGTTCTAGATTGGCAGTGTGCACAGTACGATTGCAGATGCAGTAAAATGAGCTGGCTGAGCGAATTTTCTAGGACATCCCTAACTTACAGGATTATTCCGGCAATTTTAATTCCCCCAAAACGCCCATCATAAAATTCCGGACATTTGAGCATTTTTTTAAATTCCTCCCGGACGCAAAATTTAACCCTAAATTCCGGACATGTCCGGAATTTTCCGGACGGTATGGCAACCCTAGTATACGGGTAGTTGAATTAACAAGTATATAACCATACAAGCATGCAGTGAGTATCTAGGCCTGATGCTAATAGCTCAATGCAAGTTATAGTTATCATAACTAGAGTTATTAAACTACTACCCGTGCCAATTGTCATTTTACGATAAACAGAAATTATTTACGATAAACAGAAACCCTTCTGTTGTCAGACGTATTAAAAGCCTTCGTATACCCTTCTTTAGATATCCTTGCTTTTGACGCATGGCCGGTTACCGAGATTGGCAGAGTGAAGTTTTCAGATTGTTGAAGTCTTGTTGCCGGGGAATTATTCCACTCACTAGGTGCCGCTGAATAAAGAGCAGTCCTTAAGGTGCGTTGCTCAAGCGCACACCCCGAGAGTCGAACTTGCGCCACGTGATCTTGACCCGGGCTCGTTACCACTGAGCTAACGGGGCGGACAACCTATTCAGCTATGACACCCAAAGAGAGAAAGTAAATGACATGCCTCACTCACTGACAACAGTACTTCAAAAAGCAATTTTACCTTTTCAATTTCTGTGACTTAGCCTGCACCAATGGTCCAAAACCTCTACACGTATCCGACACTGCCAGAATTGAGCTCTCAACGAAGCTTTCTCATTCAGAGGACCAACGTTTCCACAATCAATCATAACTGCGAACTAACAAGAGTTTTTGTTTTTCAATTGGCAACATCACTCAGATCTTGCGTGCGAATCAGCCAAGCGTGACTATTTATCAGGGCTGTAGTGTGGTGTGTGGCAGGGTTGCCAGATGGCCTTTTTTTAGGCCAAATTCCAGAAAACTGGCCTTTTTAAATTGCAGTTGGCCTACAAAAATTGATGCAAACTGGCCTTATTTGGCCCTTTTTATGGCTGCAAGTTTTGACCGGTTTAGAGAGTATTATTGTAAGGAAATTCAATTTCAATTGTAATATAAAAGTATCACTTATCATCACTTAGAGCCTGACCTATATTCGTTTTAATTTTAATTAGTGAGTAGAGACATTGGTAGAGAGTAGAGAATGTGTTAGCGGTGGACAGGGTGGTTCTATTAAGTTGCACCTGCCGTAAACCGTAAAGTATACACTTGCCTTGTTTGTTAATGTGATGTGTTTGCATTCCATTTGTGCAATTTTGTCGTATTTTGTTTGCTGCTAAATAATTTTAAAACCGAGTATTAGTTTTAGTTCTTATGACATCTTAAACGTATTGATTTCGTACTGGGTTGGTCTGTGAATAAGTTTATTATAAAAGCCTACGACAACACATTTCACTGATTTTTGAACACTCCACGTTTACTTCTGATCCGGTTTGCAATACGCAAAATGCTACAGAACGACAGGAAATCTTTGCATTCGTTTATTTTTGATTTTTTAGATTCGTGGTTTTAAACTTCTATACATCAAATAAAGCTGGGTTTTTTTTGCTGAGACTTTTCGGTCATTTGTTCGAAATGACTTGAAAAAATTCGGTCATTTTTTATTTATTTCGATCATTTTTAGTCATTTTTGGTCATTAATAGTCAATTGACTATATATTTTTTCGGACATTTTGACCGAATTGACTACATTTTTTTCGGACATTTTGCTAAAAAATCGGTCAATGACCGATAAATGACCAAAAAAAAAACCCAGCAAATAAGTTTTGATGTGAGTGAAGGCTATATTTTATATTGTTATTGAATTTTATACATTCTTTAGTTGATACAAACAGTGTTTTATTTTACCAATTCTTCTGTAGTCATATATAGCCCTGAAAATAGTTTTCAATCCTGTAGTTGTAGACATCCCTGGTACATATACTCAATAAGACAAATTCATGCTTATTGCTTAGCTAGATGTTCCGAATAGCACTGTTCATGAATTGAAGTAATAGTGGTTTCTACTACAGTAATTTTTCATTAATCAAATTATGCAAACGAACCGGTCATTATGCTCTGACAGTGCTAAATTATTATCTGTCATATTTAATCGTAAAATGGCATTTTCAAAAAATTATTTCAATTAAGTTGTTAGCGTTTATTTAGCCTTAGAAGTAAATAAAAAATTTGGCCTTTTTTTGGCCTTATTTTATAATGGATTTGGCCTTACTATAGCTTGAGTATCTGGCAACCCTGGTGTGTGGACTGTGGAGTCAGGTGAAAATATTAGTGGGACCACTCCGCATGGGATAACTCAGCAAGAACATTTCAGCCACTGTCCAACACAGCAAATGAAACTTGCATCGGATTTGCTTAACTGATTTGGCTGACTTTTTACATGCCAGGTATCGGCATGGTCAGTTTTACTTGCTTAGGTTCGGTTCATCATTAACCAGCTTGCTCAGTTGTCACTTGCTCAACTGCAATGTGCTGAGTTTTACAGCTACCGCAAAATGACTTCAGACCTTTCTAAATTTTCAAGAAAAACAAGCATTTTGTATGTCAATGAAATTTTTTAATAAAAAGCTATCGACCTTTCTTACGGTAATAATTTGTCATTTTGCATTATTATAACCTTCTTCACATTTTTCACAATCTTCCTATTGTTAGTCACAATGCTTATTGTTAGTGGTATGACATGATGTAAAACGCACTGCTACAAACCTGGCGTAAATTTTGGTAAAAGGGTCCGAAGTCATTTTGCGGTAGCTGTAGGAAACTCAAAAATATATGACTCCAACTTTCCGGTTTATTACTGACCAACTCCGGAGTCCTGCCATGTCAAAATTTCTCTGACTCTACCCCTGTTTGTTATTCATCCTGGATTCCTGTCTCTGGTTTGGTTTGCTGTGGAGTCTGTGTTCAGAGGACGGTTCTTTACCAATCAATAAGCCTGCGAATTAACTGATACTTAAAAAATATGCTGTTGCACATAGTGAGTTTCTTACTCAGCATAAATTGATTTGAGAGAATGTTTATCTGCAGGCTAAAAAAGTCTTTAAAGCTTAATCCTGGCAGTTTTGCATAATTGCAAAGGCTTTAAACCACTGACGTTACAGGCCAGTCGTCGGGATTGACAGAGAGAAGTTCACTGCTTGTTGTATCTGAATTGTATGGTGCTGTTGTATTCTACTGTACCAAGGCTGGTAGACTATATTATTTTAAAGGCTGTGGCTGTATTCACTCTATATCAACGGTGGGCAAACTGTGGCTCTCGAGCCGCATGCGGCTCGTCAACATAAATTTTGTGGCTCTTGTATTGAATCGTAATATTACAAAAAAATTAGGATTGTATACTTTATAAATATGTTATCATATGTGAATTCAACCAAGCAGTGGCGTACCTAAGTTATGGCAGTCATAGCTCGAGCCATGGGCGCCACATTGATAGAGGCTCGAAAATCGGTTAGTAAAAATTAAAATTTGTTACTTTCACGTTCTTCAAAATCTAATTTGATGCACAGATCAACAAAGCAGTCTCTTTTTTACTGTAGCCACTGTTAAACAATAGAATTTTGACGTTGCAAAAGCAACATTGTGCTCCTGGTTCATTTTGCGTTCAGTCAACAACAATTGGGAAGTCGCTAAGCAGCGATTAGTACTATTAGTTGAAGCTTAGTAGTAGCACCAGAATTTACTTATTCATTTTTATAAGATTTTATAACTTTGTAAAATCAAAATATCCTGCAATCTTGACAAATAAACACTTGGAAGAATTAATTCGCACAGCATTAACAACTTATCGTCCAAATTTTCAGATATTAGCGAGTCAAGTACAAAACTGATATGGATAAACAATTCAATCATTGTGTTTAATTGCTGTTATGCTATTTTGTGTCAACTGATTTTGCGGCTCGCCGGTGTTTAGGGTTTATCCGCAATCGGCTCTTTCTTTGAACAACTTTGCCCACCCCTGCTCTATATAGTGTAATAGTAGCCTCAATAGTGTTGCCAGATAAGGAATTCTGCCCTAATTTGAGAAAAATTTAAAGCTGTTGAAAACAAAACTTGTATTTTGGAAATTTTTGTTTGGTCTTGGGCAAAGATCAAAACCCTAATCTTGTTCCTAACTCTAACCCTTACCTTAACCCTTCCTAACTTTAATCCTAACTCTGGCAACACCTGATTGTAACCATGGAATTAAGTGTGGAAAAATAGCCACTTCCTATTTTAAAATTATTCTCTCTTGAATTGTTCAAAACCAAACTTTCTTGATTAGTCTTTATCCTCATAGGGTACTAAGATAAGATTTCCTATAGCTTCATCTTGAAGGTTTCACATACTTGTACATATCAGTAGATGTTTCAACCTGTGATGTATATACAGTTTTTGGAAGACACGTTTTGCAATCAACATGTATGAAAGCTGAACAAGAATGAGACCCCTGATTTGAAGGCTGGCTACTGGCATGGTACGGTGGTACCACAAGAAGGAGCCCTGTTAATTAGGTTTCTTTGCAAAAGTTATTTCAAAGATAAACAAATTTCACGGTAGTATCATAATTTATGTTCCAGATTGTTTGTTATTTTTCAAATTTGCTTAATGTGACGTTGTAGGGATAGTTTTCTATGCCAGAAATTTTTAGAATTGGAACATCTTAGGCCACAAATACAAAATGGATCATCATGGGCCATATATACCACCAGGTAGCATACCGTATCTTATGCACAGTATTGATTCATTCATCTGATTTATTCATCTTGTTTTACTTATAGGTTTAGTCACTTTATTATAATAGCCTATAGTTTTAATGTTGTTCAAGCAAGGTGCTAAGTAGGCATGCTTAAGCATATTATGGTTGTGTGATGAGATCACATACATAGCTTGTTACCACCAGTGGTCGGTTGATTTTATATTATCAAATAAAGGATCTAGCAACAAAACTTTGCATGAACCATGCAATTGTACGACTACATAGCGCATACTCGACGATTGTGTATGTGTATGCATGAACCTGATTGCGAAACCCTATCCTATACGCAGCAATACTATATATCAGCTGAAATATCCTGAGATGATGATGCATAATTATTTTTTTTTGTGCAATCAAAATTACCTTTTTTTTATTACTTTAGCTAATCGGCTAATTCTACTTTGCTTTTAATTCTTTAAAGAATAAAAGTACTTTTTCTAGCTCATTTTGGTCATGGTTATATTTGATTAGTATCATTATATTATGTTTCTGGCATTACATATAGCTGTTGATGTGTGATGTTGTGATATGTATTATTATGGCAACAGTAAACTTGTAGGTTTTTAATAAGTTAAGTCTAAGTTGAATACATTTTTGTTCCTAGAGGATTAGGTTTGCTGTATTTAGAAGTTTGGTTGGTTGGTTGTCATCTTCTTGTAGCCATATTCAGTTGTTTTAAAGCTTTATGTGTGCAATACTGCATGGTCGTACTCTTTTCAGGGGCATTCATCTCTCTTGCATCTGACTCCCTTCCTGTTTGTGACCGGATTCAAATAGCGAGAGGTTTGTGGAAGTTCTCACGTCAGAGCAACAAGGAAGAGACGATATTGTCATCGATTGTCTCCATTCTGAAGTCCAAAGCAACATTGTCGTAAGATGTTTGATATTTGCTGCACTAGCCCACAAGCAGCATTTCATGCTATGTTTGATTTTAAAATAAGAGTGATATATCACAGAGTAATGTGCTATGCGGCTGGATGCTGGGCTATGAAAAAGGGGGATATATCACTATCAGGACATTCTGTTGTAGCCGACCTGTTGCTGGAATATCTCACAGTGAGACTATTTGACATAAATTGTATTATATCTTGTTTTGTGCACACAGTTTTGTTTTCCGTGTTGAATTCCCGTTATGTTTTTTTACTAGATCTATTTCTCTGCCATTGTTATTATTATTATCATGTATTAATATATTGTTTCAGGGCTGAAGAAACAAGCAGTTTGTGGCAAACACTCTCTGAGTTTCTCACTAGCCAGTCTCTCAACAACTTCCTCCAAGGAACTACCAACACAATTGAAGTGGATCCCCCTGTTGAGGTTCATGGGTGACATGCAAAATCTGTTGATAAACATAAAATTAAATGCCTCTCATTCTTATGTTTTACTTTCTTGCCAATTTCTTGGCTTTTGAAACAACCTTCAAATCTTTCAATTTTAAATGAAATGTTTCCGTACATGTATTGTATTGCAAACTTATGGCTGAAATCTCAGTCACTGTTTAATCTTTGACATCCGTTGTTGTCTATGTGAGTATGTTGGCTGAGCAAGCTGTTGTATGCCACTTCTGTTTTGCTTTGCCAGTGAAGTGTGGAAGTGTAGAACAAATTTTAAATTTTTTCAGAAATTTCATGATCCTCTTCATAGCTGACAAATGAACCCATGGTCTGAAACCTTTCCCGCCTTCTCTTTCTCAATTTCTGGAACAGCTCAAACAATGCTGGAACAATTGTAAGAAAGCATTCAACTTTGTTTTGTATGAATTCTCAGGTTTACGTTGATACTCTTCAGCGAAGTACGGAATTGCTCCCTCTTTTGGACGTTGCGAAGGTTTTAGTTTTTCGCAAGAATGTGAAGAGCCAATACAAGTTAAAGTTTCAAACGGTCACAAGGCTTTTAGGATCCTGGCTCCTTGCTCTTGATAGGTGAGATGAGATTGTCAATTTCATAGCAAACACAAACTTTTCTGTTAAATTAGTCATAATTTATTTCAAAACACCAATTCATTTGTTCCTTGTATCAGATTTATATTTTGCTTGGTGAGGAGTTTAAATTTTATATTATCTCAGGCACAACTCTTTGCCTGAAGTTAAGCTGTGTAGCGAGATGTGGTAGAAACAACGTCTATATACATCAGATTTAGTAATTGAGCATTATCGTGAGTTAATATCTAAGTTGTCTACAGATTATCTGATGTGTCCTCTCCGCTGCATAAGGACATAGTGGAGTTTGTGACTTCGTTGATGAGAAGGGTTCATTCGGTTCTTCAAGAACAAAACATTAAAAGAGTAAGAATTGTGATGATTACCAGCGTTGTTTGTGGACAGTATGGCTGTGGATTCGGAAAGCTGTCTGTTTCATTTAAACAGAGACGTCTGAAATATTATTTTAAGTACTTTATCACCTTTTTTTTGCTCAGTTCTTCAACTAACTATAATTGCAATTCTATGAAATGAAACCATTTCATTCACTACCATATTTTAGGGCTTCTACAACATGGTGGAGCACTGTCTCATCCCTTTGCTCAAACTTCATAGAAAATTAGCTGTCGATTCCAATTCTTCTTTAGATCCTACAGTTGCTCTTCTTGTGGAAGATGTTTTGGAGCAAAGCTTGTTTGCAAAGTAAGCTTCCACTAAACTAGTTGGTTATTTATAAGGTAGTAGCTATAAAGTGACCCCCAACTCCCCAAGTAAACCATTTAAAACTTTCGAAAACAAAAGTGTAGTTCTGTCACCACGCCCTGAGTCTCATCAGTGCAGTGATGACCCTGGGTCTCATCAGTACATTGATGGGGACGATGGGTCTCATCAGTGCAGTGATGATAAGGTTGCTTCTAAAGGGATTTTTTTCAACATAGTTTTGTGATCATGCGACTAACACGTGTGAACTTATAAACGATTGTTTTGTCTTCTGAAGCATTTTTACCACTCCCCCTTTTGAGGTATCCAGCTGCTAACTCGCGGATGTGAATCGAGCTTATTGTTGTAGGGATTCTCTGATTTACTTCACGAGGATTATGACGAGTGAGTTTGAAGAATGGCGACTGGAAGAGACCTCTGAAGAAACCGATCAAATCAATACCAAGAAGCTGAACGACCAATCTTACCATTTCTGGCGGAAAGTCTCCAGTTTGAAGCCCGTCAGAGAGGTATGGCCTTGTTTGAATAAGCTTTGCAATGTGGTTGCAGGTTACTGTAATATTGTTATTAGTGTTCTAGACTTTGTGCAAGTGACATAAATATTGTCTTCCTTGCTTTCCCATCTCCACCAACTGAGCATTAGCCAGACTGCGACAAAACGAATATAAATAATTATCCAATGACCAACGTAATACGTATTCAAAAATCTCCACTCGCCTTGTTCATTTGAGATTTTTCACAGAGAAGCATTTTGTTGAATGCGGCCTCACATCGTCGTGTAATGCCATTTTTGTTTGTAAACTCGCGGTATATTTCTAGTGATTTCTATTTTGCTTAACTTGAATGGAAAAAAATAATGACCTTCACTGCAAGGAAAGAATCGGTCACCCCCAACCCCTTTAGTGAGATTACAACCGATGATGGTGGGTTAAATTTGTGTCACCTGTTAAATTGTTTCTGTCAATGCAAGACCAGGTTGACACACTTCACCTCCACAGATGGCTGCCGGTGTGACGTCATTATACAGAATGTGCGTCCGTGCCGCTGCTGGGAGGAAGTCATTCACCTTCTTCACTAATGTCGTCAACCTACTGGACGTCAAGAGAGAGGAGAGGCACCTGGAAACACTGGATTCCTTGCTCAAGGTATTGCTTTGTTATGGTGAAAACATGGATGGCTTGCCACCGTGCATGTTGTCTCCGTGGAAGGGGGAGGTGTAGCAATTCAATCGGACGTTTGTTCTTTATGCATTTCTGCAACATAAATTTTGTTGGAATACTGTTGTGAGTGATAGCCTGGCCAATTGATTTTAATGTTTAGACTTTAGAAAAAAAGTATTGATTTGTTTGCTTTGCTCTTTATAAGAATTATTTGTATTAAGATAAAATTTCGTAATTTTGTGCGAAATTGTTGCCTTGGTTCCATATCCTGCCTAGGCTTTGATACTTTGCTCAAAGTTAAGCGATGTCAAAGAGAGCGTAACACCGTAGCTTATGTCGTGCGCTGACTTTGAAGACAAATTGTCACTGGGAATAATGTTTATCGCAGCAATGTCTGGGGCGAATGCACAGTTGGGTCTGACGTAATAATTTGAAATTCCCGTAATGTAACTTGACCAGATGAACACGGTCAAGTAGTTTCTCTGGCAGACGGTGCAAGCTTCTTATTTTGTATTCTTGATTCTTTACATATGGCGAGCTACCTCCGAGTCTTCTGCTTGCTTCTTATCTTCGCATGGCAATGTTAACGCGATTTGTTCTGTGCAGTTGAACTTGGAAGCCAACTTGTATCAACCGAAGGTGGATGAAGACTTCGCGGGATTGCAGCACAATTGTTACAACGACCTGGTTCAACAACTTCTTCAGTTGAAGTGGGTGGATATGTAAACATAAAAGTGGTTGCATGCTTGATACCTAGCATCAGGGAATGAGAAGATAAAGTTCTGATCACGCTAGTAGGCTATCGAACGAAAGTAGGGTGGCCACTGGCCAGTTCTTTTTCTCGGTCGCCTTTTATTTTATAAGCACACCCGTGGCCCACCCAATCCACCCATTTGATTACACCCTGGGCGACAACGGTGACCGGTGTTTATTAACAACCTGCTTAAGCCGGGAGCCAAACCAGAATCGTATGATTGGAAAGCGATAAAGTTGATTTATATCTAAAAACAGGTTTAGAGTTAAGTCTTAGTAGTTGAGCAATGCACCTTTTAAAAGTTGCGAAATACCGACACAGCTCACAGACCCGACCTTGGTTTTCGGGTACGAATTGGACAATTCGAGATGTATCTGTACAAATTGCGTCTCTAAACACCCTGCTAACGCTTATAAATGAAAGATTTTGCATTACACTCCCTGATGATAATGAAGCTTCGTCATCAACTGATGACGTCAGGGTAACCACTTGACCTTGTCTGTTTCCAGGCCCGGTCCTCACTGGGGGAGATGCCTCGGCACGATAGCTGAGATAGACTGCGATGCTGTCGACGCCAAACTGTCTTGCGTCATGGACAAGTTACTGTCCGCTGATGATGACGTCACAGTGACGTGGATGGAAGAGATGTTGAGCCAGCTGTTTGAAGTTTTCAACAAAATGCGAAGGGTAGGTATTGTGTTCATGTTAACTGAGTAGCTTCATCGTCGGGTGATTTGTTTGCTGATGATGAACAAGCTCTCGTGGTGGGCAAAGTGGTTACCAGCAACGCTTTTGGACATGCCTGTTTCCGTGCCCCTTTCTATCTCGTGATGACATCATCATGCTGCAGCGACTGCTTATTGTTTCAGCCTCTCCTGGTGCTCGACACATTTTCCCAGAGGTTACGTCATCACAACGTGCTCGGTGACGTCACGAGTTGCATATCCATGAGTACGGCGTTAGGTGACGCTCTATCATCACAGTGCTCAATGCTGCCACCAGGAAATGTCGTGTTGGACATCTGGGATGCGGTTCTCCGTGAGGTGTCGTCCTCAGTCATCCCATGGAAGGAGGTGAGATGGTTTGAATTTTCCTCAATAAGTTTGTCCGAAGTTTGGCGATTTACTTCCTTGTTAGAATCGTATGTCATTGAAAGTACGTAACAATAGGTGATTTTCTTGACGCAATAATGGGTGAAAACGTTGAAATCCTTAGCTGCGTTTGAAGATAGTCTGATAGCAGGTTGCACCTGGCAACATCGTAATGTTGTTGAACTTGTTGATGTTTGTTTTCTTTATGACGTCACTCAGTCGCTACAGGAAGAGAATTGCTCGACTGGGGAATCCCCGAGCGTTGGTGATAAGCGCAAGATTCCACAAGGTGGCGCATCGAAGCGGACCAAGTACGACCCCACCATCCTCCGGTGCTACCTAGTGGTCCTGGCCCGCCTCCTGTCAGTGGCGGATGTGATGCAACTTCAGCTGCAGGTGAGTCGGTGGTTGCAAATCGTGCAGAAGTCTGGGGGTAGATCGCAACTCAAGAGTGAGAGGCTCGTGAGTGAGAGAGTTACATTGAGGTTATTCTTGTGTGAACTTGCAACTTCATTCTTATCGAGTGCTGTATTGACTGGGTCCTAGATTGTGAAGTGTTTTTGGATTTGATTCAAAATAGTTATCTCTGTGTGATTTTTTTGCCAGAATATTTACCTTCATTTTGATCACAAACTTCAATGTTCTGCTTCTCACAGTTCCGAATATTGTATTTCCTTCCACAGTTGCCGGTGCGGAAGAGATTCAGTCAGCTTCTGGGTGACCTTCGAACTTTGATTTTTGACATTCGGACCGGCATTGTTGTTCACCACAGTGACGTAATTGCTCAATACTTGGAATTAGTTGTTGCTGTCGGGAGAGTCCATGCGCTGATGACGCGATATGGTGACGCGAACACCCCCGATGGTATCACAGGTACGTCATCGCGTTTCTGGATATGACGTGTAAGTCTGTAGTACCATGCCTATTGCCTAGCCCTCAGTCATCATGCGCTCAAGCTAGCCACATGTCATAAAACGTCAGTAAACGTGACTTTCCAGTGTGATGTGTTTTTCGGGCTCATCTATGCTGCTGGGGAGAGATATGAACTATTCGTTTCCTGATCAACATAGGATTCAATTTTTGCGAGAATCCATTCCCGGTAACGTTCATGTTTCCCTTTACAAACGTTCAGATTTAGCATCAACTCTCTCGATTTTGCTTCAAAGAGGCCTGGTTTTTATCCCGAAACATTAGGATCTACCAATAGATATATAGTACAGATCGACCATGCTATGGCATGTCATGGCATGGCTTGTCATGGCTCCTCCATTGATCTCTATCATTGTCGACTTCAATTTTCAAATTTATTTTGTCAGGTCTTCCTTCGCGGTGTCTTCCCATCCATTGGTCTTCCTCTTCTCATTTTTCCCGTCATTACCTCATTCTAAACTCGCTTTGTCAAACTGTTCTCAACGAAACTGACATTAATTTAACGACCATCTTGCTGGTAACTGAGCTCGTGGTAATGTTCTCCCACCAGGTCCCGTTGTTCATTGTGATTGTGAAGTTTGAAAGTGTCCGCTGCTCTTGTATTGAACAATTGAACGCATCGACTTTTGTTGCTTTAGGCTTTCTGAGCATGGATTCCCTGCGCGATATTGAAGTGGGTCCTGACAAGTTAAACCCTCGCCAGCTGTTCAGCTTCAATAAGTGGATGTGCTTCAAGATAGATTGGCTCTCCTACCGTCTCCAGCAACAACCCGATGTGAGTGGCTCCCAACATGACTCAGTTGCTCCAACGACATGATTAGCGCCATCCAGAACGTCGCTGGTTCGACTCCTGCCTGTAGCGCTGTTTCAAATAACGCGACCTTTCCGATCGGCTCCACAATTCACGTCATCTTCAATGAGCATTGTGACGTACACAAACAGTGCGGTGTCGTCACCAGAAGAGATGTATCTTCTGGTAGAGTCAGGTCGTGGTTTGTTCTGTTGTGATTTGCAACGCGTGCGGGTCCCGCCTGTGGTAGATGGTTTGAGTTAGATAGATGGGAAGGTAAGGAAGCCAATCTTCTCCTGCAATGCCAATAATTGTCGTGCAAGATGCATCTCTTGCTCGCGGTGGGCGTCAAACTATTGTCCTTGAGAACGTGAGGTAGACACGCTCCTGCACTGACAACCAACAATGTTGAGTTGAGATCACGTGATCAGCTTCGAGCGAAAAGTGCAAAGCGATCAATTGATGACTCACCATTGATTCGTTCTTCATTGTCTCTGTAGAACAATGCTACAGAAAATGAATTAAAGGATGCTGTCACACTTCTGCTGGGCTTCGTACACCCCACCCCTGGCTCGACGTGGAATGGAAGAGAGGAAGCTATACGTGACAAAGGTGAGTTCTATGCTGCTACAATCAAAGGTGTCGATCGTGCTCTCTGACGAAACATCGGAAATGAAAAGCCGCCTGTCTATCACTTTTGACATTATGAGGCAGTTCAAACGGTTGCCAACAAAACCAAGCCCTCGCGTGTCCTCCAGTGGTTCGGATGACTCATTAAAGGTACGCGGCAATATTGCGATGAACTGCGCCCGTCAACTCTTATGCTTTCCATCTGCAGACACACTGAGCATCGCCACCGTGAGGCTGGTGAAGAATTCCTTCCACACCATCTTTGTGGTGGTTCCTCCTGTGAAGGCGATGTCCAACCTGATAGTAGCTTGCCACTGTGATTGTCAGACGAAGGTGACTTCATATGATGCATTGCTTACTTGGTTGGAAGTGGATCTTGGAAGAACTTTTCAACTACCTATCTTAATTTTCCATACCACTTTGTAGCTTTTCGTTTAATATTCTCATCGCGTTAAAGGCTTGTAGTCATTTGGGAGAGATATGTGGCTGACTTGCAGCTTGCTAATATTCCACACTGAGCACATCGCATGGTGATTAATTTATTAATAAAGTTGATCGCACTCATTTAGTCAAAGTCGCCGGGTAATCCCCCAGTGTGAGCCTATTATTCTTGTGTTTGTGAAGCAAAAGAAAGTGGACACAGCATGTTGGCGCGGCCGACCTGGCACAGGGACACCTCACCACAAGATTATTTTGCCCTTTGTTTTCAGGGTGATGACATCACGATGGTGTCACCCATTCGTGACTTGATGACGTCACACGGCTTCATTGAGAATCGTCACTTGCATACGTCATTGCTGGAGAGCTGTATTGAGTTAGCAGAAAGGTCGTTGAAAGGTAAGTAGGCTGCATAGTGCATATTGTACTGGCCCATGTTGCTTGTAACGAGCTAGCGTTGCGTTGTTGTGTTCATCTGTTCAACTTTTGGTTCTGGTCATGTGAGCAAGTGCAACTGAAATTTAGTATTTGAACTTTTCAGAATCGAAACTCGATCGTCCAGCAGTTGCTGCAGTTCTGAACTTCGCTCAGAAACGTTTGACGTCACCAACCGATGAGGTGAACGTCAGAGATGACGTCATAGCCATGTTTTTACAACGATGCGAGCATCAGGTTTGCAGGACTTCGGAAATTCTTGTTTTTAAGTCAACGAGCTTTAAAAACCCTTTTTACGTCACTATGACATCTTTTCCAGGTCATGAAAGACGCATTCAACCGTATCATAGCATTATTACGTCACATTCCTTACCAATGTTTTCCGATGCATGAAAAACACGCTTGGCTGGCTTTAGTCGTGTGTGCCCTCGTGACGTTGGATGACGTTGAAGATTGCGTCACAGTGGCCGATGAGATCATAGGTGGGCAAAGTTTACTTTTTGATAGATTTTCACCAGATGTTACCTCGCGATGGGCCACGTCTATGCATCATCTCCTGTTTGGTTTTGATTATATCCCGACTGATTATTTTGTTTCGTTTTTACTATTTTTGTGATTGTTGGTTGATTCGCGTATTAATTTGTTTATAAAAGAGCAACTTGCCCGCTGAGTTAGTTTGTCACTGTCATCTCAGCACCACACACCGCGATTCTTTATAATAAGTAAACAAAATCAGTCAAGTTCGGAAACTTGTATAATTTATTGATAAAGCGTTCGCCACCGAAAAGGCGACTTCTCTAGTATCTAGAAAAACTCAAGTAAATGAAAACATAACAATTTAAAATTACTTTGCCAATGAGATCTACTAAGAAAATAAATTAAAACAACAACAACTTTAACAGTTACAAAGCTGCGAAAGTTGTCACAGAACTGCTTCTAACAGAGACCTCGCTAAATGCTGCGAAACTAAATGAACATAATTTTGTATTATTTCTTTTTACAAAAATTATGTTATGTTCATAATTTTTGTAAAATAATAATAACATGAATAATAAAAACATTTTTGTGTTACAGGTTCCAAAAAATGCGAAGACTTTGCTTCAATACTTCCGCTTCGTGTCGCTATGCCATTTGTGACGTCACACCTCCACAAGTACGTCATGCAGTTTTGAGTTGTCCAATTCTTACGTCATTTGGACCGATGAGCGTCAGGCCAATTATTTATTTCTTGTTCCTTTATGTTGTTTGTCAGGTTTACCTCCGAGTGCCTGAGCCGCGCCCACCGCGTCCTGCATGATCTCATAAGGCTGGAGCTGCACTCGCGCGACCCAACGCGACACTCCTTCAATACCCTGGTGAGTGGGGAGGGTCTTCAAAGGTCAATATTCAAAACAGCATACTGTATTGTAGTTTAGCCAGAGCAAGAGGCTTCATTCGTCTTGGTGGACTCAGGTGTTGTTAATAATTTAATTTCTGGGTTGCAGGAATTTATCGAAGCCACTGAAATCATGGATTCAAAGTTGGAGGGTTGTAGTTTTACTTGTATTTCCCGATGAAATGTAGTTGCTTCATCGAAGGGTGGCTCATGAGGAAAGTACAAATACCACCACTTATGTTAACGCCTGTGGGGACTTCTTCGTGCAAACAATTATTGTTTCAATTCCAACTTACTTTGTTGACCACGAGAGATCGCAAGCCGGTCATTGATGACATCATTTTGCTTAGGTGCGCAAGTCCATCAGCTCTGATGACGAATCCTCGATCCTCTCTGTCGTCATCCTGATGGAGCCGCTTTTCACTCTGGTCCACCGACACCGGGGAGGAGGACACGTCAGCCGCTACGTGTTCCTGCGTCAGCATGACGTCAGAGAACAGTATTTCACCGACAATCTCCACCTCAGAAACGTCATCCTCCCCCCGCGCAAAGGCGTCATTATTGATGACATCACTGCTGCCGTATTGCAGAAGTGTGACCTCATAATGCAAGGATTGTTGTCACGTAAGTCATTGTGGCCTGAAATGAGATTTTGTAATGTTTTCATAGTTGATCAGGTGACGAGGAGGTCACGATTCCTCTGTCTTCCTCTCTTGTCGCAAGGATGGTTGTGATGTGCGAGCAGGGTTGGAAGTTATCAGTCAATATATTCAATGACTATTGAGTTGAAAGACTTGAAATTGTTTCATTCAGTTTCTAAGGATTACTTGAGGAGCAATCAAGCAGCATCCGATTGTGATCTTGCCAAGCTCTGTCTTCTTGCCTCTCACTCGCTGGACAGCTCCTCCTGCTCAAAGAAAGGATCTCATCAGAGGTCGTTCATGGAAGATGTTAATATCAGTAAATGGGTCAATCGACTTGTGGTTGAAGTGAAATCTGAAAGGTGAGTCAGCCGATTCTCATCTTTGATGAGGAGTAGCTCGGACCTGGTCATCAGTTGCAATAACAGAGGAATTAGCTTCAAATCTAGGGACAAATATCCATTTGCGATACCCAGTGATTGGAATAGTGTGCAAGCTGCTTTGCCACAAAACTTCCGTCGCTTGCTCTTTTAGAAACGCTTTTTCAGTGTGAGGATGACTCTCTCTTACGTTCCTGGAATCATCAGTTGATGTTTTTTTTTTTCTATAAAGGAGGGAAGTCTTTCGAAAGTTCAATTAGACTCGATATAGGCAGTTAGGCACATGGTATGCCTTGACTTGTGGTATGCCGATAGGAACTATCCAACTTGTTGATTAACAAGAACTAATTGAAACAACCTTGAAAGAGAAGATCGTTCGTTAAAGCTCAGTGACGTGACAATCGCCATTTGCTTTTCAGCGATGCCGCGATCGCGATGAGGAAGCTGCAGCTGGTACTGACTTACCTGGAACTGATGGTTAATGACGCAACTACGGAGGTGAGCAACTTGTGTCGCATCCAGGTTTGTAGGGAGCCAATCAACGAGATGGAAGGGAGCCAATCAACTTGTCCGCCACCAACCATGCAACTATGTGCCTAAAACACAACTGCTTGCTCTTGAGCGGTGTCGAACCGGCGTCCTTTCGAACGTCTTACCGGGGCTTGCACTGCTTGGTTGTGCAGCGGATTAGGTGGAAGAACCAGATAAGATTGTTTAAATAATTGCAAGTATGCACCGTGCAGTGTGAATGACGTTGTGATGACGTGTTGCAGTGGAAAAGCACTGGTATGACGTCATCGTGGAGCGACGTATTGATGATCTTGGTTGAAGGTTTCACATCAGCGATGATAAAGAAGCATCGTCTGTGTCGGATGTTGCTGGAGAGATGCGTGGTGGCTTCCCTGCTCCTGGCACCATCGGTGGACCAGTGCCAAGGTAAGGCCATTCGTTTTCATATGCTCTAATGATAACCGTTGCTTTCTGCAGTGTGTGCCCCTTCACCTCACAAGTGAAATGCAGAACTTGAGCTGGTGTTGAAATTTATTTTCTTGAGACACATTGATACCCTGGATGAGTGACATCAGTAGCTCTTCATAGGTCTGAAGCGCGCAGGTTCGACTCTCCACCTTGGTAACTGTATCTTGAGTTGCCATCGTTCCATAGACGGACGCGAAAGATTATGTTGTGTGTAAATCTTCTACTTGTGTTGCGATGCGTGGGTTGTCTCAATGTTCTGTTGGTCGCCCTATGCTCATTTCGCGTTGTGTTCCTGCAGAGCTGTTCATGCGTATCAATCTACATCCTGACGTCATGATGAAACTGGAAGTGGCCCGGATGTTAGCGTCATGCTATGACGTCAAACGAAGACAATTGTGCAGCGTCCGACCTGACGATGGGAAAGGTAGGTTGTTGCCATGGAAACGGTACGTTGGATGATTTTTTTTCATTCTGGAAAAACTTACAACTATCTGGCTATTATCTGCAACTTACCACATTATGACGCAGACGACGCCGAATTCATCGCCGTCCAGGTCCAGTACCTTCACCGCTCGCTTGAGGGCGCTGTTAAGCTAGTTGATTATGTCGTTTCATCATCAACCGACCAATCAGAAGCGAGCTTGCTGGCGGATATTTTGACAACAACGTCAAAACTAGTCGAGCTGAGCGCGGTAGGTGCACGCTTGTACGTCATTTCGGTAGGGATTGTAGATCATAGGGATGCGAAACTTCATCCGCTTTTGGCTTTTCCGCAACACTAGAAGGGTTACGTTTTTATTTCTAATTTACAAAATATTTTACTTTTTATGGGTTATATAAGAAGAGTGAAGTTGGTTTTAAAGTAATTTAAGGTTTTTAGTTGAAAACAAGCCAGCAGCAAAGCGTAAAAAAAATGTGTAATTGGCAATTGACCCTTCTAATGTTGAAGGAACAACGGAGTTGCGCGTCCCGTAATGTACCGTTCCTACATTTCGGTCCCGTTGTCATAGTTTTGAAATCTCGCTCTTGTCGCTCATTGACATTGTTCACTTTATCCACAGCTGATCAAACCCCGGCAGGCGTCCATCGTCTTCCTCATCCTCGTTCGTGTTCCCCTGCACAGCTACCTCGGCAAGCCAGGTCAGTGGGACTGGTGACGTCACATATCGGCGGGAGCTCTTTCTAATTTCTCTGCTACTTTCCAGGGTTTTCACTTCTATTTTCTGCTTTTGAAAAAGTATTTTTTGCGGTGATATCCCACCACAAGATGGCGATGAACGGATGGATTCCACTGATCATGTCGCAGTGCCGCAAGATGACTGACGTCACAATGCGCGTCGGAAGGTGAGCGGTTGGTGTTGAATCCGATGACTGCGCAACATCAACGCTGTTGGCAAACCGATGTGTCGATGTCTTATTGATTGTTGAAAAACGCGATAACAATTAATCAACAAACTCAGCTATCTGAAAGCTATGATCCATTGTAAGTTGCACAGAAACAAACGACCTCCACCGATGGAAACGGCAAACAACTCAATTGTCAAAATGGTCCAGATATAGACCACCTAAGTGCCCGGTAACCCATTTAAAACAGGTAGCCTAAGCACACAACAACCCACCGGTTCCACAATAATCTCAAGGATTGGCTAAGCCAAGATGGCGTATTTTGTGTCGTATGAGACAACATTGACAGGCAGTAACGTGGCGGTCACAATGGGGGCCTAGCATGAGGTCTCGTTGCACAAATATACGTGTTTCCTCGTTTGTTTAAAACAAAACAAGATCTTGAAAGCATTTTAATTTCCAGCCAATCCTACATCGATTCGGACCGCGACAGGCTGGAGACGGCCGTCAACTGCGCGCGCGTCATCGGGAGAATTGCATCTTTCCTCGCCTCGAACTATCAGTCTTTCTTCAGGAATGTGAGTCATACTCATCAATGTTCATGAACCGAACCATCGCGCGCGTGGTTGCGCTTCAATCGACAATTTTTTACAAATTCTTTAATTCCGCTGCAATCCCGTTGTGCTATTATTTGCAATCGCGCTATGGCTCGGTGTTTTTTACTTGTCGTTTAATGAATCTCACTGATCTCGCGGTTGCTGCTGTCTGCTCTGCATATACATGCGCGAACATCTCCATGTTGCATACCTACTGTTTGTATATTCGCAGACTGCCGCATACTTACTCGCGGATTACTCACATGGACTAACCAAAGATACCCTCCATCCGTCAGTGAAGGTTAGTGCTTGTACCGCTATATTGCTGGCTTGGTGTGCAAAAGCAACACATCGTTTCGAATTGTTCACATTTACAGGTTACCCTTTAGGACTTGAAATTTGTAGGAAATCTTTTAAACATACAAAAAAAATATTTTAAACGGTGACGTAGATAATATCCTTGTATGTGACGTCACAACCTATGTTATTAGCAGTGACGTAGTAAGACTCTATGCGAGTTTTGTTCTTTGCAGGAAATCCTCCATTCCGCTTTCTACTCGATCGCTTCACTCACCTTGGACAATGATGTGGCGATGCTTAAGACAACACTGCCACCTGGTGTGCGCGATGTTTTCCGAAACTTTTACGAAGATTACCGAAAATATTTCCAATATCGTGGCGTTGTATGACACCTCGCAGCGGCAGAGAGCAAATTAACCTCTATGACGACACAAAGCTTCGTTCTGGCAAACACGCGCTGGCTTGTTCATCGATTCGTTTGTGACGTCATTTCGTTGCAAACTCCTGCCAATAAACTATTGAAATGCAATTGATTGAGTTTCGCTTTTACAATCATCAACAACAATGCCACACCGACTTTGAATTTACTATAATTGCCCGAGAAAATGACGCGGTAAAATTACGTTTCAAAGAGGCCATATTCATCAGCAGACAAAATCCTAAAATCAACAACCGTGCCGAAAGGGAAGAACTACGTCATCTAATCTACTAATCAACTGAAAACAAATTTTGCAACAAAAAACGCCTAACAACACAGAAACTCAACAACCAGCAGCCTCAAGCTAAACAAAAGAACCACACTTAAGAACCACTCACTGACTTCAACACTATTCATCATAGCACATGACTAGGGAACTGTGTTCCGAAAGCTAGCGCAACTTACTATTGCCACAGCAAACTCGCAGCATCAGGCTAAGACAGATCGTTTAAATCTACCTTGTGAAGTAAACTATTGAAAGATGACCTTTTGTGGTTGGTAGGCGGGAAGCTACGAGGCAGCCTTCGTCTGGACGGGGTTGTGGGCATGGTCTGGTCCTGTTCTAACAGCCGAGTGGTGGTGCGTGCTTTTGCTCACAATTAGCTTATCTTTAAAGCGATATCAAACCTCAGTGATTAGTTGCTCCCTCTCTTGTCTCATCCGACGGAAAATGAACCAGGAAAAGCCTATCAAGGCTTTGTCAGTCCGAAGATAAACATTCAAAAACCAAACCGAAGGAACTCCAAACTGGCTGGGACAAAATCCAGCCTCGTCCCCCTAGTATTGAAGTAACTGATGGGAAGTGACGCGTGCGGAGTTGCATCGCGTCCATCCACACTCGCCGCATCGATTTTTTGTTATTGATTGCAATCTAGCTATTATGACGTAGTAACATATGCAAGGTCACCAAGTGTGCTTGTCGATGTTGTTTTCTATTCGCGATGCAGTTCACAGATTGTCTGTAGGTTTCGATGGTCAGGTCGAACTTTCAACAAGCGAGAAATTTTTCAAAGTGAGGTTTTTTAAATTATTTTTTGTATTCAAGAAGTAAATTGTCTGGATTTGCAACGGACATTGGTCTTTCGTAGATTTGTGCAAATTCTCACCGAAAGAAATTATCGCAATTCGATTTGTTACGGACCAACATGACCGAGGACTTCTGTGTGATGCAAACATTAAAATCAACAAAAACAGGAAATGCTTCGGATTTTGAAGATCATGCAAAACTTCACCAGCCACTTCTGGAGGGGGAAGGTCGAGAAGAGAACAGGAAACAATCTGTTTCTAAATGTCAACAGTTGAAAAAGAGCGATGGAAACACTGCAAAGTATGTTCCTTCTCAAAGGGGGCCGAATCACTGTAAGTGACATATTTAATTAGGTAGTCTGCAAATTAGTAGACCTAGGCCTATCTACAACTAATTAAAACCAAAAAAATTCAACACGTAGCCTAAGTTTTACTGGTCGTGCTTTAAGTAACAGTCTATTCTAGAATAGGCTAACTTACTTAAATTGGATCTCCGACCGTATCAATGAAAAACTCACAACGTTCCAAAATCACACCATGAGAAGCATAACTAACAAAAGGCTACTTGACCACATGAAAAAAGGAGACCTATATTGACTATAACGAAGCTACAACCAATTGCAGCAATAATAAAATTAAATATTCTAGAAATGGTTGGTCACACTAACTTAAAGATCAAAATACGGAGTCAGCAAATTCTGCATGGAAAATTTACGGAAAGAGGCAGGCCACCAAAGCGATGGCATGGACCGAACTCAACTTGACGACACTGGGTGAGCTAGCTGACATCCATGACTCATGGAAACAGATCTCATGTTGATGCGCAATCAGCTGCAAGCGGAGATGGTGATTGAATATATTTAGCTATAGGTTTTATTGCAAGTAAACGAGTGTTCGTTTTCTTTAGACTTGGTCTTGGTTATCAAAGAAGCAAAGGGTTTGGTCAATGCGAATGTAAGGCACACGCCACACAGTCTAAACTAGATTCATATGTTCAGCAGACATGCCTATAGTCTATTGAAAACTGAACTAAAATTGCAACTGAAATGAATCGAAGAAAAAATCAGGCTACAAACTAACATACCGTAATGTTATAGTTTTATTTATTGTCGCTCTACAACAGCTAAGGTCTTTTATCGATAGGTAAAGGGGGTCCCATACTTGATTCAAGTGTCGGGTATGAGAAGATAAGGTTCTCATTGTACTAAGCCTTCGGCACTAAGGAGAGTAGGGTGGCCAGTTCCTTTCTCTCGGCCGCCTTTACTTCAGCAACTACGCCCACCCAATTTATTACACCCTGGGTAGAGGTGAGCGGTGTTTTCAACCACCAGCTGAAGCCGGGAGTCGAACCAGGTTTGCATAATTGGAAAACCAACGCCTTATCCGTTGCGCCATCCCACCGCTTGTCGATAGGACTCATTTTTAATTTTGCCATTCGGTTTAGGCCTACGATGTCATCCAATTATTACGCGATTATTCTCACTGCGTTATGCAAGAAAGAACACAATCAGTAGGCCTACTATTTTTAAAGTCTTTGGTTTGACCATAGATGACTTATTTCGACCCGATCTGGAACCGTTCTCAAATCTAGCAGAGCTGAAAGCGAAACCACTCGGCCACTGACCTGGTAGTCCACAAACTAAACTTCCAAATCGATTGATTGCGTGTTGGTGCATTCCACTCTTAATCTTTATTTGTTCAGGCAACCACACGTTTGTTTATCTTTGGCGGGCATACAAGATATGGACTCTTCCCATGGCGACTCTAGCGGGAGTTCTGATGTTGTTTGGATTCCATATCACTGGTTTAATTTTGCTTGTTTTCACTTGCTTTTGCATGGTCGCTGATGTCATTGTTCAGTTTGTTACTGGAAACTTGTAGACTGCGCTGGACGATCACAAGCATCAACGTCTCGATGAGGAGAAAGTTCTTTTGTTTGTACAATAAACTACTATAGTAGCTTATGACCTGAGCGCATTTTCAACTTGGTCAAATATTTCATACGTCGCTTTTGTATTTAATTGTGCATTAGGCTACTTTAAACTGTCCATTGAAGCATTTAAAAATTCGCGTGTTTTTGTCCATGAAGCACTGATTAGAACCGTAAATTCTGGTAGTGCTTCTTGCCTCGGCTTGTTGATTTGTAGGGTAACACTGAAAAGCAAATGAAGATAGGATATGCCAAAGAGCAATTAAGTAGCCTACAAATGGACAAGACTTAATCCAAAACTTGAGTAAACAAAAAATCTGGGTCATTAAAAGAGAGACTGCATTCAAACATTTGCTATTTTGAATCATCAGATGACACCAAGCTTAAGGTAAGACCTATTCGGACACATAAAATCTCATTAAACTCATTCGGGACCGTTTCCCAGTCCCTGTATCGGTGCATATTTGTAGGCCTAGAGGTCTACAAGTTTGAACTGCGGAAGCGGCATGGTGACTGAAATTAACAAAGTAAAGTTTCCACTTGTTGTCTTTGATGTATTTTTTTTACTAAGTGCCGCTGAATGGAAGACTGTTTGTTTTTTGTTTGTTTGTTTTATTATCTTTATCCTGCATTGCGGGAAAGCGGACTTGAGCGCTATGCATCGGTGTACGCCTTCCGACGTACACCTGACCCACGTTGCAGCCGACTGCAATGTCTGTTTCCGGTTGTTTACTCTACTTATGACTTAAATTTGGTACTACCGGTACCCATTACTCGAAATCGATCACTGGGTAGAGGCAATTATCGTAAAGTTCCTTGCCCAGAGAAACAACATTAAATGTCTAGTCCATAAAGTGCGTTGCTCAAGTGCACACCTTGAGACGGCCGAGAGTAAAATCAATGCCATTTGATCTTGTTGTAATTTTGTTGGTTTGCAAAGCTGAGAACTTAAAGTAATGAGCTATCTGGGCAGACAAAGTGAGCAGCGGTTGGTCCAAGGGCAGTTGCTTGGAAGTTCTTCTAGGCTTGAGGTCTATGAAGGTTGATTCTGAATGCAACACTCATGATGATGTTTAAAATAGAGTAGCCTAGCCTACAGAAGCACAAGGAAGCAAAACCCTAAAAGTTTTAGACGTGGATAAGATGTAGCCTAAATGAAAGTAAATTAGGCTACGCACGGCCATCAAACCCAGTAGCGTTGACAGAAAAGTCCAGCCGGTGGCCTGCTTTTGGACCCGGGCCCGAAACTTTTCCAAGGAGACAAGAACTTGAAGAAGTCATCGCGTATTCATGAGATGTAGTGCGTTTTCCTTAAAAGTATCTTGATTTGGAGGATAAAAATCTCACTCGTACCGGGCCCAAACTATTCTCATAACAGCCCTGCCCAAACCAAGAGTATAAGTGAGCAAATGAATGGCTTAAAAAAACAGTCGGCTTTACATAGGCCACGTAAAGCAACTGGAGGTGTACAATTGAAACAAAATGGTGAATAATATAAAAAAAATTGCTGACCGAAATCCCATCCTTTTGCCTCTAGACTTTCCGTTTCAGCGGATCATTTCAATTGTTTTGCGGAAAAATTTTAACGGCAAAGCGATAGTGAGGAATGAGGATTGAAGAACAATAGTGGAATCTGAAACCACCGTCATTCTGGCAGAATAGTTTTTCCGCTTTCCGCCAAAAAAGTCATCCGTGAATAAGTGCGAGGCATAAAATGCGACCTGACATACCTTCGAAATACCTTAAAAAAAACAATAACTCGCAACACGTGCCACTTAAATTTTACATGCATCGGATTCAGTATTAAATTACCTTTCCAGGGATGTGCATCAATAGGTGGGCATTTGGAAGGAACTCCCAGCAGAACGCTCCAAAGATGGAGGATATATTTACGATAAACATTAAAATAATAAGATTTTTGCATAATAGACACCACTTCAAACATCTTCGAATAGAACTATAATCCGCAACACGTGCCACTTAAATTTTGCATGCATCGGATTCAGTATTAAATCACCTTTCCAGGGATGTGCACCAATAGGTGGGCATTTGGAAGGAACTCCCAGCAGAACGCTTCAAAGATGGAGGATATATTTACGATAAACATTAAAATAATATGATTTTTGAATAATTGACACCTCTTCAAACATCTTGACATAGAACTATAATCCGCAACACGTGCCACTTAAGTTTTGCATGCATCGGATTCAGTATTATATTCCCTTTCCAGGGATGTGCACCAATAGGTGGGCATTTGAAAGGAACTCCCAGCAGAACGCTTCAAAGATGTAAGATATATTTAAAATAAACATTAAAATAATACGATTTTTGCATAATAGACACCACTTCAAACATCTTCGAATAGAACTATAATCCGCAATACGTACCACTTAAATTTTGCATGCATCGGATTCAGTATTAAATTACCTTTCCAGGGATGTGCATCAATAGGTGGGCATTTGGAAGGAACTCCCAGCAGAACGCTCCAAAGATGGAGTATATATTTATGATAAACATTAAAATAATACGATTTTTGGATAATAGACACCACTTCAAACATCTTGAAATATCACTTTAATTCGCAACACGTGCCACTTAAATTTTGCATGCATCGGATTCAGTATTAAATTACCTTTCCAGAGATGTGCATCAATAGGTGGGCATTTGGAAGGAACTCCCAGCAGAACGCTCCAAAGATGGAGGATATGTTTACGATAAACATTAAAATAATATGATTTTTGCATAATTGACACCTCTTCAAACATCTTGAAATATAACTTTAATCCGCAACACGTGCCACTTAAATTTTGCATGCATCGGATTCAGTATTAAATTACCTTTCCAGGGATGTGCACCAATAGGTGGGCATTTCGAAGGAACTTTCAGCAGAACGCTTCAAAGATGGAGGATATATTTAAAATAAACATTAAAATAATACGATTTTTGCATAGTAGACACCACTTCAAACATCTTCGAATAAAACTATAATCCGCAACACGTACCACTTAAATTTTACATGCATCGGATTCAGTATTAAATTACCTTTACAGGGATGTGCACCAATAGGTGGGCATTTGGAAGGAACTCCCAGCAGAATGCTTTAAAGATGGAGGATATATTTACGATAAACATTAAAATAATAAGATTTTTGCATAATAGACACCACTTCAAACATCTTCAAATAGAACTTTAATCCGCAACACGTGCCACTTAAATTTTACATGCATCGGATTCAGTATTAAATTACCTTTCCAGAGATGTGCACCAATAGGTGGGCATTTGGAAGGAACTCCCAGCAGAACGCTCCAAAGATGGAGGATATATTTATGATAAACATTAAAATAATAAGATTTTTGCATAATAGACACCACTTCAAACATCTTCGAATAGAACTATAATCCGCAACACGTGCCACTTAAATTTTACATGCATCGGATTCAGTATTAAATTACCTTTCCAGGGATGTGCATCAATAAGTGGGCATTTGGAAGGAACTCCCAGCAGAACGCTTCAAAGATGGAGAATATATTTACGATAAACATTAAAATATTAAGATTTTTGCATAATTGACACCACTTCAAACATCTTGAAATAAAACTTTAATCCGCAACACGTGCCACTTAAATTTTGCATGCATCGGATTTGGTATTAAATCACCTTACCAGGGATGTGCACCAATAAGTGGGCATTTGGAAGGAACTCCCAGCAGAACGCTTCAAAGATGGAGGATATATTTACAATAAACATTAATATAATACGATTTTTGCATAATAGACACCACTTCAAACATCTTCGAATAGATGTATAATCCGCAACACGTGCCACTTAAATTTTACATGCATCGGATTCAGTATTAAATTACCTTTCCAGAGATGTGCACCAATAGGTGGGCATTTGGAAGGAACTCCCAGCAGAACGCTTCAAAGATGGAAGATATATTTACAATAAACATTAAAATAATATGACTTTTGCATAATTGACACCTCTTCAAACATCTTCGAATCGAAGTATAATCCGCAACACGTGCCACTTAAGTTTTGCATGCATCGGATTCAGTATTAAATTACCTTTCCAGGGATGTGCATCAATAGGTGGGCATTTGGAAGGAACTTCCAGCAGAACGGTTCAAAAATGCTGGAGGAAATATTTACGATAAACATTAAAATAATACGATTTTTGCATAATAGACACCACTTCAAACATCTTCGAATAGAACTATAATCCGCAACACGTGCCACTTAAATTTTGCATGGATCGGATTCAGTATTAAATCACCTTTCCAGGGATGTGTACCAATAGGTGGGCATTTGGAAGGAACTCCCAGCAAAACGCTTCAAAGATGGAGGATATATTTACGATAAACATTAAAATCCGATGCATGTAAAATTTAAGTGGCACGTGTTGCGGATTAAAGTTTTATTTCAAGATGTTTGAAGAGGTGTTAATTATGCAAAAATCATATTATTTAATGTTTATCGTAAATATATCCTCCATCTTTGAAGCGTTCTGCTGGGAGTTCCTTCCAAATGCCCACTTATTGGTGCACATCCCTGGAAAGGTAACTTAATACTGAATCTGATGCATGTAAAATTTAAGTGGCACGTGTTGCGGATTAAAGTTTTATTTCAAGATGTTTGAAGAGGTGTCAATTATGCAAAAATCATATTATTTAATGTTTATCGTAAATATATCCTCCATCTTTGAAGCGTTCTGCTGGGAGTTCCTTCTAAATGCCCACTTATTGGTGCACATCCCTGGAAAGGTAATTTAATACTGAATCCGATGCATGTAAAATTTAAGTGGCACGTGTTGCCGATTATATTTCTATTCGAAGATGTTTGAAGTGGTGTCTATTATGCAAAAATCGTCTTATTTTAATGTTTATCGTAAATATATCCTCCATCTTTGGAGCGTTATGCTGGGAGTTCCTTCCAAATGCCCACCTATTGGTGCACATCCCTGGAAAGGTAATTTAATACTGAATCCGATGCATGCAAAACTTAAGTGGCACGTGTTGCGGATTATACATCTATTCGAAGATGTTTGAAGAGGTGTCAGTTATGCAAAAATCATATTATTTTAATGTTTATTTTAAATATATCTTACATTTTTGAAGCGTTCTGCTGGGAGTTCCTTCCAAATGCCCACCTATTGGTGCACATCCCTGGAAAGGTAATTTAATACTGAATCCGATGCATGTAAAATTTAAGTGGCACGTATTGCGGATTATAGTTTTATTCGAAAATGTTTGAAGTGGTGTCTATTATGCAAAAATCATATTATTTTAATGTTTATCGTAAATATATCTTCCATCTTTGAAGCGTTCTGCTGGGAGTTCCTTCCAAATGCCCACCTATTGGTGCACATCCCTGGAAAGGTGATTTAATACTGAATCCGATGCATGTAAAATTTAAGTGGCACGTGTTGCGGATTATAGTTCTATTCGAAGATGTTTGAAGTGGTGTCTATTATGCAAAAATCATATTATTTTAATGTTTATCGTAAATATATCCTCCATCTTTGAAGCGTTCTGCTGGGAGTTCCTTCCAAATGCCCACCTATTGGTGCACATCCCTGGAAAGGTAATTTAATACTGAATCCGATGCATGTAAAATTTAAGTGGCACGTGTTGCGGATTATAGTTCTATTCGAAGATGTTTGAAGTGGTGTCTATTATGCAAAAATCGTGTTATTTTAATGTTTATCGTAAATATATCCTCCATCTTTGAAGCGTTCTGCTGGGAGTTCCTTCCAAATGCCCACCTATTGGTGCACATCCCTGGAAAGGTAATTTAATACTGAATCCGATGCATGTAAAATTTAAGTGGCACGTGTTGCGGATTATAGTTCTATTCGAAGATGTTTGAAGTGGTGTCTACTATGCAAAAATCGTATTATTTTAATGTTTATCGTAAATATATCTTCCATCTTTGAAGCGTTCTGCTGGCAGTTCCTTCTAAATGCCCACCTATTGGTGCACATCCCTGGAAAGGTAATTTAATACTGAATCCGATGCATGTAAAATTTAAGTGGCACGTGTTGCGGATTATTGTTCTATTCGAAGATGTTTGAAGTGGTGTTAATTATGCAAAAATCTTAATATTTTAATGTTTATCGTAAATATATTCTCCATCTTTGAAGCGTTCTGCTGGGAGTTCCTTCCAAATGCCCACTTATTGATGCACATCCCTGGAAAGGTAATTTAATACTGAATCCGATGCATGTAAAATTTAAGTGGCACGTGTTGCGGATTATACATCTATTCGAAGATGTTTCAAGAGGTGTCAGTTATGCAAAAATCATATTATTTTAATGTTTATTTTAAATATATCTTACATCTTTGAAGCGTTCTGCTGGGAGTTCCTTCCAAATGCCCACCTATTGGTGCACATCCCTGGAAAGGTAATTTAATACTGAATCCGATGCATGTAAAATTTAAGTGGCACGTGTTGCGGATTATAGTTTTATTCGAAAATGTTTGAAGTGGTGTCTATTATGCAAAAATCATATTATTTTAATGTTTATCGTAAATATATCTTGCATTTTGAAGCGTTCTGCTGAGAGTTCCTTCCAAATGCCCACCTATTGGTGCACATCCCTGGAAAGGTAATTTAATACTGAATCCGATGCATGTAAAATTTAAGTGGCACGTGTTGCGGATTATAGTTCTATTCGAAGATGTTTGAAGTGGTGTCTATTATGCAAAAATCATATTATTTTAATGTTTATCGTAAATATATCCTCCATGTTTGAAGCGTTCTGCTGGAAGTTCCTTCCAAATGCCCACCTATTGGTGCACATCCCTGGAAAGGTAATTTAATACTGAATCCGATGCATGTAAAATTTAAGTGGCACGTGTTGCGGATTATAGTTCTATTTGAAGATGTTTGAAGTGGTGTCTATTATTCAAAAATCGTATTATTTTAATGTTTATCGTAAATATATCCTCCATCTTTGGAGCGTTCTGCTGGGAGTTCCTTCCAAATGCCCACCTATTGGTGCACATCCCTGGAAAGGTAATTTAATACTGAATCCGATGCATGTAAAATTTACGTTGCACGTGTTGCGGATTATAGTTCTATTCGAAGATGTTTGAAGTGGTGTCTATTATTCAAAAATCGTATTATTTTAATGTTTATCGTAAATATATCCTCCATCTTTGGAGCGTTCTGCTGGGAGTTCCTTCCAAATGCCCACCTATTGGTGCACATCCCTGGAAAGGTAATTTAATACTGAATCCGATGCATGTAAAATTTAAGTGGCACGTGTTGCGGATTATAGTTCTATTCGAAGATGTTTGAAGTGGTGTCTATTATGCAAAAATCGTATTATTTTAATGTTTATCGTAAATATATCCTCCATCTTTGAAGCGTTCTGCTGGGAGTTCCTTCTAAATGCCCACCTATTGGTGCACATCCCTGGAAAGGTAATTTAATACTGAATCCGATGCATGTAAAATTTAAGTGGTACGTGTTGCGGATTTTAGTTCTATTTGAAGATGTTTGAAGTGGTGTCTATTATGCAAAAATCGTATTATTTTAATGTTTATCGTAAATATATCCTCCATCTTTGAAGCGTTCTGCTGGGAGTTCCTTCCAAATGCCCACCTATTGGTGCACATCCCTGGAAAGGTAATTTAATACTGAATCCGATGCATGTAAAATTTAAGTGGCACGTGTTGCGGATTATAGTTCTATTCGAAGATGTTTGAAGTGGTGTCTATTATGCAAAAATCGTGTTATTTTAATGTTTATCGTAAATATATCCTCCATCTTTGAAGCGTTCTGCTGGGAGTTCCTTCCAAATGCCCACCTATTGGTGCACATCCCTGGAAAGGTAATTTAATACTGAATCCGATGCATGTAAAATTTAAGTGGCACGTGTTGCGGATTATAGTTCTATTCGAAGATGTTTGAAGTGGTGTCTATTATGCAAAAATCGTATTATTTTAATGTTTATCGTAAATATATCTTCCATCTTTGAAGCGTTCTGCTGGCAGTTTCTTCTAAATGCCCACCTATTGGTGCACATCCCTGGAAAGGTAATTTAATACTGAATCCGATGCATGTAAAATTTAAGTGGCACGTGTTGCGGATTATAGTTCTATTCGAAGATGTTTGAAGTGGTGTCAATTATGCAAAAATCTTAATATTTTAATGTTTATCGTAAATATATTCTCCATCTTTGAAGCGTTCTGCTGGGAGTTCCTTCCAAATGCCCACTTATTGATGCACATCCCTGGAAAGGTAATTTAATACTGAATCCGATGCATGTAAAATTTAAGTGGCACGTGTTGCGGATTATACATCTATTCGAAGATGTTTCAAGAGGTGTCAGTTATGCAAAAATCATATTATTTTAATGTTTATTTTAAATATATCTTACATCTTTGAAGCGTTCTGCTGGGAGTTCCTTCCAAATGCCCACCTATTGGTGCACATCCCTGGAAAGGTAATTTAATACTGAATCCGATGCATGTAAAATTTAAGTGGCACGTGTTGCGGATTATAGTTTTATTCGAAAATGTTTGAAGTGGTGTCTATTATGCAAAAATCATATTATTTTAATGTTTATCGTAAATATATCTTGCATCTTTGAAGCGTTCTGCTGGGAGTTCCTTCCAAATGCCCACCTATTGGTGCACATCCCTGGAAAGGTAATTTAATACTGAATCCGATGCATGTAAAATTTAAGTGGCACGTGTTGCGGATTATAGTTCTATTCGAAGATGTTTGAAGTGGTGTCTATTATGCAAAAATCATATTATTTTAATGTTTATCGTAAATATTTCCTCCATCTTTGAAGCGTTCTGCTGGAAGTTCCTTCCAAATGCCCACCTATTGGTGCACATCCCTGGAAAGGTAATTTAATACTGAATCCGATGCATGTAAAATTTAAGTGGTACGTGTTGCGGATTAGAGTTCTATTTGAAGATGTTTGAAGTGGTGTCTATTATTCAAAAATCGTATTATTTTAATGTTTATCGTAAATATATCCTCCATCTTTGGAGCGTTCTGCTGGGAGTTCCTTCCAAATGCCCACCTATTGGTGCACATCTCTGGAAAGGTAATTTAATACTGAATCCGATGCATGTAAAATTTACGTTGCACGTGTTGCGGATTATACATCTATTCGAAGATGTTTGAAGAGGTGTCAATTATGCAAAAATCATAATATTTTAATATTTATCGTAAATATATCCTCCATCTTTGAAGCGTTTTGCTGGGAGTTCCTTCCAAATGCCCACCTATTGGTGCACATCCCTGGAAAGGTAATTTAATACTGAATCCGATGCATTAAAATTTAAGTGGCACGTGTTGCGGATTATAGTTCTATTCGAAGATGTTTGAAGTGGTGTCTATTATGCAAAAATCGTATTATTTTAATGTTTATCGTAAATATATCCTCCATCTTTGAAGCGTTCTGCTGGCAGTTCCTTCTAAATGCCCACCTATTGGTGCACATCCCTGGAAAGGTAATTTAATACTGAATCCGATGCATGTAAAATTTAAGTGGCACGTATTGCGGATTATAGTTCTATTTGAAGATGTTTGAAGTGGTATCTATCATGCAAAAATCGTATTATTTTAATATTTATCGTAAATATATCCTCCATCTTTGGAGCGTTCTGCTGGGAGTTCCTTCCAAATGCCCACCTATTGATGCACATCCCTGGAAAGGTAATTTAATACTGAATCCGATGCATGTAAAATTTAAGTGGCACGTGTTGCGGATTATAGTTCTATTTGAAGATGTTTGAAGTGGTGTCTATCATGCAAAAATCGTATTATTTTAATGTTTATCGTAAATATATCCTCCATCTTTGGAGCGTTCTGCTGGGAGTTCCTTCCAAATGCCCACCTATTGATGCACATCCCTGGAAAGGTAATTTAATACTGAATCCGATGCATGTAAAATTTAAGTGGCACGTGTTGCGGATTATAGTTCTATTTGAAGATGTTTGAAGTGGTGTCTATTATGCAAAAATCGTATTATTTTAATGTTTATCGTAAATATATCCTCCATCTTTGAAGCGTTCTGCTGGGAGTTCCTTCCAAATGCCCACCTATTGGTGCACATCCCTGGAAAGGTAATTTAATACTGAATCCGATGCATGTAAAATTTAAGTGGCACGTGTTGCGGATTATAGTTCTATTCGAAGATGTTTGAAGTGGTGTCTATTATGCAAAAATCGTATTATTTTAATGTTTATCGTAAATATATCCTCCATCTTTGGAGTGTTCTGCTGGGATTTCCTTTCAAATGCCCACCTATTGATGCACATCCCTGGAAAGGTGATTTAATACTGAATCCGATGCATGCAAAATTTAAGTGGCACGTGTTGCGGATTATAGTTCTATTCGAAGATGTTTGAAGTGGTGTCTATTATGCAAAAATCGTATTATTTTAATGTTTATCGTAAATATATCCTCCATCTTTGGACCGTTCTGCTGGGAGTTCCTTCCAAATGCCCACCTATTGATGCACATCCCTGGAAAGGTAATTTAATACTGAATCCGATGCATGTAAAATTTAAGTGGCACGTGTTGCAAGTTATTGTTTTATTTAAGGTTTTTCGAAGGTATGTCAGGTCGCATTTTATGCCTCGCACTTATTCACGGATGACTTTTTTAGGCGGAAAGCGGAAAAACTATTCTGCCAGAATGACGGTGGTGAATCTGAAGGTGGTGAAAGTTTTGCATTGGGTTGAAAAGAAAACATTTGGAAAAGCAAAGAAGTCAGCTTGGCTACGAAATCGCAGCTGATCAAACCTATTAGTATGTCTTTCCATTTACTAATTGCGGATACAAAATAGATTGAAAAAAGATTGACGCATTTAAATAGCATCTCGGCTATAATATATAATTCACATTTTAGTACGGTATGGTAGGTTGTTGAATTACACATAAAAAGCAACGGAACCAATGTAATAATTTCTAGAAATGCATTTCAAGAGTCGTTGTTGGCAATTAAAGTAATATTGGCAAAATTATATAATTAGGCTACCATAATTTCTAGTGTGACCCAGAAAAAAATGAATACTTGCATACCGTAGTTCTAGTACGCTACGGTAGGCTATACTTCATTGCTATATTTCTATTGCACAGGTAACCAAACTTGCTTAAACACTAAGCAAAAGCGCTGGATTCGTTACTGAGTCAAACTGGCTTAGCTTTAATGTCGCTTCTTGATGCTTGAAAAAATATGCTCATTTTCCGCATGCTTTGTCTTCAACTCGTCATGTGTGTCTTTAACTTCATTCAACAACATTTCATAGCACAGCTCACATTGCGGTGTCACAGCACTAGGATCTCAGATAAAAATGTACTCCAAATTTTTAATAAATAGTTCAGAAACCTTGAATTGTGAACTTTCAGTAGGCCTACATATAGTTCACAATTGCCGTGATTTAGTAAAGGTGCTGACTTGAATGACTAGCAAAACTGCTAATAAAGCAATATTTGATTTTGATAGAAAAGTCAAAGAAATGCATATACGACGTAATCATATGCGTATTTTGCATGATGCAGTCATCCCCTCGATGTTAGGGTTAAAGCAAATTCATAGAAGAAAAACAAAGTTTATTTATAAATCAATTTACAACACCCCCATTTTGGCAGGCTTACAGTAGATAGTCTCTGCAGGACTCATAGTTTGAGTAACACTGTTGTATGACATTGATTAACTTCAAGGCAGTGGCTATTTGACCGGCTCCGGTCTTTGAATCTGAAACACTATTTGACCGGTCATGACGTCATTACATAAGTACTTTTTTCTTTTTCTCTTTCAAAGCAAAAGACGTGAAGCGCCGATATAAAGTTCTAAATTCAACACGCTCTCTTTAACTAAGTCCGTGGCGCATACGTTGCGTCTCGGGTTGCCATTCTAGAGGGGATGAGTTCGATACTATCCGGAAGCATTGACTTTTTTTTCATTTTTTTTTATTTAAACTTTGAACCGAAGCGCATTTTTGTGATCAATTTTTAATTTGAGTAGCCTACAGCCCATTTTTTTATGTCTTTTCAAATGTGAGAAATAAAGTTAGAGTTTTTTTAATTTGCTGGAATTTGAGAATTTCTCTTGGTAATTTTCCGATCGTGATAAGTGGTCCAATTTTCCAATCGTCCATTTTTTTTAAAAGAAAATTACATTTTTGCTCTCAAGTTAGTTATAGCCTATACAATACTTCTTTAAAAAATATAACTAACTTGAGAGCAAAAATGTAGGGTCGTTCAGCAAACACGGTCACTTATGACGATCGGAAAATTACCCAGAGAAATTCTCAAATTCCAGCAAATTAAAAAAACTCTAACTTTATTACTCACATTTGAAAAGACATAAAAAAATGGGCTGTAGGCTACTCAAATTAAAAATTGATCACAAAAATGCGCTTCGGTTCAAAGTTTAGATAAAAAAAAAATGAAAAAAAAGTCAATGCTTCCGGATAGCATCGAACTCATCCCCTCTAGAATGGCAACCCGAGACGCAACGTATGCGCCACGGACTGAGTTGAAGAAAACGTGTTGAATTTAGAGCTTTATATCGGCGCTTCACGTCTTATGCTTTGAGAGAGAAAAAGAAAAGAGTACTTATGTAATGACGTCATGACCGGTCAAATAGTGTTTCAGATTCAAAGACCGGAGCCGGTCAAATAGCCACTGCCTAACTTCAATGATAATTTCACATGTTTATTTAGAGAGTTGGGTATTTAACAAAACAGTCATATTTTTTCGTATTAATTTTGACTTGGAAATGGCTGCTCAGAAAGAATCTTTTTCCGATCAATGTCGTGTGATTTGTTTGAATTATTTAATTGAATGCACCAAAGCAGAATCCAGTGATGATGAAGTTACAAGGTCATCATGCCACACAATACAAAGCGAAATGGAAGTATTTGATTTTGAGATAAAACGTGAGCACTGAGCATTTTACATCATCATTATAATATTAATTTTGTTAATGATTTTTTATAATGAAGTAGTTAGATTTATGCTATGTATGTACAATGTATTCATATTTTTCAGGTCATCAGAAGGTTCTTTTTCAAATAGAATATATTAATACAAAATATGTATTATATATAAAATAGATTCTATTTGAATAAGGACATTTAATATTTTATAATGCTTTTGTTGGCTATTTGATATTATTTTGAAGGTAAAAATAAAACTCTGGGCATTTATTTTCAGATTACATCACCGCTGCACAATCTTTGGCAAAGCTGTCATTAAATCTTGAAAAGTCTGCAATTGTGGATTTGACCAAAACACTTGAAACCGAGTATGTTTGAGCTAGCTTTAATATTTTGCTTTGCAGCCAGTGATATTTTCTCCACAGTTTTTGGAATGAAGTATGTGATTAGTGTTTTCAGATGATTGTTTAACTTTAGGTGTTGCCAGATTATTACTTTATATTTTGCAAAACTGACTCCTCTTAATGTTGAAAGATTTTAGGTTATCTGGACAATGAAAAACAAAGCTCTTTCCACTTTCCAGCTAATAAAGCTTATAAGCTTTCATGCATCTTTTTCAAACAAACTGCTTTGTGCTTAATACTTAAATTTTTTGGGTACCGTACCTCTAAATACCCATGGCCATTGTCAGTGTTGCAAGATGTTTTTAACTAAATTTAGTATTTACGTTTTTGAAGTCGATTCGAAATAATAGGAAGTCTCTGTCATTTGACATCCGCATAGAATCACTGATTGTAACAGTTGTGTTTGTGGTCTCTGTTTATAACGACTACTGACTTCTGGATTCTTCAGATCCTTACATTTGTGGTCTGCCAAACGCTAAAAATACACTTAATTGTTCCTTTTTGTTCCAGAGACTTAACTCAGCAGACATTCGAAGAAGCTGCAGAGAATTTATTGGCCGGTTTGTCGGTGGAGAGTTGGAATCAGGTTCGGATGCTGCAAATCGTTGCATGTGTAGCCTGCTTGTCACAAACACAATGTCATCATTGTGTGTTCATAAGGTGGTTTTAGTACTTCTGGAGCATCATGGTGTTACTGTACTTTACGTTTTGTTTTTAGGTCGCTCTCTTACTCCACTTAGTTTATAAAATGTACTGCGCGCAAGGTGTTTCGAAGTTAGACAGAGTGATCGACGTAGGAGTGCGATGTTTACGGAAATACACCAAAGAATTTGTTCAAAATCAAAATGGCTGGGTGAGTTTATATTTACAAATCAAGCTGTATGTACATGATGCAATGCGTATTTTTAAGTCTACAACCTATTAATTTCGTGCTTGTGAAGCAAATGACAGCTCATCCGTAGCAATATTGGAACTGCAAATTCAATCCACAACACTTTTCATTAAGCTGTCATTTATTGCTACACGACTGTGTGCTTATCTTTGTTTTATTTTTTGCTGTTTGTTTTTTGGTTTTGTGCTAACTGGGTCTGCTACGATTCGGCGAATCCAATTTGGCTAGTCCGAATCGGCGAGTGCCCTATTTGGCGAGAGCCCTTTTCGGCGAGTTCCCTATTACGCGATTTTTTTAATTTTTTTTTTTTAATTATCTGGTACCGTAGCCTAATTATCATTGCCGCTTTTACATCGTTTTAACGTCGCTAAACGTTAAAATAAGACCCTAACCCCAACCCCTAACTCTTACCCCAACCCTAATCCCCAACTCTAACCCCTAACACTTACCCCTAACCTCAACCCCTAACCCTAAAACCACAATGATAATTAGGTTACGGTACCCAATATTAAAAAAAAAATTCAAAAAATCGCCGAATAGGAAACTCGCCGAAAAGGGCTCTCGCCGAATAGGGCACTCGTCGAAACGGGCCATTCTGGTGCTAACTACAGACAAGCCTGCTATATGATTTTCCATTCAGGTACGTTTTAATCCTTTCAAGGTTTTGCCACCTTTTCCTGTTCATTAACGTGCTGGTAGGTCTATATCGATTTTTGTAGTTAGTATATATCTTTTTTTGTCTCGGACGCGTTAATAACGAAAAATAAAATGATATCGTCCGCCGTTTGCAAATATGAGGCTGCCACTCCAAGTACGATAAAGTCAAAGAAACAGGGTTTCCTTTTAGAAAACTGCATGAATAGGTTTGAATAACTTCTGTTTAGTTTGTTGTTTAACAAAAGAAAACCGCCGCTACTCAGCTAAATCTTGCCAACAACATGCAAATGTTGTTGTGCAGGCCACAGCAGCGTCGTCCCTGCATGGGGAAGGGGGAGGAATCATGTCCAGTGTCGTCATCGTACCACACCAGCAACAAGAGGTATGTGGCTTGTTTACTGTAGCAATCTTAGCTAACGTCATTAGTTTTGCTGTGATTATTCTGGTGGGATGGCGCAACGGATAAGGCGTTGGCTTTCCAATTATGCAAACCTGGTTCGACTCCCGGCTTCAGCTGGTTGTTGAAAACACCGCTCACCTCTACCCAGGGTGTAATAAATTGGGTGGGCGTAGTTGCTGAAGTAAAGGCGGCCGAGAGAAAGGAACTGGCCACCCTACTCTCCTTAGTGCTGAAGGCTTAGTACAATGAAAACCTTATCTTCTCATACCCGACACTTGAATCAAGTATGGGACCCCCCTTTACCTTTTATTCTAGAAAAATGTGACGAAGTATTTCATAATGTCTTAGCTAAATCCGTGGAATAGTTTTCGGCAACCTTTCCTTACCCGAACGCATGGTCTACTCTACGCCCTTTCTGTTGTATGTTCACTTTATGACACCGCAGCTGCTGTCATTGCAACAAGTTCTGGTCATGTTCACACTCTGCTCTAATGTCATCTCAGCATTTTGTTGTCGAGCTTAAGTAGGATGAGAGATACAGGATTGTGATGTTCACACCATCGTTCATCTGTGGCGTTTTGTCTTCCGATCAGTGATAACCGTTTGATTTACAAAGCGTCTAGTTAGAGCTGCCTGTTGTTTTCAAGGTTGTTGCAGTTTTCGTACTTATCTTGCAATGCACGTTAGCTTGCTGGTTACGCGACCTGCAGGCAACTCAGGAAGCCATTGAACAGGAAAGCATGCGACACTTGCTCTGCTTGCAAGGACAGCGCCAGGCCGGCACTGAATTGCCGTGCTTGTTGCGTATCCTTTCAAAGCGATTGCTTGTCAATAAAAACCGGTGGGTGGTTTAGCGGTTAGTCCGCCCGCCTCTGAATCGGTAGGCATGGGCTCGATACCTTGTCGGGTCATTCCAAAGACTTTTTAAAAATGGTACTGAATCTAATTCCTGCTTGGCAATGAAATGGATTCGGGAAATAATGTACTCAGTTGCGACTCTATGCGGCTGCATTGACACTGTCTGCTTTGTAAAGCGCTGTAGAGCGACGCATTCTGCGATGGATACAGCACTATATAAAAACAAACATTATTATATGTCAATAGTTTTTAGTGAAAATGCAACATTTCGGACAGATGTAAATCAACAGACTTTCTTTTGTAAACTCTCGAGCAGGTTGACGCCCCCCCAACCGAGTCTCCCCCATATTCATTGCTTCCTCCTATCACCGACGAGACGGAGCTGGAGAGTCTTGATTCTGCAACTCCTCCTGAACTGGTAGATCGTCCTCCCATGACAGCTTCCCTCATCCAGATGATGGGAGGAGGAGATGTCGCATCCACACTTAACTCGAATGGCAACACAGGTCAGTACGTTATAAAGGAAGATAGTAGCGGCTTGCTCTGCACTCCTGCTCCAGGAAGATCATCTTATTGTTGTAACAATTCATAGCCTGGAATCTGGTCTATCCCGCGCTTTTCAACTTTTTGGTCCCCCTTTCCACCCATTGACTTTCTAAACATATTTACTTCAGTGGTTGCTTTGAGGTTAAGGCATTTGTTGTTGTTGTTTTTTTTAAAGCGTTTCGCCTTAAAGTTGCCCATGTTCTTCTTCTAGCCTTGGCTTCCCAGGAGTTTCTTAACCCAAAAGTAGTTAGTAAGGTAAATTTGCGTTCAGAAAGTGGGCAAGGATGAACGCGTGCACTGTGCACACACCAGTTAAAGATAATGTGTGCATCCCATTGAGGTGAATCATGAATATAAAGTGGCCAACTTTCATCACAGGAGCAAGCAGTGAATGCACCGACTTCGAGCTTGTGGAATCCTCCAACAATTCCACTCCTGCGTCTCCAAAGCAACCGATGGCGGGTGAACCTGAGAAGGAGGAGGCTGAGGCTCCTAATCCTTCGCTGGCCTCGCAACTGAAACAATTCGCCCATAACATGCCCCCTGCCCAGGCCGATGAGCCGCCACAAGAGGACGCCAACGTGACGGACTACATCCCTCACATATCACTTGGTGTCGCTGCTGCGGCGGCCTGTATCGGTTTCTATATTTTGAAAAAAGCTTCTTAATGTTGATTGTGACGTCATAGCGGCCCATGAATTACAGAATGCGCTAATTTATTTGTTTTCCTCATTGTTGTTCACTGCTTTGCCTTTCGTTCAAACTTGTTCAGTGGTTGATTTATCGAAACATGTTTTTTCGCTCTGTGGTGCAATGTTTGTAAACGGCAACCTCACTGCTGCCATGGTTACCACGTAGAAATGCAGTTTCGAACAGGTCGGGAACTGCCGACCTGGCTTAGTGCAAGAATTTGTGTTTTCACGTATTTGTCGTCTTCTTATGGAATTTGAAGTTCGCGCTTTTTGTTGATGCAATATTGACCGACATGTTGTGGGATCGCTGACCACCCACGTCATCGTGCTGTCATTGTTCCGTCATAGGTGACGCTGCGAAAGCGACCGACGCGTGTGGGATGTTGCGCAACCACCTCGCCAGCTTGCCGCTGACAACACATTTGCAAGAGTGACCCTTCCTGCCGCCGTGCGGGTAGTCGCCGGAATTGTTTTGTGGATCTACATATAGTTCATGGTGACGCAAGAATGGCCAATTGATTGCCGTGATACCTCATGGTTTCATTTTGACCGTTGCTCTTGGTCCGAGCTCATTACTGGCACCAAGCGGCGCCTTTACTGTGATAACGCTTTTGTGAGAATCGCTTCGGAGTGAATAAAACCTTTGATGCAAACCCACAGACTTTATATTGCTGCAAATGCCAGGCACCTATCAATTAATTGATTGCTCTCATCAGTGAAGGAGACTATGCTCTCTGCACGTGGAATGAAGAGTTGATATAGATTACATACCCAGGGATATCTAAAGAAGGGGATACGAAGGCTTTTATTACGTCTGACAATAGAAGGGCTTTTGTTTATCGTAAATAATCTGTGTTTATCATAAAATGACAATTGGCACCGAGAGTAGTTTAATAAACTTTGATATGATAACTTGCAATGCGCTATTAGCATCAGGCCTGGATATTCACAGCATGCTCATGGTTGCTTGTTAATTCAACTACTCTTATACTTGCTTTACATCTAGCCTACTGCAAAGGCTTTGTTAAAAAAAGCAGCTTACTGGTAACTTTTCAACTGTCTTTTTAAACAAGTATTCTTTAAATATGCTCTACGTAACATTTGCTAACTGTCTTCTGTAGCTCATTGTACCAGCTGCACTACAAAACTGTCTACGATTTTAAAAAGAACCACATGTTTAAAGCACTACAAACTACCGCCCTGGTAGTGTCATGAGAATAAGGCAATCTCTGCGAGCCTTCATATCCCCTTCTCTAAATATCTCTGTAAATATCTGAAGTGTAGGGTGGCCCCTTTAACAGAACTGAAAAAAATGCAAACATTTTTGTTGGAAAGTAAATTATGTGAATGTTTCGCCGTTGACAGCGTGGCCTAGAGGAGAAGGAAGTAGTTATTTCGGAGTTGATTTTCTGCCATAACTCTTTTTTCTGTAGTTACCAAACAAAGCAAGAATCAACTCTGGCTGAGTGCTAGAAGGGTCACAATTGTGCGGTAGTCACTTAAACATTGGCTGGCGGTGTCATTGGGATTTTACTGGAAATTGACCTGTTCTAAGTTGCTGCAGAAGTGTCGCTGAGATTGTGGCCCAGAAGCCATTCGTGTCACTTGTCCATCTTGTGGTTTTACCCTCACCCGGGGTTGTTTTGTCAATATGACGAGAATAATCTCACCACTTTTCGAAAGCGCGTGGTTGTGCGTGGTTAGTACAACACAAAAATAACGTTCTTTGATGAAACCAGGGATATCTAGAGAAGGGGATATGAAGGCTCGCAGCGATTGCCTTATTCTCATGACACTACCAGGGCGGCAGTTTGTAGTGCTTTAAACATGTGGTTCTTTTTTAAATTGTAGAAAGTTTTGTAGTGCAGCTGGTACAATGACCTACAGAAGACAGTCAGCAAATGTTAGGTAGAGCATATTTAAAGAATACTTTTCACAAAGACAGTTAAAAAGTTACCAGTAAGCTGTTTTTTAACAAAACCTTTGCATTAGGCTAGATGCAAAGCGAGTATATGGGTACCGTAGTTGAACCCTTTGAGGACCATTAATTTTCCTCAAAAAAATATTTATGTAGAATTTGTTTGTTCACACTCATATGTCATCTAATTCTAAACAACACTTACGCAAAAAAAATTAAAAAAAGATGTCTAGCCTAAAATTAAGCATAGATATCGAATACTACGTTAGGGGATCAGCAGTGGCAAATTTTTTATAGTTAACTGGAGCGGTAGTCGGCTAATTTTTATGGGACACATATGTCCCATCGGTCCTAAAAGGGTTTAACAAGCAACCATGAACATTGAGCATGCTGTGAATATCCAAGCCTGCCAGAAGAAATGACAGCTTTAAAAGAACTGAAATCTGACAGCTCCATCAAAATAATGAAAGCCGATAAAGGGAACGCAACGGTAATTATGGACAGTTCTGAGTATCATAACAAACTCTCTGAACTTTTAAATGACAATACTACATATAAAATTTTAAGACGTAGACCTAATCCTATTGCATCTATTGAAAAATCTGTAAACAAACTAGTTTGGCGATTTGCAACTCAACGAAAAATCACCATGCCAGTTTATCATCGTCTTAAGTGTAATAAGAGTGTAACTCCGAAAATCTATGGATTGCCCAAAATTCATAAAAACCACACCCCTCTTCGACCTATCGTTTCCTTTATCGGTTCGCCTACTTATAATTTATCGAAATTTTTAATTGATATTTTATCGCCATTGTTGAACCAAGAATACACTGTAAAAAATTCATCTGAGTTTGTACAATTAATCAAAAACACCTCTGTTGATTGCAATAATTGCTTTGTTTCTTTTGATGTTGTGAGCTTATTTACTTCCGTTCCTCTCAAAGAATGTTTGCAGATTATCTCTCTACTACTTTCGCAAGATAAGTCTTTACACGAACGCACTAAACTTTCTATCAATGACGTCACAGAAGCTTTGAAATTGTGTTTTGAGTCTACTGTATTTTGTTATAATAACGTTCTTTATCGTCAAATTTATGGTACGCCGATGGGTTCTTGCATTTCCCCGGTCGTGGCTAACATTTTCATGGAATACATTGAGCGCACTGCCATCACTTCATTCCATACACCACCGCAACTTTGGGTGAGATATGTAGATGACACTTTTTGCATTATAAAAAAGTCTGCGGTCAACCAATTTCATCAACATTTGAATAGCATATCTTCTTCAATTCAATTCACAACAGAACAGGAAAAAAACAACTCCATATCATTTTTAGACGTCTCAGTTATTCGTCACAATGCCACAAACACGTTGACCACTACAATTTTCAAAAAACCCACACACACTGACAGATATTTAAATTTTAATTCACACCATCCCAAACATCAAAAACTTACTGTAGCTAAAACTTTGTATGACCGCATTGACACACATGTCGCAGATCCGCATGAACGTTCACGACAGAACAAAGCATTACACAATACTTTGCGCCTCAATGGATTTCCAAGAAAGCATGCTTGCCAACGACAACCTAAAAGTTTAGTACCCCCATCTACCCAGTATAAGTCTTTTGTTTCTTTACCTTATGTTAAGGGAGTTTCTGAAAAAATTCGGCGTATCTTAAATGAAATTGGTGTAAAAGTCGCTTTGAAACCTTTCTTGACAATAAGTAAATTTTTGCCATCTTTAAAAGACCCCTTGAATCAAAGCGAAATCTCAGGTTTAGTGTACCAAGTTTCTTGTGATGATTGCAATTTAATTTATGTTGGCCAAACAAAACGAGATCTCAAATCTCGCATTAATGAACACAAAAGAGCTTTCAAATATCAACGCCCTGAACATTCCGCTCCTTGCATGCATGCCATAACTTCAGATCATAAAATAACTTGGAGCAATTCTAAAATTCTAAAAGTTGAAAGTGATTATAAAAAGCGAATGTTTTCTGAAAGTTGGTTCATCAATCAAAAGCCTCATGTAATGAATCGCAATGATGACATCTCTTTTCCCGCTATCTACAAAAAACTATTGTAAGTGCTGATTTGACGTTTTTTTAAATTGGTTTCATGCTGATTGTAAAACTGTGCAGTAGTGCGTACAAAACTCGATTCATGACTCATGCCGTTCACTCTCCTATCTTGTTGTTATTTAAGTTTCTTGTTGATCGCAATTAAGTCCCCCTTTTTTCTAACTTATTTCAAACTTTGCGCGCGATAAGTTTTTGTCCAGAAGTTGAATTTTCATTTTGCATGTTTAGTTGTTTTCAGCAATATGTCCTGTGTTTTGCCATGCTAGACAGGTAGTCACTACCTGGTCTAGCCCCCTGAAGAAGTCAGTCGTGTCTGATTGACGAAACGTCGGAATAAAAGCAGATTGTCACTGTATACATCTTGTGATAGTTTAGCTTAATTTGCACCAGTAGAACATCTCATATCATTTAATTTAATGCCTGGTGAACAGCCTCATTCAATTTTCAGCATTATCAGAAAAGAATATGGCAAGGACGTGTTAAGAAAAGCGAGGAAACTTGTGAATGAAAATTTGAAGATTAGCAAATTATATCAGCATCTCAAGTTTAATCATTGCTGTTTGAGAGAAAGAATTCTTCCTAAAAGTCTACAGTTTTCTCCCCCTATTCGCACATCTCGTGGTTTTCGATTAGCGTCTAAACACGGTTTTGAATTTTTAAAATTGCGCATAACGGAATGTCACTTTCAAATTAAGAAGAAAAAATCATTTTATAATCAACTTTATGACTTTTTGAAGAGCAAGCTAAAGTCAGGCCATGTCCAAGATTTACTGCATTACTCTACTAAAACGCAACATTCTTCAAACAATAAAACAAAGAAAATTCATGAAAAAAAGTTAGCTGCTTTACGACAAACACAGCTCTCAGAAAGAAATGATACATCATCGTTGACAAACCGATGGGTGAAAAATCTAAGCCAGAAAGAACTCACTAAACCTCAAATCAAAGTGTTGAAAAAAGGTCTCAATTTTGCCATTTCGCCCAAGTCAATTCCTAAATTAGATATTGTAGCGGCAACAGAAAAAGGATACAGAGGAGTAAATGACGCAGCTGGTGTTGCAATGGCCAGATCAAAGATTACTCAAATTCTGAATACGGCAAGACCCCCACCACCTAACCTTCTTCCAGAAGAAATGACAGCTTTAAAAGAACTGAAATCTGACAGCTCCATCAAAATAATGAAAGCCGATAAAGGGAACGCAACGGTAATTATGGACAGTTCTGAGTATCATAACAAACTCTCTGAACTTTTAAATGACAATACTACATATAAAATTTTAAGACGTAGACCTAATCCTATTGCATCTATTGAAAAATCTGTAAACAAACTAGTTTGGCGATTTGCAACTCAACGAAAAATCACCATGCCAGTTTATCATCGTCTTAAGTGTAATAAGAGTGTAACTCCGAAAATCTATGGATTGCCCAAAATTCATAAAAACCACACCCCTCTTCGACCTATCGTTTCCTTTATCGGTTCGCCTACTTATAATTTATCGAAATTTTTAATTGATATTTTATCGCCATTGTTGAACCAAGAATACACTGTAAAAAATTCATCTGAGTTTGTACAATTAATCAAAAACACCTCTGTTGATTGCAATAATTGCTTTGTTTCTTTTGATGTTGTGAGCTTATTTACTTCCGTTCCTCTCAAAGAATGTTTGCAGATTATCTCTCTACTACTTTCGCAAGATAAGTCTTTACACGAACGCACTAAACTTTCTATCAATGACGTCACAGAAGCTTTGAAATTGTGTTTTGAGTCTACTGTATTTTGTTATAATAACGTTCTTTATCGTCAAATTTATGGTACGCCGATGGGTTCTTGCATTTCCCCGGTCGTGGCTAACATTTTCATGGAATACATTGAGCGCACTGCCATCACTTCATTCCATACACCACCGCAACTTTGGGTGAGATATGTAGATGACACTTTTTGCATTATAAAAAAGTCTGCGGTCAACCAATTTCATCAACATTTGAATAGCATATCTTCTTCAATTCAATTCACAACAGAACATGAAAAAAACAACTCCATATCATTTTTAGACGTCTCAGTTATTCGTCACAATGCCACAAACACGTTGACCACTACAATTTTCAAAAAACCCACACACACTGACAGATATTTAAATTTTAATTCACACCATCCCAAACATCAAAAACTTACTGTAGCTAAAACTTTGTATGACCGCATTGACACACATGTCGCAGATCCGCATGAACGTTCACGACAGAACAAAGCATTACACAATACTTTGCGCCTCAATGGATTTCCAAGAAAGCATGCTTGCCAACGACAACCTAAAAGTTTAGTACCCCCATCTACCCAGTATAAGTCTTTTGTTTCTTTACCTTATGTTAAGGGAGTTTCTGAAAAAATTCGGCGTATCTTAAATGAAATTGGTGTAAAAGTCGCTTTGAAACCTTTCTTGACAATAAGTAAATTTTTGCCATCTTTAAAAGACCCCTTGAATCAAAGCGAAATCTCAGGTTTAGTGTACCAAGTTTCTTGTGATGATTGCAATTTAATTTATGTTGGCCAAACAAAACGAGATCTCAAATCTCGCATTAATGAACACAAAAGAGCTTTCAAATATCAACGCCCTGAACATTCCGCTCCTTGCATGCATGCCATAACTTCAGATCATAAAATAACTTGGAGCAATTCTAAAATTCTAAAAGTTGAAAGTGATTATAAAAAGCGAATGTTTTCTGAAAGTTGGTTCATCAATCAAAAGCCTCATGTAATGAATCGCAATGATGGCATCTCTTTTCCCGCTATCTACAAAAAACTATTGTAAGTGCTGATTTGACGTTTTTTTAAATTGGTTTCATGCTGATTGTAAAACTGTGCAGTAGTGCGTACAAAACTCGATTCATGACTCATGCCGTTCACTCTCCTATCTTGTTGTTATTTAAGTTTCTTGTTGATCGCAATTAAGTCCCCCTTTTTTCTAACTTATTTCAAACTTTGCGCGCGATAAGTTTTTGTCCAGAAGTTGAATTTTCATTTTGCATGTTTAGTTGTTTTCAGCAATATGTCCTGTGTTTTGCCATGCTAGACAGGTAGTCACTACCTGGTCTAGCCCCCTGAAGAAGTCAGTCGTGTCTGATTGACGAAACGTCGGAATAAAAGCAGATTGTCACTGTATACATCTTGTGATAGTTTAGCTTAATTTGCACCAGTAGAACATCTCATATCATTTAATTTAATGCCTGGTGAACAGCCTCATTCAATTTTCAAAAGCCCTTCTATTGTCAGACGTAATAAAAGCATTCGTATCCCTGGATGAAACTTTTCATTGCTGTTGAATTAAAACAAAAGTGAGCAGTTGCAGAAACAACCAGTCACTACAATTTTAGAAAAACAAAGTGGATATTTTGCTACAAAACATTTGATGACGTTAGAAAGCGTCTTGCCCCGTGTCCATTGTTCCGTCGTTGCCACCGGCGGTATCGCGATCTAAGGTGTTAGGGAAAGAAATTAATGTTTCAGATAAAATTTTAGTGAAGGTTACTAACTTAGAGTTAGTTTTTGTCGTTTGCTGAGCAGAATTGAAAAGTGATTCTTGAATAAGTGTTTGGAAATGATGTAAAACTAACTGAATAGATATGACGTCAGTGACAGTTAGCTTAAGTGAGATTAAGCGCGAAGCAAACGCAGAGAATTTGTGCTACACGTGCTATCATAGAAAACTTTTTAAAAGGTTGGTGATTGCACAAAGGTGAACTTCCAGATCATGAACATGTGATTGCGTTTACCAGAGCAATCTTTCTAGAGCAGTGCTACTTAAACTGTGGTGCGAGTACCGGTGCCGGTATACGATTTGTTTGAAAATAATTTATTGAGAATTATTTTGATTAGAATGTGTTTTTCAACATGGTCAGGTTGTTTTTTCTTTACGGCGTAATTTCCTTACTTTGTTTGCTGTTAAAACGAGATATTGGTGTTTACCACATCGACAAACATCGTGTTCGTATGGAAATGACCTAATTGATTCCGATTCTGACAAAGTGATATTGGAAGGGCCAAGCGTTTGCGGTTAAAACTCGCTAAAATTTTGTTCGACTATGCGATACATCATACTTAGATGATGCTGGATACTAAAAAGCTTTAGTGCTGGAAAAAATGATGCTGGTGTGCCGAAACCCACGAACATAGCCATGGGGAGGGTGTTAGCGCTGAGCTTTTGTAGCGCCGCTACTTGTACGCTACTTTTCTTATTTGCAGTACGGTTGTAGAACGGCGCTAATTTTTGTTAGAGAAGCTGCTGTAGAAGCGACGCTACTTCTTCTCCAAGGTAGAGGAGGGACGAGACGTTTGTTCCAGTTGTACTTTCGCTATTTTCCCAAAGTAAAAAAAAAAATAATCATTGTAAGAGATTTTCAAAGTAGCGGGAGTGCGCTACTTTCAAAATAGCGGATTCCCAGATTTTCTTTCTACTTCATCTCACTGACGAAACCGCAATCTGTCGTTTGTAAAGTTGTGCTCAGCGATGACGCAATGAAACCGTCAGATCTAAAGAACCACTTGTATTCAACAACTTATAGACCTCAGCCGAAAGGCTTCTTTTAATAAAACGAATTAAACCTAAGCAAAAACAGATGTGCAAACACTTTATTATACAGTAGGCTACTGTGCAGTAGCTACATGCATCCTATGAAGCAACGCTAAGGATTGCAAAGCTGGAAAACCACAAACCGTTGGTAAAATGTTAATGAAAAATTCTTGGTGAATTTTCTCATTGTCGACTTTCAAAAAGAGTTCACTAATTGTAGCCTAATGGAGAGAGTGAGACTTTCAGAACTAAGATTAGACTTCTTAGTGTCCGCTTTTTTTAATATATGAATGGTACCCGAATGAAATTAATACCTCTGCTGGTCCGGCACGTTGCATCAAATAGTTTGAGTAACACTGATCTAGAAGACGTTAAACTGGTATTGCTATAAATTGCTTCAATGCGACAAGGCCGTGTGTTGTTGAAATGTTCAAGAAGATTCAAGTTGTTTTGATGATTGTTTCGCTGACGTCACTTCAAGTCGACCCAACGTTCAACGTCAGGTTGGTTGCGTTCCCACTCCTCCTAGTGATCAGTATGCAGCAGCGTTGACAGGAAGTTCCGGGCGATACTTTTGCACCACGACCCTAAAGTAGATTCGGTGAACGGTAAATTAAATTGAAAAATATTTAATCCAGAATCATCTAAACAAAGCAAGTCTAATATTGCACTACTTGGTCTCGGGGACTCTAACATAACCCAGTCTTATAAATATAAAACAATAACTTCGGTTTATTTTTATATGAATATTTGCTGTTTATCCAAGACTATCCCTGCTGCTAAGATTAGCCCATTGTCTAGTTCGTGCTCCAATAGCCCAACATTGAGGATGTGAGATTGTCTTGATAATACACGATTACGACTTTTTAATGAAAATCTCATTCCTGTTTGCGCAGTAGCAATGCAGTCCCTATCCCCTCCGTCATCAACAATTCAACCGATGCGCAAGAGTCTTCCTACAACTTCACAGCCTTTCAGGTTTTACCAGGCAAAGATGCGGTAAGGAATAACTAGCTGCTTCCTTCAGCTTACGAGATTTATTTTTGTTACACTGATTCAACGTCTTCAGATGTTAATCGATGTAAAAATGACGAATTAGTGCTAGCTAGATTGGAAGAACAATTTGTGTTTTATTTGAGCACACATTAAGATGTGTGTGAAGTATTTGTACCATACCTCAGAGTTAGAGACTATTATATTTTTTTAGATTTAAAGTTGAGCGCACAATGCTCAAAGTAGTCCATAACTATTTGCCTGCAATATAAAGTAACGATGAAACAATGATTCCTCAACTCCTCATACCTCAACTATGTCTGTTTATTTCATTATTTAGAGACAACATAAAATATATCGCAAGTTTCTTTTCTGCTTTCAGGTTCCCCACAAGAAAGAGAACGCGTGCAACCCCTTGTGTTATTGCGTCATATTCATTCTGGTGTTTGGGTGCGCGATTATCAGTTTCATCTTGTTTCGAGATCACATCACCACGTCATGCTTGATTTCATATTGCAGCCAACTGTTTACGAACAAAGGCCCCGTGACGTCATCAAACGCATACGTCAATCCTGCATTTGAAATATTGTTGGACGATGACGTTATTTACGCGAGAAACGTCACTCACGAACTGAAGTTGATATAATCGCGAATGGATCGATCGCTTGCAACCGCGGAGCTGATCGCTCGTCCTCATGCAAGACGCACACGCAACAATGCGATGTGCTATGACGTGGCTTGTGTTATCGCATCATCTGAACCTCATTATCTTTAGCGTCGTCTACTTTGATTGTGATGTATCTTACAATGACTGAACGGGGGGATCGGTCGCCCCCTCTTCTGTCCTTTTTTGTAAACTTTTACAATAATTAGAATTCATACAATATTGTCTCCTTCATCATTGCATGGGTGTTACATTGAATGTAATTGTACGTTGTTGCAATGGACGGAAAATAAAATGATTTAATTTAAAATAAAATGCAATAAAAATAAAATGATCCTTTTCCTTCAAATAATATTTACCGTTTGGTGGAGTTTTCTTGTTGGCACACAATTTTTCATACTCCATATTTAGCGACACTTAGCGGATAGACTTATGTAGATTTTGCTGTGTTTGATCATAAATAGTCGCCAAGCTACCGTGCGAAATGATTTAGAATATTCCACGCGTAACTTGGTTTTGAGAAGTATAGAGATACAAACGATATAGAATAAAATATGCTTCTCACAATACTCTCAACTTTTCGGTCACTCATGCAAAGGTCTATTGCTTAGTTTAGCGACAATTTTGTATCAACCGCTGCGGCTTTCCAACTGCTGCTTATCTCAGAGAGAACGAGACCAAACAAACACTTGACGTTTCAGCAAACGAAATGTTCAGTTTGTTGACTTCATGGTTGCAACATGAAGTGGCATTCTCTCTGTAGACTGGTTTGCTAAATGTGACGCTGACTACCTTGTTCTATAACAACAAATGTCAATTATTCAGTTTTATTTTTTTGGAAAAATTGTTTATTCTAAAAATTTGTTTCGCAGTTTTCTCATCGTTGCAGGCCTAACAAAAACATAATTATTGCGTTTCGGATTCTGTGCGACAGAACGGGGCAACACTGCTTGCAGCTTTTCCTTCAGTTTTGTATAAACCTGGCACTTGTGAGGATAATTACGTGCACTCTAGTGGTCGTGTGCTGAAATTGATTTTGACAAAATAAAAATTCAGCTGCTTACGTTATGTTTTGCGTTACATAGTCGAATAGTAGCAATGACGTCATATCAAGTATAGCACGTTATTTTGGGTTTTATTTCGAAGTCAAATTCTTTGTTTTTATTTCATTTAAAATGTGAGTAATTTAGTTGTAAATTAAAATCAAAGCGACGTGCCAGTTAATGTTCAGCGCAAACATAATGCGTATTGTTGATTTCAAATGTTTTTTTTTATAAAATATCACACAATTGTTGATTTGAAACTGACGGATTTGACTGAAATCGATTTGAAAGTTTTGAAGTCACTTCACCGTCTTCATGCCGTGGAAAACCTTCTTCCACCATTTTTTCAACCAAACAATTTTTGGCTTCTTTTCGACACTTTTTTCAGTTTTCTTCGTTTTTCTTCTTCTTCTTTTATTTTGAGCTTTCTTGAATTCTTTCAGTTTCCCAACTTTGACAACTTGGTCAATTCTCATCTCCGAAGCGCCATCTGCCGAGATATCGATCGCCCCTTCCCCCTCTATGAAGTACTTCCCCGCACCCGACATTCTCATTGCCCCAAATCCTTTCGTCTCCAAATTGTGACGTGCTTCATCAAATGCTCTTATTTTGTAATTTCCTCTCACTGTGAAGTCATAATCTCCATCACCGACGATGATGTACTTGCCCTTCCCGATGACGTTGTATATGACGTCATTATCTGTTTTGGCAACAAGGAGGTGCTCCAACTCGCCATCTCCACGGGTCCGTTGCATTGTCGCACGTACGGGAGAGTTTCGATGGATAGAAGCTGAATCTTTCAAAAAACACAGTTATTTTACTTCAATTTAACAAGTAACTCACAACTGTGAATTGAATGTCCAGCCTAATAGCTGAAACAGATCGTTCAATGTACACTTGTGGAATAATTAACAATTGTACCGCTAAAGGCGATACTCAATCTATTGCTGAACAATTAACGCCAAACAGCGCTGCCCAACGCTTCACTTTTCCCATGTGGACTGCCAATACACATTCCTGTACATCTTTTCAAGACTTTTGTAAAAATAAATGCTACGGTTTAAACCAAGTTCAACACAAAACATCAAATCACCTTCCACCAACTGAGCAATTGAAAGTCGCAGGAGATTCTTTGCAGGAAGCCTTGTACAAAGATCAATACCAAATAACCTTATTCTACAATATAAGAATGTTGCAAAATTAATTTTTGTGCAAACAGATTGTTCTAAAACCCTAAATTTCTTATAAAGACCATCAAGGCCCACACTTCTCGCGCAGGGATGTTAAAAGTTTCAACGCTGGAAACCAAAGCTACGTCATTGACTGGCCACATGAAGGAGGTGAGTAGATCTCGAGTATCTGGTTGGGCGTCGTCACCATCAAATCTCTAACGTTGACAACCGAGTTTCAAACCAGGCAGCAAAGAACATTTGCATTGTTGTTTACTTGTTTATTCATTGGAATCAGGGACGTTCTAATGCGCTTTCAATTGATGGGAGCATTCTAGGTCACTTTGTCTAAATCTCTCAACCAGCAAGACCAGTTCGTTATTTTAGTGTTTACAATTTTACATTTGCAGACATTGAATCAACGTAAAAACTGGTTTGCTAACTGGGGAGCTGCAATAAGTATGACGAGACCTACTCTGTTGCTAGTGACAATGACAAATGTCTTTTTGCTTTGTGTACTATAGAAGGTCGGATGGGATGGCACAGCGGATAAGGCGTTCGCTTTCCAATAGTGCAATTCTGGTTCGACTCTTGGCTTTAGCTGGTTGTTGGAAACACCGCTCACCTCTACCCAGGGTGTAATAAATTGGGTGGGCATAATTGCTGCAGAGAAGGCAGCTGAGAGAAAGGAACTGGCCACCCCACTCTCCTAGTGCCGATGGTTTAGTAGCCTATAATAAGAACCTTATCTTCTCATACCCGACACTTAAATCAAGTATGGGACTCACGTTACCTTACTGTAAAAGGAGCGATTTACAGCGGTTGAGATACCTGTAGCATAAATTAGTAGGGTGATACTGAGGAGCCCAATCTCACGGCCGAAACACGTGTCTACCCCAGTCAATCATCGTCAGCTGCAATCGATCGCCGACAAACAAATTTTGACTTCACGAGAACGATAAGCAACTACCGAGCAAACACAAGAGCATTGCACCAACGGCGAATAATCTCAGCCAGAAACATCAGTTCCTGTTGCATTGATTCAACATCCACAGATGTAAAAGTAACTAATCTTGTTGGTTGAGAGATTTAGACAAAGTGACCTAGGATGCTCCCATCAATTGAAAGTTCATTAGAACGTCCCTGATTCCATTGCATAAACAAACAATGAAAACGCTCGCTCTCCACGCATGACCCACTTGATCATGTGGACTAAAAGAACATAATGTGAGCTGCTTTTAAACCTCTAATCCACAAGCATCTGAAACTGGACCCTTTTACGAGACTCGTCGACTTTTTGGATCTTTATTTGTGGTTAACGCAAAAATAACTAACGGAATTTATAGGTCACGCATTTGATATTAAGCAATGGGGTACAAGAAGAAAGGGTTGTTGTTACTAAGCCTGCGTCACTAACGAGAGTGGGGTAGCCAGTTCCTTTCTCCCGACTGCCTTTCTTTCAGAAAATACACCCACCCTATTTATTACACCCTGGGTGGGGGTGAGGGATGTTTATCAACAACCAGCTTGAGTGGGTGTCGAACTAGGAACAAGAAAATCTTTGATATATTCCGGCAGCTAGTCTCTAACCTAAATTAAATACACTGTGAAGTTATGTCTAATCCACACCAAACGATGTTGAATCCACATAACTCACATCACTTTCGAGAGGAAATTCCTTTTCTGCAAGAATTAACTTATATCATTTTATGTTTCTTCATAAATGTGTCAAGGCAATAGCACCTACAATTATTATAATCAATGCACTAGCATTGAGCTTACACTAAACTTAAAAAAAGTAAAAAAAACTTAAAAAAGTGTGGAATTTTCTATTTCTTTATGTTTATTCTTTTCCTAAAGCAAACTTTCACTAGTCCTGAGCTATTGAGGATAGCTTACGACGATCAAGAATAAACGTAAATGAGATCACAACAGCGTTGAATACAAGTCCAGAAGCTTGTTTCAAATCTGTTACTTGCTGTTCACTTCTGACAAATTATATTTTAGCTTTCATTGCCAGAAATAAAGTTGAAGTAGCCTACTTTTTGTGAGCTGCTTGCCTCGTTTTCTACTGAAGATTTTCTAATTCAGTCAATTTATTAGAAAAATCCTCGATCCAAAGCACTCTGAGAAATGAGACTGATCTGAATCTTGCAAAATATCTCGCGCGTTCTGCATCGATCAGCGGCCTCTTCAACAAAGAAGATAATCGCAAGTCACGTGGCATTGGAAGCACGTGATCAATTCTAACAAAGATTTGGTCTTTTAGTGCTTTGTGACGTCGGTTTGAACTATGATGACGTAACAAAAGCGTCATAACGCTTCCTGCAAACGTTTGATTAAATTGCAGGAATATTCAAAAGTTTGTTGAAAACAATGTTAAAGAATTAGTTACAGAAAGAATTAGTTCTACCTCACCATCACCTCAGAAAAAGCAACCGTCTGTCAATGTCGCACAAATCTAACGTTGCAATTGCATCAACGTGAACCGTGGACAATCAGCTGGTCATAATGATGTCCACTACCGTGTGGTCAGCGCGATAGACGCCGAAACATCTGTTCATCGCTTACTGCATAATCAGAGTTGCCAGGTTCACTATTTTCAAGTGGTTTGGTCTGAGAACAAGCTGTTTATGATTTACGTTATACTTTGGTACATTTTTATTTTTGGCCTTTTTTTCAGAATATTGCTTAGCCTTTTTTGAACCGTTTGAAACTTGTAGCTAAAATTTTAAATAACCTTCCTTATATATTCAGTAAATCATTCTCATAGATACTCAATCAACGTTTTCTTGATAGAATTATTGATGTCATAAAATAATTAAATAGAGTAGAAGTTGATTGGTTTATATCCCAAGTTGTAGTTTACAATCTTCACAAGACATTAGAGTTGGCTACTCTGCGCCTTCCAGTGATAAAATTATTTGCTGCAATTTCACTGAAAGTCAAGCTTCAAATGCTTTCAAAATAGCACATTCAGCGACGGCACATTAATGGAGGATCAAACTCCACGCAAGGCAGCTTTAGTTTTACTTATTCGGCACACAAAATAAAAAACTTTTACTGTTCAAAGAATACAGCTCAAATTTAAAAGCATCAGCTATTGTACGTTTTAGCAATCTATTTTTTATTTGCATTATCCAAAAAAAGAAAACATCCATTGTTTTTATTGAGCCTGCTTGGACCTGGCAACCCTACACGCAACACCCGATGCCTGATCACCAAATAATCCGGTGGTTTAGTTTTTGTCACTTTTCAATATAAGCTACAGTTTGTTTCGAGTGAAGTCGACCACCGTGAGCTTATAATGACGCGGTCTGCAATAAAGCTGTTCGGAAGGCTTCGAAAATTAAATATTTTAGTTACAAGCAGTTTGAAATCGTGAGATAAGATTCGAAAATTCAAGCAGATGAAGAATCAGAACAGAGTAAGTTTTAATAAGAAGCTTTGCAAATGAGTTCGATAAAAATAGCTCCGATAGCTCAGTTGGTTAGCGCGTGACTTCTCGAACGAATAAACCAAGATCAAGCGGCGCTGGTTCGACTCTCGGGATGTGCGCTTGAGCAACGCACGTTAAGGATTGCTCTCCATTCAGCGGCACCTAGTGAATAGAATGATTAACAGTCAACAACACCAACAATCAGAAACTTGACTCTGTCAATCTCGGTGACCGGGCCTGCGTCAGAGATTCAAAGCGTCTACAAGTATGCGAAACTACCAGGATTAAGCTCTGCAAGAAGCTTTCCCAGTCCGAGGATAAAGATTCAAACAATCTAAAACATTAATTAGCTTTAATCACGACCTACAAAACTATTCTTGGCGCGTGTCTTAATTCCAATCTTTCTTCCACATAATGTGGCTGAGTTGGTTACTGGTTTATCACCTTTTTCGTGACTGCGTTTTTTGTCTTGGTGAGTCAATTCCAGTGAGTCAAGTGATTCAGATTCCAAACTCGAATCACTTTTAAGAATTTGCAATATCAGATCTGATTCCTGGTATTGCATTCCAGAGGCAACCTTTCCAGACTGAGATTGTGAAAAAGATTATACATGTAGCCTACCTGATCTTGTACATGCACGCCTGGCTTGAACCATTACGGTTCTGCCTCATTTTCTTTTTGTTGCTGTATCTTATTTCTACAGATTCGTTTCTTTGCGTTCCAACATTTGCAGCGGTCCCTGAGTATAAACTTTCATTCCAATCAAAAAAGACAAATCCAGGAATAGATTCCGTGGCTCGACGCAATTAAACTAATTCAAGAATATCGATTATTTTTTCACAACCGATTCAACAATATGTCCTTGCTTATCTCATTATTGGTATGCGCTGTGAGAGCTATCCATTGTTACGTCATCAATGAAGGACGGTCGAATCAATAGAAATCATTTCAGTTATGTCATCAGTTAGCTGAGACATACAATGTTTGAATTGTTCTAATAATTGCAGCTCATCTGCAATAGAAGACAACCTCGGATTACCTCTTGTATCAAATATCGATTTTTGTGATGTGCCGATGAAGGACGCTGTCGTTGGCGGATAACGCGGATGAATCTATAGTGGAGCTTCAAGCTGTCCCACGGCGCGTGGGACCGTTTCTAGAAAATCTGGAAAACCGATGAAGAACCGAGCAGTTCCTACCAAAGGAATAGCAACGGAATCCTTACAGAAGGCTTCTCTCCAATAACTTACTGTATTATCATTGGTGGGATTCGATCTAGTTAGCAACTGGTTAGCTTTGACTAATATTAGTCACATCTGGCAACCCTTCATACGGTAATTTTATATAAGGTCAACTCGAAAAAGTTGGCCTGGAACCGGTTTTGCAAACTTTTTTTGTTTTCAAGAAGCGGTTCGCGCAAACCGGCCGAATCCCACCACTGCTTAATTATCAGGTCACTTGATTATCACGTCATTTGTCATTGTATTTTTGTGATGATTATCCTTTAAACGTGTATAGGACAAAGAAGTATCAGCTACAACAAACAATTGAACCAGCACGTCGATAAAGAGAAAAGATGGAAAACATAGAACGATGTATGGAAATGGCGAAGTACAAGGCTAGTTAGTGTGCTACTACAATGCTCAAAACTGAACAAAATTAGAATAAAGAAGAAATCGATACTTTGCATCATGTTGCAGTTGCATTGTAAATGGCAGCTCTGATTAATCGCCAATTGCGTTTTTGGTTTGAATGCACAATGGTAAGAACAGGAAGGAAATCCGAGCACATAAGAACCCATCTTCATGTAAAATTATGATCCTTGCGGTACAGGAGAACATCGGCAATTGATCTTTCAAGTTGTGGGTTACAATGTCAGTTATTTGTTTTACCTCAAACAAAACATTTCTATTCTGTTGATACAAATCAGTTTGTTTTTCAACACATTGCTGCATAAATCAGATTTAATTAAAGGAGACGCTGGTGTCTCTCAACCTCTGTTTGGTTCCTTGATGTTATTGAGGATGAAAAGTTATATAAAAATCCTTCATTTAAGATGCAATCGAATGATTAAATATAATAAGTAAACAAAACCAGTCAAGTTCGGAAACTTGTATAATTTATTGATAAAACTTTTGTCATCGTAAAGGCGGATTCTTCAGTATCTTATTCAAATAGAATGATAAATTATACAAGTTTTCGAACCGGACTGATTTTGTTCACTTATTATAGATTGGATTGGTTGGCAAATAAAGTGGTTACATTTTGAAATACTGAACAACTTATCTCAACCTTGGTAGGATCCTTTGACTGTTCTTATTCAAATAGAATCTTTTCTGCTTCGCTTTGAGCACTTTTCCAGCAATACTGATAATATTTATCACGCAGGTGAATTTGGGTAAATTCAGATTTCTCATGGACTTCCAAATAGTAGCATCTGGACTGGAAACTCAGTGGGCAACATGAGGCCAAACAGTTGGTACAACAGTTGGCCAACAGTGGGCCAACAGCCAAGTAACTAACCCTGTTAGCCCACTGTTGGCCAACTGTTGTACTAACTGTTTGGCCTCATGTTGCCCACTGAGTTTCCAGTCCAGATGCTATTATTTAGAAGTCCATGGATTTCTCCTCTTAAGCTATTATTGACCTCTCGATATCTTTCACTTTCCGGTCGCGCTTGCGTCAGGCATCTCGCTCTCAGACAACCAAGTCACAGACGTGTGTCAACATTCAACTTTTATAACAATAACAATTCGCATTCTAAACGTCAAAAGCAATTTTCACATTTTGTAGGTTTTATAAAACTTTCTTTGATTGATTAGAATGAAATATTTTACCGATCGCCTCAAACAAATGATATGTTCTACCGGTCGCCTCAAAAGAAAGAAATCTCCCCGTCTCCTCAAAACAATGAAATCTTTTAAAGATCGCCTCAAAAGAATGGAATCTTCTACCGATGGCCTTAATAAAATCGATGAAATCTATGAGCCGCCTTGCGATGAATCGTGTCGTCTTTGCAAAGATTATAAACCACACCATGACTGGCGATCCACACTTCCATACGATGACGACGAGGTGTCGCAATTTCCAACCATAATGGAGGAAAGATATCATTTCCGGAAGAAAGACACGTCGGTGAGATACGAGAATGAAGAAACCTGCGCAGAACCGCATAGTGGCTCAACAACGATCACAATCAAAAAAGAAATCCAAACAAGTAAGCACATTGTTTCGTCATCATTTCTAATCAAAGTGACCTCATTATTGTGAAAATTACATAAGATCAAAAATCAATATAAAAAGTTGATTGTTGCAATAGCAATTTCAAGTCCAGAAAGACTATGAAGTCGTCTCCAATTCGATGAGTTGTTACTCATCGTCACCATCATTATGTTCCTCGTATTGTGAGTTGGATACAATGCGCCATTGTTCTCTATCGTGAGCTATTCGCACAGTACTTTTATAATTTAGTTTTATCCGTTTAGAGATGTTTGTCTAAATCATTCTTGCTCTGCTTTGTTTCTTTTAACTTTTGTTTTCCTTCCTATTAACGATCTTTGTCGAAAGTTTTTCCATATTGTTGCTGTCAATCTTATATGTTCCAGATAATCACATTAATTTCTTCTCGAATTATGCCACCACTTTCTGCAACATAATGGCGGCTGCAACGTTCCATTCGAGCGTCCGCAGCCTCCAAGAAGCAATTCAAGCACCGGACCGTGGTATCAAGGACTTCGCTTCTGGAATAGGTTTTGGCATTGCATCTTTTATATTTATTTGTGGATCTGTGTTCTTTTTGTGATCACTCATGTGGTGCGTGAAGGAGAAGTAGAAAATCAAAGAAAACATTTGCAAAGAACCCCGGAAAGTAAGGCACCTGCAGCTAATAAGGCCCGCTAATTTTCAAACCTCAATATTTTTCTAAATACTGCATAATTTTGAACGAAACTTGGAATGAGGATACTTTGGGTCTATCTAAACAACATATCTATGAAGCAAGTTTCTAAGTTAAAGGGGTTGTAAAATATTAAAAAAATAAAAAAAATCTCAAGCGGGCCTTATTAGATACACGTGTTGTGAATAAGGCCCGGTTTGAATTAGCACTAAAAGTGATGGAAAAGGTATATTTTCACAATAACAACACCACAAAACAAATTCTAATCGACAACACAGGCACATAACTAATAATTAAATACACAGAGACAACTATTCCCTCCCCCGCCCCATGCTCCTTTTTTTAAAAAGCGACATGGTGTTTTTAGATATGGTAGGGATACTAAAGTATTTTGATTCTGAAATTATGATATTTCCATCGCAATAACAAATTGGATTAATGGTGTAACAAAAATTGTTTAGGTCACTCAAGTCTTTAACCCTCATTTTCTTAACCAGGGGTGAACAACGTTACCCCAGGGGCCCATGGGCCTCATTATCAAAATTAGCCTAGTCTGATCATCATTATCACTCTTGCTTTAATTAGAAAAAAAAGTTCAAATTTATTGGTTTTACTGCATCAGCATGCACATATCTTTCACATAAAATGCAAAAAAACGGAAGTCAAAGCGGTTTGTTAACTGCAGAACAGTCTAAAATATGTGAAAATTAATAAAACCACTCAATTTCAGCCCCCCCAAACTTCAACTTTCCGTAACTCAAAAAGCTCTCAACTTCAGGCTGTGAAACTTTACCAGTTAGTCTCAATTCACCATAGCACCAATCAGAGCTTCCAATTTTGTTTAAAAGATTTGTAACAACGGAGATCCAGGGGGTGGGCCTTATTACTGGCCGGGCCTTATTAGCTGCAGGTGCCTTAAATCAAAGTCACTAAACGATGCAACTTCAATGGCCGCGATGTCTGCGCGCGAAAACCAATCATCCAAGAAAATGCTGGTTCAGAGATAAACTGATTTTGGAATATTGAACCCCTCTAATCCAGAGATGAACTTGATTAACTTATTTGTGGACATGCAATAAATTTAGTTTCGCTTTTAGCAGCAGAATCGTTGCTTACTTCACAATGTAAATATTAACGCCTGATGCTGTACGTTTGCTGTGGTAAAAGTGATTTGCACTAGCTTTCGGAACACAGTTCCCTAGTTATGTGCTATGACGAATGGTGTTGAAGTCGGTAGGCACTTTAACATTACCCACTCGTCGAAAAGGTACGCAATCATGCGTGACATGTTCATTCGCGATGCAGCTGATTTCAGTCATGTGACTCGACACGTGATATTCTGATCGAAAAATTTTGATACAAAGAAATTTAACTGAACGCTTCACCACAACCACCGTTGCCTAATGGTTAGGGCAGAGGAGTAGTAATTTCGATTTCGTGGGTTCGATTCCCACCCTCTGCTAATACTATTTTTTCTTCTGCAACTGAACTGAGTGCAAGAAGGATGTTAATGGTAGCCACTTTAACAAGTCGAAATGAAACACAAAGCAATTTCACATTGAAAAGCAGGCACTCTTCGACGAGTGGGTGATGTAAAAGTGCCTACCGTTGAAGTCAGTGAGTCGTTTTGTGCGGCTCTTTGTTTGGCGTGAGGCTGCTGACTTGAATGCTGTCTATTGTGTTGTTAGGCATTACTGCTGTAAAATTTTGTTGAATCAGTTGATTAATAGACTAGGTGACGTAGTTCTTCCCTTTCGGCGCGGTTGTTAATTTTTGGAAAATGGCTTCTTCGAAGCGTAATTGTACCGCGTCGTTTTCTATGGGAAGGATTGTAAATTCAAAGTCGGCGAGGCACTGTTGTTGATGATCAAAGACTGAACTTTGATCTGAGCTAAGGTGTTTTTTCAGGCAAGAGTGGAGTGAGAAGATTGTACTGCCCATGCAGCTTTCTCTGCATTTCTTGCATATGATCTTGTAGACACAGTTCTTGGTAGTACACATTTCGTCGTTCCGTAATGGGCAGTTTTGTAGCAGGCAAGGTTCGGATATTTTTCGTTTTTGAGGGACATTTCGGGGGGTTCGTGAGCGTCGAAAGAGGCGAACTGGCAATCCAGGTCTTTGAAGACTTTTTTCACTTTACGGTCCGCGTCGTCGCTCATAAAAGGAAACTCAAATTGCATTGACTTAAATGGTGTCTGGGGGTTTGTCTGTTTTGCTGGTGTCGTCGTCTTCTGGAGGGTTGCTTAAGAAAGTCCTTGGGGTATCCGTTGTGCTCGATCGTCTTCTCGAATTCCGTCAGGTGTGGTGTTGGTCTAGTGGGTGAGGAACATCTATCCCTTCTTCTCTGTATTTCGTCTAGGAGTATGGTCTTCTTGGTACTTGAGGGTAGGGCCGAGTCAAAGTGTGGGAATAGTTTTGTTTTTGTTTTTTCTAGTAGAACTCGTGATGGATTGTGCCGTCTCTGTCGATTTTTACGGTAAAGTCCAGTAGTGAGATGGCGTTGTCTGCTGTTGGTAGTTCCGTTTCAAAGTGAATAGCTGGGTGCGCTTGATTGACGGCGTTTTGGATGACTAAGATTGTTTGAGGACGTTGTAGTTCTACCACTATTGCTCGAACAACAAAGAAATAAGTGAATTTGTGGACGGCATTGCAAGAACACATTGAAATTGTTTTTAATTCTATCCTCACTGTTATAAAATGTTGATCTGAAAATGGCCAGTTGGCAGCCTTTCCACTGTGATGACTGCTCCCCGTTCATTGTCTGTATACCTCTGGATGGGCGGTGAGTTCGCACGTGTCTGATAAGGGAAACATTGCACATCCTGTTACCTCACGTCACGTCACATACGTCTCAAAGGAAGGTTAAAGTTTGCAACCCTTCTACACAACCAGCCACATTCACCAGAAAGGCGTTAAACGAATAAAAAAATAATCATGTTTGTCCGCGTGGTGGTGCTATTGTTCTTTTATATTAGTGGTTCTCAACGGGGGCGGTACTGCCCCCCAGGGGGCGGTATGATTACTTCGGATTAAAGGGAGTGTTTTGATTACTAGGGGGCATTCTGGTTTAACCCATCTACCGTCCAGCGTAACGATTTCGTCAAAGAGCTCGTATCTTTGTGGTAGCATTTCCTACTTCATAGGCTACCTGGTGGAAAAGGGATTCAGCTGTGTTGTTCTGCTAGCCTACATACCAAACAGCAAAACTCACTTGACATATCCATAAGAGGTGATCTTCGAATGTTTCTCACTGGCTTTACACCGGATGTGAAGAAACTGGTACTTTCTCACCAAGCCCAAGGTTCACACTGACTACCAGTAGGCTTATACTGTTTTCATGCTCGCAAATATATATTTGCTTTTCATCAAATATAGTTAGCCTACTAGTCTCTAAAACCGTTACAGCCTGTTTCACCTTAAAAGGGGATCATCAAAAGGTCCTTATTCCAATAGAAATAGAAATCCCCCTTTTAGGGTAAAACAGGTTGTAAGGGTTTTAGAGACTTGTAACTAACTAGCCTATATTTGATGTAATTCGCTCTGCTTGGCTTTTTGCTTGGCATTGAGCACTTTTTGTAGTATTAATATGATTTCTTGTTTTATATTCGCTTTTCATAAGTAATCGTTTTTGTTTGGGGGAAGGGGGGGGGGGAGCGGTAAAATTTTGCCAGTTCATAAAGGGGACGTTGGGCCAAAAAAGGTTGAGAAACACTGTTTTATATGATAATTTTCCAGGATGCAGCAAATACATGATTGTGATGCCACACGCAGTGGAGTGTGACCGAGCAATGGTAACAATGAACAAAGAAAATGACTGAACATTAGATGATGTCATAGTCATTCGCAAGGTTCTAACGATAAATTGAAATTGAGATCGTCTGTGACTCGGCCCAGCTCGTGGCCGTGCAGTTCGCTAATGTTTGACTACCGTTGGGTCAAATTAAATGTTAATTTTTTATGTAATCGTTGTTCAGCTGTTGACTTTATCTGAACAAAATTTCTTTCAATCTCCATCGCACATCAAGTCGTTTATACAACTTGCCAAGCTACGTCAGTTTATGAGTGAACGCTTCAGAATAATTATCGACAATGTTGAACAGTTGTCACTTTGTTTGTTTAACTGCAATTTATTTGTTGTCACTTGTCAGTAAATTCCTAATGTCCAAACAGCAGCCGATTTGTTCCACTGTCTCATCATTTCTTGTTTTTTTACTCTGATTAATTTTATAATTTATTGCTCGTAGTGAAAAGAAGACAAATAATTTTAATTTAACTGTATTTTTTGAAAGGCGTGTGTCAGCCAACTTGACAGTTTTCAGCAACAAAACAAAGTATAGAAGCTTAGCACATATTTATGACAATACCAGCTCGGTTTATTCTAACAAGCAGTTCTTGTCTGTAATGGAAGACTGTTAGGTTAGTTTCACACGAAAATCTTTCCTAGTCTGAATTTGAGCGGCAGTAATTGATGGGTCCTTTGTTGTAAATATTGAAAGCAGTTTGACCTTAAAAAATAAAAATAAAATGTTCCGTTTACAGGATACCCCAGTGTGGCAGTAGCCCACCCCATAATAGCAGTGGGGCCGTTTTGTAGAAAGACTGTGGTCTGAATTGAAATGTGATAAAAAGCATTGAAAGGGCAAGTTTGTTGCAGTAACATTCGTGATAGTTGTTTAGCTGTCAAATAATACATTAACAACGTAGTTTATTCATATTTAGTTGCAAGATTAGTTTACACCGAACAAAAATGATCGAGTTTGATTTGGTACTAGACCGAATTGGTCACCTGGGCAGGTATCAGATCCTGCTCTGTGGCATGATGTACTGGATAGGCATCCCGACAGGTGTCCACAACATCGCTTCCGTCTTCTATGCAGCACCTGTGTCTTACCGGTGAGTCGTCAGGCCGCTTAACGTTCGACCCTTTTTGAAGAATCTTTGAATTCTGTTTGTTTGTCATTATCTTTATGTTTTTTTTTTTTAATTTCCGACCACTAAAGCAAAAGAACAATATCACTTGCATATAACATAGCAGGGGTCTGGAAAAAGGTAGCAGCGACAAAACGCGAACCATACAAACTTGTTGCATTCCAGATGTTCGGTTCCTCCCCTGGACAATGCAACAGCGTACCCAGGCTTGTCAGAGTCTGACATCCTCAACTTCACCACTCCGAATGATGGCTCCTATGACACATGCCACAGGTGCACAACTGTCAACGCTTGCTTCAGAACCCTACTAAGATAAAGCAAAACAAAGTAGCCTTGGCGGGTTTAACATAATTAATGTATTACATACAAAACAAAATATGTAACATAATGACTCAAACGTTTTCGACACGTACGTGTGTCCTCATCAGGAATTACTTAAATCTACAATATACATAAAATGAAAAATCGTAAAATAAATTTGACTGCATTATAACTGAAGTCCTGTCAGTTCAGAGTGTCGTTACAGTTACAGTGCAAAGCCAAATTTATCTCACCATTTTCATTTTATGTATATTGCAGATTTAATTCCTGATGAGGACACACGTACGTGTCGAAAACGTTTGAGTCATTATGTTAAATACTTTGTTTTGTATGCAATACATTATGTCAAGCCACTAAGGTTACTTTGTTTTGCTTGTCTATAATTCAAAAATGCAAACTCTCTACCAAAGCTTTACTAAGATAAAAACATAGATTCAAGTCAGAGGTGCCCAAAGTGTTTTTTAGCCATATGCCATATGCTTTCGCGGGTCTTGGCATCTGCGTTAAAATACTCATACATTTTTTTAAATTGAGCAAAACTTTAATATTGTATATCTAGAGCCCAAAGTGGGGCACGCAAATAGTGTTTTCGCACTTTGAGAGCCTCTGATTTATTCATTTCCTTCAAAAACACACGCACATGGCAGAGACTACAATCATCTCAATCTTCCTTGTACAACAATTTACAGGCAACATCATAAAATTTGATTAGACGGACATCAGTATCTAAAGGGCACAAATTGGATTGTTTTCGGAGTCTGAGCAGCGTAATAGAAAATTACACACATTTTTTCTCAATAGAGCATCAATAGTAATCACAACAAACTTGATGAGTGCTCACGCTTTCATATCTAAGTAAACCACACACATCTATATGCCTTATTGTGAGCAACTTTTAACAACTTTTTTCCTTTAGCAGAAAAATTGGTCCACAGGTGTGAATTATAAAGAGGCATACAATAAGCTTGAAACACAGCGCGTATTATATCCACACTACAATGTTTGACGAATGAAGGCACATTGTTAGCGGCACAGTACAAAGCTCTGATTTGTCTTTTTATATCATTATCGTGAAAAGTTATAGCAGCCAAACTGTAGCCTATAACTTGCTTGGCTGGAACATTCGCAACAATTTATTGTTTAGTTCGATTGATTTGTTTACATTGTAAACAAATCGGCATTGTTGCGTCAACAATCGCTTCTACACTCCAGGTACGGCTACAACCTGTCCAACTGCCAACCCCCCAGCACCAGCTGTGTCGACATGACAGCGCCACCTACCGGATGCGACATGGGCTATGAATACGACACTACTCAATTTACTTCAACTGTTAACACTGAGGTTGGTGCTTTAAAGCGTTACAACAACTGCTCTCCATGCAGCGGCACCTAATGGATGGAATATCTCCCCGACAATAACACTTCAACAATCGGAAACTTCACTTTGTCAATCTCGGTAACCGGCACTGCGTCAAGAGCCTCTACAAGTATGCAGAACTACCAGGAATAAACCTATCAAGGATTTGTCAATCCGAGGATAAAGATTCAAACACAAACCAAATATAGTACTTTTCATTACTTAGAAGGAGTGATATTCTACCCAGTGCCGGATTAACCATTAGGCAAAGTAGGCACGTGCCTATACAGGCCAATCAAAAATCCAGGCCACTTTAAAATCAGTAAAAATTTAGTCATGTTTTCAAAATAATTATTTTCTAAACTAATAAGTACTTATCTTGATAGCTCTGTTTTTCCAGATGAATTAAAGGTTGCAAAATCGTTAAAAACTAGGGCCTAGTTAAATTCAGACTGATGATCAGATTTAGTATTTGGACGTAGGTAGTGCAAGATTGAGTCTCGGGTGTATTTACTGTATAGCAGATCCTAACGATATGTACATTGAAAGCGATCTACTTTGTAAAATTGACCTCCAAAAACTAGTTAGCACGTTTTCAATCGCAAAAATGCGCAAAGGTGTTATTTAGTTAGGCATATGACCAAGTTATTTGCACAGTATCCTGTGTTATAGTTGCAACAAAAATCTTTGTGACAATGATTTGGCAACACTGATAAATCTAATTTTTTAGTTGGCAACCCTGATTTTCGGGCCACTTATAAAATGTGCCTACAGGCCAGCAGACCCTTAATCCGGCACTGGTTCTACCCTAGTAACATCTCATGCTTTTTTTATCGACGTAACTTGACTTTTCGGACTTAAAGCCGATACAAATCTTTTATCACCTTTCAACTTATAATTCGAATAGATCCAAAATCCTACAATAAAAGTAGAACTTACAAACATTCTAAGAGTAATATAAATTGATAAACAATGTTTTTCTAACCTCGTCCAGCATGTTTTGATGACAAGCATTAGTGAACAAACTACCCGTGAATGTTGCATCGAGGGGTTAGGGATAGATTATTGCCAAACCAAGGCGTAACAAAACTACGGTAGTCATAATTCAGTAAGCGTACAACAACAAGACTCCTTCTGCATAGTATTGCTCCTTCAGCGAATCATAACAGAGTTGTATTGGTAGAGCTCCAAAGACTTCAATTTAAAGCTCAGATTATTGTCTGGACATTTAAAATAACTCCATCCATGGCCTCCTGGAGATCCCTAAGTATCTCCAGGTAGCCATGCTCCATCGAAACATAGTTTCACGTCAGAGTAGCACACGCAATCATGTAATTGTGAATTGTATTGTGACTCACAATAACCATAGATGCCATCCGAACTTCTTCGACACAACAATGAGTGTTTCTGTCTGGAAATACGATAAAGAGAGCTACATAGCTTTGTTCTAAGAATGAGATGTATTGTGTTACGTGACTTTTTGTTTTATTCGAGGGATGCGTTGATTGTCTGGAACAATAACTTGTTTGTTTTCCAGTGGGATCTAGTTTGTGATCGAAAGATTTTGGATACGACCGCAACATCGATATTCTTCGTTGGGATGTGGGCCGGATCTGTGGTCTTCGGCCACCTAGCAGATTAGTAAGATTTGGGTGGTGTGGCTATAATTACAAATGTACTGAGGCTATTTTTTTTATTTGATGACAAATATGCGATAAGTAGCTACATCCTCGTACCGAAAAGCTTCTGATAGGTTATTTCTGGAAGCTTTGCAAAAGTTTGCGTACTTGTAGAGGCTTTGAATCACTGACTCAGGGCTGGTCACCGAAATTGACAGGGTGAAGTTTCCGATTGTTGAAGTATTGTTGTCTGCAAATTTTTCCATCCTTCCAAGTAGCCGCTGGATGGAGAGCTGACCTTGAAATACGTTGCTTAAGCGCACACCCCGAGATTCAAACCAACGCTGCTTTGAATGAAGTGACTGAAAGTAGCTTTGCTTCATTGTCGCAGCATCGGTCGTCGCGACACTGTTCTGGTCGCTTCGATCGGTTGTCTCATCTCTGGGATCAGCACCGCGTTCGCTCCCTGGTTTGAATTGTTCGTCGTGCTTCGGTTCTTCACCGCTGCGTTCGCGATCGGAGGGAACCTCATTATGTTTGTCTACGGTGAGTGGCGACATAATGTCATAATTTAAAAAAATTTTGTTGATGAAGTCACAATTGCGGCATTCTTACAGCATAGTGAGCATGAGCGTATCAAGTGATAAATTCGTCATCAAATATGGTCGTACAATGAATGTTGCGTTGATGTCATGTAAATGTTTTCCCGAATATCGAAATTTCTCTTCCAGCTTATTTCAGCCAGCTCTACGTACAGTACTTGTAGAGGCTTGCACCCAAAAGTTGCCTTGAGTTGGCTGATTCTACAGCAATTAGATTTGGATCCGTTTCGGTCGGGTTGGGCCTATTTGAAAAAAACTTGCATCAGATTTAAAATAAATTCCTCAAATTTTATAAATCCTTTACATTGGCCAGGCCGCCGTTGACTCATTCAGAAAGTTTCTCAAACAACTTTGAGGTTTGTCTGAATAAGTTGCAAACTTTTCATGCAACTCTGCTTAAACCACTAGAGCAGGTATTGTGATGTAACACTGAGCGTTGAACACTCAGCTTTGTGAAGTTGGTCCATATTGGGAGAGAATAGACTAAGATGCAATAAAAGTTATTGTCGCTTGCGCAGCACAATCATTGTTGGAAGTGTGGATAGGTGTGACGTAACAATCGAATCATTATTACAGTTGTGGAGATCACTGGGAATAAGCGGACAGCCACAGGAGTACATTCCCACACGGCGTTCGCGATCGGTTACGCGATCAATTCATTAGTCGCGTATTTCCTTCGCGACTGGAGACAGTTCTACTTCGTCATCTCTTTGTCACCGATCCCATATTTCTTTTTTTACTTTTTTGTAAGTTTTCAATCGTGGTGTTTAGAACAAAACACATTCCAGCAACGTAGACGAATTCCTAACCAACAAATTGATTTCTAATCGAATGAAAACGAAATCTAAACGACGGAATTTCACGTAGAAACAACTTTTCAAAATATTTTATCGTTTCATCTAAAGTTTTGTTTTATGTTTTACAGAGTAGGCTACTTATAACTTGGTTTTCCACTATTATTCTTCGTAACATTTGCAAAAAAACAATTAATTTGATATGTTTCAATCTTCCCCAAATTGGGAGAGAGTCACAATCAAATCCTAGCAACAAACTCACAAAGTGATTGATGAAGATGATGATTGGTCGAAGAAAAGTCAGTTTTATATCCAGGCAACATTTTGGGAGCATAGTTCTGTTATTTTCGAATAGTTAAAAAAGTTTCGATATATAATTTTGCTTTCTATTTGGTCATCGGTATTGGTTAGTGCCGATTGTTCTTAGTGTGATGTCATAATGCACCTGCGAATTGAAACCGTCTTGTTTGAAGTTCCTACTTCTTCGTCGCGGCTCCAAGTGTTTTTCATTTGATTTATTTTGTAAATAAGATTCCTCATTTTTCTGTTCAATGTTGAAATTTCGTAGTTTTGTTTGAGTTGAATTAATCTTCATTGCAGATTCCACAATCGCCCAGATGGCACTTTTCTAATGGGAGGGAAGAAAAAGGGAAGAAAATCGCTGAGAGATTCGCCAGACACAACAAAAAGATAATTACGGAGAAGGATTGGAAGAACGCGGAAGTAGCCGATGTGAGTGTTTGGGTACAATAGTCGCTTGTTTTAAATTCGGCTGCGTAGTCACGTAATGAGAGCTCCTGGTCATAAATGCTACCACAGCACATCTCATTGTTACGTCACCAGGAACAAAGAAATGATCGAAGCTGAGGATCGAAATGAGATTGTTGATATATTGTCATTAAAGATCTTTGCATCTGAAAAAGCATTTGCGTCTATTTCGTATCATTTGTTTTCCTTCCGTAGGCAGGTCTGGAAATCATGGAGAGGACGTACACATCCCTGGATTTGTTCCGGACCAAAGGAATGCGGCTGGTTGCTCTCAACACCATGTTTGTTTGGTGAGGTGTTTGTCATAGTAACACCATGTTCGTTTGATGAGGTGGTTGTCATAGTAACACCATGTTTGTTTGGTGAAGTGGTTGTCATAACAACATCATGTTCGTTTGGTGAGGTGGTTGTCATAGTAACATCACCATGTTCGTTTGGTGAGGTGGTTGTCATAGTAACAAACATCATGTTTGTCTTGACATGCAACAAAGGTTTTTGTGGTTGAAAGTTTTCACATTGTCACGTTTGTTTGCATCATATTGCCTGGTTAGTGTCCGCCCTTTAGCTCAGTGGTTACGCGCCCGGCTCAAGATCACGCGGCACTAGTTCGACTCTCGGGGTGTGCGCTTGAGCAACGCATTTCAGGACTGCTCTCCATTCAGCGGCACCTAGTGGATGGAATAATTCTCCGGCAACAAGACTTCAACAATCGGAAATTTCACTCTGTCAGTCTCGGTAACCGGCCCTGCGTCAAGAGCCTCTACAAGTATGCGAAACTAGCAGGAATAACTTGTCAAGGCTCTGTCAGTCCGAGGATAAAGATTCAAAACCAAACCAAGTGCCACGGCTTATATGAACTTTAGTGCGAGAGTGAAAAGGTCGTTGGGTTTGGAAAAATTTCAATTTCCAACTTTGAAACCTTCCTGCTGGTTTCATCTTTTGCAGGTTGGTGATATCGATGGTGTATTATGGTCTGTCGTTGAACGCGGGCGCGCTTGCGGGAGATATCTTTCTGAACAATGCTCTCAATGGAGTTCTAGAAATTTCTGGCTACATATTCGTACAACTGACAATGAACAGGCGAGTTACCACACAACTTGAAAGTGGGTGATACCAAATTTTCATTAATATCAGTAAAAACTCACTTCCTCTCTCTCTTGGTATGTTAAGCCTTGTTTTTTACTTTTAAATCATATTGAGCCTGATCATAGCTGTATGAGCCACGGAGAAAGAGAGAGCCATAACCCTAACCCATATTCGGACAAAAATATGTTACATAAAAAGCTATAAACTGCCTCCTTGATTCTTTTATGAAACTGTTCAAATCAATAAGTTAAATTGGGCATCAACAAAGAATGAATTTATCTGAATCTGACTAATCTCTCTATGAAACTGTTTTAATCTGTGATTCGCAACCTTTTTCAGCACAAAGGCCAAATTCAAATTCTAAATTTTAAAATTATTCCTAAAAGGCTCTTTACTCGCCACGTTTAAAAGTAATGTTAACCTCCACAGATTAGGTCGGAGAGTGCTTTTGGTCGGCATGATGGTTCTTCAAGGAACGGCTTGTTTGATCAGTACTATCCTTACAGCACTGGCCGATGAGAATCAAGGTAAAGATTTCATTCGGCGTTTTTCTGTTTGTTATGTGTCTTGTTTTACAGTAGCTAACGAAAATTTTGTTCTGTTAAAACTTAAGCCTCGCAAATTGGTCTTTTTTATGTTGATATTCATTGTCTGGAGACGCAAACGTCTGCAATGTTAAAAAAGACCTGGGTTTTTTTGACAATTTATAAGCTATCATCCAAAGTAAACAAAGTACAACCTGCTTCCTTTAAGATTGAAAGGCATACTCATTACTCATTATTTCCCACATTCCCATTCAGCGATGATCACCGCAGGAGTTGTGTTTGCTTTCATTGGGAAGGTGGGAGTGGCGAGCTCATTCGCGATCATATACAACTATACTGCCGAACTATTTCCCACTGTCGTCCGGTAAGGCTGAACGCGACTAAATATTCTGAACAAAGCCAGAGTCCTACTTTGTTTCCAACTAATTGGACTGGTAGTCATTGTCGTTACATTGTCGGCCCCGTTAGCTCAGTGGTTACGCGCCCAGCTCAAAATCACGCGGCGCTGGTTTGGCACTCAGGGTGTGTGTTTGAGCAATGTATTTCAGAACTGCTCTCCATTCAGCGGCACCTAGTGAATGGAATAATTACCTGGCAACAACACTTCAACAATCGGAAAACTTCACTCTGCCAATCTCGGTAACCGGCCCTCCGTTAAGAGCCTCTACAAGTATGCGAAGCTACCAGGAATAAACAATCAAGGCTTTGTCAGTCCAAGGATAAAGATTCAAAACCAACCAACCACAAAAATTCAACTCAGACCTGTAAGGTCAATGTTGGCAATGTTTTGGACTGCGCTGAGATCAATCTATCTAATTGGAAGTTTGCTTGATTACTTCAATTTATTTTATTTTTCTTTGCTGAAACGCAAAAGAAACAACACTGTAAAAATAAAATACAGCAACAAAACCAACAAAAGGAAAAGGTGACAAAACCGTAATGGTTTAAGACGTGCATGTAGAAATTCTAATTTTGTGCTATCAATTAATGAATATAGGCTAGTTAGGCACGGCTATCAAACTTGATAGTTGAAACAAGTAGTCTAAATGGATTAGTTGAAGAAATTAGTCGTCTCCTCGGTTCCTAAAACCTCTGGATTGCCAATTGTTGAGACGAGAGTCTATGCATCTTTTCACCACCCCATGTTGGTGGTGCTTTCCCGGACCACTAGAGAGCACCCAATAGACCTTTAGTCTCATCGTCCAAGAAAAACTATGTTTTGATTCAATTATTGTCGACACTTCATTGACTAATGATTGTTTATACAGCGGAAACGCAATCGGAGTCGGATCGATGGCAGCTCGTGTAGGCAGCGTCGCGTGTCCTTACATCATCTTGCTCCAGGACTATGTTTCATGGCTCCCAACCACCATCTTTGGAACGCTTTCGGTAGTTGCAGGATTCGCAGCTCTTACCTTTCCTGAAACAATGAACAGGGGAATGCTTCAAACAATACAAGAAGCCGAACTCTTTTACAAAGGAAAAAGTTCAGCGTAAGTAGACAGGGCTATTTGACACGGTAGCCTACTAACTCAACCATGAAACTGTAGGTACAATATTCCAGCCAGCAAACCCGACTGGGCCCAGTAAAAATTCAAGTGAGCACTTGGGATTGTGAGCTCACCATGTAGGTTATTTATGGGTCACAAATGGGTTAACGCAGGTCCAGCTTTTCATGTTTGTTTAATTAATTGCCACAAACAGAGGCCCATCTCTTAACTTCAACTTATTATTATTTTATTTCAGTTTGAAAAAGAAAGCAGAGAATACGAGCACTAATGTGGGTTGAATTTGGGCAGCCCAGTTGTAAAATCACCCAAACATGGGTGGTAAGTGGGTTGTTCAATATTAAAAAATGTTTTTACAAAACAAAAATAATTATTGGCAGTATAAAAACAACTTTGTCAGTGTTGTTTTAATACTGCCAGTAATTATTTTTGCAAGGGTTCATGTGAGATACCATGTGGGTTCAGTCTGGGCAGCCCATTTGCGCAACATTTTACAAAATTTAGTCTGAGTTGAATTTCCCACATTAGCTCAGAATATGAGTGGGCTAATTCAAATTATAAAGGCAAGATAGATATTTTTACACATTTTCTTCTTTCATCTTCCTTTCAACTACGAAGAAAAGATGGTTTGATTCTAGATTCGAAATGCTTTGGAGTAAGGTTCAGTGGCGTATCGTCTGGAATCCAGTTACCAAAGACATCAGTTCGACACCGCTCGGAAGCGTTTTTTTCAAACATTTTTAAACTGGGTTGTCTATAATTGGGTAGGAGCATGAGCCCGCGGACAAATAGGCTACAACAGGAACCCAATTGGGCAGCTCAGTTGGGGCCCAACATGTTGCCTGATTGGTACCCAGTTGTCATTGCTGGCTGGGATAAAATCGATTTGCAAATCTAAACTCAACTTCAAATATAGGCTATTGTTTTTTGATGTAGGCTAAGTGATCGGAAGAGTTAGGAAAAAATAAAGAACAGGCTAAGTAAAAAATACCGAGGTTTTTCAGTTCCAATAAAAACCCTTATTTTGTTTGTTTCACAACAATGGAGCTTTATTTCTATTTATTTTCAGTTCATTGGAAAACAAAGAAGAATTGATTGGAGAAATAAATGGAGCTTTCAAAAGCACACAACTCTAGTGTTTGTTTCTTCTATTGATCATATAACTTACTCTGCACTTGACAGTTTATGTGTCTATTCCTTCGTTATGCACTGCATATTGTTGTCATTTTCGTCAGTACAAATTCTAAAAGCGGTTGCCCTCATAGGCTAACCAAGGAAACTCGGTCTATTGCAAATTATAGCTAAGTTGAAAACAATATGACCAAGGAAAAAAGCAGTTTTTCTTTTCTGGTGAAGTATAGGCCTTCCATCATGCATTGAAATGGTTTATTATAATGCAGCTCAAAAAGAAACTGGTGTCTTCTCATTTTGTTCAATAAGTAGACGACGTGTCTTCCGTAATAATATTGTATAGCCTAACCAACGTATTCAAATTACTTTGATGGTATTCTTGTTTAGGTTGCACAATATTAATTTGGAATTCTTACTTGTAATTTGGTTTGCTTTGGCTACACGATAATATATCACAGTTTGATGTGAAGAGCAGCCATGTTTATGGTAGTTGGATTTACCGACAGCAGGCTGCAGAAGCTTTACAAATAATCTACCTCTCTCCGTGGTGGAATCTACTTATTCGTTTCACACAAAGTCGTACAATAGGATGTGACCAGTTGATTGTGATGTCAGAATTTTATTCTTCGGGCTGAAAAACTTTGTGCACGAAAAAATCTTGAAACCAAGCGGAGCCGGTTTGGCTCTCGGGGTGTGCGCTTGAGCAACGCATTTTAAAGGACATTTATTCGTTTAGCGGCACCTAGTGTATAAGTTGATTTCAGACAACAACAATAGGAAACTTCACTTTGTCAAATTTTGTGATCAGTATTCTGTCGGTGATTTCGAGCCTATGCAAGTACACCAAACTGCTACAAGTAACTTGTCAGAGGATTTGTCACACCGAGAATAAAAACTCAAACCCACTGTGGCGCTTCACACACGTTTCGAGAAGTGGTCGGAAGTTGTATAAAAAATCATTGAATTGCAAAACTAACCACAAAAATAACGGCAGCAAAAGTAACAAAGCAGTGAAGAAGTGAATTTCATGATTTTTTTCGACAGACCAACAACAAAAACTAACTAACGTGACCATACCACTTACCAAAACGTTAAACCATTACACATGAATGACATGACCATAGAATTAACAAGAAGGAAATTTTAATTTTTCGTTTTCGAAATACCTCATATTTCCTTACAGCTCATGCTTAGACTATCTTTTTTTTGTAGGTAAACCATTAGACACAACCATAGAATTAACAAAGAAGTCAGAAATCAAAACCCCAGACAGTAAAATTTGTCACTTTAACATGCTGTCTGGGATGTTTATTATAAAAAAAAAAGTAAACTTTCTGACTTCCTTATCACGGGAAGCAGCTGACTCAGTTCAGTTCAGTTGTTTTTTATTTCTGACCATCATATTATCAAAAACAATACACGTCAACATAACAAAGGCCGAGAAAAAGGTAGAAGCGACAAAACGCGGACGTTAACCGTATTAAGACTGGGGTTGGGCATAATGTGCCCACCCCAATTTCAAACGAATGTATTTTAATGGGCATACGTGCTAATAAGCTGAAATTTCTTGACTTTTCCTAAATATTACTTGGCTAAACGTATTTAAAGTTTCGTGGCTATACCTGATTCAGTTTGGGAGATATTCTACTGTTTTTAGCTTGTACCTTGAAATATTTCATTGATTTGCTCCTGGAGTGAGAGCAGATTGCGCTTGGTTGGTTTCTTTTATAAAAAGAGTGACAGATCATCGATCGTTTATTCAAAGGCGCCAAGCCGCCAAGTCGAGTCGCCTAATGAGTTTATCGCGCGTGTAATTTGATTAGTTGTGAAGAAGACACTGCATAATGATTTGCGTCTGGTGTAAATTGCATACAATTACTTCTGTCTGTGACTGAAATAAAAGCATTTATTTTACGCAACGGATATATTCTTCTTGGAATAACCTACTTCAAAGTTTGGTTGCTTTGTCTATCAGTTTTCAGTCTTTAGATGTTCCTCTAATGTGAAATTGGCGAAATGAAGCAGATATCGACAGAAAAAAAATAACAATATGTTGATGAAATGTATTTTAAAAATGAATTCGCATATGTATATGAAGGAATTTCGAACTAGATAAGTTGTCTAATACAAGTCAAGTGCATTACTTTACTAATTGGGGAATGGTATATAATGCTATGAATGATATATCTCTAACCTCGTACAAGCCTGATGGCAGCAAGTGCCATGTTTTCATCGATTCAATATCATCAGCTGTTGAATCGATTTAATAATCGACAAGTTTGCGATGAGAGAATGCTTGCACACGATCGCTTATACTATAAGATTCTTATATCGAATCAACGTTAGACGAGTTTGATTTATCGTAAACTTGGCTGCCTCCAATCACTGCACAAGTGGACGTCGCTTATTGTTATGTTTCAAAAGATAAGCGTTAGAACAGCACACTGCTGTTTCAGCTTTGATTTATTATCATCATGGTTGAACCGATGTAAAATGACGTAACTCGTGGGTATAGAATGCGAAAAGTCTGTAACTTTATATTTTCGCACTACGTTTTTGTTTTGCATCTGTTTCTGCAGAAACGTGGTAAATAAACAATTCCTGATTTCGCTAATTGGATTGTTCTAAACATCGGCAAACTGTTGCAATTTATACCCAGCTCGAAAACTCGATAAGTTTGGCATTAGTTCTACGTTGCTAGACGTTGAATCAACATAAATATGACAAATTGTACGAGCTGTGTATCAGCGTGTAGATTGAGTAACAACGTGATTTGTTTCTTTTTTCACTCTGAAATGCATATAGTATATAGCTAACGGAGGTTACGGTACACAAGCCATGCATAAGGATAAGCTGGTTTACACTGGCGCGAGAGAACAACCATCAAAATTAATTTAGTCGAGTGTTGTGATGCCAAATAAAAGATTTCACAACGCGGGCGGTCGCTACGCATCATTGTTTGACTTATAACCCGTAGACTGCTGTCCTCCGGTTTGTTTTTCGCACCCAGGAATGGGGGCGACTGGAGTGGCCTCTCCAGAGTGCTGGCCTGGGCGTCTGTATGGAGGTCTTGCGCTGCCCAAAAACACAACAGGACCCTCCTCTCTGCCTCTCCGGCGTGGTCCAAGGGAATGCAAAGCGTGACACTCGGCGACGGTTTGGCTGCAGGAGTTGCCGGAAGGATGTCAGAGTTTGACAGTCGACCGCCTCACGTACTCCACTCCGGATTTTCTGTCTGGGTTGTCTCCCGTAGCCTTTCCCAGGACTGGATATAGCCGCAAGACAGCGGAGGTTTTTGAATCAGGGTTTGCCTTCCCCGAGACGAACTGCCGTCCAAGGCTGACGGGCTCCGTCTGCCCGGCTGTTGTACTGTCTTTTGTCTGGCCTCTCACCTCTAACCTGCCCGACATGGTTAAACCTGCCAGGGGCTACGAGCCCCCTTCGGTATAGCCCACAGGATCCTTGAGGTACTCAAGCCTCCCCACCGCGGCAAGGTAACAGTACGGGGAGAAGAACATTGTAAACCGACTCTATTAGCTTGTATCATGCAACTACAAAACAAACCGTGGTTATTGTTCAATGATTTTGATGTAACGCTGATGTTCAATCGATATAACTCGCTCGCTGTAATACGGTATTGAATAGAATCAACGTATTTTGATTTCATTTGCATTTGATAGTTCAATTCAATTCAATTTATTTTTCTTTGTCGGAAAACAACAGCAATGATAAAGTTACACCATTGTCACGCAGATCCAACGTCAAACGACGTAAAAACGTTGCTGCGATTGAAACAAACAGAAATAAAATCGTTTCCATCCCAGCCAGCAAGCCCATATGGGCCCCATATACTATTTTAATGGGCTTGTAGGCATGTGGGTTCTATGTGGGTTTTTGCCATATGTGCCCAATATGGGCTTTCTTGCAGAATGTGTTGCTAAATGACAAGGTGGAATATAAAACTTCCAGTCTTCAAATGCGTGATCATATAAATGCATTTTAATAAATTTAGCCACATAAAATTATTGATCATGGGCTAAGCATGAAATATTGATGGGCTTCCCACTTTGTTTATGGGCAGACCATGGGCTGCCCACATTTTTTATGGGCAGAACATGGGCTGCCCACATTTTTTATGGGCAGAACATGGGCTGCCCACATTTCTTATGGGCAGAACATGGGCTGCCCACATTTTTTATGGGCAGAACATGGGCTGCCCACATTTTTTATGGGCAGACCATGGGCTACCCACATTTTTCATGGGCAGAACATGGGCTGCCCACATTTTTTATGGGCAGACCATGGGCTACCCACATTTTTCATGGGCAGAACATGGGCTGCCCACATTTTTTATGGGCAGACCATGGACTGCCCACATTTTTTATGGGCAGACCATAGGCTACCCACACAGTGATTCAAAGATTTGTGGGCAACCCATACTAATATGATATACACCTCGATCAGCATTTGTCTAGACTTTGAGATTTTTTAGTTGTCTCAAACGACTTTTATTGATCTTTTAAACAAACACAAAATGAAATTGAACAAGCAAAATTACTGAGGGCACCTTGCTATGCATTGCGCAAAACTCACTGCTTGCAGTTGGAGCACTTTGGCAAGTTTGCCAATAGTACTATTTTTGGTGCTTACGTACCACAAATAGAAAAATGTCACGTGGAGCTATATACCTTCATGGCCATTCCAGTGTATAAATTACTAAACGGTGGTCACTCTCTGTTACGCTCTTGGCTTACGCCGATTGAGCACTTTACTGGGGGCACCTTGCTATGCATTGCGCAAAGTTCACTGCTTGCAGTTTGAGCACTTTGGTATCTGTATGCAGTTATATATATACCTGATATTCATATGGGCAGCCTGTATTAGATTTATAGGTTACATATGGGCAGCCCATATTAGATTTGTGGGTTGAGTGTGAGCAACCCACATGAAACCCATAAATGAATATGGGCAGCCTATATGGGGGCAATGTGATGCCCGCGGACACAATGTGTATGGGCCCCATATAGGCAGCTCACATGGGGCCCGTACATCAGCCCATATGGGTCCCCATGTGGGGCCCATATGGGCTTGCTGGCTGGGATGTGCTTGTTCTCCACTGGAAAATCGGTTATTTTTACGTCGATTCAACGACTAAAGACGTTGAATCAACGCAAAAGGAGTGGAATGGTTAGCTGTGTAAGAATATATTTTTTGCTGCTTGTAGCCAAATCTGCCTACATCTCAAGCAACACTTGTTTCCGATATTCGCATCTTTTCTAACAAACTGAAGTCAAATAAACAATTTTTACGTCTAAGCACTGTGGTCAAACGTTGAGTCGATATAATAATGTCGCACTTTTGCCGGCTGGATGATTACAGAATAAATAGTTTCTCGGCAGTTGATGAGCCGTTACGGTTGTTAGTGTGAGAGACATAACGCAAAGTGTTATTACCGTGGGAATACCGTGACCTCATTATCTCAAGCCGAGCAAGATAAAGCCTTGTTTCTTTATTATAATTTACATCTAACTTTGGCGATTTGATGCCTGTCTAATAAATCTATTATAGCTATAGATATACACATGATTCGAAGACAAGTTTGAATTTGTTGGAAAGTCAGATAAATTTTCTTTCACTTGGTAAAATATCTAACTGACAGCATGCATATCAAAGGCGTAATAAACGTTCAAAAACCGTGGGCATTTTATGCCCCCCCTCCCAACTCAGGGAATCCCTTCAGAGCCCAGTCTTAATACGGTTAAAACGTGCTTGTGACCGAAACTCGATGACTGATATAGTCTTTCGCTGTTTCCTGTCTGTTGTGGTATCTAGATTGCTATGGTGCTGTTTCATTCGTATTGTTTATAATTGTACCGTACTATTCTCGCAACGCACGAAATAAAGGTTTCTCTCGAATTTAAGAAACCTGTGAAAATGCTTCGCTCGGGTGAGTTTTGCAAAGTTGCCATTTTTTTCAATGGGTCATTAAGCAATTTCAACTGAAAATCTAACAGAAATCAAACTGCCAACACACATAACAATATACACAACAGAAACACCAATAAATACGTTTAGTAAAATTTAGGTTTTCAATATTTGAAGTTGAATTTGAATTATGTTGAAAGTTTAATTTTGAGTTGAATTTGAGGAGCGGATTAATCTTTTTTAGCCAAAATGCTATGGTTAAAACAGGTTAAAATCCTTTTCAGAACTTTCCAATGTTTTGAATTGAAAAAAAGCTGTGTGTAAGGATTTTTTTATGTTTTGTACACGCATCTTTCTGCAATTAAGTTAGGGAAATTTCCTTAGAACTAGGAAAGTATTTTGGCAATAATTAATTAAACTACCATTCAACGTTTTATAGGCAGAGAAAACTTTTTCTCAAACCGTAGAAAATTTCATTATCAGATCATCGCTTCAATGCGTGATGGAAATCTACAGATAAATCTGCAATATTTTTGCAATATCAGCAGAATTTTTGTTGTTGGTAGTGGGTGTCTGGCAACTTTGGGTAACCAAGTGATTGCAGACCACAGTCATTCTGGCAGAATAGTTCTTCCGCTTTCCGCCTAAAAAAGTTATCCGTGAATAAGTGCGAGGCATACACTGCGACATGACATACTTTCGAAAAATCTTAAATAAGGAACGGTTCAAAGATGGAGAATATATTTACGATATTCAAGAAAATAATACGATTTTGCATAAAAAACACATCTCCAAACATCTTCGAATAAAACTATATTCCGCAACACGTGCCACTTAAATTTTGCATGCATCGGATTCAGTATTAAATTACCTTTCCAGAGATGTGCATCAATAGGTCGGCATTTGGGAGGAACATCCAGCAGAATGGTTCAAAGATGGAAAATATATTTACAATATTCAAGAAAATAATACAATTTTGCATAAAAAACACATCTCCAAACATCTTCGAATAAAACTATATTCCGCAACACGTGCCACTAAAATTTTGCATGCATCGAATTCAGTATTAAATTAACTTTCCAGAGATGTGCATCAATAGGTGGGCATTTGGGAGGAACGTCCAGCAAAATAGTTAAAACATGGAGGATATTCTTAAGATATACAAGAAAATCATACGATTTTGCATAAAAAACACATCTCCAAACATCTTCGAATAAAACTATATTCCGCAACACGTTCCCCCAAATGCCCACCTATTGATGCACATCTCTGAAAAGGTAATTTATAATACTGAATCCGATGCATGCAAAATTTAAGTGGCACGTGTTGCGGAATATAATTTCATTTGAAGATGTTTGGACATATGTTTTTTATGCAAAAATCGTATTATTTTCTTAAATATCGTAAGTATATTTTCCATCTTTGAACCATTGTGCTGAACGTTCCTCCCAAATGCCTACCTATTGATGCACATCCCTGGAAAGGTAATTTAATACTGAATCCGATGCATGCAAAATTTAAGTGGCACGTGTTGCGGAATATAGTTTTATTCGAAGATGTTCAGAGATGTGTTTTTTTTTGCAAAATCGTATTATTTTCTTGAATATCGTAAATATATTCTCCATCTTTGAACCGTTCTGCTGGACGTTCCTCCCAAATGCCCACCTATTGATGCACATCTCTGGAAAGGTAATTTAATACTAAGTTCGATGCATGCAAAATTTAAGTGGCACGTGTTGCGCAATAAAGCTTTATTCGAAGATGTTTGGAGATGTTGTTTTTTTTTAAACTGTATTATTTTCTTGAATATCGTAAATATTACCTCCATCTTTGAACCGTTCTGCTGGACGTTCCTCTCAAATGCCCACCTATTGATGCACATCTCTGGAAAGATAATTTAATACTAAGTTCGATGCAAGCAAAATTTTAGTGGCACGTGTTGCGGAATATAATTTTATTTGAAGATGTTTGGAGATGTGTTTTTTATGCAAAAATCGTAATATTTTCTTGAATATTATAATAATATTCTCCATCTTTGAACCGTTCTCCTAAACCTTCCTCCCAAATGCCCACCTATTGATGCACATCCCTGGAAAGTTAATTTAATACTAAATTCGATGCATGTAAAATTTAAGTGGCACGTGTTGCGGAATATAGTTTTATTTGAAGATGTTTGGAAATGTTTTTTTTTTGCAAAATCGTATTATTTTCTTGAATATCGTAAATATATTCTCCATCTTTGAACCGTTCTGCTGGACGTTCCTCCCAAATGCCCACCTATTGATGCACATCTCTGGAAAGGTAATTTAATACTAAGTTCGATGCATGCAAAATTTAAGTGGCACGTGTTGCGCAATAAAGCTTTATTCGAAGATGTTTGGAGATGTTGTTTTTTTTTAAACTGTATTATTTTCTTGAATATCGTAAATATTACCTCCATCTTTGAACCGTTCTGCTGGACGTTCCTCTCAAATGCCCACCTATTGATGCACATCTCTGGAAAGATAATTTAATACTAAGTTCGATGCAAGCAAAATTTTAGTGGCACGTGTTGCGGAATATAATTTTATTTGAAGATGTTTGGAGATGTGTTTTTTATGCAAAAATCGTAATATTTTCTTGAATATTATAATAATATTCTCCATCTTTGAACCGTTCTCCTAAACCTTCCTCCCAAATGCCCACCTATTGATGCACATCCCTGGAAAGTTAATTTAATACTAAATTCGATGCATGTAAAATTTAAGTGGCACGTGTTGCGGAATATAGTTTTATTTGAAGATGTTTGGAAATGTTTTTTTTTTGCAAAATCGTATTATTTTCGTGAATATCGTAAATATATCCTCCATCTTTGAACCGTTCTGCTGGACGTTCCTCCCAAATGCCCACCTATTGATGCACATCCCTGGAAAGGTAATTTAATACTGAATCCGATGCATGCAAAATTTAAGTGGCACGTGTTGTAAAATATAGTTTTATTCGAAGATGTTTGGAGATGTGTTTTTTTTGCAAAATTGTTTTATTTTCTTGAATATCTTAAGAACATCCTCCATGTTTCAGTTCAGTTCAGTTCAGCTGTTTTTATTTCTGACCATCATATCAAAACAATACACGTCAGCATAGCAAAGGTTGAGAAAAAGGTAGAAGCGAAACAAAACGCGAACGTCATAACGTGCTTGAGACCGAAGTAAGTTATTGAGTTGAAAGAAATTTGGCACGGTCGCAACACCTTCAGAAAAATTTAAGATATAAAGGGAAAATAAAAAAAGAAAAAGTTACGAAAACAACATATATTTAGGCTATAGCTTTATTAGCCCACATAGCTTTAGCTGATATATTTAGGATTTGTATGGACAGTTGCTATGAAGATCGGCCATGGTGCGTTATCAAGAGTGCTGATGGTCATAAGGGGAACACGTCTTGATGCGTTTAGCTCATAGCAAAGAAGAGCAAGGCAGGCAAAGAAAACCCCACAAAGAAATCCTACCACGGGCAAAGCCATTTCAAGCGCAACGCACCATAGGCCTTGCACGACTCACAAAATAGATAGGCTATAACTTGACGACATAAAAACAATGACAAAAACAAGTAAAACAAACTAGCAAAAACAACATCATCATCTTGCGGAAATTTTATTATACCCAGGGAAGTTATGTCTTGAAGATATCAAGCGTGCTTTGATAAAAGTTGCGTTGATAAAGCGATAATTTTAGACCTCAGTCAGCTAAACTCGTCACCTCCATTCTGCTGGACGTTCCTCCTAAATACCCACCTATTGATGCACATCTATGGAAAGGTAATTTAATACTAAATTTGATGCATGCAAAATTTAAGTGGCACGTGTTGCGGAATATAGTTTTATTTGAAGATGTTTAGAGATGTGTTTTTTATGCACAAATTGTAATATTTTCTTGAATATTATAATAATATCTTCCATCTTTGAACCGTTCTCCTGGACGTTCCTCCCAAATGCCCACCTATTGATGCATATCGCTGGAAAGGTAATTTAATACTGAATCCGATGCATGCAAAATTTAAGTGGCACGTGTTGCGAAATAAAGTTTTATTCGAAGATGTTTGGAGATGTGTTTTTTATGCACAAATTGCAATATTTTCTTGAATATTATAATAATATCTTCCATCTTTGAACCATTCTGCTGGACGTTCTTCCCAAATTCCCACCTATTGATGCACATCCCTGGAAAGGTAATTTAATACTGAATCCGATGCATGCAAAACTTAAGTGGTACGTGTTGCGGAATAAAGTTTTATTTAAGATTTTTCGAAAGTATGTCATGTCGCAGAGTATGCCTCGCACTTATTCACGGATAACTTTTTTAGGCGGAAAGCGGAAGAACTATTCTGCCAGAATGACGGTGGTGATTGCAGCAAGGTGCATAATTGCATTTTGCAAATACAAAATTCACTGACAACCGAATAATGAGTTTGTGTTGGGTTAAATAGCAAGAAATTGAATGGTTTCCTTTATGTGTGAATTTGTTCAACTTGGTTGGTTTTCAATCTCTATCCTCGGACTGACTAAGCCTTGTTAGGTTATTCTTGGTTGTTTCGCTTAGGCTACGGAATTTGCAGAGGCTTTTGACACAAGGCTGGTAACTGGTTACCAAGATCGGCAGAGTAAAGTTTCCGATTGTTGAAGTGTTGTTGCTGGAGAATTATTGCATGTACTAGGTGCCGCTGAATGGAGAAGTGAGAACAGTCCTGAAATGTGTTGCTTAAGCACATACCCTGAAAGCCGAATCAACGCCATGTACGGTAATCTTATGTCGAGCGCTTAACCACTGAGCTAACTCTGGCGTATGCCGTTTAAGGCAACCTATTCTCATTGGGCATGCAAGCTCGATACTTCAAGTGGCATTTACTACCGTACTCTTCAGTTGAATGAGGAGACAACTGATTTTTTCAAGCAATTTACCGGTATCTACGGTAGCCTATCGTACCTACCGTACATGTTTAAACCATTAGGTTTAGTGGTTGTCGTGCCTTAGGCTATAGTCTATACACGTATTTGCGACCATTTTTTTCAAGGACCTCCAAAAATCATATTTGTTAACCTAAACTGTTACTCTATTTTTATTATAAAAATCGGAGTTTTTCTAAAAATGTAATTTGAATTCATTGGTGAATATACCATACATTAGATTTTTTTGCAAGTACATCTTAAGCTATTACAGTTTTTACACCTTTTGTTGCCTTCAATTCATTGTTATTGTAAGGATATTTGACAACACCTGCTGTGTAAGTTACGCCTATATTAGACTTAGCGTTAGATTGGAGATTCTGGAGATGTTGCTTTGCTGCAATACTACATTATGTATTGAATACTAAAAAGTTTGGGTGTTAATTAGGATTAGATACTTCATTTTTTGATTAATTAAGATATATGTAAGTATTGTTTCTAGCACCAGTTGCAATTTTTATCTGATGAAAGTAAAAGCAAAGAGAAACAAGTTAATTCATTGCTTTACTGATGTTTTATTCACCATGACAATGAGCATCCTCAGAGCGAGTAACATACAAAATAAAATTTAAGAAGTTATATAGCTTCTGCAAAATCTGCAGTGCGGCTAAGGGCAAGAGAAAAAAAAGTGAAACTCACATCTTAAAGTGTACGGTACGGTATATATTTTTAATACATTACCAAAATCTGTTCAACTACGTTCTCAATTATGGTACCATGCTCGCTTTAATTTTTGGATCAATAGCGTTGCCAGACAAGGAATTCTGCCCTAATTTGAGAAAAGTTTAAAGCTGTTGAAAACAAAAACTTGTATATATTTTGGATTTTTTTTAGTCCTGGGCAAAGAACAAAACCCTCTCTCTCTCATACGACGAAGAAGAACAAAACCCTAACCTTATTCCTAACTCTAACCCTTACCTTAACCCTTCCTAACTTTAATCCTAACTCTGGCAACACCTGATTGTAACCATGGCAACAAGTGGGTAAAAATAGCCGCTTTGTTAATTTTTTGATTGAAGTAATGCACTGAAGTTCTTACCATATTTGTACAGACAATATATAATTTTCTTTACTTCATTGCAAAATCAAAGTTAGGCCTGATAATGGAATTTGACAGTGTTGAAAGTTGTCTCGAAAAACATATTCCTGAAGAAGAATTGAAAGAAGTTAAAAGGATCTTGTATGGAAATGATTGTCCGTGAGTATTACACTTTGTACCTTCAACATTTTCCTGATATATCAGGCTATATCAGGGCTTCTAATGTGTCCACAGCTCAAGCGTCAGATTGCATAATGCATAGCCCTGTAGATGGTGGGATTTGTAAGGAAGTAAAAACTAATTTGTATTTAGAAAACTTGATATCCCAGCCAAAGCACAAGATATAAGTAAATCAAGAGATTTTGAAGTTGCAGCCTACGAAATTCCTAGTTCAACTTCAATACCACGGAGAGTAAAAGTTGGTGCAATACAAAACAAAATTGTTGCTAGCACGAATTGCTCTGTCAAGGAACAGGTACGTTGCCACTCAGCTTACCAGTGATTGGTAACTCAATGTTGTAATTTCGTGCAACAACGTTGCATAGTAAATCAAAATACATTACATTTCAGCTGTTCAATTATTTGATAGAAATTTTTTATGACTAGCTTTTTTACTTGCCCGATATGCTGGTGAAAGTTAGTAGTCATGAACCTTCCTATTGGCATGGTTTGTCTCTTCAGACTTCGTATTCTCTAATATCTTTGCATATAAGAATATATGAAATTCAATCACTATCGAAAAACATGGCAAAAACAGAGAGAAATGACTACAATTGCTAGTGGCTGGGATTTAACCAATGTTGTCTGTAAAGCAAATTGTTCTGAACTTAATCGTAGGTGGGCTTGCAGCTAATTGGTAGGAAGCATGCACAACCAGACATCATATCTTGTGAATGAGCAAGACAATTGTATGATGCGATTGGTGGTAAAAGGAGCACCATTACTTTTTTGTACTGGCTGCTCATTGAAGTGACTTGTTTTCTTTAGATTAATGCTTTGCACAAGCGAATCAGTGAGATCTGTGAGGTTGCTTCGATTTGTGGGGTCAACATTCTTTGCCTGCAAGAAGCGTGGAGTGAGTTGGACTTTAATGGCTGAAGTGTTATGCTTTTGTCTAAATATTTAAACGACTAACGTTTGTTCGGTCGGTATAAAGACTTATTTGTTTTGTTTTGTTTTCCATAAATTCATTTTGATTACAAGCCACCTTTCTTCTCAGCGATGCCGTTTGCGTTCTGCACTCGTGAAAAGACCCCATGGACAGACTTTGCCGAATCAGCAGAGGATGGAAGGACCACAAAGTTTCTCCAAGAGGTAGTTTGGGTTGGATGGACATTTCGACCCTGTAGTTGTAGCTTAGTGTCTGCCCCATCACTGTGACGATCTTTTCAACTCGTGACGTCTGGTTTAGTTTGGTCTGGTTTTATCCTCGGACTGACAACGCCTTGATTGCTTACTCCTGGTAGTTTGGCATACTTGTAGGTAGAGGCTCTTGACGCAGGGTCGGTTACTGAGATTGACAGAGTGAAGTTTTCCGATTGTTGAAGTTTTGTTGCCGGAGAATTATTCCATCTATTAGGTGTCGCTGAATGCAGAGCTTCCTCAGAATGCGTTGCTCAAGTGCACACCCCGAAAGTCGAACCAGCGCCGCTTGATGTTGAAGCTTTTTTGTTCACGAAGTCATGCGCTAACTAACTAAGCTATCGCGACGGACTCCACACAAACCAATCACGTGATGTTGTTTATTGAAGATCGCGCGACGTCACAACATGGTTATTGTATCTCCGATCCTGGAGCGGGATGACGCGCACGGCGGGATCTTGTGGAACACCGCGGTCGTGATCTCGAATACGGGGAAAGTATTGGGGAAGTCCCGGAAGAACCACATTCCCAGGGTCGGCGATTTCAACGAGGTGCGCGATGCTTGAAGCACTTCAGTGCTTTGTTTCGATTAATTATGATTTCATCACTTTCACTTCCACCACAAGGGTGGAAGTCATTACGTCATTATGGCGATTTGATGAGGCAAGACTGGAAATATCGGAAAAATATTCGTCAGTCGTTGCTATCGCTACCAACTTCTTTAGAGAAATGCAGAAAATTCGCATTTGTTTTCATTGTTTGCTCATTGAAATAAATTGTGTTTAAATAATTAAAACAACTTTCGCGAGGACAACTAATTCGAATTCGGTTGATTCTATTCTTCAGTCAACTTACTACATGGAAGGCAATACTGGCCACAAAGTGTTCCAAACTGCTTTCGGGAAAATCGCCGTTAACATTTGCTATGGGAGACACCATCCTCTCAACTGGTGAGTTGCTTGAGTTCAGAAGCAGCAATAAACCGCAATGAATACATTAAGCTAATCAAATCAAAGTTATAACTTTGTAACTTTAGTTAGAATTTTTGAATCTGGTTTCAATTTCTAAAAAAATCCCCAGATTTGGATCTGATTCCATTAGTTTTCGTAGATATTTTTGTAGGCCTGTTGGACCTGTACCACTTTGCTTTATTTGTTTCATGGAATTAAATTTTGGGATTTTTTGGCTTCAGAAACGACTTTTCAGATGTGGCCATAAAATATTCAAATATAGCTCCTGCTTTCAACGTTGAACCTTGTTGTCGACATCGACGAAATTCGGTGCTTGTGTCGCAATACGGAATTGGCGGAGATTAATGTCCAGTCCAAGTATCTTTAATTCTTAAATTAATTTCTAACCAGATCTGCAAATTGCTAGATCAAGAAACACCAGTTCAATTGCTGCTGGCATGTACGCTCAAGCAACGCACAACTGACAACTCTACATCCAGTGATATCTAGGGTTTGAAAAATAATTTGTATCACCTCTGTCACCTTTTAAGTACTCAAATACTCAACCTCGGTGGCCGGGCAGGCGTCACTAGTTCGAGGCCAATCCGAAAGTTATTTGCAACATTTGTTGTTGCACAGCGGCTTCATACTCTGCTGGTATAATGGTGGCAATATATCAGAACAGCGTATATTTATGTTCTTTTTACGTTGTGTAGGTTGATGTACGGCGTCAATGGAGCAGAAATTGTGTTTAACCCCTCAGCGACAGTGGGGGCTCTATCTGAACCCATGTGGCCTGTAGAGGCTCGCTGCGCTGCCATAGCGAACCACTACTTTACCTGCGCCATCAACAGAGTGGGATCGGTGAGTGGCTACGGTTGTTACGTCACTGTGTTGCCAATAGTTGATTTCAGTTACTTGTGATATTTTGTTACTTATGAATACAACCAATTGGTACCAACGGTTATGCGTCTATTCAAAGCCGATAATTCAAAGTGGTAAATTCAAAGCCGATAATTCAAAGATAACAATTCAAAGCGGTCGATTGAAAGCCGATAATTCAAAGACGACAATTCCAAGCGGTCAATTGAAAGCCGACAATTGAAAGCCGGCAGTTCAAAGTTGACGATAATTAATCCGCTTGATTGGAAAAGTCAATAATTGAAATTAATTAATCTTATTGTGATGTGATAAGAGTGCGAGCTCGTACTGTACTCAAAAGTCCATCGTTTTGCAATGCTGAAGTTAGTCAGAAGTCGAACAAGGAGTAGTATGGACGTTTCTTTCACGAAAACGGAAAGAGGAAGGAATAAAGCATGCCATGGCGGCTACTGCTATAATCACGACAGGGATAGTAAGCTTGGTGAGGGGTTAAGCTTCTGGTTGTGTGAAGAGTATTGGAAGGAAAATAAGTGCAAAGCAAGAATGCATGTCTGCAATGAAAAGGCAGTGAAATTTGTTGGAGAACATAACCACGCTCCAAATGGTTAGCGTAAGCAGGTTTTGGACGTTTGTGCCCAGGTTAAGTTGCAAGCAGCAACGTCTTACGCTACAACTCAGCAAATCATTACGGCGGCAACAGCAGATTTGCATCCAAATGCAGCAGCTCAAATTCCTGAGGAACGTGTTTTGAAACGCAGCATTCAGCGAGCCAGAAGGCAAGTACAAAATACTCCTGTGGAGCCGTCAAATGCTGAAGAACTGGTAATTCCATTACAATTCAAGAAATTGGATGATGGTACTGTGTTTCTGCTTTATGAGTCTGGGCCTGGAAATGATCCCATATGCATCTTCAGTACCCAGCGTAACCTTGAACTTCTCTCTCAGAGTCAAAGCTATTTCTCTGATGGAACGTTTAGCACAGCTCCAAGCCATCTCTTTCAACAGCTATATACCATCCATGCTATTGAATTAGGCACAATTGTACCTCTTGTCTATGCTCTTCTTCCGAACAAAGCTGCTCAAACCTATTGTCGACTTTTGCAGGCTATAAAAAACTTTCGACCTCAAATAAATCCAATGTCCTGGATGACAGACTTTGAGAAGGCTGCAATCAATGCCATTCAAGACAATTTTCCCGCAACTTCACTGACGGGCTGCTTTTTCCATTTACAGCAATGTGTTTGGCGTAAAATACAGCAATTTGGATTGGTAGCAGCTTATAAAGAAGATGATGGAAAGTTTGCAATGAGTGCGCGGAGCCTGGCAGCACTAGCTTTTGTACCAGAACAAGACGTTGAGAACGCATTACAAGCCCTAGTGACAGATGAAGAATTTGATCACCGAATTCAACCTGTAGCTGATTACTTTGAGGACACTTGGATTGGTCGACCAACTCGCCACGGGCATCGAAGACCTGCTGTGTTCCCAAATGAACTTTGGAATGTTTATCAGCGCACTTTGCGTGGAGAGCATCGTACCAACAATAGCATTGAAGGGTGGCATAGACGTTTTCAATCAACTGTCGGTTGCTTTCGTCCGTCTATCTTTCGCTGCATCAACGCTCTTAAGAAAGAGCAAAAACATAACGAAGTCCTAATGGAACGTCTTGTGGCAGGTCACAATCCTCCATCTCGAAAAAGGAAATATGAACAACTGAATGAACGGATCCTTCGCATTGTGCAACAGTATGATGCTCGAACAACGGCTCAGTATCTGCGTGGAATTGCTCACAACTTTGGCATGTAGTTTTCTTGCGAACTATTTTCTGTTAGAATTGTCGGCTTTTGGTATGTAATTAAAGTGAAACTGTTTTCTTATGAACTATTTTAGGTTTGAATTGTCGGCTTTTCTCTGTTTTGTTTTTTGTCGTTAATCTCAGCTTTGAATTATCGGCTTTTAATTGACGGCTTTGAATTTTCGTCTTTGAATCGTCGTCTTTGAATCAACCGCTTTGAATTTTCGTCTTTGAATCATCAGCTTTGAATAAACGTTAACGGCTTTGAATTTTCGGCTTTGAATTGTCTGATTTAAATTGTCGTGCTACCGGTACCAACTAGCACATAATCATGTAAATTGGCATGAAAAGGGGAAGGCTTACGCTCTGCAGTGGGCTCTCACAGGCTGAAAATGATGATGATGATGATATTTTGAATGTAAACTATCTGCTATTTTTTCATGAGCATTCTGAGAATATGTGCATCCAATAACATGCCACGACGCTGTTTGCTCCATCAAGCAATCACGCGTTGTTGGCAAGTCGGTGTTCGTCCGCCCCAATAGCTCAGTTGGTTAGCGCTGGTTCGACTCTCGGGGTGTGCGCTTGAGCAACGCATTCTAAGGACTGCTCTCCATTTAGCTGCACCTAATGGATGGAATAATTCCCCGGGAACAACAATCGGAAAATTTCACTCTGCCAATCTAGGTATCTGGTCCTGCGTCAAGAGCCTCTACGAGTATGCGAAACTACCAGGAATAACCTATCAAGGTTTTGTCTGTCCGAGGATAAAGATTTAAAACCAAACTGGTGGAAGATGCTCAGCTCCCACTGACCCTGGTTTAGGCCGCTTTGTTAGCATTCTGACCGTCCGTCATGGGATGCAATCCTGTGTTTGGTATTCTGTACCCGTCTTGCTGAGGTCATTCAACGAACAGTGTTCTGAGAGGGCGCGACTGTATTGTTGACCACAAGTTTCATGTCAGCCCTCGGTCGATCTGTTCGGTCATAATCTGCGGTTTTGTTTAGGAAACTTTTCCAAACGAATTCACATCCGGGAATGGGTTGCCGGCCCATAAAGACTTCGGCCACTTTTATGGTAAGTGGGTGAATGGGGGTTCATTGGTTGCTAAGTGTTCCCTGCTTACTATGGTAACCAGGGCAACCAGACAGCAAGTTGTCGTTTCGTTCGAGGAGACTAAATACCGTCTGTCTAGAGTCTAGACTTCAAAAAATTGTTTCCAAGAGAACCCTGTAGATTTTGGGCGCCTGAGCAGTTTGTCATACGTCATTGTCTCTGACGACAGATGCGCATTGTGTGGTATAGAAGCGTGGAAGTACATACATTTTATTGGCACATTTACTGATTTGGTTTGTTGTGAGGCAGGGCAAGTGTTCTACGGGGAAACCATGACGTCATAATGCTTCTAGTGGCGACACCTAGCGTACCGACCACCTTTATTTGTTCCTCAGGTTCCAGCTACGTAGCGGCACCAGATGGCGCTCGCACACCCGGTCTTTCTCGAACCAGGGACGGCCTACTGGTAACGTCAGTCGACCTGAACATGTGCGAACAGATATCTGACAAATGGTGTTTCAGGGTGAGTGGAATCGCGTAAGGTTTGGTGTAGATTTGTCATTTTCAATGTGTTTAAAAAATTCGATCGAATAAACAGCAGATTGGCACAAAAGCCTCTTTTAAGCATTTCCTCGCTGTTTGCCATTCAAAATGTCGACTCGAGTGTATCTGATGATCTGCTACCAATATTTTTGTACTTGGCTACGTTTCGCGTGTTCGCAACGGCGATGGTTGGGTTGAAACCTGTTATGGTTTATAGACAGAAATCAGAGAGAATTATCAGTCAAATTTGTCTATGGTATTCCAGAATGACTTCTCTCCCTAAAGTATACTGTTGTAGTTTATTAAAACGAGGAGTGGTAATACAATATCACTTGGTGGCAGCGTATTATTATTATCGTCCCCACAGATGACAGCACGCCACGAGCTGTACGGAGATGCTCTGAAGCAATCCACCAGCTTGGACTACCAGCGGGACATCATCAATGAGAAGTAGAAGCGTCGCCAGTTATCGCCTCGCTCGTCTTCGACCGACTCTGACATTGTGATGAAATAGTTTGTAATTATGAAGCAATTAGCGGATGAGGTTCCGAGAGGTTGCATGGCAGGTGCCAAATCTGGGTTATGGAACAATTCCTGCATCAATGCTACGTGTTATGCATCTTAGATTATTATTTTTCTGCGTCGGTATTTAATTTGACAATTTCCGCTTTGAAACTTTCTATCTCCGCGCTGTGTGTTTACATTTGCTCGCAACAGGATTCCCTGCTTCGAATGAATCATGCAACTTATTGTGATGAAATATTTCTATCGTACATTGAAGTATCAGCAGAGTGATGCAATTTAAACGAAATAAAATCTGTCCCAATCGGCTTGTTGCGAACGCTGGATCTACGATAGGATGGATGGATTCGTTGTTGCAATGCTGGTCAGTAGATGCCGCTTAGTGGCGTAATGGAGGTGCCATACTTTAAAAGTTTTTTCTTTTTGCCTCATCCATTCCATCGACTGTCTATTCGATTGCAAATTGATCACAAGCCGCTTCGAAGGCTACCATAGAAAATTGAAGCCATTTTCCAACTGTTCTGTATTCCTCGCTTATGGCTTCAATTGATCCCGTGAGGCTAACATGATGTGCAAATGGGAGCTCAATCCTGGTGGTTTCGCATACTTATAGTGGCTTTGAACCACTGACACAGGGTTGGTGTTGCCAACTGCCCAACGGTATGTCATCTCAGCTATTTATGTTGCGTTGCAGGGCTGCACACCTTGAGAATTGAACCATCGTCGCTTGGTCTTCACTTTACATCTTTCTTATATACCGTAGCCCATTTTAAATCAAATATAGTTATTACTATCTGAAGCCTTTACAAATTGTTTCACCTAACGGATCATCAGAAGGTCTTCACAACACCCATCTATACGAGATGGTTCGTAAGATTAAGTTCAAACCCATTTACAATTTCTTTTCAGAGAAAACTAACTAATGACATTAAGAACATTATTAACTCTCCGGATCTTTTGATATCAGCAGATAAAACTACTAACTTGTACAAAGTTAAAACCCAGGATTATAAAAAATTACTTAATGATAATGTATCGGCAAAATACAAAAAGGTGAATCCTGCTATCAGTGACACAATCAATACTGAGGCTAAAAAGATTGCCAAGGCGTTAAAGGTTGATGATCGGGTTGAAAAAGTATCAAGCAACCCAGCGTTTATTACGCTAAAAGATCATAAACCTAACTTTACATCGAACCCTAAATGCAGGTTGATTAACCCTTCCAAGTCCCAGATTGGCCGTATAAGTAAACAATACTTGGACTCTATTAACGTAACCATCCGTGATGCATCACGACTGAATCAATGGAAAAACACAGACTCTGTGTTATCCTGGTTTAAGGCTATTCCATCTAAACGTCAATGCACCTTTTTGAAATTTGACATTGTTGATTTTTACCTATCCATTACGGAGGAGCTTTTGTGTAAAGCAATTGAGTTTGCCAAACCATTTGTGGATTTGGATGATTGTATCATACAAACAATTTTCCATGCTAGGAAATCGTTGCTTTTTGATGGTGGTGAAACTTGGGCTAAGAAAGATGGTTTGTTCGATGTTACAATGGGCTCATTTGATGGTGCTGAGATTTGTGAGTTGGTCGGCTTGTTTCTTATGAACGAACTTTCTGCTATTGTTGACAGAGACATGCTTGGGTTATATCGTGATGATGGTCTGGCTATTTTGCGTAATTTATCTGGCCCTAAAGTTAATAGTTTGAGAAAAAATGTCATTCAATTATTTAAACAACATGGCTTAAATATTACTGTGGATACTGGTCTAATTGAAACTGATTTTCTTGACGTTACTTTGAATTTGCTATCTGGTAAATTCTGGCCTTATCGAAAACCCAATAATGATCCCATTTACATCCATGCCCAGTCCAATCACCCACCCAACATTAAGAAACAAATCCCGACTATGATTGCTAAGCGATTGTCCGCCACATCATTTGGCCAATATGAATTTGATAAGACCGCATCTCTTTATAATGATGCCCTATTGAAAAGTGGTTTTGCGGAGAGAGTTTGCTACAACCCTGCTAATAACTTACGAACATCTAGGAAAAGGAGTCGAAAAATTTTATGGTTTAACCCTCCTTTTAGCTTGCAGGTTGATAGCAATATTGGTAAGGAATTTTTCAAACTTGTTTCCATACACTTTCCGCCCCATCATAGATTGCATAAAATATTCAACCGTAACACTATTAAGCTGAGCTACAGTTGTACTCCGAATGTTGCAAGCATCATATCCTCCCACAATAAAGCAATATTGCAGACTGATAATGAACCATCGCAGCCTGGTTGCAATTGCAGGGTGAAGACAGATTGTCCTTTGAATGGGCAATGCTTGCAGAAGGCCGTTGTTTACAAAGCTACCATTGATAACGGCCCGAAGGTCCTTAATTACATTGGTTGTTGTGAAACTACTTTTAAAAAACGTTTTTCCAACCATAAATGTACCTTTAATGATAGTTCTAAACGAAACAGCACCGAACTATCTAAGGCAGTTTGGGACCTTAAGGACAAGGGTGTTGATCCTAAAATATCTTGGTCCATCCACAGCTATGCTCGACCTTACAGTGGAGGTGGTCGTAATAATTGTGGCCTATGTTTGGCTGAAAAGCTGGCCATTCTGAAGGCTGATAGTGGCCACCTTTTGAACAAGCGTTCCGAACTGGTGTGTAAATGTCGTCATAGAAACAAATTTAAACTCAAGTACTTCAAAATAAAATAAATTCCTTTTGATTTTCACAGGTTATTTTTAAAAAAAATTTCATTTGATTTTTACAGGTTATAAATCTCATTTAATTTTTACAGGTTTATAAACAGATTTTATTTCATTTATTCAGGTTGCTACAGATTGCATCATCACAGTTCCTTGTGATTTTCACAGGTTATAGTTTTGAAAAAATTAAATTTCATTTGATTCTTACAGGTTATAAATCTCATTTAGTTTTTACAGGTTTTTAAACAAACAATTTCCATTTATTTTTTTCAGATTACTACGGGTTGCATTGATCATCAAACTGCATTTGCTTTTTTGTGATGTCATAGAGGTTGCCATCAATGTTGCTTGGTTTTCAGATGGACAAATCCATTGAAACTTTGTAGTAATGGATGAAGACCTTCTGATGATCCGTTAGGTGAAACAATTTGTAAAGGCTTCAGATAGTAATAACTATATTTGATTTAATTTGCTCTGCTTTGCTTTTTTGCTTAGCATTGAGCACTTTTTTGTAGTATTGATAGTTTTCATTGTTTTAGCCCATTTTATATTTTTATTTATAGTATTCTTATATATCGTTCACATCTTAGATCCAATTTATCTACTGAGAGGAGAATTTCCACAAACATTTCTGATCATCACAACAAATAACAATATATACCAAACATAGCTAAGGTCTAAGAAATAGTAGAAGCGTCAAAACGCAGACTTTATAACGCCCTTGATGCCTAAAAATGACAATCAGTTTAAAATTTAGAAAGCAAAAAGAGTACGGTAGGCTAAGTAAAATTTAAGTGCAAATTGTAGCCTGATTGGTCGAAGCGGATTCGCTGCAAGTTGGATCGGAACAAATTAAAATTTCAAGTTTTTAATCAAATGCTTTTGAGAGAGTAGAACCAAAAGTTATTTGCGAGAGCAACGTTTTGCAAAAGTGGGTTAGTTCAGTGGTACAGCAATCAATTGACCATCTAAACTCAAAGGTTCAAAGACCCATCTACTTGCCAAGCTCTCGCCACAGGTATTGGGTGGCACACATGTCTTGGCAGCCTTAAAACACCAATAAAAATGATAGTTGAGTTTTTCCATCAGAGTTTTTAAACATGACTTAAAATAAGTGCGAGCAATCGATCGAAGATCTGTGATCAGTTATAAGGTATTAAGGTCGACACATTCCATTCCTCAACAATGACATCTTGTTCAACTTGTTGCATGTCTCAATACGTCTGACATTTACAGATGAAGTGTTTCAAACATGATGTAGATATGTTCGCTACAGAAACGAACTGAGTGAGAACGGGAACACGTTCAATAACCTTAGCCAGTGATATATTGAAGACTTGCGTCATTTAACGAAGAGTGATCCGGGATTACTGGAAGCACTGAACGGCAAGCCAGCTACCCAATGGAGTGCGTTAAATAAGTTTCCAGATATCTCTTTGAATTAGGTGAAAGGATGCAGGAAAGGTGAGTCGACCCAAAATTTCCAAAACCAAACAAAATGAATCTGAAGTGCTGTCAAGTCACATATCAATGCAACAGTAGCTATATAAGAATTTAGTCCAGTCAAAACAACTTTGCCTTAAACCAAAATAACGCAACGCTAAGCACAAACACATTAACTATGATTAACAGTTAATATATTTGAAAGAAGTATTCCCGAAAGTACGTGTTATAAAACGAACCTGTATTTCGTTTGCTAAAGCAGCTTCAACTGACGAGCACGAAGCACCATTGCATTTATGTCTTGAATTCTTAAGGTGTTTAGAGTTATGCTGAGTTGATGAATTCTCAAGTCTCTGAATTCTTTTGATGAGGTTTTGTAAATTTTGAGTCAACCATAATTTCTAGACAAGAAAAATAAAATTTGGATTGAAATGTACCCGGCAACAGGAAGCACTGTTTACTTAACGTTTCCTACTCCCAATTGATTGCTTCGCATTCCAATGCTTTTGAAAATCTCCTTAAAAACTATGCATTGAAAAGCAATGACCAACTGATACGTCCCGCCCAGGGGCGTAGCCAGCACAAACTTCATGTGCAACGTCATATGTGCAACGTCACATATGCAACGTCACATATACAACGTCACATGTGCAACGTCACATGTGCAACGTCATAGCCTTTTCTGCTTTCTCAATGTTGCAAAGTTTTTGTTATATTTCAAATAGAAATTTAACGAAAGCACTAAAGTACTTGAGACTTCTCAACAGCACGATCGAACGAACAGCAATTCAAGGAGTTTTCACAATTTGAGATTCTATCAAGTTTCAAAGTACTCGCTCAAGTCAGCTCATGAAGAACTGAAGCCCCAAACCACATTCCAAACCAGGAATATTCAGTTAAACGTAGATTGATTAGCCGATTGCCACAACGAAATCAGGATAATGTCTCTCTGAACCAACTGACGATTTACATCTGGAGTCAAGTCTTGTTCAGTATTAGTAGCAAAGCGAATGGATACCCAAGATGAGCGACTGAGTCCCAAAAAGAAATCATGACGTAACAATTGACCGTGTGTGATTGTATTCTGGATGATAGGATTGCCTTTGACTCCGTGTCTTCAAAGAGCAATCTCGAATTTATTAGTTTGCTTCTCCAGCTCTTCTTTCAACTTCCGGATGTTTTGCTTCATCTTATGGAAAATCTTCTGATGTTGAGGTTCATCTTGCTGACTCCGATGTGGCGAAGAGGAGAAAAATGGGAAAGCAGAAGAGAAGATTTACCATCCGAGAGATCACAAGCTGAGGAGTAACACACTTCATTGTAAACATAGACGAGAAATAACTCCTTCGAACAAATTACAAAACAAAATTAAATGCTTTCGGCGCAACTTATGTCCTCATTAAGAAAATAATAATCAAATACTGAAAGGTAAGTGTGAATAATATTTAACACACATTGGAAACAACGTATTGAGCACACATCAAGCTGATTAAATCTCCGACGATTGAATTTGTTCCGCCACCACTCTTATTTGTTTGAATGATATTGTCCAAACAAAATATTTTGCTGTCTATCAATTGTATACAAAAAAAATATTTTCTAAAGTTATCGTATTGATGTGACTTTGCTCTGGGTCAATCATGTTTGTTGTACTGTTCATCGAAAACTATTGTTAGTCAAAAATGATAATTACAAGAGAACGATAATGATAAAGATGGCTTCATCGCTACATGATCGGTGATCATTATCATTATGATCATCATCACAAGATGATCTTGATCATTATCATCATCATCGACTTCCTTACCTTTGATCAACCTCGTCAACTCTTCTTCCTCCTCCATTTCGAATGTGACGTCATCAAGCATATCCGCGTGCTCGTCGCAGCTTCGTTGCGCTCTGATCAGCGTCAGTTCGCTTCGGACATCCAGCAACATCCGGGCTAGCTTATTATCTTCGATCCTCATCACCATCTGAACCAAGCACGTCATTTGAACAAGCATTCATGACATCACAATAGTTTTAAAGCTGCTACTGGATTATGCTACAACCGGACCAAATAGTCGCCACAAAGTGCAACATCCCTTGGAATTTTATCTCGAGTTTTATTTCTTATGTTTGTCGGATAAATATTTGACTGAAGTGGACGGGTGTGCAAATATACCGACTATAGTGCCCGCTTTTAAGCATGGCATTAGGTGTCTTTCCAAGATACTGACTGATATGCTCTTACTGGGTTTCGAACAGGTACCCCTCCGATCACCAGTTGGATGTGCAATCAACATAAAAGTAATTTGAACTTGAATCGAAACGAAACTTCAAGATATTTTTCCGCTTTCAAACACCTCTAGTGGTCACATTCGAACACAGATATTTATCCACAGTCGTCAGAAAGTCCTCATCAGAAGGTATGCAATATGCTTACGTATGTTGTTTTACAACACGTTGGTTCCTGAGAACCTGTCGTGAGTCGTACAGACAAGATGGTTTGTGGTGATTATAGTGAACATGCGATTCAATGGTTACTCAACGTAGTCGCGACAATTTGTTGCTGCCGTCTACGTCGCAACCGGTTTGTTGTAGTTTCTGTTTATTTGATCGATTTCTTTGCTTAATGTCGCAATTTCAAATCACGTCATGTAAGATCCTGTACTTTTACAACGACATTCAAATTATGACAAAACAATCACTTTATGAGAACATCTAATGGAGGGTTTCTCTTGAAAAGAGCAGTTTTCGTTGGGTAATGTCAAAGGCAATTCATGGATGGTCATCCCTCATTGTTAGCAGAAAACGTTGATGTTCGCTGTTAGTTGAATATTTCCATATTAAAAAATTAAACATTTTTATCAACAAAATATTTCGTTTGAATGGATTTCTCATCACACATCTACATTTGCGATGAGTGTGAGGTTAAACCAGATTCACATTTTAATTGATTTATGGAGAGTTGGTCTTTTCAGGGATTCAGCTCCCTGCTCTAAACATGGAATCCACATCGAAAACTACGTCAACTCACCAAATCGCGTCTCATCTTCTCGATCGATTGATTGATTCTTTGGCATCGTGACGTCATATCAACGCTAGCGACGTCAGAGCCGAGCGGCGACAACTTGTCGCTGGAAGTTTTGTGTGACGTTACGGTTTGTGACAGCGGAGAAGGGTCCGAGGTGGTGTTTGTGACGCCATCGTCACATGGATGTTGGCCAGGAGGACACTCAATTGTGAGCTCAGGGATAGCGATTTGCGCGATGCGGCGTTGTCTTCGGGAAGAAGTTTGTGCTGATGACTTTGCAAGGCTACCAGGCGAAGTTGCGACAGGGACATCATTGAGATTTCGCGATGAGTCATTGTGATGTTTAAATGGGGTGCTCTAGAAATAAAATACCTTTTTTCGAATCATAAAAGTAATTTCCATACAAAATGGCTTGGTAGTTACAAAACAAGGCTGCAAGTTTGTTTTAAATTCTTAGCAAAAATTTTATTTTCATGGAATACATTAACCTTAAAAGAGTTAGATTAAAGTAACTTTAAAGTTTGAAGCAATAATCTTAACCATCTTTTTCACGCCAAGTTTATCGCCTTCCCTTACCGTTTGTTGCGCAACAATGTCCGGATGTTCAAGATGCAGATGCGTTGCGTAATGCCCAGTCGATTTGCGATATTCAATTACCTGGAAACAATCATCGGGTAAAAAGAGCACACAAACACCTCCTCTTCCTAGAGCCAGTATCTGGCCACTATCACCGCTAGAAACGGTTGAAACTGTTACATCATAAACACTTTGAATGGCTCTTCATGTCGCTGTGAAGCACTTCAGCGAACGAAAGTCGTTCAACGCGACAACGCTTGTATTGACAATCAGCCGTTGAGTGTTGACTTACCAAATCTCAAAACTGTCGAGTTCTTGATATTTTCTGCGATTTCTGGTATAACTTGCTGCAATTATGAAGTTCAACAAGTTACTTCAAGTATTTGCTACTTCGATCACTTGAAAATATTCCTTGTAATTTTAATTCGAGATTCCTCGCAACTTTCGCTAGTCAGCAAAGCTCTCATTGTTCAATCACAAAGTTTTTTGTTATCTTAAACAAATTGTGTTCTTGGGTCGTAGGAAACAAAATAAAAATTCTTTCAATGTAAACAATATTTATTGCCAAGCCCAATGTGGCTCAACAATTTCAACAAGATGTCAACAACCAAGAACTCTCCAAATTAAAATATCCCATCACGCGAGTATGAGGTTCATAGCTCTGATAAGGATTCAAGGAAAACTAGTTTTTCCTTCTTGACTTTCAGCTTTTTTTTTTTGTAGAAATTTTGTTAAATTATAATTTTGACGCATTCTAAAGCGCCGATTGCAACGCACGTTGTGAATGTCAGATGAAAGCACATTATTATTATTAGACAATCTCCCACAAAAGGTGGCATTTTCCAAACCTGCTTCCATTGCACGACCGATGGCCTCCTTGTCTCCAGATGAAGCTTCTTGGATATTTCCTTCAACTTAAGCAAATCATTGACAGTCTCCACTCCTTCTAATCCACTGTTGCCTGGTACCCTCAGTGATGTCACAGGTGGCGTAATTGGTGACATCATAGTGGTCATGAAAGATAATTACACAATTACAGAAGAGTGCACTTGCAATTGAGCTTCTTAAAACGTCACAATCAACAATTTACTGATTTAGACTGAAAATTAGAATGCCTTACAATCTGCAGGAATCTACAAAAAGTTTGATCAATAGAACTCTGAGTAAATTTGGATAAAAACTAAACTGTCTGAAGACGTTCATGGACGCATTTCAAAAACAAAGAATGTGAACATGTTTGTTATTCATCTACCGAGCGCTGAAAGAAATATTTGCTTCTTCAAGCACAAAATAATGTCAAACGAGCTAGCGTCGAAACACCTTTCAACTAAACCGGTAATTTGAAAGGTTAATCGAGGCCGTACTGCTCTAAGAACAGCCTTCATAACATGAAGCCAAGCCAGTCAGGCGAAGCAACTTTCCTCATAAACAAGCTCATCCGTTCAATCATTTGTTTCATTTCTTGGTTAATTTGACGTAAATTTGATGTTGAGCACTTTTTAGTCCTATCCAAGATGACGCCTTCTAGCGATGACGGTTTACAATGATAGTATGCAAACGTTGAATCAATGTATAAAGACAGATTTGCTGGCGACCGGGCGGCTTGAAAATCAAAACAAACTCATCCTTCGGCTTACAGTGTTGCTACTGGCTACAACATGGTTATCATTAAAATCGTTTAAATCCTTTCTGGTTTACAAACAAAGCTCTCCTGAGATGCGCCATATTTTCGTGCCTGGTGGTTGTCAGCTTGCAAACGTCGCGCTATCTTTGGGTTCACTGTGGGAAAGCAGCCATGCGCTGTTTCATGTGCAGTTTAATCGAGTCAACGCGTTCATCGTCAGAACGCGACATGAAACGAATACAATTGAAGACATCGCGGGTCGTGCGTCTACATCAGCGGTTGTTAAACTTATTTGGACTACGGCACACAAAGAATTTCAGAATCTACCGAGGCACATTGCCCTTCTGCTTCTCACTTACTTTTGATCAAAGCGGCCAAAAAACTATACGTTGAAAAAACTATACACGATAGAGATCACTTAAGTTGAAACTATTTACTGCAATATAAAAGATTTGCTTGTTCTTGTGCATCAATTGCTTTGATTTCGGGAATGACATCAACAGGGAGAGGCTGAAGATCAAACGTTTGCGCAGCTAATTGTCTGCAAACTATAGGAGCTCACTGTAACATGAAAGCAAACGCTCTTTTAAGACTAATTTGACACTTCGCAGCTTTGAGCTAAGGCTGCAACATTCAACTCACCAAACTTTCGAGGCACAGTTGCTACCCACATTTTGGCACTTGCGTCACACAGTTTAGGAAACTCTGGTCTACAAAATTTGATCGCTTACCGGAAGATAATTCGAAAACTTCAAGTTTGACTTTGGTCAATTCTATGTAGACTTTAAACTGGTGCCAGGTTATTTACTGAGCTATTGATGCACTTCTATAAATGATTTGTGAACCTGCAATGCCCGCCTCCAATGTTTGCAAACAATCCCGGCTTTGATAACTTCAGCCCAACGAACAAGGTCAATGTTTACTTATACAGAATACAAGTTTATTTAGTTACTGAGGCCGCTAACTCTTCTTTGCTCACACGGACAACAACAGATCCCACCAAATGGTAGATAAGACTCCCCTGCAGAATTATGCTCAACATTATTTTCAAAATGTTATTAGCACAAAAATAAGCTTCTTAAATAATTTTGTTTACGTCATTTTTTCGTCATCTTTTGTTGAATTTTGTTTTTAAATCATCTCCAATACACTTCGGTTTTTGTGATGTCATTACTTCGTTTGTGTGACGTCACTCAAAAGGTTGTGGACTTACTCAAGTCTAGAAGCTCGTAGGCAACAGCATTGTTTCGTTGACAATTTAGGGCAACTCCTACAATGCACCGACCCCACGTTGCTATTGAAATGCTTGCTTGTCCAAAGCTACTTTCTCATCTTCCTCATAAATCGTTCTTATTACGACAATTTGGGTTTTCCAAATTGTGGTAATTGTTGCATCACAAGATGAAAGAACACCGCGATTGTTTCGCTGTCAATCACAATCGATAATAGAATTTTGTAAAAAGATGTCGCATGGCGACAGAATTGCTTGTTAAATATAGTTGTAATTTATTTATTCTGCTAAATTGAATCAGTAAATACTAAGTTGCCACAAAATCTGACTTACCGTGGCCTCCTTCTCACTACGGCGGAACTGGTGGAGCTACAGAACAGATTTTCAAACAGCTTCAGCAAACCAATATAACCTTGACATGCACCCTTCACTTTGCCACCGTGCCATGGCACGGCGAGCACCCAACAGAGTGAAGAGTGTTTTGTTTGATTGAGTTTGGGATGTTCTTGTCACGAGTGGTCATGTTTTGTTGATTGTGAGCTCACAATGCCGACAGCTCATTTGTTTAAATTTAGACGATTGTTGCAAGGACGTACCTGGCAAGGACGATGTGGCCCTTGTGAGTAAATTAAAAATTAGTGGGATACTTTTTGAGATATGTGGTCTGAAAATGACGGCATTTTCATCAGAAGCATTGCCCCGATCCACTTTCGACACAGGCCTAATGTTACGTCACACTTGTGAACTGCAGAACAATCAAAAAGTCTTTAGAACTAAGCAGAGCTTTTTCAACATTTACTCGTTTCATTGTGCATCGCCATATCTGGTCTTTGTCTTGTTTTTTTCTTTTTTTTTCTTTCATAAACAGCCGCGCAACAACTTTGTAAACTATACAGACAACCCCTTTTCTGCTTGACTCTACCACCCTTGGTAGTCGAACATGACTCGGTGGTTCAAACACTGATGCAAGTGTCCCAAGTTCGATCTGCAAGTTCTTCTGCAACATTGCGATCTGCTCGATCTGCGCTGACAACATATAGATGCCGTATGACCTTTCGACGATACAGCTCGCTAACCACAGTTGCATTTGGTATTTATAAAGGGGCATCCTGAAGATGATATCAAACCAACAAGGAAACAATGCGTCTGCTCTACGTTGGTCAACGTTATGCCGATGTTACTTTTCGGTTTCTTAGTTTTTTAACTGCTTTAACTATGCAAACATATTGGTATCGTTAAGACGTTGAATAAACATAATATTTCATCTACTCACAGTGAAGTTGTTCGTTTAAATTATCGCAAATTCTCTTCAACCTTCCGCGTGCAAAGAAATATTCTTATCAGTGAATGGGGCGTTCCCAGTGAGCCTCATGGGGGATAGCTGGGAATATCTTTGATCAAACTTGTTATGAAATCGAATACTCAGAAACACTTAAGCTCAACCTGTCAAGTACATTCATTCAACCAACAACAACGTAGATTCAACGGAAACATTGACAACCTCAATCAGGGAATGTCGCGCGTGTAGCAACCTGTTGTCTGTGAACAAACAAAGTGACAACAAACACCAATCCAACATACGAAGATAAACCCTTCTCGGGGTAAAGTTACATGACATGGCTCATCACTTTGAGGGGTTTCAAGCATTCCACTCGCAGCTGACGTGTGGGGGCTTCAATTTCATCACAATGCAACTAAATTATAGAGGCAGGCCATGAGAACACTTCATGAAATATCTGTGTTGCCTTAATGAGCAAAATTGCAAATCCAGAACAAACTAAAAACTACCCTGATGAAAATTTAATTAGCGTATGCATAATAAAAACGTATTATTTGACTATCACTTGTGTGGTCCATTGTTGGTGTTTGCGGAAGCTGGATACCAATCATTAAAGCTATTAATATTGATATCTATGAACAACTTTGCGGTTTTATGGCCAAACTTCTCATATTATAAAAATTCCAACTTTATGTCATTCGGTAGAGGCAAGTTCATTGAGTTGCTTAATTGCTTTATGCTTCAAAGAAACATACACAATGTTGCAATACCCCGACATCAAAATCCGTCTGCAGACGTTGAATCAATGTAAAAATGACAGATTTTTTTGTCTGGGTATTTTTAGTTGAATACTTCTGCGGAAGTACAACGTTAAAATAAACTGTTGTCAATCTTCTATACTACAATAAATCAAACCATCTCCACCTTACAAACCACACAGGTAGTTACATTGATGTGGTATTTGCTTAGTGGCGCATGACCAGATCAGTGTCATGTTTAACAGGATGGTTGTAAATTAAAGATACGGGCAGCGATGATTGTGACGTAACAAAAACTTTCCTGTCCTGTCTGTCAGGGGCGGATCTAGAAAGTAACCTTGGGGGGAGGGGCGATTTCAACAAAACAATGATGTGTTGGTCTCCATTAGTCCGACCTTGCCAATACACCGTTAATAAAGATATTTTTTGAGTTTTAGAGGGGAAGATTGCCCTATTCGCACCCTCCCCCCTTGGATCCGCCACTGTTGTCTATAGCTTTCTACATTCCTGACTACAGATACTCTACAGCAGGGATGGCCAAATAATTTTGGCCATGATCCACTACCGGCAAATCTGAGAACTTAGTGATCCACAATGAGCTGAAGACGACACCCAGCGGCGGGGGGTCTGGGGGGCCTCCCCCAGAAAATTTTTAAAAATTACTTTAAATTCGGTGCATTCTGAGAGCATTTTCAACAAAAATGTGGGTATAAATATTCCTGTAACATAGTGCTGTCCGGTGGCATAGCAAAAGGATAAGATCATGTTTTCTTGGGCATTTTTCGGTAATAAAGCTAAGTCTCTATGTTTTCTTGTTGCTAATTCCTGGCTGAGATATTCGAATGTTTGGTATTGGCAAAACTCGCTCTTTTAAATGCAGTTTCGTGTAAAATTAGGCAAACTTTGTTTTAGAGACATAGAAACTGAAAGCATCATTCTCAATATCGTGATTCGTGACGTCACACGCGTGGCAAAGGGGGGGGTTGTAACCCTCAAAACCCCCCCTTGGCTACGCCACTGGCTGAAGATGTGCATTTTTCCTTTTGTATCATACAAAAAAGATGGAATTATTTGAATACATCTAAAACAAGGCGTCAAGATACGATATATACATAATTTGATTAAAAATCAGTGAATGAGTGTGCTGTAATGAACAGGTCTGGTATTAGAGAGAAAAATGATGAGTGGGCTTTGATTTTACAATACTATCGAAACGTGGTTTCCTGTTACTTACAGCGATTTTTACGAGTTTATGAAGATGAATATTTAAAAAAAAAGTAAAAAAAATTAGCAATTTTTAAAATAAATACTTTGAAGTTTTTTTCAGAGCCAACTTGAAAGATCCACAAAAAAAGTTGAAAAGATCCGGAACCGGATCGCGATCCGCCATTTGGCCATGCCTGCTCTACAGTGTACAGTAGTCGCATAATCAATTCGCCTTTAAATAACAAGCTGAAATGGATAAAAATAAACTAACAACGATTGTTCCTAAAACCTAACGAGTAAGTCACTAGTTTCACTGCACACCCTTAAATACATTGAGGCTCCTTTGGGCTCGTGGTAAGCGCTACTCTGGCGAATATTCTGACGAGAATCTGTAACTTCGACTACCTGATGAAAACTCCTACTTCCCTGGCTATTAATAAACGCTTTTCCACGCACAAGATGAAACCTTTTAGTTTTTCTGACATTCCATGAATGCATTCCAACCCGAATCATCATTCCATACTGGCTGGTGCAATTATTGGGGCGACTTTTTAGTCTCCAGGCCTCAAGCGTCATCGACAAACGCCACAAACTTATGGATTCTATCAAGACATTCTTCTATGTGCTTAAGGGTTCAATAATTAATTGTCTGTCTTCTGATTATCTTAGATGGAAGTTCTTGCATTTTTGAAAAGTAATTTTGTGGCAGCTACGTTCAGAAATATTCTTGGCGCAGTCGCCAGTTATTTGCCATAAAACTTCTTTTGTCCTAAATTTGAATTTGTTTGAGCGGAAAAGCTTTTTCTTTGTTTCTGACTACCTGTGTCCTAGTTAGATTTATGAAATCATCATTTTAGTCGGTTAAACGTTGCACAACGTCGTTTCAACCTTATGTGCAGCACTTTGTGTTGCTGACCCAGACAATTATTTCTATTGATTCGTTTTCGTGCATGGTGACGTCATAATCCCCCATTGAAGCCTTCGTGGTAGCTGGTGGTAGTTGCCACAATAACAATCGTTGCACAAATTCAAATGTATTCTGACGTTATTTACCACAAATTCGCAACTTTTAGCGGTGGCAGAGCAATCCTGTTCAGCTCGTTGGAGACGGCTTCAATATTTGAATGAAGTTGTTGGAGTTGTCTAGCCTCCAAATTAGTTGTTTTTTTACATTGATTCAACGTCTGCTCACTTGTTCACTGCCGTTTTGAGGTTAAGAAAATGAACCAAGATAACCCACCACGGACCCAGAGAGAAGAGGTCGGGAAAATTCGAGTATCATGTTCCTGCTTCACTGTGACGTCACCGTAACATCGAACCAGCAGATCTAGAGAAGTTCTATTGTTGTTTGTCGGTCTGAGAAGCCCCTAGGGAAGTTTTTCCCGGAGTTATCTTGAATCTTGCGATTCCTTGGATTACTTACTTATCCAAGTATAGACCCACCCAGCAGCAGTGGCAAGTCTCACACAAAAGTATCACTACACAGGGCAACACTGCACAAGGCAACACTGCACAGAACTCCACCAAGCATGAGGTTTGTGAGAAGTTAGAAATTTGCGAAATTTAATTGTATTTTCTAACTTGACAAAGTGACGTTCGTCCTAACGACATTTATGTTAATGATCTGAAGATAAAGATTTTACCATTCGTGATGGCAATTTTGTTCATAATTAATGTCACGATTATGAGTCATTTATACAAAAAGTTCATGATCATATGAATGCTTTTAAATTTCTTTCAAGGCACAAGCAAGTTGCAATGCAATAAACTGCGAGAAGAATAAAGTGATGCAATGAAACATTTACTTAAAATAATTTTACAGCAAACAATTTCCAGATGATTCTTGGGGTCAACGGGAAGACATGTTCTTCATCGTTTGTTTAATCCAATTGATCTTTGTTGAAACCTGAAGATGAAATATTTTGTTGAAAGATGAAAGAAGTGTCTCTATGCCACCTAGTGGTCGATTTGGGGTCAAGTGCAAACAAAACCATTTTTTCAAGACGACTTCAAAACACGGCCGTTGTAGATTAGCTGGCTGTTTGTATTGTTACAATTGATACCATTTTGGTAAAGAGGTGACTTTTTTCAACCATAAACAGATGAAACCAAGCAACCACACGCTTCTAATTTCTACCATATATTATGTTAAATGCCGTGTGGTTGTTTGCTTTCATCTGTTTATTACAATTGAGTTGAAAGTTTGAATCGTCGTTTATAGTTTGATGGACGTCATAAAACACCAACTTACTTTCGCGTACAAGCCCGGGCTCCTCTCGTCTGCGCAGCCGTACCCCCAGGACACCACTCCCACCAAGACGTGGCGCATGGCGCCCTTTCGGTTGTATTTCAAAGTTAGGGGTCCACCGCTGTCACCCTGGAAAGAAAGTAAACATTGTTCCAATGTGAAAACTTTCATAAAACTTAACGATGAGATTTTATCCAATTTAGCAGAAAAATTTATTGGTTTTAAATAAGGATCGGTAAAGCAAATATTAAGGAGAGATTGTTTTACAGAAGCATTAGCATACGGAAGTGCCCAACAACACAAAAGCAAGACTCAGTGGGATCGTAGGCTACGTTGCTCTTCAGATGTCATACAAACAACAAGTGTTTGGTCGAAAGCGTTTGTATATTTTTAATTTTCGTTTTCTAACCAAGACCTCACAGTCATGAAACCGCAACATTGATTTTGTTGCTAACAAACTACAATGACGTGACTGTGACGTCACAATACCTGGCAGGCGTCCTTCCCTCCCTTCATGTAGCCGGCGCATATCATGTTGTCGGTGATGAGAGAGTCCTGGCGGCCCAGCTCAGCCATCCACGTCTTACAATTCTTGTTGTCGATGATCTCAACGTCGACTTGCTGCAATATGTCGCTTCGTAGCAAGTAGGATCCTGGAACGACAGTCGCGATTGAAGCGTTTCTACCATTGTTCCGTTTGATGACGAACAATACGATAAAAGGATCCCTCAGCTTTGGTAAGCAAATAATCAAAATGTTTCAAATATCGCTTAATGCTGCAAACATTGAAATAAATGTTTTGAGACTTTGCTAGCTTCAGGATTGTTCAAAATTGCGTCACAAACAAGAGATGAAGATAAACCAGTGCCGGACTTCCTTGCACTCGATGCCATTATGACGTCACTAACTTTCCTGCTTTCCCCATCCAGCAACGAGGGCAACAGCGCCTTCCTTCACAGATTGACCGTTGGTGGGGAGGCAAACTGGTTTGATGAACTTGGTGAAGGTTACTGGCTTCGAGATCTGAAACAAATCATTTCAATGTTCAGCTTCATTGCCTGAAGCGCGGGCGGTGGAGGAGAAAGCCAATGAAAGCACACTGGCGCCATCTATGGAAATTAAAGAGTTTGGGTTTCAATCCGGTCTCGCGATACATTTCACCCGCTTTGTGCCCATACAGTATAAAAAAGAAGACTGCAATAATTATGATGTCATGGCTTATTTATTACTTCATAAGAGCTTTCATATAGTATTATGTTGTTGTGACCATGCCGACGATGTTCGCTTGTTTTCATCACGACATATCCTCGTCGGTTGAAAAGAAAAAAAACTTGGCCTGTTGTTAAAAATCAAACCTCTCCCTTGTGGCAATGGCAGCTTCCTCACAAACTCACCTTCATTATTGCGATATCGTTGTCGCTGGAGAAGTGATTGTAGTCCGGATGAATTGCGTAATCTGAGAAGAGAATCTTGATTTGACCCTTCTCCTTCTTAAGACTGTGGTGCTTCCCCAGGTACCCATAGAATATGTTGACGGCATTCTTTATTAGCTTGTCCTTCCTGAAAACACGAAAACAACAAGCTAAGAAATTTGGAATGTGTATAACTTTAGAAGTTTCATAGTTTGGAAGTTCCCAGACTTTATCCGCCATTCCCATGGGTTATGGGTTCTCGTCATCTGAATACCTAAAGCAGGAGATCCGCCTTAAGTCACAGAAAATATAAAACGATAAACATCTTTTTAATGCTCTTTTTTGTTAATTGCTTCAAAGTTACTTCCAGACGCAATCTTATCCTTCACTCAGCTTTAGTCGTTGCTGTGAATATCTCTCTCATGTTGTTTATCATTATTTACACTTTACAGATGTCTTTCTTTTCTTCAGATGCAGTTGGTTATTTTGCCAAAGAGAGTACAATAAAAACTTCACTCTGCCAATCTCGGTAACCGGCCCTGCGTCAAGAGCCTCTACGAGTATGCGAAACTAGCAGAAATAACCTATCAAGGCTTTGTCTGTCCGAAGATAAAGATTCAAACCAAATCAAGACGCCCCTAAAACTTTCAGACTTGTTCCGATGCTGGGTTCCTTTTTGCTTTATATTATCTGACCCAACTACTTTGTTGTCAGTCATTCTATTGTATTAGCTGTATACAAAATTAATTTTCTCTCAAAGTTACATTGTGTTAATAAGTTTTTGCTAAAAATAAAGCTAATTAATCAGAACAGAACATATTTTACAGTAAACAACGAAGCGTGACATCATCAATGACTGCGTCATAATAAGTCGCGGGAAATTGCATCTATTCGCCGCGGTTACATCGGGAAGTTGGAAGAGCACAAAGTAGTTCCACCTGACCGATGACGCACTCACTTGTCATAGAAGCAATGCGCGGCGGTGACGATGAATTGTCGGTTGATGAGCGACCCGGCACAGAACTCGTAGTCAGAGTTTCGTCGAAGACTCACTATCCACGGGATGGCGCCGTGGAGAGCGTCGATGCCTGCGCGGGAGAAAATGTCAGCATTCAAGTCCAAATGGGGCGACAGAAACTTCAGTTTTTTTATTTTACACGAAATCTTTTTAAAGTTACAAGAAATGACAAAATAAAAAAAAAACGTCCTCAGTTAAAATAGAACACGGCCCATACCAACTTGCTCGGTAATGATCAGGGTCGTTAAAAAACATTTGGTCCGCAACCAATTAGATCCCGAAGGGTCCGTACAAACGATTTTACAGAAAAAAATAAAATTTTAAAGTATATTTAATGCTTTGTTAATTTATGGGCCCGTGAAAACATTTCGATCTTCTAAAATGATGGGGGCAAGTTACAAAAGTTCCCATTGACCCCTCCCTGTCGAGGCTACTGGTAATGACATTGTTACGAATTAGACCCGGATTCGCAATCTTAAGCATTTACAAAGTTAGTTCCTGCTAGTTTTCAACCTCCACGGCCATGTCCGCAATTTATAAAAGAGTGAACGACAAAGAATTGAAATTGAAATTTTCCTCATCTTCTTGCTCTCGATGAGGAACAACCCAGACAGCAAAGTCCGTCATTTTGTTTGTTTGTTTTATTATCTTTATCCTGCATTGCAGGAAAGCGGACTTGAGCGCTATGCATCGGTGTACGCCTTCCGACGTACACCTGACCCACGCTGCAGCCGACTGCAATGTCTGTTTCCGGTTGTCTACTCTACTTATGACTGAAATTTGGTACTACCCATTACTCGAAATCGATGTCATTGATTCAACGTCTGCAGACGATTTTGACAGATTTTTCTGTCCGGGAACAATCAAACCAAGGAACTTGTTACCTCCAACGATCCTTTGTTGCAGCCGGTACTTGAGATCAACTTCAGGAACACCGCATCCTTTGTATGGAACTGAAAGTAGTTCCACCAGTTACTTCAATTATTCCAAGACGACATCATGCTACAAACTACGCCCAGTGTTTCCAAGCCAAAATGTGTCAAAGGAGCGCCAAGCGTTATAGCAATGAATTTATTTTGTTTGAAAAGAAGTTTTTTTTTTAGTTTTAGGTAACGCTGGGTTATGTATTAAAAACTGAAAAAATGCATTTGTTCAAACAAAATGGTTTTCCGCTTGCTCAACTACCACATGAACATATCCGGGCGGCATAGGAGAAGTTTTCCTTGGTGGTCATTTTTGGGGGGTAATATATTATCAGACAACTTCAAGTAAACGATTGAATTATTTCATCCCGTTGGTTAACGTAGGTGAACAACGTCTTATAAGAACTAACATACTTTCGCTACAAAGATAAACATTTCAATGGTTTTGTTGCCACACAAGCAATGGTTATGAACGATGCAAGCTTCAGTCACGGATGCAATGTTCATTGCCCGCGATAATTAACATTATCCAATTCCAAACCAAGGAAAGCACAACATGAATGAAACTTTCCAATGAAATGCAACCACTGAGCATCCGACCCAGAGTTACTGGATCGGAGCATCGAAACCTCCCCCCACCTTCAGCGGTTGCGAGCTTCGGTCCGATGTTCGTTTTACAAAATCCGCAAGATTTTCTGCAATATTTCCGCATGAAAGATCTGTGCTCCTTGTCCGTGCAGAATCCTTGGTTGGCCCATTCATTGCATTTGCTGCGATTATGATGCAACAGATGATTTTAATAATAAATACAATAAAATGGAGAACAGATCTCTCAGTGCAGCCGGTGCTAGAGAGAAGTCCAATTACGAATCCAAAAAATGCAATGCCTGGAAATTTTGTGTTTAACGTGAATCTAGGACAAAGTCCAAATAATCATAATGCAGATTTGCAAGAACACGATGATTTAACATTATTTGGATTTTGCGCATTTACCTCAAACATTATAATAATAATAATAATAATCGTGTATTTATTTGCGCCCATTGCGATAACACACAGTACACTGCGATCACAGATGCGATATGACAGACGACAGGAAGCAGCAAAGTGACATATAGTCTTCGAGTCAGCTGCTCCCATTATTTTGGCTTGCCATTAAGTGTCTTTGCCGAGACACAGCCACGTGCTCTGGAGCAGTGTCGAACCCACGTCCATTTGAACGTCGCGCAGACGTTCTCACCACTCGGCTACGCAGCCAACGTATTCATAAGATTTCCAGCAATGATGCATTTGCCTCCTGAGCTTCGGAGATAGCTATGAATGACGGACAGACGACGCAATGGACAGATGACACAATGGCAACTGGCGCAGGCTACCAACACTGATCATATTAACAACATAACTTGTTAAAATCAATAATCTACAACCTACCTTTGGTCTTGTGTGTCCTTACACTGAGATGTCACCCGCTCTTTTACTCGCAGTGTCGTCGATAATGGCGTGGTAGCAGCGGTTGTGGTTGTGAAGTCATAGTCGCATAATCCGGAAACTCCCGCCTTCGAACAGCTCAGCTTGCAGTGTTTCCGCATGAAGGAAACGAAATCTCCGGATTTGCAGAAATTAGATGTGGCCCAGTTCTCGCACGAGCTGCAACAAAAATAAGCGATTGATGAAATTCTTGAACTCTTCAGGAACTTTTTCTTTGCATAATCGTACCAACAGCTCAATTTCCATCAAGTGAACAAAACATCTCGCCGGATGATTGAATACATAGTTGAACCAACGCTTCTTCCAACGTTTTAAAATAGGCCTACCAACTCCAACAATATAAGTGATACTACTTGACCACGATCCATTGAGAAGCTCATGAAACTCAGGATAAGGCAGCGCACATGGAGAATATCTTCGACCTATAATACTTTCGCATCTCGTCGAAACAAATATTTTCTCAAATTAAGCGACATCCTAGCCACTGAACAATCAATAAGTTGTGTTATCATAAAGATGCAATTGTTTGAAAATCTACTAATCATTATTCTCATTCCCTGAAGCAAACTCACTCGTATCTGTCCTGACAATCAGATTTCCTCAAAACGTCATCATTTGCTGCAATGACATCATAAAAGAAATTAAGATATTTTTTGTTGCATCACAAATTTATACAACCTGGTAACTTAATATTATAAGTTTATTCAACACTTTTAACTCTAGCCAATAAGTCATCTATTGCAGGGTTACCAGTTTGGCAACCTTGATGTATTGTTGGGCCGAACCGTTCAGCTTCACAAGCATAGTTTGCAGTTCCGCCAAGATGCTATCTCAAGCTATCATTTAATCAAAAACTTAAAATTGACAAATGCAATTAAATTTCATGAAACAATGTGAACAATTTAACTCTGGTTCATAGCAGCTCGAACATCACACCAGCTCTTACTTTGTGCGCGGCAGAGACCACAGGAAAGCTTGCAATTCGTTCTCATGAACACAACAAACTTCTCCTTGCAATAATTCTTCTGCTTCCAAAATCCACATGATCTGAAACATCGAAGTAATATTCGCTCAAAGTACATGACATACAAATAATAGAAATTAATTGTTCTTCTTCTTCTTCGTTTGAACCTTCTTCGCCACTCCAGGGGTCGAGAGGCTTTGCCTTTTACCACCCTTGGGCAGTGGCGGCGACTCGGGCTAGATGTTTGGCAGGTGTCGAATAGCCATTGAATTGATTCGTCATCCAGCTTATGCAAACCACGCACACCATTTGGCGCATGGTTGATGGCGCAGTTACAGATGTTGTTAATTGTTGAAATTGGTGGTTTTGCTTCAAAGGTTTTATTCAATTTATCCGGTTAGTTTGGCACTGCAGTATTACATTTAAGGTTTTGAGCACGTTCGCTTGACGTATAGATTTTGCAAGCCTTGTCAGAATCAAACAAAAAGTTTGATATTGACAAGAACTTCGTATATTCATCAAACGAGACAAAGCTAAGAAGATGATCCATGCTTTTCTCCGGCTGAATCTAGAATTGGTCCAATGAAGAAAATGTTTGCCAAGTCAAGTCCAGCATTGATTTGTACTGATCTTGCAGCTCATATACTTGAAGTAAAACTGTGAATGCTGTATCGGGAAGACGTGGCATAAGCACTGGCTACAACCCTGAGAGAATTTGAACAACTAGACCACTCAATGACAGGACAAGGTGTAAATTTGCTTTGAGTATTTTTGAAATATTTCCATTCATTCAATAGTTGGTCGTCCAACCTGCCTGAAACAAGTGAGTTACAAAAACAAACAATTTACTTTTGATTATCTTTGCAAACTTCCTGCGTCTTTGTAGTAGTTGGAGGCCTTCTAGTGGTTGTTGTGGTGCTCCTGGTGACGGGTCGTCTTGTAGTAGTTAAACGTTTGGCGGAGTTTCCAGCTAAATATTTATGAAATTGTACGTTAATAATTACAAAAATGCACACATTGTTGCATTAGCTTTGTTTCGTCAACAATCGTGCAGCGATGTACTGCTCTCGATCTTTACCGCGAAAACATCTCACCTGAACATTTCCCACAAGACTTTTTGCATCTTTTTTGAACATATCCGGAATTTCTACAATATCCGGCCTCCTTCCAGCGCTTGCATCTATGGAACATATTCAAAGTTACGTAATAATAATAATAATTAAATTCGTAGCGTCATAGCAAATGACTAAGGAACTGTGTTCTGAAAGCTACTGCAAATCGCTACTACCACAGCGAACTCGCAGCATCAGGCTAAAACAGGTCGTTTGAGTTTTGATGGCAAAAAATGATTTCTTCTGAAGTTTAATCCTGGCAGTTTCTCATTCTTGTAGAGGATTTAAACCATTGACGCAGGGCCAGTTAGGAAGATTGACAGAGTGAAGTTTCTGGATGTTCCTAAAAAGTTGTCGACCTACGCGCGCTAAAAGATGAGCTCACCTCGTACGTAAATCGCGGCAACTTCCCGCCGATGATGTTGCAGCCACGGTAAGTTTTCTGGGGGTGGTACGCGGTGGGGCTGTGGTGGGAGTTGTGGTGGGGCGGGGTGTAGACTTCCCAGAGGTCAAGTAGTCTGTGGGGAGAGGAATTAATAAATATAACATAAAATAAAAGTTGTTTTTATTAAGAAACGGGTTGTTTGGTCAAATTTCAACTGGAGCATAAAATTGAACATTCATAACTTCAAAGTGCGATAAGCTTCTAGCGTTTGATTGAACAAACACACCCACGACATCTGTAAATGAAGTCATAGAAAAGCTACACATAAATGACCATTGTAAAGAAAGCGTCAACTTCTTTCAATTGTATCCATCACCTGTGCATTTGTACTTTGTGTTGATTTGTTTGATGTCTTCAGGAGAGAAACCTTTTCTTTGGGCAACAACCGCCATTTTAGTTTTTCTGGAATGAAAACAGCATTTAAGTCAGGAAAACAAAAAAGTGAATAAAATCAACCCAGTTCCGTAACTTGTGTAAGTTATAGTTACCGAGTCTGGCTGATTTTATGTACTTGACACATTCATTCTTTCAGCTGCATCCTGGTTGGTCGGTTTTCTATAATTTACAATTCTCTGGAAAATTAAGAAACCAAAATAGAATTTGGTTTGGTTGGTTTTGAATCTTTATCCTCGGAGTGACAAAGCCTTGATAAGTTAGCCCTAGTTTCGCATACTTGTAGAGATGCATCAGCGTCTATTTCATCACTCTGATAAATAAACAACAATTTTTATAGTTTTGAAACTTATCTTGCTTGTCATTGTGACTGCCACTAGCGAATTCAAGAGATACTTGGCGACCAGCAGTGACCATTTCTTGGGTGTTCACATTTTTCAGAAAGTTTCAAACACATGTTTGATTTGCACAGTGACTCTTTATATCACATCAGTTCATTTTGATATGGCAATGACACAGATCTGATCTTATTTTGCGCGTTTTTCTCATGAATGTTCCAAAGAGTCGTTCGACCAGTAGTGAAAGTCACCTGTCCACAATTGTGGGGTTGTCTCCGTAGAGCTGTCCATTGGAGAAAAAGAACCCTCCGTAATGCATCACAGAATTGACGTCATAAGGGGATCCATACGAATTCCAGTCTTTCGACGTTCTCTTCTGGAAGTTGTGCTTGGCAGCTGTAGAAGATAACGACCAGGTGATTAATGGAATGATCGAGGAGGTAATACATGGACATACAAATCTCAACAAATACTATGGTGAGAAAAACCTGGAGGAGAGATGATAAATTGAATGAAGTAGCTAAGGTTTGTAGTTAAGAAATGTATTTCTTGGAAAATGTTAAGAACTTTACAAGCAGCATAACTTATGTGTATTGCTCTTAATCCAGTGGTATGCAGACAGTTTCAGTGCAGCTTTATAGAGATACAAAGAAGTTTAATGTCTATGAATTCATACCGATTGAGAAAAATGGGAACAAAATTCTCGTCTTATTCATAAAAGCGTTGTTATTGTCATACAGTACTATATACCGAACCATTCCTCAAACACAAGCCGGCCCACTGTACCCACACAAGCCGGCCCACTGGTCCCACACAAGCCGGCCCACTAGTCCCACACAAGCCGGCCCACTGGTCCCACACAAGCCGGCCCTCTGGTCCCTGGACCAGTGAGGTTAGTCGCGTGACACTCACATGATATGATGTTTTCAACCTTGATCTGGACGTACTTGTCCCGATCCCCGCGCGATTGTTCGTGCCAGAATCCCAAAGCATGCATCAGCTCGTGGATGATCGTTCCCAATTGTCTGTCACAATTTCTTCCGATTGTGACCTAAACAATGATTTGTTAATCATCGCATTTGGTAATCTATTATGGCGTCAAACTCAAACTCAAATACATTCTTCCAAACAAAACATTATTACAATTATACTACGCACTGGTACATTCTCATATCGTATATGGGATGACGATTTGGGGTTCATGCTGTAAGACACAAATGAACAAGCTTAGCACCTTACGAAATAAGGCTGTCAGAATAGTAGCAGGTGGCAGGTGGTCTGATCATGTCACACCTTTCTATAAGCAACTTAACATACTCAAGCTTAAAGATTTGTACGAACACGAAATTGCTAAGTTCATGTTTAAATTTGATACGGATGTATTGCCTCTGCCTTTCGCACACTACTTTGAAAAAACCAAACTCATGTATAATGCACGTCTTACTAGACACTCTACCAATGATTGTTATTTTGTCCCACGATACGCCTCATCCCGACTCCAGCGCAGCATTAAATATGCCGGAGAGAAAGTCTGGAACTCCTTACCAACGAGCATGGGTAAATTGTCATTTTATTCTTTTAAAAAGCAACACAAATATTCACTCATCGCCAAATATTAGCACGACTAACTTTGTACTATACCTTCATGTTACCGATTGGCTACTTTGGCTACTAAATATATTTCTCTGTCACCATCATCTAACACCTTGTCTCAATTTTCGTTATTGAATTATTCATTGTGTTCTCTATCCTATGTCGCTTATTCGTAGTGATCTTTTAGATTTCGTAACTAACTGTTATCGCAATTTTAGATCTTCTATTAGAATCAGGGGTATCTGTTTGACTCGAAGACCCATGGTCTCTTCGCAGATTCCCGTTGCTGGGAATTCCTTTTTTATTGCTGTATTTATTGTACCATATTTACCTACAACGAAATAAATCAATCAATCAATCAAAAATCAATCAATCAATCGAGTCAAGTGAACACAGATTTTCAGAAAAGAAATTCATTAAACCGTGTGGCGTGTATGGACTTCGCAACTGTGTAATTGTGTAATCGTGTAATTGTAATCGTGTAAGCGTGTAATTGTAATTGTGTAATTGGAATGTTTCATAGACAACAATTTTTCAACAATCAGAATTTTTACTCTATCAAATTGGGTGAACAGGTCTGCATCAGTGACCAAGCGTCTCCAAGTTGCAAAATACCAGGATTAAGCTCAAAAACTCTTTCTCAGTCCGAGGAAGACGATTTTTGCAATTATTCAGAAATGCGAAAACGGAAAGTAACAAAAAAGTTGAAAATTGTAAAATAAACATTACAGCTGTACTCGAAAAATAAGTAATCACTTCAATTCCAGCACCTATCCTACTTGATTGTCACGTAAACTGACGTCACAAACCGATAACGAACTTACGTCTTGACTTCCTCTCCTTTGCCTCCCCACGTAGGAGGAGCATCCTCTAGTCTCGTCGCCGACAAACTGGATGTAGTTTTTTTGGGTGGTCCTCGGTTTGAAGCGGATGCAGGTCTTCTTCCTGTACTCTCGTATCGCCTTTTTAATGTTTTCCTTTTTTGATTTGGCTGGGGAGAAAATAATAAAAAACTTTTAAATGTAAATTCCAGTCTCGTTTTTGTCGTTTAATTTTTGGATATTTTTAGAAACGAGTTATTGATAGCAGCTTCTTACTTAAGATTTGTGCCCAAGAAGCGAATGCAACAAATCTTTATTTTTGCGGAAAAACGCTTCCTCAGTATTCCAGCCATTTAAGCGTTACAGCGTTACAGTGTTTGAATAATCCTTGGAATATCGTTGGAAGGAAAACTAGGTTCTTGCGGCTGCCAGTCCCGTCACCACCAGGAGTACACGAGAGCAGTTATTTTATGACGTAATAAGAGAATCAATCAATGAGCTTTTCACGGCGTCGTTTCTTATTCGTTAAAAATAGAGACCACATTTTAAAATAGTGTGTTAAAAAATCTAATTATTTTTATCTAAATATTATTAATAAGCTTACTGGTCCAGTCATTCCATCTGTGCTATTCTTGCATAACAATAAGCCACTGTGACTAGTGGATTGTCATTGCAAACGTGACAATAATCAATACCGTGTGTTGTTGTATGGTTACTATAATAGCTTCTTACATCCGGGACTGGCGAGCACCGGTGATTAATTTTTCCGCTTTCATGGAAGACGGAAACTTTGACGTCATAATTCATAGGAATTAACAAGGTATTGATACGAGTTTGCAGACGTTATTTTAAACTGCATTTATCATCGCAGGAATTTAACGTAAGTGATGTGACGTCATAAACAAACATTGGCATTGCCAGAGCTTTCCCAACTGTGCCAAGATAGCCGAAGAAGACTTGCAAATAAAAGTTTGACCTGCCTAATACAAGGCCCACAATTAAGGGGGAGTGGACACTTTCCAAATAACTTTCATATCTGAAAACCTCATCAGTGCAACATGTGGACTGGCACCTATTTATGGGTCGCTTCCTTGAAAATTTGGGCGGTTGGTCGAGACTTACGAAGGAGATTCAACATTGTCTCACTGTCTCCGCATTACATTAAACTAAACTCAACGGAACAAAGTTGATAAGATTTGAAAAAATATTAATCTTTTCTTCTAATCAGACTTACTGTGCCATATCTTAGTCCACAGGGTAACGCAAAAACATTCCGTGTCTTGGACAACGAGACTAAAGACCAATTTCTCACTAGTAGCTTCCCAGTGCAGTCCTGGGATGCAAGACCAACATAGATCGATCCCCGGCTCCAAAGTTCAAACGGAAACTACGGCCAACGATCAACCAGACTTTTAATCAAGCATTCTACCAGACAGTTCTAAATTCTTTAAATGCATCGTTCGCAGAGCTGAGGAAAACCGCCAACACCCCCAGACAACAAATACCTTCATTTTTTACAGATTTTGCTTTCTGGAACGTTGACCCCAGCAGCTTAGTTATGACGTCACTTACAGACTGAGTGATGGAATGTGTATCCAATTGTGACGTATTTCCCTGACTTTGGCCACTCCAGTTCTTTTCGTCTAGAGGCGCCGCGTTGCTTCTCCCGATCACAAACTCCTGCCCCATATTCCTTCTCAATGTCTTTGTAGCTTGAGTCTGGAAGAAACAGGAGTGAGAAAATTTGGGAATTTAATTTCATTCCAATATTTTTGATTATACTTTTTTACCAACCCATCTTTCTTCGATATTACATGTTTGGGGAACATTTGGAAAAAGTAATAATTCTTTCACCGTCGACAACGATGTCGCTTTCCATCAATCCTTCTGTGACGCACAATTCACAAATTTCGCAACCATCCGGTCCCACCACGTGACCCATGACGCAATCGTGTGAACATGTTCTCATGTCTGGGCATTCCCCATCAGATTGTTGGGTTGGGATTTTATCTTTTTTTTCTGAAAAAAAATCATCATTAAAATTATGCAACTTTTATGAAGCTCAAGCTCAACATATGATCAGTGAGAAAATCCATTTAGGGGAAGGTGGGGTAAAGCGGACCAACGGGGTAAAGTGGAACCCCGCCTTTTTTTGCTAGTAAAGTTTCACTATTGTGCGGATACCATTAAGTTTAGTAAAGCATGACGAAAAGAAGCTGCACACGCCATTATTCAAGGTTTCATGGTTTAGAAGACACAAAAAAGCACGGAAATTACTTTTTGCACCCTCTGATCTACTGAAAGGTATGTATGGTAACTTAAATTGTATCTTATGTACATAAGGTAGAAGTTTTTTTGAATGATAAAAATGAGCCTCATTATATCACGTACGCATTACGTAGATTCACTCTTGTTGCTGACTAGCCTAAATTTGGCCAACAGTTAAATTAGTAGTAATGTAGAGGTGGGGTAAAGTGGACCAGTGGTGGTCCACTTTACTCCGTCATAAATATTTTTCTTGTTTATGATTTCTTGACCGAATTAGGTGCTGTGTTACTTATAATCTTGTAGCTTATTTTACACAACAGCTGTGTAGGCTAGGCCTAATTAGCACTCAAGTGGATAGTTGTTCTGATATGGTTGGTTGGTTATTGAATCTTTATCCTCGGACTGACAAAGCCTTGATAGGCTATTCCTGGTAGTTTCGCATACTTGTAGAGGCCCTTGACGCAGGGCCGGTTACCGAGATTGGCTGAGTGAAGTTTCCGATTGCTGAGGTGTTGTTGCCTGAAATCATTGCATCCATTAAGTGCCGCTAAATGGAGAGCAGTCCTGAAATGCGTTGCTGAAGCGCATACCCCGAGAGCCGAACCAGCACCGCGTAATCTTGAGCCGGGCTCGTAACCATTGAGCTAACGGGGCGGAATATCCCACCAATCATAATTGAGTAGACGAGCTGGTTCTTAACTTAGTTATATTCTTGTTTTTCAGAATGCCTCGTTATCACCAAAGGACATCCTGTGGGCGCATGAAGCCTGCGCTGGTTGCAATGAAGAGGATGACAACTTTATCTGTGAACTCCGTTTTTAAAAAAAAAATCTTCAAAGTTTGATTCGTAATGGACTTATGAACTGCAGTTGTGAAGTTTCATAATGTCTTCCCTAATGATGCTAGTTGTAAATAATTTGATTGCGTGGAAAAAAATTACGGAATTTGCTCAAAACTTACAACGGTCCAGTTTACCCCACATATGCGGGGTAAAGTGGACTGTTGGAGGTAATTTTAAAATTAAAAAAATTTATATAAAGAAGCTGGCAGTCATCAAAAGTGCACTTTAAAAATTGTCGAAATATGTTAGAGTTAACGCTCAAATAAAAAAAAGTTAAATTTTTTGGCAAATCAGTGAATTGTACTGAATTAACCCTTAGGTATTCCACTTTACCCCACCTTCCCCTACTAATAATGAAGAAAACACAACACTGGGTTGACATTTTATTGATTGTTTGTTTGTTTGTTTGTTTGTTTATTGGCCGCTGCGAAAAATATGTACAATAAATCAAAACACAATGTACAGTAAAACTGTTGAAAAGTTTACAATAAAAAAAAAACGAGTAAAAAATGATGGTAGCATCACAGCAGCGGAAGGCTGCGAAGTGACCGTTCAAGGTCTTCAAGTCAAGCAGCCACTCTTAACTCATCAATGATAATTATAATTGAATAATTGAGACAAAGGGATAATAATACATAAATATCGGTGAAGCTGTCCAAGAAGATAAGAAATCAAAAAACTGATTAGTAGGTTAATTTAGCATTTGTTTAATATGAGTCAATAATTTTCTTTTTGTACATTCTTTTAAAAGTTGTGAATGAGGATTTGCGAATTTCATCTGATATATTATTCCAAATTTTTGCGCCAGAGTATTTTATTGAGCGTTGTAGTTTTGTGGTTGTGTATCGATAACAATAGTAATCTAGGTTGGTCGAGTTTCGAGTAGAAAAGTTGTGAATTTAGTTACATTTTTTAAAGTAGTTTTGAAAAGTGTCGGGTAATAAATTAAAACTAAACTGATACATAGCCTAAACTTAGCAATTTCATAGTTGTACAGATCTTTTAACTTTAGCATATTTAGTTGTTTATAAAAGGGTGTGACATGGTCAGCCCATTTGCCTTTCACAACAGCTTTGACTGCCTTATTTTGCAAAACACCAAGCTTTCCAATATGTGTTTTGTATGACGACCCTCAAATTGTCAGTCCGTATATTAGGTAAGGATGCACAAGAGAATAGTAAAGCTAAAGCATAGCTTTAGTAGATAAACAATGTTTTAATTTAGAGAGTATGCCAACAGATTTGGAGAGTTTGGAAGATAGAGCATCAATATGAGGAAGAAAAGATAGATTTTTGTCAATTAAGATACCAAGGTATTTAGCAGTGTGAACATTTTTTAGTTGGGTATTGCCGTAAAATACTTCAACATTAGTTGATTTTTGGTTGGTCTTGGGTGCAATTATTAAAAAGTTAGACTTAGAAGCATTTATCGTAAGTGAATTGGCTATGATCCAACGTTTGATTCCTTTCAGTTCAAGATTAATTAAATTTTGAAGACTTAATAAATTATCGGCTTTAATAACAAGACAAGTGTCATCAGCAAATAATCTAGGAACAGAAGAAACACAGTTAGATATATCATTTATATAAAGTAAAAAGAGAAGCGGTCCTAATATGGACCCTTGAGGGACACCAAATTTTATTTCTTTTAATGTAGAATAGGGTGGGCCGTTTTTGACTTTTTTTCGAAATTAAAAAACGGCTAGTCATAAAAAGTGGCACATGCATGAAAAAATTACGTGTGCAAAATTTCATCAGTTTGGGGGTGCATCTTCTGCCCCCGCAGGGGGGTCAAATTTTCAATTTTTCGAAAAAAAGTGGGAAATTTCACTTTCCGTTTTAACATAATATTTTTTATAATTTTTCTTATGGCTAGTTATAAACTGTAAGTGGGATGTACCCAGAACTTTCCTATGTAAAGGCATGTTCGAAGCTTAATGTTTACTGCCCCCGCATCGACGACCAAAATGCTGAATTTTCACCAATTTGAGATGCAATTTTGTCATTGTTCGATAAACAAACTTGTCACAAAAGAGCGAGATGGTGTTACCGCAGTACGCTCATTTATGTTCTGTCCAGTAACTTTGCATGATAATACGAATTGACAAACTATAATACGTAGTCTTGCTTATATTAAAAGCAATAAGTTAGTAGCCTAAGCTCGATCAGTTAGAGCTATAAAACGCAACCTATAATTTACTTTAGAATAAAAGCAATATGATCTGCTGGTTCCGTAAATGGAATGTACTGTACAGTTTCGACGTGAATTGTTATCATGATTTGTTTACACAAATTTGTCAGTTACAAACCAAAATTAAACGTTCACTTGATAGGCTACTACTACAAGAACCACATACAGGAGTAAACTTTGTTTGACAGCAATGTAACGATAAAAAAGAACTTGTGTTAACAAAAAAAAAACGAAATTGTGTCAAAAATGCAACAAACAAGAAGAACTTTTAACCAGTTCACCAGATTATTGTTCAAACTTAGTGCTGGTTTAAGTCTAATGAATCATAAAATCTTGTTTCGACTGGAACCGAGGAATTTTTTTCCTTGATTGTAATATTGCTTTAATGTACCCATCTCTTTCAATGCTGTCCACCACATGTGATGAGGCATCTGTCACGAGTTTAATGGCTCTCTCAACGGCTTGTGTGTGGCAGGGAAACATAGGAAACAACTGTTGGGGAGGCATCTTTGTTTTGATGTGCTCTTCTATCACACTGCTGTCAACACCACGCATCATTGGGGGTTCCGTAACTGGAATATTTTACCAGTCTATCATCTCAAAGTAACGTTCGGAACTGAACTGCAATATTGGCAGGGTGAATTTTCGCTGACGAGTGCTGTGAGATGATAATATTCTTGAATTGAAAATTCTTCTCCATCCTAGTTCCCTTACATACTCTTCGGTATCACATATCATTGCAATCAAAATGTTTTCAGGATGGGCATAAAACGCATTCCTCTGTAGTACTTTGTTGACGATATTGCGAGCTTTATTCGATAGCTTCTGAGCAGAGTGTAGAATTTTAAAGAAATGTTTTGGGCCATTAGTGAAATTGCTTTCTTTTTTAATGGCAAGCCATACTAGAATGTAAACATTCATAATACCATAGTCCACAAGTTCCACCAATACAGCTGATTGTACGTTAGATGCAACATACAAACGTAGAATTCTATTGGCTGTGGTCAACCATTTTGAGTGGTTCATCATACCTGGACTCCTAGATGCGAAATGAATTGATATTCCTCCACTTTTCACTGCTCTATGCATGTGTAGAAGATATTTTTGGTCAGTGCTGAGGTCATTTTCATCAATTTCAATCTCTGTTGCCGAAACTGCTTTATATTTTACAACAGCTAGTTGTGTGACAGTGGCTAGCTGCTTTCCAATGGGCCCAGTGAAGCTATCAGGTCCGCTAGTATTGCCATCCAGTTCTTTTATAAGATGCCTAAGAGGCAATTCATTACCGTGGAGTAGGCATATTAACCATTGAAGTGGCTTTTGGAAATGATCTTCCAGGAGCTTTATCACGCCGCCTTTTTGACCTGTGTTTACTGCGGTTCCATCGCATCCAATTGCCATTACATTATCGTAGCTAATTTTATTGGATCCAAGATATTCAAGAATCCCGTTAGCTATTGGCACACTAGATCCTATGCTTTTCGTATGAATTATTTCTGTGTCACAAGGCAATATTAAGCCTAACTAGTCTGCTAGCCTCATAGATTATCGTAAGTTTACACTATATTTACGGAACCTGCAGTTCATATAGCTTTTATTCTGAAGTAAAGTATCTGAACAAACCGACCACTGTAATTTATAAGTTGCGTTTTATAGCTGCAACTGATCAAACTTGCTACTGCTTATCTCTTTTATCTCAGTTCGTAACTACGAAGCAACCCAGTCAGCAAAGTTTGTCAGCAAAGCAAAGCAACATGGTCCAACAAGAGTAACGTGGCGATCAGGGCCGGATTTAGCTGATGGGGGGCCCGGGGCACTTTTAGATCGGCGGGCCCCCTGTAAAAAAAATTTTCGTTGTTCATTGAGCAATGACAAAATTGGATCTCAAATTGGTGAAAATTCAGCATTTTGGTCGTCGATGCGGGGGCAGTAAACCTTAAGCTTCGAACATGCCTTTACATAGGAAAGTTCTGGGTACATCCCACATACAATTTATGACTAGCCAGTAGAAAAATTATAAAAAAAAATTATGTTAAAACGGAAAATGAAATTTCCCACTTTTTTTCAAAAAATTGAAAGTTTGACCCCCCTGCGGGGGCAGAAGATGCACCCCCAAACTGATGAAATTTTGCACACGTAATTTTTTCATGCATGTGCCACTTTTTATGACTAGCCGTTGTTGAATTTCGAAAAAAAGTCAAAAACGGCCCACCCTAATGTAGAATTTGAATTCCATAATGATCAAGTTTATGCAAGTTATTGTGTTGTGTATGATCAAGTTATTGTGTTGTTTGTTTTTCAACTGAAGGTGATCTGATGAGTTTTATCTCCAGTGAACATTGCATGGAGGCTGCAAGAGTCATATTTCGAATGAACAAATTATAAATCGAACTAAATAAAATCATATGCTTTAGTTAATAAGTTAATTATTTGTCCAAGGTCTAAGCCAGGGCTACTCAACTAATTTTAGCAAATTCCATTTTGACAAGTTGAATATTTTTGCGGTCCGGTGAATATTTCATACGCAACCACGAAAATTAAACAACCAGTAGCCTACGAGCACCGAAACACTTTTCAGGTAGTATGTAACACGACTTGGATTTTTGTCTGACACAAAGAAATAAAAAAGGAAAAAATGTATTGCGTTTCTTTGTAGTGTATCTGTGTGGATCGCACATCAGAGAAGAGGGCAAAGCGTTGGGAGGTCTGGGGGCGAAGCCCCCAGCTCCTTGGATAATCACAAAAAATTGCTTTTCTCTAATGGAAATTTGTTTAAAGGCCCTAAAATGTGGCAATGAAGTTATTCTTCCAGAAGCCCGAGGTCCACCTTCAACACCCAGAAGGTCTGGATTCGGACCGCGGTCCTCCAGTTGAGTAGCCCTGGTCTAAGCAATGTTTGAGCAGAGACTCCCAGCCACCACCAACCACCTCTAATGCTGTTTCTCACCTAATTTGGAGTTTATTTCATAAATATCATCGTGGTACAAATCTTTAGATGAAGGGTCAGGATTGAAATATCCTCCATTCGAATCTGGAAATGGTAAGATTTTATTACATAATCAGAGACAGTTAGCGATGGTCTCTTCACCAACTATGACGTCAGATGTTGAATGAAAAACCAAAGTTTAACTCTATATTACCACACATGGCTGATATGAAATCAAAAACTCCAAAAAATCAAAACATTATTTTTAATTTTTTCACATCAAACATTCAACATTTTATCATTGGGATCATGTTGAAAACCTTCACGTGGCGATCCCGTTAATCCTTGGCAGGAAACTAATCGCAACAGCACACTTCAGATATTGCCAGAGAGAGAGAGCACAAAGAAGTGTAAACGAACTTAGAATGATAAAAGTATAGACCCTCGGCCTTATGATGAAAATATTTAGCTTCAATACAAAACGTTTGTCATCCACAAAAGCAGTTGTCATTTCCAACCTACAACTAGACATCTTGTGCTTGTAAAAAAAAAACGCAGCGACAAAATCCCTCCTATAGTATTGCAGAAATGCACTTGGCCATTCAATCTCACAGCGGAACCCATGGTAGTGCCATATATTGGCCTGATAAATTAATCTTAGTTGGATCGGCTAACCTAACAACAAGTCCTATGGAAATTTTGTACATAAAAACTAATTTACATCAAATATAGCTATTACTTTCTAAAACCTCTACAGCCTGTTTCACCCTAAACTTAAGTCCTTAAGGACCTTCTGATGATCTCCCATTAAGGTGAAACAGACTGTAGAGGTTTTAAAAAGGAAAAGCTATATTTGTATGTAATTTGCTCTGCTTGGCTTTTTGGCATTGAGTACTTTTTGTAGTATTAATAGTATTTCTTGTTTAAAAAATAATTTATATAGCCTACCACAAATTTCTCAGTAGGCTACAGTAAACTTCTGCTGATTTTTTTTCTTTTGGGCAAACAATCCCAGCCTCAGCAGGCCTATAAGGATTTCATCAGCCACAGCAGTACCTGGAGATGCAATGAAACATTAAAGATGGAAAGCTGGTAGAAATGTTGGCCTCTAACAGCAACCTGTTCTTGCTTTATTCTCCAAAACTCAGACCAACCTTCTACAGTGCTCGCTGGAAGAAAAGCCATAATCTTGACCTTGCTTTTGTTAGTTCAAAATACATCAACTTCGAATGAACAGTTTTTTCCAGACCCAGCATCTCTCAGTATACATCAACATAAATCCTGTAATCCAGCCCCGAATCTCCAAACCACTGCCTCAGTTTAATTTTCGTAAAGCTAACTGAAACAACTTCGTACAAGCATTAGGCGCAGAAACAGACAATAACTTCTCTTCCACCGCAACGCCACTTTTCAAAAACTAATTGGAATTTTTAAACAGACCATATGGGAGGAAGCCGCGACAAACACATACTTGATTTCTCAAGTGAAATAAAATTATTTAAATAAAATGTACTGAAGATGATCTAACTGATCGAAATCGATTTGTAATTATTTATGATTGACCTGATTCGTGTAAAAATAAATTCGTTTATATTACAAGACATGTAACCGAGTCGTTCATATCAAGCATGGTTGTGGGTTTGGCACCTGTCAGAAGATATTTCATTTTCCTATCTAATTTGTGATTGTAGCTTCGAGTCCTTAGACAATGAGACAATGAAACACATCCCTACCAACTGCCTTTTAGCCCTTCCTGTTGCCACAATGTCTTAAGAAGCGTCATCAACAACGTCTCATCTGGCGCTGACACTGACGTGACAAACAATGAATAAAAGCGCATCCAAACATTCAGAATCAAGTCAGAAAACTGAGAAAATCAAACACAAGTTTCAACAGTTTAACAGATTATAAAATTTGCTGTTTTTCCAATCTCTGATCATGTAAACAAAATGAAATAAGTTGCATTCCTTACCGTGGCTGGAAGCGTGATGAAATATTATCAGGAAAATAAATAACTGTTCAAACATTTCGGTATTGCTCTATATATCCTAATCTATATAAACCAAAGTTAAAATTATCAGTGATGTAAATTGAAGTTATGTTCTCCAATATATCAATTTTGTGTTGCAACCAAGCAAAAGTTAGTGGTCATCTCTTAACCAGTTCACATCATAAAAGCTTATGACGTTTGCTTTCTATTCTTCTCTATATAACTTGCTACATCCCATTTCTTCCACTCTCCTTTGTTTATTTGTTTATTTGCTGTTCATTTATAAAATATCTTTCGGCAAACATTTACCAACAGAGGGACATTGCGATCTCTCATCAAATAATATTCGTGAATACATTTACCGCTTTGAAGTTACGAAAAGTTCAGAAATTGCTTCTATGCAATGCAGCCTACTAACGTAATGGATACCCAGTGAAATTTTTGCAACTAGATATAAGATTTTTACATAGTTGCAATTGTATCTATACCATAACACTTGCTTTGTTAATTTAAATTTAAACATAATACTTAAATTTTAAATATGTTGAAATTAAATATTATCACAGATTTTGTTGAGCGAAGAACTTCATTCAAAATCTCCACTCCCGATTTATCTCACCCGGATGTGGTGCTTGGCCCTGCCGCAGTTGTAGCTTATATAGTTAGTTGTGTTTGTTACGCAATGGCGTTCCCAGCACGATTGAACTGTTCAGTCACAATGGTTGATTGATGATTCATCATCAGACAACAACAAAGATATCAAGTCGATAAACTAGAAAGATAAAAAGGAATTAGTGGTTACACTGGCAACAGTGAAAAAACTGGTGTGATCTTCTTCAGGTCCGGATGGTAATGCTCAGGGCCGTTTAGAAGATACTTCGGGTCCGATACCAATGATATTTTCCGGCCACAAATCAAAATACTTTAACAAATATGGGGAAGTTTCTTTAAGTTCTCCAGGTCCCCTTGGAAAGGTTGCAGGCGACTAAAATCATCCCGGCCCGCGTATAAATGTTTCTCTTCGACCCCTTGAAGCGCTAATGCTACACCGCACAAGGACGAGATGAAATTACATATCGCCGCCTCTAACTGACAACTGCTGCTTGTTGGGGAGTAAGTGTCATCAATGATCTCATTGTGCAAACGCCCAACACATTCAGATTTGTTTACATCAACAATCTCGTGTTGGTTTGAGGCAATCTAATCCAACCGACGGGAATATAAGCAAAAAATCAGAGGTCGCTTATTCTCGCCACATCAATTTCATCACCGAATCCTCGCATCGAAGAATGTTCTAAAAAAAACTTAGAAAAGCAAATTTTGTTTCGCTTTTACTTAAATACCGTTCCTTCCAAATGCCCAACTTCAATGAAACTAATGGCTTGAGGGTTAATGCAGAGTTGTAGCCCCCAGTTCATGTCATGCAATATTTTGTTGACTACTCCACCTTTTATGGCAGCGCTTTGAAAGAAGCAAACACAAAACCAAAAAAAAACAATCAAGAATCGTACAATCTGAACCACAGAGAAACATCGCTTCAAGGATGCGCTTTGCAAGAACGTTGCTGCAACACTTGAAGACGTTTAATTTACGTTTGAAAGCATTAGATTTACGCGGAAGATAAAAATATCTCCACTTTCAATCAAGGGTCGAAGTCGAACCTACAATCTCCAGGAAGCAATCTCAACCAACTCACAAACTTTTATTTTTACGCCGTTTGGACGTTGTGATATTCAAAACATACAATTTGAGGTCTGGGTCATTGGTGAAAGATCACTATTTGTACAGTATGATGTGACAAAAGCAGGACTTGTGAAACAAACATACTTGAAGACACGAGTTACGAATTACGATCTCCAACCCAGTGTTGCCAGGTCCATGGTTGTTCTGAACAAAAGTGATTGAATTCGAAAATTTTTTACAAAGGAAATTGAAGAACAGAGAGACAGACAACCTCCACTCAGACATCAACCTCCACTCAGACATCAACCTCCACTCAGACATCAACCTCCACTCAGACATCAACCTCCACTCAGAGATCAAAGTACAGTGACGATGAACAAGATGATGTTTTACATAGAAAACCACTTTTCGACGTGAGTTTGGAAAAATAAATTATTTTTGTGAAAAAGGATTATTATTAAAGCACACTCAATTGCCACATCAAAAATTGTGATAGTTTTGCTTTGAGAATAATTGGCTTTGAGTAAATTCCGATTAGAACTTTGTTGTGCGAGAGCTTGTACCAAAAACCGCAACTGCTAACTTTTTCCTTAACCTCCTGTAAAAAATTGCTTAATTCCTCGGGAAACTCTTCAACTTCAAATGATTCCATACATTTTGCCTTCCATACACGCCAGAGATGTAGGGTAGCCTACATGGATTTGGATTTAAATCCGACCGGGTTTGAGGTCAGTGACTGAATTTGGATAAAAATTTTGACTACTGCTAATTTGGTTATTTCTGTACTTTATTGTCTTCCTAAAAATTGCTAAAAATGATTTTTCTTCATTGGCTGTTGATAAACTACGGTAGTTGTATTGAAGCTTCAAACCACAGGAATCCTTTTTATTTGACAATAATGCTTTCAGATTTATAATGTTAACTACTGTCCGATTTATAATCCGGATTTAGATTAAAATCCTGAATTTTAATTGACACGCCCCTAATCTTTCTGTATCAAAAATACATGCTTATTACGTCACTAATCTTTTTTATCTTTTTAAAACGGAAGCATAATTACATCATAATGGTGCTGTTGGCCTGATTACAATGACAATGGATAGGAATTGAGGTAGTGTAACAGTTTTACATTTTGATGCTTTCAGGTTATGCAGCAGTTTTTAAGTTATCCTGCTCATCAGGTACTGTACAATAATGCTTTGAAGCTTCAGGGAATCCACGTCTGGAATTTTAGTGGCTCTGGTAAGTTTCATCTTTTTAAATGTAATTTGCATTCGTTGTGATCGCTTAGTTGACTTGCGCGATGGATGTCTATGTGGCTTTCACCGGCATTGTTTCGCATCCGAGGAATGTACAATGCAAGATTCCGGGCAGCGAAATCGCGCTGCGTTACTGATCATTGAAGTCATATTGTTACTTAGCATGTTAACAATATCATCAGTCCACTCACGATATGTTGTCTTTCAACTTCAAGAAATATGAACAAGTTTGAAGTAGCCTAGACTGTTTGTTGCTTTGGAAGCTTACTCTTTTGCTTGAGCTTCTAGGACCCATCGCCCATTTTTTACCAACCGCCCCAAGTTGACAATGCTTCTGGGCCACTCTGAGTGAACGTACTGTGCGTTCCTCACGAGGCTCACGTAGGCTACTGCTGAGCCCTAACCCCAGCAGACTCCACTTATATTTTGTTCTGTTTACCATTTGGACCGAGTGAGTTGTTTCTTGTTAATCGAACGGATACTGAGCTATTTTGTTTCTGCCCCATGATCAGGTGATCCATGATCATCTGATCTTCTTGAAGGCTTACAAGAAAGTCTGACCGTCCAATGCTGAAATGAACATTTTCCCCATGTTCATATTGTTTAATGCGCCACATTTTATCAATAATATCACCTGCTTTCTCTGGGAGATATTCCTCCTAGATATGCGTTGAGGTGCGTTTAGGCGCCTCTTTACTTCTAACACTGGTTGACCTGAGACTACCTCGCCACTGTATCAAATCAGTCAAGACAATATTTGTTACCGCAACCAGCTTACCGACGATTTGTCAGCAACGTCCCCAGACGTTGAATCAATATAGAAACAGTTGCTTTGCTGTCTGAGTCAGTGAGTTGTGACGACTTCAACGCTCTACCCTACATTAGGAAGTAACAGGTTCCATAGGGGAGGCAAAGTACACCTTCCTTTCTTGTAGTTGGTGCTTTATTAGGAAACAATATTCTTGTAAGCACGTCATAATTGCTCAGCAGAATGCAATGCAACCCAAGTTTGATGATTTTTTTTAAACGATCTAAAGTAGAAATGATTTTCTACAAGGTAGCATCTTGGTAGCCGTGGAATCAATCATGTTACATTTGGTTGTTGGGTGGTGTCGGTGACTCACAAGAAAGAGGAGATACCGGTCTGTGTACTGTACAAGGTGTCGAGACAATCCCGTAACTTGGTTGAACTGAGGCATAGGCTGCTTGTTCTGGGTTGCAGTCCGAGAATCCTTCCTACGCTTTCGAACGGAGAACTTAGCGTTCATCCTTCTTGTAACAAACGTTTTCCTCAACTTCTTTGACCGCAAATGTTGAAAGTTGAAAAATACACGAAGAAATGCGGTCAAGGGGTAGCTATTGGGAGGAAACCTTTATCTGATTGAGTAAATGCACAAACTTCTTCTCTTTCAGAAACATTGTGGGTGAAAAATATTGTATCGATTTTGCAACCATGGAGTTACTCTTTTCCTGCTTCACCTTCACCTTTATCTTCACAATCCTGAGTTGTGACGTCATAATATGCTTTTATGTAGCGTTGTATCGATTGGACGACGGGTATCGAACCAATGCCCACATGTCTACGAGTGTTGTGATGAAACCTACAGTTGCTTTATGGCACCTGTCGGCCTTCGTTCAGTAGGAACAATAACTCGGTTTAGTTTCTGTCCTTCTCAAATCAACACAATGGAAAATATTGGCTGGCTTTGTTTTTATGTGAAGGCGAAACGATTCGGTCATCATGACGTAACTATCCTTGCATCGGAAGTGATTGTTGACGAAGCTGGCTCAGGATGGCGCGTTACTTATTCAAAAATAATGTTTATTTTCAAAGTTGTTTGCAGAAAATTACAAACTCAAAAGTTTATAGTTTATAATAAATAGAACGGTACAAAAACGGTGAGAAAACATTGGAAACGTCATGTCATAGTGACGTCATAGAACGAGTCAATGTCACAATACTCTTACAATCGCGTCATCGGCCAATAAATGACATCGATAGGTTGTAAAAAATGAAATAAACTGATTACCGCGGTTCGAACAAAGCTGACAATTGACATCCTCAAAACAAAGGAAATAACGTTTTCAATTGTCTGCGACAATTCAACATAAATAATGCTTTGAAGTCCAATTTTTGTCTTTTTTTAAGAATGTGTAGAAGTCAAACTGCCATTGCAGATGTCGAATATGAAGAGGATTGAAATGTACATGGGAAGGCCGTCTGCCAAAACTAGAGAAACGATGATTGAGTGTTTTCATCCAAAGGTAGGTTTAAAAGTGCGCCCATTAGATGTGGGCTACGATCCAAGGCAGCATTCTTGGAATCTGCAATGGAATGAAATGCATAGTCAGGTATGCTTTTGCAGGTATCACCGAAAGAACTAGTTTATGGCTTTATTACTCCGCATTTTAATGAGGTTACTTCAAAGACAAAGACATATTTTTGAAAACATTTTATTCCTTCCACTACGTACCTTGGTGTAGACCCCAGGTCGACCACTGTTGGCACAACCGTAGCCCCAGGACACGACGCCCAAGAGATAGTGGCGGTTATTGTGCATCACTACGAGTGGACCACCGCTGTCGCCCTGTCAATGCAATGTCGGTTAGTCAAATTGTTCTTGTGCTTCCTTAAAACAGTTGCCGCCTTCTAAAGGCTCTAATAAGAGCCAAGGAACGATGAACCACTCGATGTGTCGAAAGTTCTTTTTTGTGCCTTTGTTTTATAATTTTCTTAAAACTTTTGCATGAAACTCTTCCCAACAATATTGGGTGCAAATAATCGCAACAGACAATCGAGCGAGGCAAATCTTCATTAAAACAAAAACTTTAAAATATTTGAATTTTCACCTGACATGCGTCTTTTCCTCCCTGCCGGTATCCGGCGCAAATCATGTTGGGTGTCACTTCGTTCCTCCTCCCACTGTATCTCCCTAACCACGAATTGCAGGTCTTCCTCTTCACAATCTCCACATCAACTTGTTGGAGCTCCTCGCTGGGTCGGGCGCCTGTGACATCATGAATCATTTCAAAGAGCAGTCACGCTTCATTGATTCGTTGGTGGATGATGTGTGATTAAGTTATCCCGCAAATCGTCAATGGCTAATCAGCTTAACAAAACTTCACCTTCCTGTTACTTCCATTAGAAGCACAACAAAGTTATTTCGACTTTTTGTTGGTTATGGTTTCTTACCAACATGGACTTCTTGGCGAAACATTTCGTCTTGTTTCGAACACAGAATAGTTTTCGTAAAATTTATTCCTCCCACTGTAAAAAGGGTCTGGCTAGTTAGATGAAAATTGTTCACTTACTTCTTTGTTCGCCCCATCCTGACACGAGGCCCAAATCGCCCTCTTCAACATCAAGGCTAGGGCTGGCCAGACACACAGGCCGGATGTACTGGTTGTAGCGCACATTTTCAGTGAGCTGCAATTCGACAAAGTTAAATTAATTCAAGTGCAATTTGAATGATCTTGATCGAGGTGATCTATCAAGCAATTTTAGTTGTTTGTGATTATATGACTTTTACTGTTTATCCTTCAAGTTTATTATGTTCACAAAGCACTTGACCAAGTGACTTGCCACTGTCTCGGTTGAACAATGTTAAACTTACTCTGATCAACGCGATGTCGTATTCGCTTGACGTGTGGTTGTAACGGTCATGAACTTGGATTGAGGAGAACTTCACTCTTATCTGGCCTACGTCATGAGTGCGTCGTCGGTGCTTCCCCAAGTACGCGTACATTGTGTTTGTGTTCCCGATGTATCGGTTGCTGTAACGAAGAAATAACAATGAAATTAACACTTGCTGTTGCAACTAATGTTCATGTCACAGCTTCAATAAAAATAGCAAAATCTTATTGACACTTTGTTCATTGGGTATTCCATGAAAACTGCTGAGCGACCATCAGCCACCAGCAGTGACAATTAGGCCTATGTTGTTTTATATTCTGAAGTTTGTTTTTCGTATCATTCCCCAAGGTAACTGTGCAAATTTTAACAAATTGTTGATGAACAAACTTTGCAAAGTCTCTACTTTAGGTTTCCTATGACGTCATTGTGAATTTGTACTTCGATAAAATTTCCGTTTCTTTTTGTACCGATTTGAGGATTTAATGACTTACTTGCTGTAGAAGCAATGGGCTGCCGTGACAATGAAGCGTCGGTTTATCAAAGCCCCCCCGCAGAAATCGCGTCCATTTCGTTCGATACTGGCCATCCAAGGGATGGCGCCATACGCTGCGCTCCTTCCTGAAAAGAAAATATTTTATTAACCAGTGACCTGCGTTCTGTGCGCCCCATACGATAAACTTATGTGGATTTTTGTTTGTGCCAACCACTAGAATCAGAACATGTACAAAACAGAGAACACTTCGGGTTAAATGCCACTCCGTTGAACAACTTTTTCCGCGCCTTGCCGACGCATGAGGCTTTGTTGCGGATTTGAGTAGCAGTGATGTTATTTTGACGCCAAGGCTAAAATCAAGTTGCTCTCTACTTTTTCTCACCTCCAACAATCCTCTGCAGCATTGTATAGGCGAGGTTTTCTTCTGGTAAGCCGCATCTTCCATTGTACTCTGCATGAAAAGTAACCCAGTTACAAACGCAAGTACTTTACCCACAAACATATTGCTTCTCATCCACGACCCAGATCAGAGATATCGTCCAGTGGAACTCTTTTATACAATCTTACATTATGACAAGCTTTATTATAAACATCTTTATTGTTATTATCGAGGCTAACATTCATCTCAAACAGAAAAAAAAGGATGATATAAAAACACTGCAATGTTGGGTCTATAGTAAGCAACAGGCAACTGTAGATTGTTTGATGTGTACCAGCAGAAAACCTTATATTCGTAATTCCACGGCTTACCAATGATTCCAGAGGCAGCGGCGTTGCTGCATAACTTGCAGGCTTGTTGGCAGTTCTTCCGCATGTATTGTCGGAAGCCTCCTGTTGCGTCACAATGGCCTTGACTTGCCCAGTGTTCGCAGCTGCAACAAGTTAAATTTGGTTTAAAAGATATTTTTGTTTACATCTTGATTTACAAACTATATTTGCAACAATGATCAGGGGACAACCTGTTTTAGTGATGTTGAATGCAGTGTAATAGGAAATAACAAAGGAACAATGTTGCCATATTTTTATTTCCACAAGTACGATGGTTTAAATCTCTGTGCAGTAGGTTTTCAAATTTTGCGTCATATCTGCAACGTGACCTCATCAGGTCGGGTCACACTAAGACTTTAACAACGATGGCGTTCTCTATTGGGTGACATGGTGAGGATAAATCAAGTGGTAAGGTGGTTACATCATGAATAGAACACAGAGTTATAAAAAAATACAGTTTTAACTCTTGGAAGTTGTAGAGTTATAGACATTGTGTGGCACTAATACCAACGTGTTCTCAACAACGTCACAAAATAAAAGTTAAACCACGATCCTCGACGTTGCAGAATGGCAACACACAGAACCACAACGATGTTTGTAACGCCACTCACTCTCGATGGTTGTTGGTGCAAGATTGGGCTTGTGGCTGGGTCATCGTTGTCATTTCTTGAGCGGTTTCAGTTATTGTCGTTGGGGCAGCACCTGTGGGCCTTGGAGTTTGGCCAGACGTAAGACGGCACAAATTTGCAATCCCCTGGTTCCTGCAGCTGAGCTTGCAGTTCTTCCTCATGAAATTTCGATATTCATTATCGTCTCCGCAATAACCTTTCTCAGCCCACGAGTCACAGTGCCTGAAAGTAACCGCACGATTTAATTAAAAGTTCAAACACGGGCCACACTTTCGCATGAGGACGTCGATGCCTTTTTCGGGTGATGAAAGCGAAGGTAACTTATCTGGTGATGTCAGAGTGACGTAATCCAATGCGAAACTATGTTGCATGTGATTGTAAATCTCTGGTTTGTTGCCTGGTAAAAGTGACCAATCGCCGAACACGGTTGTCATCACATGACTATTCTTACAATTGAAATCGTAGGGTTTTGAGATAGTGACAAACCGATTTGCAATCTCAGATTGTCATCAAGCCTGGCAATGGTCATATTCCACAATCAGTAACTTTACTTCAAATCGTTTTTTAAAACAAAAACAGTGGAAATATGTTTCAACAATTTCATCGCTGTTGTGGCAATTTCTGTAAGCATGATTGCTACACGGGGCACTAATTTATTTGAAACTTTATTTTTAAGCTGTGGTACTCACTGGTTTGTGTTGCTGCATAGTGGCAAAGGAGCTGAAACATAAACAAGGATAGTTATGAGCACATTGGTAACAAGCATCCCAGCTCGCAAAATCTCTGTTTTTACGTTAATTCAACGTCTGCCAACATTTAATCAATGTAAAAACAATGATTTTACGAGCTAGGTTGTGATGGTTCAGTGTAACATCCGATAACTTAAACTCCCAGGCAGAGTTACTGAGTCTCGAATCGAAACTGAAAACTACAATAGCACGAATTACTGAACTCGAGCGTCCTAACACAACACGGATAAGTGAAGCAGACCTGGGAATCGAGAGGGCTGATCGCACAAGTCAAAAAATGTGAATTTTGAAGCTAAAACTTTCAGCTTGTTTATGTTTCATGTTGATTTAAAGCAAACAAACCTGATGTGCAAAACCCGCAGGTCTTCCTGCAATACTTCATCATGTGGGTGACATGGCGTTCAACGCAGAAGTTTTGCCTTTTCCAATCCGCGCATGATCTGTAAAAGTAGCCAGTTAGTCCTGCCATTGCCAAGAGTTTGTTGGTTGAATGAGGTATCGATTGGATGAGGTATCGATTGAATGAGGTATCGATTGGATGACGTTTTATCTTATTTTACTTTTGTAATCGAAAATTAGATGCATGCTCCATTGTCTCAGCATATGACTGGTTCATTGAAGACTTTTGAAGAGATGCCGATAACATTATTTCTTGTGTAATGTAATAAGAATAAGTCGAGGGAATATTGTGGTTATGTTATAAAAAAAATGTACAGTGAGAATACGTACAAAACACCACTTGTACAAAGATAGAAGTAACTTTATGTCATTATCATTGCTCTGCAACTCACGTCTGTAAATCTTTGCATAGTGCTGATGGTTGCGGGGTTGGCCTTGTTACCTCGGCTGTCGTTGCAGTTGTAGCTGCTGTGGTTCCTGCGTAACAATACTTCATTGTGACTTGATACTTATGAGTTTTATTGCAATATTCATCAAATGTCTCATTCCAAAATGAATCGCTTCAATGTTTTTCATCACTAACCTCCGCATACTCCACAAGTCTTCTGGCACCTCTCGCGGATGTCTGCGTGGATTTCGCAAAATTGTCTACTTTTCCAGTACTCGCAACTGAAAAAAAAACAACTTTTGTTGGTGAACCAAGAAGCACGTTAGTCCATTAATTCTACTAACTACTATCTGTCACATTTTTGCAGCTTCAGCATTTATTACGACAAATCTGTTTCATTTCAACTTTCAAGGCTACGAAGCAGTGAATGCATTGTAACGATACAAACACTTGAAGCAGCAAACCAGAGAAATATATTTCATTTTGTCATTAACAGAAGGTTTATAATAAGATGAAAGTTTTAATGGATTGATTGCTGGATGACTTTGAAACTGAGCAGATTTGTTTTTTATGACGACACAAAGCGCAGCTTTCCTTTTGTTCAGTTGTCTTCATAAGTCGTTCATCAAACCAGCGGTTGGTGAGGCCAGGTTTAGACATATATCGAACTAGCAGCTATTTTCATAACGATTGGTATTTCTCGGCTTTGGGAAGAGACATTAAAAGTTTGCTGCTCCCAGGTTGCTGCCAGGGAGCATGTTGTGAACATCTTTTTCATCTGTGAAGATCTTGAAATCGATGCTTTGATAGTTTCAAACGTGCGTAGCAATGTGAGGAACTGCAGAGGAAGAGGCTAGAACGTGATGCCCAACATGTTGCAATGGGACACCAATGGTCCTTGAAAAGATTTTGTGATTTGTACTTTTAGTTTATAATTTTTGTTAGAGCGCTCCGAAAAGCACGATTGACAGTTTTGTCTGATAAATGTGAAACATTGTGAACTGTAACTTCGACTTTTATGTTCATCGTGGCCAAGGCTTCTGTGGCAGCCAATGATTTTCGACTTGGGGTTGTCAGGTTAAAGATATTTTGATGGTTGAAAACTGTGTGGTGGTGTGTCTTTCCTGTGTCTGTGATGCACCAAATTGTCTTGTTATTATTTTCGATGTTTCATACTCTATGATGCTGAACATATTTGTAGAGCTTTTTATATGTCATTAAACTGTTATTGTCACAGCCTCACAGATCACCAGAGTGTGTGATGTGTTAGCAACTTTAGTGCTTGTTTTCAATCGAAGAAGGTCGTCCAACTTATTGTTTATTTGTTTGTTTTTTTATGCTGTAAAAGTTAATAACTTTAAAGTCGTTGTGTAACGGTGACAATGATATAGCCTGAGATATGCCACAAAGCTTTGATCTAAATATGCAGCTCACGACACTCACTTATTGACGGAGTCTTCATCTTTGCAATCTACATTAAAAAAATCCTCTTTACTGAGAGAGTAATATTTACGTCACAACGTGTACACGGAAGAAAGAATTGAACGTCTATAAACAAGCGTGATGATTGTGACGTCAGCCGAACGTGGACGTCATAATTGTTAGTTTGAAGTGAAATCGTTACAAATTGCAACATGGAAAAAAACGCGCTCACTTTCACAACCAGTCAACTTTACATTGAATCATCGTCTGAAGACATGGAATCAATGTAAAAGACTCCTCATGATGATCACTGCTTTTAACAGACTTGACAGTTTGAATAATGTGTTTTCATTAACAAAGGGTCCAGCTTATAGATTTATATGAACGCCATGAAATGTCAGCAGGTTGCTGTGTACACAGCATCGGCCTATAAGTCTTAACGTGAGTTTTACTTTGAATACCGCAACTTTACTTTGTATTATTATGCAGGCGAGATATAGTTAGTATGTGACCTGTCCTATCTTGGCAGGCACCGCATGTCTTCGGGCAATAATCCCTCAACTCCTGACTGCTGCCGCAACGTTGGGCGAATTCCGGGCATCTGGTTCCGCATTGTGAGTTTTAGAAATCTTGTTATGGTTGTTGTTATTAGTTTTGTTAGTTTTTGATTAAAAAAACTGAAGTCATGCCCCAAGAACATAATTCAGTTTCTTGTTGTCTTTGCCGCGTGCGTGGTTAGTCGTGTTGGCATTTGCAGATGTTTGTTTATTGTTGTTAGTGACGTTTATTGTTAGACAGCATAGAGAAGTCACGTCCACGCGCAACAATGCATCATGCAGGATGAAGAGTTAGATGGAAAAAAAGAAATAAAGTCAGTTATAAAACATCATCTTGAGTAGGCAAAGATTGCCAAAGAAGATCTTTAGGACTCCAAAGAAAAGTTTGCTGTTAAAGCAATACTTTATCTTATTGGCGCTTGAATATTGGCTTACTGCTGCCCTCTCATGGATGGCTTGACCATTAATTCAATCAACCTGAAAGCAGGGTTGCCAACTGCGGCTTGATTTTACAATTTCAAAACTTCCGAAGACAGAAACTCCTTCATCTTGTTCTTAACAAGAAACGTCGTAAAATACTCATCTCTTGAAGCGCAGGGTGCCAACCTGCCCCAAGCAATCACTTTACCTCCAAGTTGCACCACATATCAAACACAGCATGCTGATTTGCCAAACTATCACATTATGCTGGTTGTTTAGCACGTAACAATACTGTATAACGGTAGTAAAGTAAAGAGAAAGCAAAATATGTTCACCAATATAAAGTGTTGATTTATGTTTAGTTTTGAAGAAAAGTTCACCCGTTGAAAAGATCATTGTTTACACAATTAATTTTAATAAACATTAATATTTCATAAAAAGCGACAAAATGTAAAAATTACTTAGGCCTACGGGTGAACAACCTTTAAAAAATTAATTAAACATTTTTATTGTTGAAGTAAAGAATTTGATGTTTACAACTCACCGATTACTTTTATCTTTGCATTGCTCGCTAGTGCCTCCAGTGTACGTTCCGAAAGTTATTTCAACGTCTCCAGTCACGTGACCTAAAGCGGAAATGGTGTCATTAGAACCGTGACTAGTTTTGTTGAGGTTAGCGACTTCGTGTGGTCATCGCTATCCGGATTATCTCAACGCGCGGGTGTGTCCTTTCCCAACCAGCGATTCAACGTCTGCAGACGTTGATTCAATGTAAAACGGTTGATTTGCTGTCTGGCTTGCAAACACCCACCTCCGCATTCGTACTTGGCATTCACTTGCTTGAGATCTTCTTCTGAAAACCCTCTCCGCTGCGCCACCACTGGCCGGTTGGTAGATCTAGAATAAAAACATGAAAGGGACTTCGTTGGAAAGGATGACAACATTTTTTTGGTTTGTTATGGAATAGATTTAATATAAAGTTGTGGCAAAAGAAAAAGTTAGAAAGTTTTGTTTTTTGATGCTGAAAATCCATAAAATTCATTCGTCGCAGCTACTCTGGCGTTTCCAACTCAAACAAATCTCGAATAATCGCCACTCACCTGTCAACAATGGTGGGGTTGGTACCGTAGGTTTCGCCATTGGAAAAAAAAAAGCCACCATAGTGCATCACAGAGCCAGTATCGTAGGGAGAGCCCAGTGGATCCCAGTCGTTGGCGCTTCGCTTCCGGAAATTGTTTTTCGCGTCTGATAAAGGACAAGTTTACAAATCTGTTATTATGATGCAACAAGTAGTTATTGTAGCATCACAATAGATCGACATGGAATCTATGTTTCAAGCGCGTCAATAATGTCTTGCCGAGACACAGCCGCGTTCTTCGAAAGGCGCCGAACCAACATACACTCGAGCGTTGTGTTGGAACTCTCGCTGCTCAATTATTATGCACAAACTATATCAATGAAACGACGAGTTACAATCATGACGCGTCGTGGCACCATCTCATCACTTACTTGGTTGAATATTTTCTTCGATCACATGAACGTAGTTGTCCCGGTCACCGCGCGACTGCTCGTGATAGAACCCGAGCGCGTGCATCAATTCGTGAATGATTGTTCCCAAGCGTTTGTGACAATTGCGGCCGATTGTTACCTAACAAAAGTTTGTGTTGTGCTAATTAATTGTTATGCAGGAAACAAGGCGCAAATTTTAGCTCTCTTCTCAATTATAACAGTTTTGCCACCCTCATAAGTTGTAGGTAGCAAACTCCTTTAATACAAAGATACTCACATCTTGTTTGCCACTGTGAACACGACCCACAAAGGAAGAGCATCCTCTGTTGTCGTCCCCCACGAAATTGATGTATGTGGTAGTGTGCCCCTGTGGCTTAGGGATGAATTTGACGCAGGTCTTCATGTGGTATTCTCTTATCGCTTTAACGATGGCTTCTGCTTTCTCTTCGGCTGCAGACGCATAAAAACTATTTTCACATCTTCATCATGTTTGTGTTTGTAGGTTATGCGTTGTTTATTTCTGATTATTTGATCACAAATCATTCTTATTACTCATCCAGATTGTGTATTGTGATGTCACAACAACTTACTCAAGGCTCTAGCAGTAGTGCTAGCGCAGAGGAAATGAAGCAGAGTTGATGAATCTTCTTTTTTTTATTTTAGCAATTTGCATTGCTGAGTCATATTACTTATTGCTCACATTTTGAAAGTGACATTTGAAAGCGTATAGCGACAACAATTGTTTGTTCCCAATCATAGGGAAACATTACGCTACTGCGCAGAAACCACTGCATACGTCAGATGACATCTTTTTCACTTCGTTACACAACTAATTCATTTAGTCATATAGATTGGCTTACAAATTAAACGACTTGTACGTTACTGATGTTTTCATCAGATGTTTTTAGATTTTTGCCCAAACTGCCAAATTCACATTAAGTTTCCTGATTAAGTCAATTTTGTTAAACAACGAAACTTTACAAGAATTTGTCATCACTTTCCACGCCATTTTGAAACAATTATGAATTTTGTGGCCACCAACTTACAAACATCTCCGCCAACAGTGAAAGGGATGTCTACTGTTCTTCCACTCTTCGGCCACTTCAGTCGCGGATCGCGCGCTGCTCCTCTCTGAGACTTCTCGCACGTTTTGCGTCCATAGATGGCGCTTGTGAGGTCATAATTGGAATCTGAAACAGATATTGTTGCTTGTTAGTTCCATCGCCATTGCTGTGGAGTTGTCTGCAGTGCAGCATGAACCCTGTGATCAAAACCACTGATGGAAACTTTGGCGATTTCAAAGAAAGGTACAAAGCAATTTCCATCAGTTGTCAAGGTTAGCTCAAGTTTGTTGGAGTTTTAAAATACATCTCAAAGCGGTCGTAAAGTGAACAACAGCATTATGACGCGTTCCTGATGAAGTCACGATTTGCCATCACGTCATGTCAATGACGTATTCACTTGGCAAGGTCACTAGAAGTTAATTGACCGCTTGGTGGCGCTGAAAATCAACCAAAATAAAATTGCCGCGTCATTAATCACGTGACGTACCGTCCACCAACATGTCGCCTTCTAGCGTCCCCTCCGTCTTGCACTTTCCACACATGGGGCAACCATCGGCCCCAATCTCTCGCCCCAACATGCAGTCGTCATAACAAGGGGTGGTGGGGCAGTTTGATGACCTTCTCACCCCTCTTTCCTCTTCCTGTTCTTTTTCTGAAACAATTGAGGTTCATCAGATTCCAAAAGTTATCGACGAATTCTTTGACTTTGCTGTAGCGCAACAATTAAAAGACAAGTTTATTGATGATAACGCGCGAAAGTGGAGTTCTGCTGCTACTTCTGTTATTTGACAAATTGTCAAGCTGCTTGTTCAACGCAATAATTACTTCACTCCTGATGAGTTGGTTCATTCGAACTCACCTATTTGTTCATTGATGTAATAAATATCCAACTCAGGGTCTTCCTCGCTCTCTGGAGGAGGTGGCACTTTGTAGGTGGAAGATGATGCGGCGCCTGAAATATCAATAAAAAGTTTGTTGAAGTTTTCTGTAAACCTCAATTTCCCATATTTTTTGTCTCACCCTGATGCAGACAATGTGAACTTGCACGCTGCATTGTTGCGTAATAAGAAAGATGTACAGTACGCGGGTTATTACAATCCATGTTAAAATTATGGTATTATTGCTAAAACAACAATGAAATAATTATTAGGTCAAATTTAGTTTGCGATCATCTTATCCGTATTTGCTTTTGGAGGTTTAAGATATCAATTTTTTTTTTTTTGGCGTAAGTTGTAATAAAAATGCTTTGCTCTTTACTATGGTGTTATATTAACACAACTTTAAATTATTTGTGAAACATTTGCGTAAAGAAACCACTCAAAGCAATATCACGAAAATAAAGTCGGCCAGGTACAGAAACTTAAATAATTTATTGATGAAGCTTTCGCCGCCGTAGAGAGCTTCAACCTCAACAAACTGGAACAGAGATTGGAAGACATCGTCGCCTCCTTTGTTATGCAATAATTTGTCAAACAAAAACTGAAGCATTGACCTACCGAGTAACCATAGGAGACAGACGCCAGTTAGGATTGCTAGGCGACCAAACTTCATTTCTTGATTTCTTAACTTCTCGTTTATTACGTTTATATTTATTCTTTCACTCTCTGTGTCTAATGCTATACAAGCTCGATATGACTGAGCATTCCACGCGCTTGGCTTATATAGCGTCGCGATTCATTATGACGTCACTGTTGTTCCTTATTAGATCGAGGATTGTTCCCCCATAATAACTTTCTGATTACAGTTTGCAGTGTATGGTCAAGATAAACAGAAACTAATTGAGTTTGTTAATTTCATCTCTGGTAATTATCTCTTCTTCATTCAGATAATTTGTTTCAGGTTTTAAAACACGTAATTTTTTATTCAAAATTTGAAAAAGACCATTTTATTTTCGATTTTATTTTTGATTTTAATTTTGATTGTTATATAAATATATCAAAATGTATCGGTCACAACTTGTTCATTAATTAACAATAAAAAGTTTAAGATGAACCTTACAAACCTTTTTATTGTTTGTTAAAATTTCTTTAAAACTATTTGCTGGGCTTGAAAATTAGCAAACTGTTTTCTAAACAAGAACAAGCGATTGATTTATTTTTGGGCGTTTCTATTAATAATTCAGTGATTGAGAATCAGGTGATGGGGCTACAACAAATTGTCTGTAGGTCCTTATTGGGAAGGCATCGCTGTTTTATATAAAAAATACTTCATAATCTTGCCAACCCCTGTAACCGCTGCTCGTATGTTCCCTTCGTTGCATCAATCATTGCTTTGTTGACGTCACAGTAGATGACACCAGTGCATTGATGAGTTCATATGTTGCCCCTCGTCACAAGCAACATCGGATTCTACGGTTTGAAGGCTTCGAGATGAAATGTGATCGCCTTCAAATCTACGAGATTATTTGATCATTTCCGGCCTCATCGAAACAACGCAAAACGTAATTTATTTAATATTTTTTTCTAATAATTATTTGAACATAAAAAATTTGTACATTTTGTCACCATGGTTTCTTTATTTTATTGATCACTTAATTTTTTACAGTTGTGACGTAAACAATTTGCGTTTGTTATGTCACGACAATTAAAGAAAAGTCCCCATTGCCAAGGACAGGGCTCGGAACTTTTCCTCTTTAGTGGCCACAATGATGCAATTTGTTGGCGAGGTAACTTTGTTGAATCGTTGCTCTGTTCAATCTGCTCGTACAGTTCAACGATGAACTAAGAGGGGGCGACGCACATTTCACCTCGCCAGGGTTGAGAAAATGGTTTCGTATAAATTGCCAACAGGAATCCCAGACAATAAATCAACCGTTTTTTATGTTTATTTAGAGTTACGTCTGTAGACGTTGAATCAACGTAAAAAACGTTTGATTTACTGTTAAAATTATTGTTCGTGGTAATAACATACGCCAAAATTGGGGTCTATGAATTACTATAATAAGAATATTGATCTGTGCTCAGTGCCCGCACGTGTCGCCATTTTATTTATATTCAATTTTGATCTCAAATGTTTTACTTGTTTTGATTGGTGGCTATTCGGCCTCGTCTACTTTTCTTCTGCAATAAGTTGATTTCTTTCCAGATAGTTTCTTTTGCTGCGAGAGATGAAAGTTTATTGGTGGATCATTATTGTATGAGATGTTACCGAAAGATCTTGCTACGTTTAGGTGGCGAAGTTAGTGGCTCCGGAAACATTTCCTGAGTTAAGAACTTGGACCCTATGTAGTTTGCAGAGTTGCCATCAATATTCTGTTGTTATCGTTTCAAATCTTTTAAGAGTTTACAAATTTATGAAGAGAATTTAAGTTCCTAAAATTTATATTTGTTGTTTTTCCTAAAAGAAAACATCTCACAATTTCCAGTTGAGATAGTCATCAGTTGCCGGGCGGTTTCTTGTTGTGACATCACAATGTGCATTGTTGTGGCGGGGTTTGCAGGAGTTTGTCGTGCGTCATTTGGTTATTTTGACGCGGTGAGAACAATCATTGTTGCTTACGCTACACCGGTACTATTGTGGGGTAAATCACTTCCGCTTCTACCCCAACCTGAACGCCATCATTCGCTCTATGACCAAACACGCCGCGTCGTTCGACGCAATGCTTCATTCGCGGTCTACGCGCTCCAACGCAGCATTTGTTTATCTGTCTCCTTGTTCTTCCAACTGTTTTCCAATTAATTTCATTGTTAGGAATCTGGATATTCTTTCCCCATCGAAGGGTAGCTCGGTGCGGCGCCATAAATACAAGTTAGCGGAAGAGCCCATCTTCCGGGGATTGAATTGTGAGCAAACAATCGCAATACAAAAGGAATCGAAAGATTTTGATCGAAACGTGACGCCCCTCATTCCTTGTGACGTCACAGGCACTACAATCGGCAGAACAGGAAAGGTTGCAGGGTTATATGATATTTACCACAAAGTTGTTCTATAGGTGGATTGGAAATGTATTTTTGTTATTCTGTGTAAACTATCTCGACTGCATCCAGTGAGATTTTCTTGTTGTTTTTTCGTCATCAAAGTTTCTTGGTTTATTTAAAAAATCACTTTTTGTATCAAGAAGTTATTGGATTCCCTTGTTAGATCTTTCACCGATGAATAAACAGTAAAGGTTTGTGTGGTCAATGTCCCCGGTGTGTTGAGCCTAAGATTCTTTACGTAATCTTGATGTTTACAAACGTCTGTTCAACGCAACTGGTGGTCTTGTCATTTTTTCAAACTTGTTCTTAGTTGCCAAACAATGATACACAAAATTTATTTTTATTCTGCCATTTCCTGTCGAATCATAGAATCATAAGTATGCAGTTGCACAGTTCAACAATGGCACAGCGCGATATGCCACGGGAGATAAATGGCACGTCTTTCTTGTTAAACTGTTGCGTCATAATCACATGGCTCTGTAGATGGAATAATTGTAGTTATGGTGTAGCACGGTTCGCGGTAGACAGACTTTGTTCACTAATGCAAAGTTAATTAAACACTTTTCTTTAAACTTTTGCTTTTTCGTGTAAACTTTTACCAGGTTGAATTTTCAAGCCAAGTGACATTTATGCGTATCATGCTTTGCCGAACAGTGATTCCTAGTTCCATCAACAACAAAGCAGCAATCTTAGCGAAGCGATCCATCATTTTTACATTGATTTAACGTCAGCAGATGGGTCTGGAAGCTTTGCATACTTGTAGAGGCTTTGACAGAGTGAACTTTCCGAATGCAATCGAATTGATTGCAAGGCTTTGCAGAGAATTGGGTTCGTTGCATTACATACACAACCCTGCCAAGCCGCGTGGCTTCACGGTGCTCTTGAGTCTATCATTACAAGATTTGTGAACTTAATGCAGCAATGTGAATGCGCTACGAATTGTAATTGTAAAGCTTTTTGATTCTGCACCATAAATTGGAACCGTTCTGAACCTGAGTTTCATGAACAGAATATTTGCTTCCAGTGGTTTCGAACCTGGGTCTTCTAGATTCACTCAGGTATCGATGGGCAATATGGAACCATTCATCCATTTTTGTGGAATGCGACAACGACATCTATTTGTGCGTTCCATTAATTTCACTTGGAATATTATTTTCACTTTAACCATCGCTCCTCTTGCATAAATTCACCAACTTACCACAAGTTCCAAAACAAAACTTCGTTCCTAAACTTTTCATCAAATTTTCCTATAATTCAACTGATGATCCACTGGGATGCACGGTGTGACAAAACATTTTAAATAAAGTAAACAATATCACACCAAATCAGAAGAATCGGTTTATTTAAATACAGAGCTTTCTATTTGAATAAGTTTATACTGATGAAGCTACACTTGTGTGGCGAAAGCTCTGTATTTAAATAAACCGATTCTTCTGATTTGGTGTGATATTGTTTACTTTATTTACCACAAGTTGTTCGAAATATTTTCATGTCCGACAACCAAGCAAATTCTGTTAACTACCAACACGGCAAAAACTAACTTTCTTGAGATGTTTTTTTGCAGAATTCCTAATTTCAGTATGAATTGTAAAATTGGTAAAAAGGGAGTAGTATAAAACTATAAATAGCTAAAAGTGTGAAAGGCTTAGAAATGATTCAGCATTAATTTGTTGACCTATTGGTGTTGTAGAACAGCTTCTGCTAAGAGAATACTCTAAAGAATAGAATACTGCTAGAGAATAGAATAGAATAGAATACTGCTAGAGAATACTGCTAAGAGAATACTCGGAATACCTCAAAGCAGGAGGCGAACCTCTAATCACAGCACTGCTTCATCTCTTCAATTCTATCTTAACAACGAAAAAGATACCCAGCAATTTTAAAGAAGCTCTAATAATTGTAATCTACAAGAAAGGCAATATACTCGACTGCAGCAACTACCGTCCAATAAGTCTACTCAGTCATGTATACAAACTCTTTATCACTATCATTGCGGCACGCGTAAAAAATGACCTATATGCATCCCTCCCCCCTACACAAGCAGCCTACCAACCAGGAAGAGGAACAATCGAGCAAATCTTAGCGCTGGAACAAATCATAGAAAAGTCTATTGAATTCAACAATCCCGTTCATATCACCTTCATTGACTTCAAAAAAGCGTTTGACAGTGTTAAATTACCCTACCTTTGGCAACTTCTGGATAAAACTTCCATCAACAAAAAATACATCAACCTCTTGAAAGCAACGTACGACGACTCTAAAGCACTAATCAAAACAGACATCGGAACAACCAGACGAATTGATATTATAAAAGGTGTTAAGCAAGGAGATGTCTTGTCTGCTATCCTGTTTTGCATCGTAGCGGCTGCAATAATCTCAGAAACAGAAAATAAGTGTACAACTGGATTCACCATCGGCGGTCATGCAATATCCAACTTAAGCTACGCAGACGATATGGCCATTTTGAATAATTCTAAACTGAAAATGCAGGAATACCTTGATGCTCTGTCAAAAAATGCTGCTAAATTCGGCCTCCAAATAAATGTGTCCAAAACCAAATGTATGACAACCGACAAAACTAACAACACAATCAATCTCACTCTCTATGGAAAACAAATAGAACAAGTATCAGAATTCATATATCTTGGCCACCGACTATCCGCAACCAACGATGGAAAGACTGCAGTGCAACACCGAATTGGCTTAGGCTGGGCAGCATTTGAAAAGAACAAAAAGATTCTAACATCCAACAGACTCCCAATCAAACTGAAAGCAAAAATTTTCAACACCTACGTTTTACCAGTCGTGCTGTACGGTCTAGAATGCGTAAATTGGACATCATCAACAATGAAAAAACTCACTACCTTCCAAAATCACATCATGAGAAGCATGACCAACAAAAGGCTACTTGATCACACAAAAATAGAAGATCTTCTAACTATGACAAAACTACATCCAATTGCAGCAATAATAAAATCAAAAGTTTTAAAACTGTTCGGCCACACTAAAAGATCACAATTCGGAATCAGCAAAGTTTGCACAGAAGGCAAAGTAGAAGGAAAAAGAAAACGTGGCAGACAACCAAAACGATGGCAAGACAACATTCAATCATGGACCGGACTCCACTTGACGACACTGGGCGAGTTGGCTCAAAATCGCCACTCTTGGAAACAAATAAGCCATGTTGATGCGCAATCTGCCGCAGGCGGAGATAACGACTGATGATGTTCGAAATATTTTCATGTCCGACAACCAAGCAAATTCTGTTAACTACCAACACGGCAAAAACTAACTTTCTTGAGATGTTTTTTTGCAGAATTCCTAATTTCAGTATGAATTGTAAAATTGGTAAAAAGGGAGTAGTATAAAACTATAAATAGCTAAAAGTGTGAAAGGCTTAGAAATGATTCAGCATTAATTTGTTGACCTATTGGTGTTGTAGAACAGCTTCTGCTAAGAGACTATTTTAGATTTTATGGATAGATGAAAGCGACCAACTCCTCTAACGCGTTCCAACCGACGATCCATTGTGATGCAAACACCAACCCTAATCTCGGCCCAGTGTTGCCATTCGAATCATCGGTGGAGTCGATTGAGGTCGTGATGTTGCCTGAGCAGGCCACGGTGCAAAATTGTTCAGTAACCAACGTCCGCAGACATTAAATCAAAGTAAAAATGGTAGATTTTTCTCTCTGGAGTGATTGTTCAGTGACCGATGTACGAGATGATGTTTTCCTATAGTTAAAACGCGGTAAGGGACGCGATGGCTTGAAATCCATGTTGTCTTTAGTCGTCTTCTTCACCGTCGTCATTATCTTGGACATTTTCAAGATTTGTTTTCATAAGCTCCTCGGGACACTTCCAAAGAATTTTTTAATTTCTGCTCTTCACAGATGTTTCAAAGCAGCCATTGTGACGTCATAGTGAATATAAATCTCTGTTGCTTGTGGGTTGTAGTCAGTGGTCGCGACCACCTCTCGCGATGCATCGTTACCACAGGTACCACAGGCCTGACAACTTAGTGAATATGACGTCATAATTATATCACTCTTGTCAGAGAAGTAGACGGGTTCAGATTAATTTGTTTTTATCGTTTTATCTCCGACGATACATCAAAGCGTTGTTGTTTTCGGTAAACTCAAGTCAGTGCAAACCACGATTAAGTTTTCTCCCCCTATGGCCAATGTTGGTCACAATCAAACAATTGTCGTAACAATTGTTTGAGTCCCGATATCGCGCGACAATCCAATATTATAAACGTTAATAGTTTTCAAGTTAATCTTAACTTTTCAAAACAATTTGTGCTTTTTCACCGAAAGCATCGACTTAGTGACGTCACAAATCTGAGTGTCCAAACATCAACCCTGTCAACAAACGATCTGATTGTAAAAGTATTCTGTTCCGATGACGTTGCTCTGTCGATTGCGTCATCACGCTTGAAAAGTTTTCACAGGAAATTAAAAGATTTGATTTTAAGTCAAAATTTAAACCGGAAATTAATTAATAGCTTTGCAACAACGTGAAGTATTTTTTAACAAGTTTAAAAACTCGTTCAATATTTCATAGAGCAACAGACCAAACGTAAATTACGTAATGTTGATGCTCTGATGATAATGATAATGATAATGGTTGATGCTGACTACTCGGTAATTTTTTTTTCAACTAACACAAAAAATTTTGTTAAATTGTAAACGTCAGTTTGCGGCACAGCGTTAGGTTTGTTGACGTCATCATAGAGGAATCCTCCGAATCGACATGCGATTAAGATTTTGCGTAAGTTCATAAGTGACGATGACGATTGCCTTTGTGCTGTCACAATTCCTGTATGCGGGTACAAATTTGTTGCTTTCTTAGTTTTATGGCATCCAGGCTGTTACGCCTAGTGGTTGAATTTTAGATTAAGTGGACAGGAAGGCGAGGAGTCTTCGTGTTCCCTTTGGGCATGACAGATGACAACAATGTTATCGTCACAATGCCAAACCACGTGCTGCATGTTTGTGATGTGAAGTTGTCTTGCTGACTCAGCGAAAAATTCCCGAGTTGCAATTCAATTGTTAAACCGAAATTTGTTTTTAATTTTGAAATTTAAATTTACCTCTAACTGCCACTCGGTGCGCGGAAGTCAAGCGAATTCTGTTCGATTGTTTCAAATAAGGTTTGCCCGCGGAATGTACAATCGTCTGATTGTTTCTATGGTTCTTGGACATATCGGATCTATGCAATCCCAAATATGGCGTTCCCTTATGTTTTGCGAAGTTGAATCCATCTGGAACACGAAGTATTGCCCTCTTGACTTATCACGTGATTAAAATCTGCCCAATGGGAAGCAGACTACACGGAAACGTCATCACCATTCTACCTTCCCCGAAAGTTTGTTGGTCAGGGAAATCAGTTTCGAAACGTTAAAGTTCTTTTTATTTATTGAAACGCAACTAATTAGTATGCAGCGAGTACATCACGACACAGAACCACCTGGGAATGCTGCACACCACAATGTTGCAATTGTCGCAAATGCCAGCTCGAAACGTCTAAAGTTTCTTCATTTATGACGTGCACAATGCAACAATTGTTGAACAGACCTTCCTCATAATATGAACTTGCCTGAATTCGCCTTCAACTTAACAAATCAAATTCATGTCAAAACTTTCATGTTTTGGACAACGAAGCAACTGCCAACAGTTTGTGCGAGTGTGGGACGGGTCAAGTTCTTTAACCACTGACCAGGTCAATGGTGGACGGGCCAGCCCAACATGGTCTTGTCCATTTCGGTTTGATTCCTGGCCAGAAAGTTCGGATGATTGTATATATGACGAAGATTCAAAACGAGTCGAGCTGAAATATCAACAGATTGATTTCCACAAAATCGTAACTTTCCATTGTTGAGATATTTTGCAAGTTTCAAAACAAACAGAAACATTAATTGCTTCTTTAAAACAACCTCAGACGTAAACCTTTTTGGTACTTGTGAATGTATTAAATTTGTTTCAAGTAGTTCCTTTTAAAAACGGGAACAGCTAATATTAGCTTCTTATTTTCATTATTTGTCAAATAACACAAACAACTTTATTTCGCTTTCACCAAAAAGTCTTTTGTTTTAAAGGAAGTCGTTTCACCAATAATTCTTAAACCAATCAGGAGAAACGGGGGATTCCCCTCAGGAATTTGAAACAAAACTAGGATTTGTAATCTACGTAAAATATCAGACATTTTCGAGGAAGCAGCAAAGGTTTTGTTGCAAGAACTGGCTTAGACTGAATCTCCAATTAAGAACAATCTGAATATCTCTGACAGGCCGTGATTTTAAAGTAAAGAGAAGTATCTTGAGGGCTCCATTAGACCATGAGAAAAGTTAGGCTTGTCTTTCAACATATTCGATATGCGTCTTTCTACACACTATTTATTACATTAATTAACGTTGACACAACGTATTGCAAAAGGTGGAATTGCGTCAAACTAACAAATCCGCACTTGGTAAACCAACACTATTTTTTTCTTAAAAACACGTCGTTACATCATCGTTTCCTCACGGGGGTGATAGGAGCGTCCCCCTTAACCCTCCGACTGTCCACCCCTTGATTTTGTGCCCCTTTTGTTCACGTGAAGTTATTCATAACTAATCGATCGATTGTGCCAAAAACGATTGTTGTAACTTTTCACATTATTTTGCTAGTTTCCTCTAAACAAAGCAGACATAGACATGGAATATAAATTAACAAGTTCTTAGTACTTTGCCATTAGGTATAGACTTGTTTTGTTGTACGCATTTGCTGATATTTGTATGAGGTGCAATTGCAGCCTGAATCTTGGCTGCCGAATGCAAATCGTTTTCGATTGTGCAACCCACCGCTGCAATTGTTATTCCATTTGTTATGTATTGTTAACGTCACGTCACAATGCTTGCGCGCTAAATTGATACAGCGAAACCTTGCCATAGCGAACAATGAAAATCTGTGTAAATTATTCGTAGCTAGTGAAGTTGTTTGATTTCTTTCGCAATAATGATGATGAAATTGAAGTCACGGCTTCTTGTTTCATTCGCTTCAGCGAAGTGGCTCTCAACCCTTCATTTGGTAATTCACTTAACATTTTGCCAAAGTGGTTTTCGTTCCTTATTCGGTGATGATCTCACAACCTCCGACAGGAGCCGAAGCTCAGAACATGTTGCGGACACTCTCGCTTTTATTCTCAACTTACTGCGGTGCTATGCAAACAGAAAGCACAAGAAGTCAAATCTATACCACAGAAGTGTGCGATGTCACATTTGGGACCCAAACCATCCACTAAGATACCAATGATTTGAACTCATATCGGCCACCAGCGCTTTATCTATCGCCAATATGCAATCATACAATGTCAGAAAATCCGCATAAAAGCGCACTTATTGGGTTAAAGTCGAAAAAAATACTTTGTTGCGCCGTTGCCGACGGTAATTGTGTTGGTTGCGCCTTTTCAAACCAGTTTTATTTTAAGACAAAAATGATTCTGTAATTAAAGCGTATTAAACAGAATAAACCATCCAACCTTAGTAGTCGAACAAAAATAACTAAAAGGCGAATGCTCATTGCTGTGAGCTTGAGACGCATTGGCCCTCAACAAATATCTTGGCAATAAATAAATTAATAAAGGCAAAACACTTGCCACAGCAAAAAAAACTCTCAAGTCGCAATAACAAATTCTAAAATTAAAAAAGCTAAAATTGTAAAAAAAAACAACTCCCAAGTCTACACAAATACACCCCGTTAGCTCAGTGGTTACGCGCCCGGATCAAGATCACGCGGCGCAGGTTCGACTCTGGGGTTTGCGCTTGAGCAACGCATTTCAGGACTGCTCTCTATTTAGCGGCACCTAGTGAATGGAATAATTCCCCGGCAACAAGACTTCAACAATCGGAAAACTTCACTCTGCCAATCTCGGTAACCGGCTCTATGTCAAGAGCCTCTACAAGTATGCGAAACTAACAGGAATAACCTATCAAGGCTTTGTTAGTCCGAGGATAAAGATTCAAAAACCAAACATCTAAATTTGAGAGAAACCGCAAAGCTGGCAACGGTCGTGATAACGAGTGGTCTCGTTAAGGGACGGTTGCCAACCGGGGTTCCACTGTGTACATCAGCCACCTATGGAAAGTGGTTCCGCAGAACTGGATTGGCAACATGGTGATCTTCCCTGCAGAAGTGAACTTTCAATCTCTCCTACAATCAACCCTTCCGCTGCTCTCTCTTGGAGTGGTGCACCACGAGTGGTGCTTCACTGCACTGTGTTCCATAAAGAGATAGACGGGTATCGAACCTACGCCCTTTGAAGCACAAAACCTCGACCTTAAAATGTACAATATTTGCACTTTGACAACCCCATAGTGTTTTTTTCATTGTGTTTAAAGTTTTCCTTTTTTTTAGTTGCTTTAAAATAGAATCATGCATCTGAACACGAAAGAAGTGACTTTGCAAGGAGTGGAACCCGCCACCTATGACTCGCCAACGTACGCGATAAGGGCCGTTGACAGGATTTCTCGGGCCCGGTACCAATTTATTTTCGGGCCCCCTTAATCGACAATGTTATGAATATAAAGATTGTGTGCATACTTTTATTGATGTCGTTTAAGCATGGTCATTTAACAAATCTTGCACAATCTTAAAATTTCTTGAACCGCAAAACTTACTATTTCTATCTAGCGGTTGCTTTTTTGAACTTTTATTTGTCACATGGCGCTAGAGTATTACTTCTCGATTCCATTGATGTTTCACTGGTCATTCTAGGCTCACTAGAAGAGAATTTACAGCAAAGTTAGTGCAGACAGTCAGAAAGTTTTCAATTTGATTTAGTAAAGGTGTTTGGGCCTAAGTCAAACATTTGCTCATTGTTGCAATCTGAAAAGCGGTTTGGTCTAATTTTTAGCGCAGAAATAGGGACAGCAATCTTCTTACCTGTGCCATTTCAGTTTTTAAGTTTGAACAAATATTAGCCTGTATATTTTGAAATTCGTGTTTCGGGTACCGGTAGCCTAATATTTGTGGTTAGGGAAATCACTATAACTACACTAGACTAAGTTCTTATTTTACTGTTTGGTGGCTGAGGTGGCTATTTTACCACCAGAAAGCTGAAGTGGGCCCGGTACCCAGAATGGGGCCCGGTACTTTACCATCTGACGGCTGAAATTTAGCTGTTTTAATGTCTGACGGCAATTCCTTTACATCTGATTATATTAAGATCTTGATAATGTTTGAAGTCGCGGGGATTATTTTAAATCCGGGCCCCTAAAATATTCCGGGCCCGGGTCCAAAAGTACCACCTAGACCCCCCTGTCAACGCCACTGTACGCGATGCCTTTCAGTTGTTTTATCAGTTCGTGATCAAAGCGTCCAAGCCTAGCGGTTTGTCAGCAACCCCACTTGGCGGTAAAGTTTATTTTAAAATCATTAAAAATACAAACCACAAAGTGTATACAAAGAAAACAGCCGTTTTGTCGTTTGCAAATGTAAAACAAATCGGCCTTTGCAATAAAACGCCATTACATAATTGATCAGTTGATGAATCTGTCACAAAAAAGAACAAACTCGGTTTATAAGTAAAAATCAAACAAAGTTGAGCGGACTGTTTGAAAGTTGCTATGAAATCCAGAGATCCGCCAACTCCAGCAGTCCAACACAATGTTAAACAATGGCTTTATTTTCGCTTTTAGCAGCATGACCGTTTCTTACTTCACAATGTAGATATTAACGACCTGTTTTCACAGCACTGGCGCCTGGCAGCGTCGGGGCTCGGGCCGGGCGGGGGAGCCTCGTGGAACGGCGACTCACTGACTTCAACACCATTCGTCATAGCACACGACTGGGGAGCTGTGTTTCGAAAGCTGGTGCAAATCGTTACTACTACAGCGAACTCGCAGCATCAGGCTACAACAGGTCGTTAGTATCTACATTGTGAAGTAAGCAAACGATCATGCTGCTACAAGCGAAACTCAATCTATTGCCGAGTATTAAAATGTTTACCTTTATAAGTATGGCCATTAAAGTAATCGCAATTTGCAAGAATTGAAAACTTTTTTGCAAAAATAAAAAACCTTTTTAAAAACTTTTTTTAATTTGTTTTCGTTTCGATTCAAAAAGTTTTTCGAGGGTCCCCGCCCACATCTCCCCTGACAAAATTAAACTTGTTCGCCGAAGGCGACACTTAGTGGCGGGGGTCTGGGGGGCCTCCCCCAAAAAATTTTGAAAAATTTGTTTTGTTTTGATCTGAAATATAGGCTGCGTAGGTCTAAAATCAAGCTAAAACAGGTCGTTTGTATCTACATTGTGAAGTAAGAATATAAAACTTTTATTATGCACTAACGTTCAGTACAACAGCGCAATGTGCATCCTCAAAGTGCATCGGGAACGAAACACTTTTCAAAGAGATGAACTGAAATAAGCAACGGGCAAAAATTATACAAATACAACCTGATTCACCAAACAGAAAAATCCGTCATTTTTACATTGATTCAACGTCTGCAGAATTATTGTAAAAATGACGGATTTTGCTATTTGGGATCCTTCTTCTGGATAATTCCGCAAAGAAAAGCAACCATAGCAACAAATCCTTATTGGAAGTGGCCACTTGTCTGATGGGAACGAAAGCCACTGATTGCACAACATCAACCAACTGAGGTTCATCGGAAGATTACTGAATAAATCCGGGAAAAGTCAAAGGTGTTAATTTAAGTTAATGGTCAGCAGATGATGTAAGGTCATAGGTCAGCAGGTGATAAGTTCCATCCGCAGTGAAATGCATCTCGTCCATGTTTGTACAATAATTCTGAAATAACGAGCTGCGATTGGCTGAGGCAACATGTTGGTTTTGTGGGTGTGCATGTCAGTGTTGCCATCGAATATCTACAAAATAAATAGAATTTAAATGTTTGACCTACGTCCATGAGTCAAAGCGTCTGCAACTTTGCAACAGGAATAATTTTGGAAAGATAAATTCCCCACCACCATGTTAGGTGATTGTGTTGCTGATTGCTGTCACAATGAACCTTCTGTGTGTCATAAGTGGCATGCACCGTGCGGTGTGGGGTCAAGCGCAGTGATTTTTCTCGCGTCACCAACTCCATTTCCAGAGTTTTCGCGTTTATATTGAATTGCTTTCCAAGTCGCGATGCATGTAGTAATGATGACGCGATATGTCAACACGTGTATATGTGCTGCATGATTCTATTTGAATAAGAAGCCTCTGATGATCCCAATAAGAATGAAACAGCCTGTTAAGGTTTTCAGTGAATAGTGACTGCATTTGATATATTCTATGCTGCATATATATGCAACCCCACACTCGGACACTGGGATGTGTGGGTGAACATCTCTGAACAAAACTATAGCAAATGTTGTGTTGTTGCTTGGTATTGTTTGCGTATGATTAAAAAATTAGGTTTCTAATATTTTGATAATTAAATATCTTGTTATATTTGGTCATGAAATAGAATTGCGAGTTCGCGCATTAAAGCGACCAACAAATGTTATTATTAAATCTTTTTGTAGAGTATTCCCATGATAATTACTGTACATTGGAATTATTCAAACTGGAACATTTCGATGATTTTCTCTAAAACTCTTTTGATCATTATGACGTACTCACCACGTCATTGTCATGGATTTGCACGTTTTTTAAATCATCGGTACTGTTCCCATATGCAACTTTATAGCCCGTCACCCAGTCTTGTATATTGTCTGACCGCCCCTGGGTGACCACCCCCGTTACCCTGGTGGGGGTGCGAAGGTATACTTGCAACCACTCCCCAGCTTTGCCACCTGGATAACATAATAATCATTGCTTACTTCACAATATAGCCTAGGTAGGCTACAAACGACCTGCTTTAGCCTGATGCTGCTAATTCGCTGTGATAGCAGCAAACTCGCAGCATCTGGTTAAAACAGGTCGTTAATGTCTACATTGTGAAGTATACTGTAATTTATGTTTTGCACAAAGCTGCATCGATCGTAAACATTAGTTTGTTTTCATTAGTTTGTTATTTTGTTTGTTTTTGTTATTTACAAGACGGTCAATTGCAGCGTAATCCAGCATCTTGCATTATTTCTCTACACTTGTTTTTAATGCTTAGTGCTTAGTTAAAACAGAACTCTTGCAAGCCATATTGGAATGTCGCAAGAATAACCTGACGGGGTACCAAACCCAGGTCTATGGGCCCAGGAGCGTATCACTAATCTCGCTAGAATCTAGATAAACCGCTGGGAATTCTTGAACATTCTTTGTTGCTAATACAAAGTAACAAACCAGATATTATTTTCATCATAGAAAACCAATACCAAGTTGAAATGACGATTGTTGCGGGTTTTTGAACATTTGTTGAAACATTCGAAACGAAATCAATGCAGGTAGCTTGCAAATCGGAATGAAAAAGTTTCTAACTTGTAATTCAAACATGAAAAGTTTAAATATCACTATGTGAGGTTTAAGATTTAACTTTTATTGATTTATTGTCAATGTGCCACTCAGTAGCGTAACCAGGAATTTTGAAAGGGGGGGGGGTTACGATCCGGCGGCGGGGGGTCTGAATATTCCTGTAAAATGGTGCTGTCTGGTAGCATAGCAAAAGAATAAAATCATGTTTTCTTCGGCATTTTTTGGAAATAAAGCTAAGTCTCTATGTTTTCTTGTTGCTAATTCCTGGCTGAGATGTTTGAATGTTTGGTATTGGCAAAACTCGCTTTTTTAATGCAGTTTTGTGTAAAATTAGGCAATTTTTTTTTAGACTGAAAGCATCATTCTTAATATCATGACGTCACACGCGTGCCAAAGGGGGGGTTTTAACCCCCATACCCCCCCTGGCTACGCCTCTGGTGCCACTAATGACACTTCTGTGATCTCATACTCCATTGATGATGACGCGAGATTGTAGCTTTGAGTCGAACTGGCCTGAACTGACCTTTGGGCTGCTCAAGTGACGGACTGCTTACGTCATGCGACCTGACCTCCAGCCGCGTCGGGTGGTCCCATTTGTTACGTCATCTATGCAGAAAGGACTCCCTAGAGTTAGCCTACCAGTTGTTTTTGCTATACCTTGTCTTTGCTCATTTGCACAAACAACTTTGTTTGTAAACAATACTAATTATTGCCATCTCATTCACCACTGATGTGTTAACATCCATTGTTATTTGCAAGGTTTTGGAGCTTTCTTACGTCACATTTTATGAACAAGTGGCGTTCTACCTGATGGTGACGCCACACCAGTCTTTTTGACCTAATAAAACGGTGAAGAGTGATATTCATCATCTAAAACTAAAAATCGCAAGTTTTGTTTTGTATTGAGTTTCATCCTCGTAGCATTCCAACGCTGGAATGTTAGTTTCATGTTCCAACTCACAATCTTTTGGTTGCCAGAAAGCGAAAACGGATCCAGGTCGGTCCAGCCTCCCATATTTTGCGCCAAAAGGGGGCCCGTAGTCTGATGACGCGGTGAGGTCAATATCTTTGACTAAACCGGTTTTAATCCCAACTGAACATAACTCAACTGAAAAACAACAAAAGAAACTGAATTATGATAATTGTGGACATCTCTGGATGTTCATGAGATAAATTGATGTTAAACATCAGGTGGCTCTATATTTTCTTTTTAGTTTCATCAAGGAAAGGTCTACTGAGTGTCGACTTGTTAGGTTTAATGTAGGTTGTTCATTTGCTTCAATACAAATTAATACATGTCTGTCAGCTAAGCGTGCATTTATTCTCCGTAGTGATTGAGAAATAATAAATGTATTGGAAACACTGCTCTTGAGTAAGGTTTGTGACGTCAGTGAGATACAGGTCATAAAAAAATCTTTCCTTTAAACCGAAGAATTTCTTTTTTTTTTTTTTTCAGTGCCATTTACACATTTTGTGCACCGTAGACTGCATCAATCAGCTGAAATATCGGCAAACTATTTGTCAAGCAACTAAGCTGCACGTACCCATAGGGCAGCATTAAGATGTGTGATGAATGAGAAATGTGCAAATGGAACTAAGAATATGTGATCAGATGACCGAAATAGCCAACGAACGCATGTGAACATTCTTACGTAATAGAAATAGAACACAAAAACTTATGGCTTTGAAATAGCGCCCAGTGGGGTTGTCGCGATGCTTCATTTTCACCCCAATTAATTATATCTTTTTGTCATTTTCTGAATCCCATGTCACTTATGCTGTGGGTGCCAACATTTCCACCATCAAAAACATGAATTATTGTGTTTAATAAAAAGATTCAACTGTTCATTATGCAAATGGTTTTAAGTTTTGAACATCTCACGTCTACCGCTGTATTTCAATGAGTAGATAGCGCAGCTGGTGACTTACGTAGAAATGAAAGATTTAATAACTATTGCACTAGTGTCTTCAGCCAGTTTATGAATTCACAGGCTTGCTAATAATGAAACTTAGCGGATTATCTAGAAAAGGTGAAAAAGTTATTTCCATGAAACTAGAGACTAATTATAAGTCATGTTAAGTAATAGTTATCCTGTCAGTATTTGGCATTGGCCACTTGAACATAATTTGTAGATAATTTTCGATTAATTTGACGTCTATTCAACGAAATTGTTGACGCTTAATAACGACGATTGGCAATTCCCTTGTAATCAAGTTGTCGCCAATGAGGCAGGTTCGAATTATTTTGAGCGCTTCACTGTCACATCACTACGAATTTCATGTCTTTGATTATCACCCAGTTATGCCGTTTAATAATAATCTCATATAATTGCCTAGTAATCTGCACACTGGAGCTGTGTCTAATCATGCATGAAATATTCAAGTAGGCTACTCATTTATTTAATTAATGATTTCTCTTTTGCTCCATTCTCTATCTTTCGATGCTCTTTTACGACATTCAGCTGCACCAACGCGTTTCCATTGTTCGCACACAGAGAGCACTGTCAGCTCCAGCAGTCTGGTTCGTGTCATCTCTGCAAATCTTCTCAGATTTCCATCTCTTTTTTTACAAACTTCTATTCAATACTTTGTAACGTTTGGTTTGTGACGTAATAATAGCTTGTCAAAGATACGTTTGCCTGCGGATATGTCGTTATCAGGCGTTGTGTTGGCATCATCCTATCAATGAACGTCACTTCCGTTCTGGACGTATGCAGCCTGACCCACTTTTCGTGATTATAAGGTCGAACCTTCAGACCGCGAAGCTACAAGAAACCACATTCAAAGGGTGGTAGAGAAGTTTGTAGGATCAGTTTTAAAAATTCCGAATTATCATAAAACAATCACAAACATTGACACGAATAGAGGGGATTATTGACATTTTATTGTCATTTTCAACTAGCCACACACAATGAAAATCTGGTAGCGAACAATGAATCTCATGGTCAGTTAGTTTCTTAACTGATCATAAACGATTCAGCAGAAACGTAGTGACAGCCACATCGACCCACCTTTGTCACCATATTTGAGGAAGGCGTTTAGAGTCGCGTTCATCTTCTCCAAGGATTTTATTATTTTCTCTTCTGCAACAAAATAACTTTGCTATTCACCAATTACAATCATAAACCGGTACGTCGTTTAGAGAGTTAATTAAATTGTCGAAAGGTTGCAACTATTTAGGTCGTTGCTGTTTATCTGCAAATAATTTTTGTACCCACCTTTGTCTTCATATTTGAGGAAGGTGTTGAGAGTCGCGTTCATTTCCTCCAAGGACTTCATCATTTTCTCTTCTAAACAAAATTACTTTTCATTTACTAAGTTACAAAGATTAACCTACTTAATACAATTTGGGTAGAGAGGTAAGTTTTTTAAATCACAAACAGACATAACTCAGCAACAACACTATATTATAGAAATAAAAAACCGTAAGCAAACGTTTTCGGCTGGCCATACAGCTCTTTTCAAGCCTACTAGAGAAACATTTTAAAAGAAATACTAAAGTATCATATAGTATCACAGCAAAAATATGGTCAAATTTAAACATTTGAGAAACTGCAACTGGCTCACACAAAATAATAACTGAAAAATTACGCAGCACAACGGGTCAAGTATTTGAGAGGTAAAATTAATTGTTCAGAGAAGAAGAACTCAAGCAGATTACGCAAGATGGCAGAAGCACAATACGAGATAGTGGCACAAACAAAGCAAAAATACGAGAAGCGCAACACGTGACAACTCAATCAAAAACTGTTGAAAGATGGGAAGGTCTGCCAGCAAAAATGCCTGTTGAGCCTTGGGTTGTATGACTAGTCAAAAAAGATGAACATCTTGGAAACTGTTTATAGAAGAGACAGTCAATGCTTGGAATTAAGTTCAACAATAAAAGAAGACCCACCTTTGTCACCATAGTTAAGAAATTTGTTTAGAGTCGTGTTCATCTTCTCCAAGGATTTCATCATTAAATAATTTTTGTACCCACCTTTGTCTTCATATTTGAGGAAGGTGTGGAGAGTCGCGTTCATTTTCTCCAAGGATTTCATCATCTTTTCATCTGGAACACGACAACTTGTTACTCATCAAGATAGGAAAGCTATGGTTTGGTCCAAACTATGAAATGTCTCTTCATCGCATTGTGAGCCTCTCTATGACGTTAGTCTTTGAGCTAGGATTCTATGACGTTGTTCGCCATGACGTTCGTTGTAATAAAGTGAAGGCTATTTTACACCAAAAACGTTTAAGCTAGCAATTATTGCATCACAATTGCAGTCAGGACTTGAATGTATTGACTGATCGTGGGAGAAAGGCATCGTAGCAATGCATGGGTTTATAATGTGTTCATTTTTATGAACTCCTCCACTAGGCTACTTGGGCAATTGACAACTTACGATGGGAGTGAGAGGCTGGGATGGTGAGGTTTATCAAGGAGAAAGCATCCGGACGTGGTGCGCCAGCTAGAGGAGAATATCTGTTCTTTTCCAGTACTCTTATCTACAATGAAGACAATTTTGAATTCAGGTTGATTCCAGTATTACTTTTTCAATAGCACATGATGAATGAAGTATCTTCGAAGGACATCGGTTCAGAGCCCATGGAGCACGCCTGGGTCTTCACAAGATATTTAACAGAAGATGAGCACGAAGCTTTCTGACATTCCGTGTGGAAGGTTGAAATCTTCAATTTATATTTCAATTAGCCAAGATGCGAATCTCTCTCTCTTTTGACTTGTAGTAGCTTAGATTGGCAATGTCTCATCGTGCAGCCAAGATGCGAATAGAAACAGATCACTTTGGTTTTGTACTTCGTTGTAAACAGAATGACGTAATGCCAACTTCACATAGGAAGAACACGTGGATTGAAATCACCATCCAGACACCAAATCAGTCGCTTGTGAACGTAAAAAAATGTAGAAAAAAACGACTGATTCGCTGTCTGGATAATATCGGGACCCACCTTAATGAAGAGCACGGTTACGATTACAAGCGCAGCGGTGGCGATTAAGAATGAAAACCCGGTAATGATGGACTTGTAGTTCTTTTGCCTTCTTCCTGTGGAAAAGATAGAATGATCTTTTTATTTGTGTTTCAATGAGTTACGACTTTAATTTGGTAAATCATGAGCCTCAACAATGACTTGTAGAAATGTGATGTTGTTAGGTTCAGTCATGTTCTCGTTGCTTCAACAATTGGCGCTCCAGTTGTTTCAGGAACGAGGAGGCGACTGATTCTTAACTAATTCATCTACTTGTTTTACAGTATCAGGTTTGGTGGCCGTGCGTAACTATATTTATTGATGCATATACCGCAATATTAGATCCTTTCACGCACGTCTTAAACCATTAAGGTTTTGCCACCTTTTCTTTTTGTTAGTTTTGTTACTGTATTTCTTTTTCACAATATCATTTCTTTTGCATTCTGACAAAGAAAAATAAATTGAATTGAAATGTATTGAATTCGAACTCAAATGTTTGTTACAGTTCAGATCATGATGACGTCATGTACATCATTGCTTTGTTGGCGGTTTTGCTGACTCAGCAACTTACCATCAAATGTTTCTGGTCACTAACAAAATGGCGGATAATTTATAAGCTTTTTTTTGTTCTTATTTTTTGTATGAAAGCGTTCAAGTCAAATCTTTGATAAAGTTACTCACTTTTGCCGGTGGTCAGTTCAGTGGTATCCTGTTCCCCTGAAAACACGATCTTGAAAATGTTCATCGGCAGTTTCGACATTTTGATGCACATGAATTCCTACTTGGTAACAGTCTAAAACATTCCAAAGATTCAATCAGACGCGAATCGCACGTGGAATGCGACGACGATCACCATGGCAACGGGAACCAGGTGCCTGCTTTATCAACCACTGCAAACACTGTTGCTTGTAATGGGTGGCTAACGACCAATCCTACCTCTCATAGATTCGTGTTCTACGCGCGATATCGCGCCATTCAACAAAAGCGAACTATGACCTATGTTTGTTATGACACACGACATCCTTTAGGCTAGGCCTACTTGTATTTGATAGAATTCCACAATATAACTTATTCGCATTCGTCGCGTTTGCTGGCATTGTTTTGTAGCCATTAACTATCTTTCTGATTTCCGAATAATATTTGCCTTTTATTTATGAGCGGACAAAACAAACTGCTTCAGACAAGAACATTCTGACACAATAATAAGTTGGTTTGCTTTATACATCCTTCCAGGTCGCCCGCGGCAACATTTCCTCCCACGGCTTCCCGAGTGTTCACGTTACACAAAAGTTTTCTTTCAATATAGGCCTACCGGACATAGCTTCTCGTCACCACCTGTGAGGTAACAATAAGCAAGATTATGTTTCTCGGCAGCCGATTTGTAGCAAGAATTGACAGCGATGTTTCGCCCATGAGGCTGGGCTCATCAGTATCGCACCGTATTCTGCCACAAATTTATTCGACCACCGCTTTACCAGTCAGTTTAACTCTTATCTTTGTGGAAACAAAGAAAGAGCCAACAAAACCAGCAGGCGCCAGGGCAGAGGACATTGTGAAGAAAGAGGCGTTCTTCCCGGCTATCAGCACAAGGCTGAGCACTCACTAGTACAGCGAGCAGCTGCGATTCGCCAACCATAACGGTGTAGCTTCCACGCTAGCCATTCAGACCATCCAATCAACAATATGTTTCTCGGCAGCCGATTTCTACAAATCAGCAAACTGCTCTTTACATTCCATTGCCTTCTATTTAAATTTGAAGGAAGCTTCAAAAAATCTTGTTGCAACATATTCTATAAATGCATCGTGCAGCAACTTCACCCGACTGCGTCGCAAATTGGTTCGAAAGGACACCAGTTCGACACCGCTCAAGAACATGCGATTTTATCTTTGCCAAAACTCAATTGACATGCCTGAAGGTGGACGCGAAGATTGGCTTCGTTGCCTTCCCGCGTCCACTTAATCCAAGTATTCAATCACCGGGCGTTATTGACAATAATTATTACCAGGCGCCTTTGATGCTCTTGGCAACAAGTAAAACAACAATAACATCGTCTCTGATATCAAGGTAGTGTTCTCAAAGCTAAAGAACATTAACTCCTCAATTTCTTTACAAGATGTACATGAACGAGAAATTGTAGAACTACTACCCACTCTCCATCAACAAAAATACGATCCAATATTCACATGGTGTTCCAGCCATTATTAGACATCAGGAAATGAGATGACTGACGAGAAATCAAAAGTGGAAACAGAAAAATAACAAGAGGGAACGGGCGGCCACTACACAGCTGCAAAAGCAACCATAAAACAAACAATAGAAGCAGTAGCGGCGCCACGGGGTGGACTGGGGTGGACATGTCCACCCCAATCATGTTTAGAGTCATTTTCTAATTCGTCGAGATCCGATGAGAAAACTTGGGGGTGTATGCGGGGAGTTAGGGGAGCCTAGTGACAGCGTCATAAATTAATTTCAACTTCTTACGTATGAATTACTATTACTTTTGCAGCATTGACTTAAGCGAAGAAATGAAGAATCTTCGTTGTTATCGCTATGTTGTATTGATTGATGATTGTATAGTTTAATTTTACCATTTGGAGGTGATGGCTTTTGTCACGTCACAGCTGAGACACAAGCTTTTGTGGTATTTGCTAGTTCACTACGTTTTTTTGTTGTTCCGTAATTGTGGTGTAACAATCAAAATATAGAATTAATGAAAAGAGTCGATGCTGGCCACCCTCAGAAGTCAAAATCTTAAATCAGTAATCATTCATGAGTTAAGTTTAAGTGAAGGTCAATTTTATTTGGCTCGAAGAGGTAATTGGAATATTGCTGTCTTGTTATTTATGGAAATGTCTGAAAGGAATTCGGCGTCTGAAGTGATACACAGCGGTAATCGCGAATTTGTTGTTAAATCTGGCCCGATTCAGCCACTGATAGTTTTTCCGCAGTCGGAGCAGTGCAAAAAGAATAACCGATTTCAAAAGAAATGGTATTCAGACTCAGGGTTTGGGCGGGTGGAGTACTCGACTTCGAAAGATGCTGCATTTTGTTTTATTTGCCGATGTTTTGGCACGCTTGGTAAGTTTATCGCTTTCTGATCGCTATGGCATTGAGTTATCCCAGTTAGGCTATAGGCTACCTACAGTAATGTTACAGTTTATGTAGCAGCATTCTTTTGCTCGAGTTTCAATTTATCGGTAGGTCAACCTCCCTACCTGAAATTTAATAGAACAAACTAATGATAGGAAACTGTAAAGCATTATAATATCGGAATAGCGTATAAATGCATTTAACATTTTAAAAGTCATGAAAGCGAAGCTGGAAAGTTTTATTTTAGTCGTCGGAGAAATTTAAACCTTGCACATGTCAGCCTAATTTAAATGGTTTAATATTGCTATTATTATTCACATAAAAAGTAGTAGACCTAAGTGCGAATTCAGTAGACCTAAGTGCGAATGCAGTGATTCTTAACCTATGGCTATAGGTATTATTGGGTAATAGCGAGGCTTTTTTTGAATTCTGTTTAAGGGGCCACCCTATAATTTTTTATGAGGCCGTCTATCATTGCAGCAGCTCTATCACATGAAATAACGAAATGCTTGCTAACATCAACATCGAAAAGTCGGTAATTCTATAGACCGCAGAGGAAATGTATGGCAGCGTTTGGCCCCATAAAACGCCTTATAAAACACTGGTTATAACCAGCGAAAACTGAATTTTGATATGTCACCAAGATTTTGGTAATTTTTGATACCTTCGTACTTTATAAAACGGATCATTTCCGTTTTATCTATTCTATTGTACATAATTCAGAGTGCTCTCAATGGAAAACGAGATTTTGCCCCCTTGCAATTTCTTTTGTTTATTTTTCAATAAATTTCATAACCGAGCTGCAGTGAATCACATCGCAATCGTTAATATTAGTGACCATACTTTACGGTGGTATATTACCTCGAAATATTTTTGTCCACCCCACTCATTTTTGGCTGGCGCCGCCCCTGAATAGAAGGTCCTACAATACAGCACGAATGTTTGCGAGAGGATCTATGGTGAGAGAGGAGAAAAGATCAATCGCATCGAGGAACAACAACTGACTCGTCATGAATAAGTCACGCTAGGCAGACTTCGCAGAGGCCATCATCCGTATCTCCGATACTGGCAGCACACGATTGGAAGATCAGAAAACATAGCATGCCGCAATTGAAAGAGTGGAGAAGAGACTTTCGAGCATGTTCTGTAAGTGCCCAGTTGTCCGTCTGTCGACGCCCTGCCATTTGATTGTTTCAGAGACAGTCGCAAATGAACCACAATTGGCGTTTAAGGTCTGGGGAAATGGAAGAAGTTGGCGGAGATGATCGCGACGACAACCGAACAACAATAAAGGAACCAACTGGAAATTGCTCAAAAACATCAGGAACCTTTATCCTCGGATTGACAACGCCTTGATTGGTTATTCCTGGTAGTTTCGCATACTTGCAGACTTGCAGAGGCTCTTGACGCAGGGCCGGTTACCGAGATTGGCAGAGTGAAGTTTCCGATTGTTGAAGTGTTGTTGCCGGGAATTATTCCATTCACTAGGTGCCGCTGCATGGAGAATGAAAAGTACTATTTTTTTATTTATTTGCAATCAGACTCAAAGTCCATAGAATTCAAATTTTTAACAGTCATCACACAAAATATCAGACTAACACAACATCAAGCAGGCTACATCAAACAACGTACAAAATACTGTTGTAGTGAATATAAACTGTAGAATTAAAGTAGTAATCAGAAGACATAACATAGCGCAAAAGTGGATTAATTGATCTTTTGCAACGTTCTACAAATGCATAGCAATTTTTTCTTAATAGAGCATCAAATGTTAACACGTCGTTCTGTACCTGATACACTCTAGCACTGTCGCATCTCGACAAACTGTGGATAATTCTGTACGAGTCGTTGTAAGCAACTCGTTTGCGATTTAAAGTAGAAGTTTTATAGTTACACCATAGTTGCGAACCATACATTGGCATACAATATGATTGGTACATTACATTTTTAACTTCGGTAGAGCAATTTCCAAACTTGGACCTAAGCTGATTGGCAGTGACATAAAGAGATCGCACTTGCCTTTATCTGCGTCATCACTGATGGTATCATCAATCAGTATACCTAAATATTTCACTTGTCCAACAAATTTAATTTGTGTATTGTACAGCCGCATGCATGGAGAAGTCAAAACTTTAAATTTGTGACATTGGTGGACCAATCCAACAGTTTTGTTACAGTTGAAAATAATGTCATGTCTAGAAGCATAGGATTCACACACATCAATGAGTTTTTGGGTACCTTTAGCACTTGGACTAAATACACACAAGTCATCTGCAAACATTAGGTGATTCAAGTGAGATGAACCAGTATTACATCCGACATCTAGGGAATTCAATTCAGTCGATAAGTCATCTATATACAAAGAAAACAGGTAAGGACTTAAAACCCCTCCCTGCCTTACTCCGTTGGTGACATGGAATATTTGGTTTTGAATCTTTATTCTCGGACTGACAAAGTCTTGATAGGTTATTCCTGGTAGTTTCGCATACTTGCAGAGGCTCTTGACACAGAGCCAGTTACCGAGATTGACAGAGAGAAGTTTTCGATTGTTAAAGTGTTGTTGCCGGGAAATTATTGTCAAAATATTTCATTTTTTGTCATCCTTTTGTTCGTTTGCCTTGCACCATCCCAGTAAACATTGAATTTTCGCATCTCAGTGACTCAATAAACAATAAGCCGGCTTTCGCCACGGTAGATCAACTGTAGACCAGGTCACCCTGATGACCCAAGACATCGAGGACAGCTTCTCGGCAAAAAAGAAGGCTGGCGCCGTGTTTGTCGATCTCACGGCTGCCTACGACACTGTATGGCACAGCGGCCTTACCTGCAAACTACTTCGTCTCCTTCCTGACAGGCACATGGTCCATATGATTATGGAACTTGTGCAAAACCGCAGCTTTACTCTTTCCACCGGTAGCGGCCGACGAAGTAGACTACGTCGACTCAGGAACGGCGTCCCACAGGGCTCTGTCCTGGCTCCCCTCCTCTTTAACACTTACATCTATGACCTGCCTGACACCATCTCCAGGAAGTATGCTTACGCAGACGATCTGGCTCTCCTGCATCCAGCCGGAGACTGGCAGTCAATGGAGAGGAACCTAAGCCAGGACATGTCAACTATATCAACATATCTCCAGAAATGGAAGCTACAGCTCAGCAAGGCAAAGACAGTGTCGGCGGCCTTCCATCTAAACAACAAGGAAGCAAAACGTGAGATCAACATTACCACCGATGACGAACACCTCCCCTACTGCGCCGAACCCACCTACCTCGGCGTAACCCTGGACAGGTCACTCACGTACCGACGACACCTGGAGTCACTGCGCAAAAAACTATCGGCGCGCGTTGCACTTTTGAGGCGGCTGGCGGGTTCCGGTTGGGGAGCTGATGCGAAAACCCTTCGCACAGCTACCTTGGCCCTCGTCCATTCTACCGCTGAGTACTGCGCACCAGTGTGGTGCCGCAGCTCTCACACCCGCCACATTGACACCGCCATCAATGACGCACTACGCACTGTGACTGGATGCCTGCGTCCCACTCCAACGGACTGCCTTCCCATCCTTGCAGGCATCCAACCTGCTGAGCTTCGCCGTAAAGGAGCCATGATTTCCCTTGCTCGTCGCGCACTGGACCCCGACCACCTCCTCCACAGTGCACTCCAGCGCCTACCTGGAGGACAGCAGCGACTGAAATCAAGACGCCCATTTGTGCCCGCCGCACAACAGCTTCTGAACAACGTTGAAGATCTTGGAATAAGTGCGGCACACTGGACGAACTACACATGGAACATGGAGTGGCAAAACAACACCTCCCGACTCCATGATTTCCTACCCGACGTCGATCCCCACCCTCCGGGAATGTCCCTCGCAAGACTTGCGTGGGTCCGGCTTAACCGCCTACGAACCGGCGTCGGTCGCTTTCGTTCAGACATGTGCAGATGGGGCCTGGCTCCCTCACCGGGATGCGAGTGTGGCGCCACAGACCAGACAGTGGATCATGTCGTCCATGACTGCCCAATCCATCAACCACCACATGGAACGCTTGGACTGAAGACCCTGGATGACGAGACTGTAGAGTGGCTGATGACATCATGCCCAAACATATAGTCCCGAAGAACAGCTCATACGACGAAGAATAAACAATAAGAATCATAGTCAGTTGAAGAATTAGCCCAGGAACAACTCAGTAGTGTCTGTCGCGCAACAATAACCGTCAGGCTATGGAAAGTGACTTCACGATGAAAATTCAGCAGTGTCTGTGATGCGTTGACGCGATCTCGAGACGTTTTCGTCATAATCAATAATGACTAGTGAGTAGTGACACTCATAACGTTGTTTACGATTAATAATGTTATATTTACGCAGTACAAAGCATTTACAGATCGCCCCCACTTGAAGTTCGGATTGCAATTTCTGCCACTTAAGGGGGCAAGTTCTACTTAGAAAAAAAAAATTCAATTTTTTTTTATTTTATTGATATATATTGGAAATTTATCGTAGCTTTCGAATATGCAGTCAGTTTTTACCTATTTGCCCTCATTAGGCTTCAAACAGAATGTTTTCTGAACGCACCTCAGTTTAAAATGTGAGTAAAAATTTGCATTTTTGTGAGAACGTTAGTTGCAAGATGTTTTGTATTTTCCCTTACAATTTATGTGTAAACTCAGTATTTTGTTCATTATGTATATTTTAGTTGTTGTGAATAGACATAGAAGAAAAAAAGTCACATTTATAGTCAAAGGCATAAATTTACCTAATGCTATTTTTCAAATGCGATTTACTCAAAATCATGTTTTTGTGCACTAAAAATGTTTCTTCTAGAAAACTACTTGTCAGAAATGGCTAAAATTTTTAACAGATGTACAGTAGGTCCTTACGGACATAATGATTGAGTTTTGTTTCAATATTCAGAGTAATAAATATTTTATTACCAAATCCTGAAGTCAAATTTGCTCTCGATGCATAGCAATTATGAAATTTTTTATATTTAAAAAAATAAAAGAGTTAAAAGAAATCCCTTTTTTCAATTCATGGCTAGGATACCTTACTAGATCACCATGCAGTTTGAAGTCCCTACCTGTAGCCATTTTCGAGTTTTTATGGCTGCAATGGAGACAATCGGTTGATTTTATGTACAAATTCAAAATGGTATAAACATAAACCCTTAATGGATTGCCCCAGCCTAACAAAGTAAATATATTTGGATAGCTTGTTTCCTCCTTTTTCCAGCAATATATGGTTTGTGCGTGAACTTTTGTGTGTAGATTGTTATTTATGACAAGTACAAAAAATGCGATTCTAAGTAGAACTGCCCCCTTAAACCCACCACAAAAGAGCGCACCACTTCCGCAAGCTTGGATGGTTTGTTTCAACGCCACGCAATATTCAGTCAAAGTAAGGTGATTAGAGCAACGCCTACCGAAGTTGAGTCTGTCGCTGACTTGATGTTAAACTTGTTTTCAACAACGCGGCCAAAATAATTTATGACAAACAAGAGCATTTATGAACTTAACTTTTCCGTAAAATTATTGTATTTCAAGTTAAAAGTCTACGGGTAATGTCGAGTCAAAGGTCAACAGATAATGTGGGATCAAAAGTCAACGTGTGATGTGGAGAAAGGTAAGCAGATGATGTGAGGTCATAGGTCAGCAGGTGATGAGTTCCATCCGCAGTGAAACGCATCTCGTCCATGTTTGTACAATAATTCTGAAATAACGAGCTGTGATTGGCTGAGGCAGCATGTTGGTTTTGTGGGTGTGCATGTCAGTGTTGCCATCGAATATCTACAAAAAGGATTTTTTAGGGGTTAGATTACTCAGTATCAAAAACTGTTTTTAAACTAAACCATTGCTGATATACATCAAACGAACATTTATGATTGATGGTAAAAGAGCTCATAATATAGATACCAAATTCATGTTCAGCAAACGTTTCGAAAACTAAACTGTCTTCATCTTCAGTGCTTCGAAAGTTTGTTTGGACATGAATTGGAACCAAACTATGGGATGTTTATTTTTTGATTAAGCTCAATTTACTCCTTAATTTTAGCAGAGCTGCTTGATGTTGCCACCGAGCGTTTTTTGCATATTACATCCTTGAACTATTATGAATATACCAGGCGTTGATGGTTATTCTAGCTATAAGTTATTATAACTATTTTATTTTTCTTAATGAAAATATTTGCAGTGTCAGTTCAGGATGGCAAAGAGAAAGTATTCATGGAAAACCTCAGGCAAGATTAAGTTTTCTACTAATTTTTTTTTTTGGGGGGGTGGGGGCGTGGAGATTCTTGCAAATATTTGTTACAATCCACTCACCACATCCGTTGCATTGACTTGCACGTTTTGTAACTCATCGGTACTGTTCCCATATGCAACTTTGTATCCCGTCACCCAGTCCTCAACTTCGTCTGATCGCCCCTGGGTGACCACCCCTGTTACCCTCGTGGGAGTGCGAAGGTATACTTGTATCCACTCCCCGGCTTGGGTGCCTTAATAACAAAAGCATTACCTTCTTTGCGTTTATGACATCATACACTGTGGCATTGCTGAATGGCGTTATTTCATCTTTTTAACCACGAATTCATTTCTGAAACCACAAACGCCCTTCTCGAGGTTAAAAATTCCCTTTCGATGTCAGTTGAATCGACCATGGTCGGCTGCATAATCCAATGGTGAGGGCTTTGGCACAACACTCACAAGGACGTTGGTTCGATACCGCTCAAGAGCATGTAGATGTATCTTTGGCAGGACACTTAATGGCCTGACGGTGGACACGGAGACGGCTTCCATGTCTTCCCGTTCACTGAACTTTAATCTTCAACTACCGAGCTTAAGTCTGGATACGACAAAATAAGTTGAGTAGACCGAGTTATTCATTTTTTATCTTCGTTGAATAGTACAGTAGCTATTTCACCGCCACGGCTGCCGACAATCTCACGCTTTCTCAAAGACTACTGGTGGTTTCTTAAACTTCCCTGGCCTCTTGAAAAAGTTATGGGCCTATGAATTCATCCCCGGCCCGGGTCCAAAATATCTCCTGGACCCCCTTGTCAATGCATGTGGATTAAGAAAGAACAGGATGAATGTCTCGATGTGGATCATTTTAAGGCATCCTTTCCTCCCAAAAAAAGAGCAAGCACCACCATTTTAACTCAACTTACATCCGCGAGGATGCCAGAAAGCGAACTTGCTGCCCGGTCTGTCCAGTCTCGCATATTTGGGACTGTATTCTCTGCTGTGAAATGATGACGCGGTGATGTCAGCATCTTTGACTAAACCAGATTTGATTCCAACCGAACACAATTCAACTGGAAAGCAAAGCAGCCATAATGATCATTCCAGAACAAAATTCGTTACTAAACTTTTCGTCAAATCTTGTAACTTTACCTATGATTCAATGGAATGCGCAGTGTGATGAAATATTAAAAAAAAAAAGTATAACATTAAATCAGAAAAATCAGTTTTATTAAATAAACCTTTCGCCACACAAGTGTGGTTTTGTCAGTATGCTATAATTTATACAATTTTGGTAAAGAGGTCACTTTCTTCAACCACAGACATATACAACCAAGCAACCACACGGCATTTAACATAATCGATTAAAAATTGAACAAACTATAAGCTACAAACGTTTTCGGCCATACACACGTTAGCCCTTATCAAGTAACAAAAAACACCTACTTATCATATCTACAATGAAAATGAATAACTGATCTAAACACTGAATTGAAAAACGAAATGCAAAATGAAACGGCAGAACAAAGGAGAAAGGCACATCACATGGCGTTTAAATTACACCAGGCAAAGACGCATCATATGACGTATCAAGAAAAGACGTTGAGTAAATAAGAAGCACCTGAGGCAAACAACTGTGTATTGAGGCGAGGATTGTATGATTTTATTAGCAAAGCCTCGTGGATTTTAGTGTCGAATTCGGTGAAACATTTACGCATAATTCTAAAGGACTCCAAGGATGGTTTGTTATTTGAACATGTTTGACAATCGAATATGTGATCTTTAATGGCACTTTGCTTGTTCAAATTAGTTAAATCTAAGTGCTCCCTCACTCTCGTGGCCAAATGCCGCGTAGACATACCGATGTATGTACAATTCGCGTCATGCGAACAAGTGAACTTGTACACGACATTTGAACACAAGTAGGAGGGAGTCCCAGATTTAAGCTGAAAATAATAGCCAACTTTGAACGTTTTATACACAGGAACAATATCCACGTTGAACTTCATTTTGATAAAACTTGACATATTACTGACAAAGCGTCTCGATGCTTTACCCACAAAGGGAACTGTAAGACAGTTTTTCCATTCACGCTCGTCCGCTTGAGAGTGCGTAGAACGTGAATCCAAAAACCCCCTCAGCACCTTATTGAAAAACCATGTGGGGTAGTTGTTCGCAATAAAACAAGACCGTAAACGATTGACTTCAACATTAAAATTATCAAGATTAGAGCAAATATCTTGTGCTCGCTTGAGCAGGCATTTAATTAATCCAGATTTGTAGGTTGAAGGACATACAGCATTAAAATTGAGAAGGAGGTTGGTATTGGTTGGTTTTCGCCAAACCCAAGTGTCAAATTTGTTTTTATTAATTTTAATTTCGACATCGAGAAAGGGAATGGTCTGGTTGGCTCTACGCACTCTCAAGCGGACGAGCGTGAATGGAAAAACTGTCTTACAGTTCCCTTTGTGGGTAAAGCATCGAGACGCTTTGTCAGTAATATGTCAAGTTTTATCAAAATGAAGTTCAACGTGGATATTGTTCCTGTGTATAAAACGTTCAAAGTTGGCTATTATTTTCAGCTTAAATCTGGGACTCCCTCCTACTTGTGTTCAAATGTCGTGTACAAGTTCACTTGTTCGCATGACGCGAATTGTACATACATCGGTATGTCTACGCGGCATTTGGCCACGAGAGTGAGGGAGCACTTAGATTTAACTAATTTGAACAAGCAAAGTGCCATTAAAGATCACATATTCGATTGTCAAACATGTTCAAATAACAAACCATCCTTGGAGTCCTTTAGAATTATGCGTAAATGTTTCACCGAATTCGACACTAAAATCCACGAGGCTTTGCTAATAAAATCATACAATCCTCGCCTCAATACACAGTTGTTTGCCTCAGGTGCTTCTTATTTACTCAACGTCTTTTCTTGATACGTCATATGATGCGTCTTTGCCTGGTGTAATTTAAACGCCATGTGATGTGCCTTTCTCCTTTGTTCTGCCGTTTCATTTTGCATTTCGTTTTTCAATTCAGTGTTTAGATCAGTTATTCATTTTCATTGTAGATATGATAAGTAGGTGTTTTTTGTTACTTGATAAGGGCTAACGTGTGTATGGCCGAAAACGTTTGTAGCTTATAGTTTGTTCAATTTTTAATCGATTATGTTAAATGCCGTGTGGTTGCTTGGTTGTATATGTCTATGCTATAATTTGCAACAAACAAGTTTGATTCGTTTATTACAGACTATACTGAAGAAGCCACACTTGTGTGGCGAAAGCTCTACTGTACAGTATTTAATAAAATTGATTTTTCTGATTTAGTGTGATACTTTTTTAATATTATTTATAGGCCTAATGATCATTGTCCATCTGAATCTGTGTACTTTTAATGTTTATTATCACCCAACAATGGCTTTTGTGCATTTATCTTCTAACTGATTTGATAAATTTCTCTCGTGATGTAGGTTTGAGTTTCTATCGGTTCATGCAAAATTTTTAAAAACGTTAAAGTTAAAGGAATAAGTTAAAGTTGGAAGTTAAAGCAATAAAGTGTAGATGAAAGTTTGTCGCTAGATGTCAGCATAGTCATGTTATTTAATGCTTATCTGTAAATATTCTTGCCCCACCTTTGTCTCCATACTTGAGGAAGGTGTTTAGAGTCTCGTTCATTTCCTGCAAAGATTTTGCCATCATCTCCTCTGGAACAAAATAATTTGTTATTTGCCAAGATTCAATAATAATCGACTGTGATGTGTTGTGTTGAAATGCTTGTCATAAGAATAAATCTATTAAGGTCGTTACCACAGTGACCTTGTCCACACGACCACTTACGATAAGCTTGAAAGTCTTGACCAGTCAGAGCGGCTGTATTCGGTAACGATTCTCTCGGTGTTGGAGTTGTAGGGCTCCCCAACTAAAGAATAGTCAATGTTTAGAAAATAAGATGTTTATCCGTCTGATTGTTTTGTCTCTGAATGATGCATTGTGACAGAACAACGATGCCGAACATACATATATAGGCTACATGAGAAAGAAGACATTTTATAGTCAGATAGGATTAACCTATCGGACATTCCAGAAATCTCTCTTTGATCCGCATGAGTGTGGACCGATCAGGCGACCATTTCCTTGTATAAGTAAAGACTGTTTTAGAGAGGTTCAAGCACTTTCAGCCACTTGGCACCACTTTAATTTGGAAATTCTCGATGTAGCCCACTCCGCTAATCCACCCTTGTTTGTAGTTACTGTTGCTTGTATACAGCCAGCCTTATATTTAAACAAAAATTTTTTAAACTTCTGCATCATATTTCAGATTAACAATTAATTGATTATGAAAACATAAAATGACAATTATGATTAATGTAAATCAACACAATCTGCGCAGAAGTACATTGCACATAGCCGAGTGATCTTTCATGACCAGACAATGCGTTCTTTTTTAGTCATCTTCGGTTCTCAGATTGCGGAAAAGAGAGGAGTGAACTTTAATTAACGATGCTCAGGTTTGTGTTGAAGTTAAAGAAGCAAAGCAACTATTCAAAATGGTCGGGAAGTCATCTACTTCATGCGTAGCGGACATGAATATCGGCTCCCTCCTCTCCTGTCCGCTCAATTTGGAAGTAATAGTGAAACTTTCAAATACCAACAAAGGGGTTTTACCTTCACGAAAACCACAATTGAGATGATGAAAGCTGCAATGGCGAATAAGAATGTAATTCCAATAACAATGACCGTGTAATTCCTTCGAGGTTGCTCTGTAAAAGATAAATATCTTGGTTAATTATTATTCTGTTTTTTTCAATGAAATGAAACTTTTTGATTGGTTACCAGGAAATAGTTCTAAAATTCCATTGAACTAACATTGTGTTCTTATTTGCAGAAAAGAGTGATTTTTATGCTTACATTTCGCATGTTTATGAAACCGCTGCTTTAAACAAAATCCAGTAACCAAGAAAGTAGTTTGGGATATTTAAGCTACTCACTTTTTCCTGTTAGTTCTGCAGAGTAGTTTTCTTCCTGGTGTTGCGAAAACGCATTTTTAAACACGCCCATCGAAGTCATGTTAGCGAGCAAGTTAAACTTTAAATAGAAACCTGAATGTTTGAATATCTGTAACAATGTGATCTGATATAAGACTGAAGTAAGCTACTTTACAATTACTTTTCTTTACAATGTACACTGTACACTTGTACAGTATAGTTGGTGAAAGGTAGTTGATGTTTGAATTAGTGGCTTTTGTGTTTAGAATATTACACGTGGAGTTATTTTAATTATTGATTTGTTTGTTATAAGTTTTGTTCAGATTCTTAGTTTGATAAAACTTGTAGTAAGATTTTGTTGTGTAGTTTATAACTTAAAACTTTTACTGCGAGTTACGGTACCAGAAATGGCAGCACCCAAGAAACGAAAATTGGCAAATGAGTGTAGAAAATTTTAAACACGGTGGGAAAATGATTATTATTTCAAAGAAATATAATCTCGCCAAACACATGTGGAAAACACGTTAACTACAAAGCCTATTTTTAGTGGGAGGGTGGTCCGTTTGAGCAAAGTAATGGTCTGATTAAGCGAGGAAAATTGCACAGAAAAATGAATTTAGATTCTGGACCAGCGAAAATGGTCTGATCAAACGTGGGCCAATTAAGCGGGGTTGATTGTACAACTGAAAACGTTTCGTGACTGCCTTCCCTACAATATACAGTCTTGAAGCTAAGGCTGAATTTTAAGGACAAAATGAATAAAAAATGTAATGCGGCCCCCAAGACTCACGAATAGCAAAATGCTGCCCGTGGCTAAAAAACTTTGGACACCCTGAGTAACGTAATAATAGCTAATGCGTAGGCCTATAACACGAAGTAGCTCAGGAGTGCAAAAATCTTTCATCGACTTTAATAGCTCGTAAAGGTTTTCAGTGGCACACACTTAGCCCATAGGCATTACCGCAAAGTTGAAAATCGTGGCGACAGTTTTTTTTCTTCTCCAAATAGAGCTAGAGAATACGGGACCATGGCTACCTAAAGGTGACCTCTCCAGGCGGCCATGACTGAACTAATTTGATCTGATTAAAATGCAAAGTTGTGACACCAAACTCCGAAACTTTTGTGAAAAATGAAACTCCAAAACTACCCCATTTTCTGAAAATTGGGAACTCCGGTTTCACTCTATCCTCAACTCTAATACCGTACACATACATATCCAGAGTTTCAAAACAAATTTACTTTTCAAAAGTTTTTTGACTTTTCAAAACAATGAATTAATCTCGGCCTGGAAAAGCTTTTGCATTTGAGATTGATTAGTCTCGCTGCTGTTGATCTACAACCCCATATCTTTCTTCTGTGGTTGGACTGATGTGGCTGAGGTGACTAAGAGCTATACCTTCTTATATAGGGACAAAAACCTTTTATGCGTCACCAATGCTCATGTTGTTACAACATAATCAATCACTTGTTTGCATGTTGAGACTCGATAATTTTGCTGCTGAACGCAACAAGTCAAATCATGTTTCAATAATTAATTATCGTGATGGGGTTTTTGCAGATTGTTTTGATGAAGTAAGATCTCCATCGGTTTCGTAGAAACCGGCGCAGTGGCCGAGTGGTTTCTTCGTCGACTGGTGCTTGTAGACCTGAGTTCGATTTCCAGATTCCAGGTTTAAAACCTGTACCGATCGTGTTCTTTCTTGCATAACGCAGTGAGAATATGTTGGGTAATAATGTGATGACATCGTAAACCTGATATAAAATTAAAAATGAGCTCTGTCGCTAAAAGACCGCATAGCTGCTGTTGCAAAACGAGCATAAATAAAACCACAACATTATTATTAGTTTCGTTCAAACTGGATAGGTTAGTTCTCTCGGTGAAATTCATATCTTTTTCAACAATCTGATGCAGCATAAGTTGAGATGGAGATTGCTAATCCTGACCTTTGCCATGTTCGCCATGTATTGTTTTTGTTATTGTAGAAACAAACTGAACTGAGATGAACCGTATGGTCATTATTGGCGCGACAGTAGTACTAAACATTCGTGTGAAGTTTAATGGGCATTTTTAGATTTTTTGAGCAATTTCAGAGTGATTTTAATCTTTCTAAATCAATAGAAAAAATATATACTGTAATATTATTGTTAGTCTAAATATTTCAAAGTTTAAAAATGCATCGCGGGTCGCACCAAAAGTTCTCGCGGGTCGCACCAAAAGTCCTCGCGGGCCGTTTGTTTGAGTCCTTTAATCTAAAAGTTGTTCAGTTCAGGTTTGTAGAGTAAAGAGCTTAAAAAATTCGGAAGTTAAAAACGTCAAAAATTTGTCATTTAGTCTAAACATTCCATTGCCACTTGTATATATTCTATCAAAGTTACAGCAAATATTGTTTGTTTTTTTGTAGTAACTTCTGCTTCATATTCTGACGTAACAACCTAATCGTGTATATGCGACAGTCTAGTTGCGTGAAGGATTGTCACTGGCATCTTTTCTTGTTCAAGTCTATACAACTTACATTATACGTGGTCCACTTTATCTATTACGTGCCATTCATTGTTAGGGAAAGCCCTCACAAGACTGAGGAGTGTTGTGAGCTAAAGAAAGGAGCAATTCTGTTTTCTCGTTCGGATAAAATTCGATTCCAAGACAGGTTTTTTTTTCAAAGAGATAATTTCTTCGGCTTCGTTTCTATAAGTTGCTGATATCACTCAAGTATTAGGCTACTGTTTGGATCGTTGTGGTATTACTGAACTACTTTTGAACACACTTCAACGGCGAACCATGACAGAGCTTTCAATTTTTCACAAACCATGTGAGATTCGGTAGATGTGCTCGGCAATTCATCAAACTCAGGTTGTTAATCACGTGTTCCAAAGAAGATTCTTGCATTTGATTCATTTCTAAATGCATTTCTCTTGATACATCATGACCCAATTAGCTACACCAAACAAAGGTAGCCATCATTGAAAGAGCATTGTGGTTTCTAACAAACCATCGCTCAGATTTTCTACTGCATCTACGCTTTGAAGAGAATTAAGTTAACCTTGACTTGACTTCAAAATAATAGAAGATGCAGTTTATTTACAAAATCAGAATCTAATAAATTGTCTTTATTCTTTGAAAGTACAGGCATGGACTTCTAAATACACTAGTAGAATCTGGACTGGAAACGCAGTGGGCAACAGTAGGCCAAACAGTTGGTACAACAGTTGGCCAACAGTGGGCCAACAGCCAAGTAACTAACCCTGTTGGTCCACTGTTGTACCAACTGTTTGGCCTACTGTTGCCCACTGCGTTTCCAGTCCAGATTCTACTAATTAGAAGTCCATGGTACAGGCCTATTCTCCGCAGATGAATGATAACAAAACTTAACAGGGTCTCTTTCTCATTACAGAGTTTACAGTATACTCATACACTCATTTTCAGAGCAAACAACGTGTAGTTTTTCTTAAAATCTTTGTTTAGAAACTCGACACTTCAAAAACGAGCTAGTTTTGAGAACAAGATTTCATGTTCAGATACCTGCCTAAAATTGGTCGGAAATCGTCCTAAATTCTTGGGCACTGCTTCGCTTTGTTGGTCAGTGTTATCTGTTTGTGGAATTGTAAAATTAATTCTCTCCCAAAATTGTAAGTTCAGGGAACTTAAACATTTTTGCCCCATTCCTCACTGAACAATTCAAGAAAATGAATTGCAAGTAATTACAATTTTGAAAATCATTCACAAATTGGTTTGCTGCTTTGTGAACTTTCTGTCCGGAAACAAACAAGTTGTGACATCACATAGCTCCACTGTGTGCAAACAACGTCACGGTTGTTTGTTTCTATATTAGATACTTTGTTCAATCAACTTTGGCCAATTTCCAGCCATGATGACAGCAAATTTTATTCTACATTACATTTCTAGAGCCTCTTCTACATTTGCCTTGACAACATCTGATGTTTTATTAGAAAGGAGCACGAAAGTAGTTCATCAATCACCAAGTAAGCACGATTTGTGCTCATGCCAATGTTCAACTTCAGACGCTTCACCCTTATTTCCATTGAATTGTAGTTTCTTCTTCGGATCCATTCCATCGGTTAGCAAGCAAAAATACTTAGTGCAGCCATGTCTGATCTTTCTCTTGCCGTTACTGAGGTACATCGGGTCATTTAAATTCAAGTAATCAGTAAATATAGTAATCATGCAGATGAGCCCTGCTTGGTGTTCTAAGTCAAGAACCTTTTCACCAGGGTTGCATTCCTGGGGGGGCTCGGCCCCCCGAAATACGAAAAAGCTTGATGTAGGGGGGGGCTCAGGGGGGCTCGTTCAAGCTTCCATTTTTCAGCTTTTCTGGCTGAACAACAACTTCTCGACTGAACAAGTAACACTTTAACAGCTTTCTCACAGCAGAACTGCAAAAAAAACACGAACATAAGTTGATAGCAATCGCCAATTATCACTTTTGTCAGAAACTCTCCAGACTGGGAATATCAACTTCGTAGTAGTTAATCGTCACGTCAAATGGGCTGTTAATTCTCTACTTCAAATAAAAAAAAGCTATTCAAGAAGGAAAGTATTCGTTTGATGAAGTTGTTAACTTGAGTCCCGTAAGTACAAAAAACTACTCCTTTAAAGGCACAACATTGGACCAGTTCAAAGCTCGACGTAGAGACTAGCCTTCTTTTGATCGTAATCGGTTTATTCAAGCTTTGGTTGACAACATTGGAAGCAGGATGGTGGACACCAACAATGAAAATTCTGTGAAGAGCTTGAAAATTATTGTACCAGAGTTATGGCCTGCTGCAATCGAAGTTCCATGGCAAGAAGGGGAGCAGAGATTACGAAAAATAGAGGAGAGATTTCATGTCATCACTCCTATTTCCGATTTTCGATTGTATGTTGACAATCCTTGTCATATACCAGATACGATAAAGTTGCTCAAGAACGTAGTACTAAACATGATTGCTATAAGTTCTGCTGAAGCCGAACGTGGATTTTCACAAATGAACTTGGTCATCCCACCGCTACGATCACGGTTGACCCTATCACTTGTTTCAGCATTGTTGTTCATCAGTATCAATGGACCACCTCCTCATTTATGGAATGGCACTGCGGCAACTCAGAAGTGGTTGCAGACTCATCGGTCGGCTGTGGATATTCAAGTTAAGCATTCTAAGCTGCCCACATTGAATGAACTCAGATCTCTGCAAAAACTGTTTGCTGGCTAAAATCAACGACTGTCGTGGTGCTTTTAACTTAGCCCATAAAACCAAAGACCTGGCAGACAGGCTATTTGTTTTGTGTAATCTCGTTTGCACCAACTTGGAATATGTTTTTGCTGTAATTGGAGTTTTTTAAACTGTTCGTAATAACTAAATGAGATTTTAGTGTAACTGTCACATTGGCAGCTTATTGGTTCTTATATAGCAAATCTGCAACCACAAGCGAGGAAATTAAGGAAATGCAATTCATTTCAAGAATTGCATTTCCTTACTTTCCTATTGCAGTCAACGTTTTTGCAAGTGTGCTTAGGATTGGCTCATACAAATAAGTTTACAATTGAGTTAAGAGATTGGAATTAGCTCATGCAAATCGAGTTTCAAGTGTAGGCCTACGCAGTAAAAAAAAGCAAAGGAAATTGCAGTGTAGCAACCAAGCCAAATTTCAAACTTATAATTTTATATCGGATTCAACCACGTTTTCACGTTTTGTTGCTTCTACCTTTTTCTGTACTTCAAGCTATGTTTTAGCATGGGTTGTTTTACGACATGATGTTCAGAAGTAAAAACATACTGAACAGTGTTTCCTTTTAAAAAAGGTGAACATTGTTGGCTAATCTACACTGATTACTTATACATACTTTGTCTATAACAACACAGCTAAGTGTTACAGCCCCCCCATAAAAAAATTTAGAAATGCACCCCTGCTTTTTACACCAATTTATCTTCAAGGACTTGTGTGCTTTTAAGAATTCGGAATGCCACATTCTTGCAACCGGCAGTTTAACATTTACGACACGTAGTTTAACGTCTTTTTTTGCGTTGTAGCTCACATATGTTGCATGCCACAGTGCTTTTCCATATCGTGATTGTAGCGTCGCTCAGGGCATTCCTATCAACTTTGGAAACTTCTTAAACCAAGCGTCTAGCGTTGAAATTAGGGTTGCCCAATTGGGCGCTTTTACGCCCAATTGGGCTACTTTTGATTTCTCCAGGCGCCAAAAATTCGCGTTGGGCGCGCTTTTTTGGATGGCGCTCAATCGGGCTACTTTTTTTTAAACTATAATATAACTTTTTATGTAAAAATTGTGTCATGTTTAAGATTTTTATCTAATTCGTAGTTATTTCATTGAGGAGGAGCATTTTTGGAGGCTGGTTAGGCAGGGTTACCAATTTGGTAGGCTATAAAGATGCCAATTTTCAAAAATGTGCATATTTATTCTTTAGTAACTGGCAATCCTGGCAACTTAAGTGATCCAGGTTTTCATGAAAATGCAGTGAGTGGACATCAGTTCAGGTTTGTTTTTATTTCTGACCATCGCAACGAAAAACAATGTGTGTCAAACATAGCAGGGGTCTAGAAAAAGGTAGAAGCGACAAAATACGGACGCTATAACGTGCATGATGCCAAAGCAGGACAATCAGTTATGGCATGGTCGCAACACCTTAATAAAGTTTTTACAAAATGTAGGAAGATGAGAAAAAAAGGCTAGTGAAGGCATTTTTTGTGTTTAGGTACCGGTGCCTGTTTGTAGTTATTTTAACAAACAGTTGATTGATTGAATCTTTATCCTCGGACTGGGAAAGCTTCTTGAATAGCTTAATCCTGGCAGTTTCGCATACTTGTAGAGGCTTTAAATTACTGACGCAGGCCCGGTCACCAAGATTGACAGAGTGAAGTTGTCGATTGTTAGGCCTACCATATTTTCATCGCCTAAAAAGAGGATACGTTTCGCGAGCGAGTAAAATACAAATAGAATGTTACGCATGAAGAATTTTTTACATCCTTGTTGGATAAGTATAGACGTATGCAGCAAAAGTTACAGCAAAAAAACAGACAAGTTTGTTTGTTTCTCGAAAGCCGATTTGTTAGATTTGTGTGACAAAATGAAAATGTGATGTGATAATGTCATAAAAATGTGACAAATCAGGCAATATCTGCATGTAGCCATGCATTAACTTTTTTCAGAAAAAAAGGATCAGTTTTAACGAAATCATTAAATTAGGCTACTTGCACGAAATATAATTGAAGTTGTATACAGCTGTTAATGAGATGCTAAGGACAGACTCAACTAAAAGGCTGTTTCTTTCCTTGTACCATTGTGGCTGCATCATAGATTAAAGTCATTCAATTGCACTCACATAAGTTGTAGCCTAAGTATCCATGTCACAATTTATTTTGAAATAGGCTGTATGTTATGCATAGTGCACTTGGAATTATTTTTTCGATTTGACAAATTAGTCAAACTATTAAGTTGGTAATCAGCAACGTTTACAAGCACTGAATCAATACAAAATAAATCTGGGTAAAACAATAGTTTATTGTAAAAGTGTGAGAACTTTTAAATGTATATGTGTCAAACTCTTTTGCAAGTTTTTGCGTTTTTTAGTGTTTCATTTCTTTGTGATTTACTCCATTTTTTTATTTTTTTTTTCAATTTGTCAATTTTTCATTTTCATAAATTGGTTGATCAGATCTCCTCAAATGAGGAAATTTCCTCACAAGTAGATTTGCAGATCCATTCGCACTCACCCGACCATTATTTGGTTTTTAAGACAATCGCAAAGCCATGTAGTATGTTTCGATTAGGGATTGTAGATCATAGGGATGCGAAACTTCATCCGCTTTTGGCTTATCCGCAACACTAGAAGGGTTACGATTTTTTCTAATTTACAAAATATTTTACTTTTTATGGGTTATATAAGAAGAGTTAAGTTGGTTTTAAAGTAATTTAAGGTTTTTAGTTGAAAGCAAGCCTGCAATAAAGCGTAAAAAAATGTCAAATTGGCAATTGACCCTTCTAATGTTGAAGGAACAACGGAGTTGCGCGTCCCGTAATGTACCGTCCCTAGTTTCGATGAACGTCTAAGATTGTTTAGAACAGCAGATCAAATAGTAGTCTAGGCTACGTCCATGTTTTTTTGAAAATCTATAAATCAGAATGTTGCATTGGTACAGAAATGGTTGGAAATTGCGAAAAAGTCACATAACAATGAAATCCTGTTGAAAATGTGAGCAAGAAAACTAAAATTGTAAAAAAAGAGGACATTTGAGCATTTTTGGGTGTCCTCGGAGGACAATTTATTTTTCTTCAAAAAAGAGGACAAATCCTCTTAAAAGAGGACATATGGTAGCCCTATAGATTGTTGAAGTGTTGTCGCCGAGGAACTAACCCATCCATTAGGTGCCACTGAATGGAGATCAGTCCTGAAAGTGAGTTGCTCAAGCGCACACCCCAAGGGTCGAACCAGTGCCGCTTGATCTTGAAGCTTCTTCGTTCTTGAAGTCACGCGCTATGCGCTAACCAAGTACCAACTGAGCTATCGGGTGAATGCATGGTTGCCAATCTGTTTGAAAGATGTGAAGAACTGGAAAAACACTTAAAATTTGGAACTGATGGTCAAGCGCTCCGGAATAATTTTGTATATTAGCCTATCTTTTTGCTCGGGCTCCATTTTAGAACCCCCAAAAAATTGGGCTACTTTTTGCATCAGCTTGGGCTCTTTTTTATATTAACCTCTGGCAACCCTAGTTGAAATGCCATTAGTAAGCTATGATTTTTTCTCAGTCGTTCAGCACTATTTTGTTTCCCAGTCGTTGAGTGGTGACATCGTTCAATCAGCCCGCCATGTTCTATTCGTAGTCAAGCGACGATTCCAGTTCAGTTGCGGTGATGGTTGAACTGAATTGAGATCGAGACATTTTGCAAGTGCAACCCTGTAAGTTGATGTGATGATTTGAAGATTTGTTTCTACAATAAAATCATGCATGTAATCAAGAAGGCTAGATAGTAGATATTGTTCTCTGGTTATTCCCACCGCACTGCCGCGCTCGGAATGTTGCTATAGGCTAAGTACTCACAGCTAGGTATGAGTGGATAGTCTGGTCTGGACTATACGACGATCCATGGTCTGGACTATACGACGTCCGCTACAATTATCATTCCTTGAACAAATAAAATGAAACCACAGAAGGTAAATTCATGCAGATTGAGAACGCTCACTTTGGGCATATCAAGGTCTTACGTTTTTAGCCAAAAAATCTACCGCAAGAGATCTCCGGCTTAAGATTCAGCAGCCAGGGAAGGTGAGATGTTACTCCCCAAGAACCGAAACCATATGTTCTACTCTAAAATCTCCCTCCTCCGAAAGGGCATTCCTGTCGACTGAAGTCTAATCACTATCTTGATGTTCACCGATCAATGGCGCAGGTGAAGAAGCATTTCTACCAATAATTACAACGTTTATCTGATGAATGCGAAAGTAAAATTTGAAACATACGAGTTGTTTTATTGCTTTACTGACGGTTTGCCCATCATGACAACGGGCACCCTCAGAGCTGTAGCGCACACAGCATGGGGCTAAGGGGGATCAAGCCCCCCCCCCCCAAACCCGCCACCAAAAATCAAGTTTTTGTATGTTCCCCATTTATACCTTTTGCTTACAGGTTAGATATGAATAAGACACAACAATACAACAGGGCTGATCATTATAACAATATATTTTACATATTTACAAATAGTTTTAACACTAGAACCTTTTCGGCTTAACTTAAGCCCTCATCAGGAACCTGAAAATATTTGTAAAAATACAATAAATTTCAACTATTAGGAAAAGGCAACTACGTGAATAACTACAAAAAAATTTGCACCACAGGAAACATGATACCTACATCAAGTAAATGTTGAGGAAAATAGACGCGCCTCCAGCAAATAAGTTAATTTTTTGTTTAAATTTGAGTTGTAGCTTTTGACACTGCTTCCTGAATTTTGATGTCAAATTGGGATTTGCCTTTGCGTAAAATTTTAAATGAGTCAGCAGAGAATTTTCGATCGGTACAAAAAGAACACTCCATGCTATGGTCTTTGATGGCACTTTTAAAGTTCAGATGCTCTCGTCGTCAAATGTTTGGTGGACATACCGATGTAGGCTACGGTACGTCAATGCTGAATCACACGGACATGTAAAACTGTATGCGAAATTTGAGCAGAAAGACGAAGGCGTCTAGGACTTCAGTTGAAAATACGATCTAATTTTGAATGTTTTGTAAGTAGGAAAAACGTCCACATCAAATTTACTGTTTACAAAATTAGTGTTTTGTTTCAAACTGTTTTCGTGCTAGTTGTTGTTTTCGCACTTATTTGTATTGGCAAACAGAAAGCTAATTCTATTTTGTCATACATGAGGAAAAAGTCAAGATCTATAGGAGATTGCGAGAGTAGACGTAGGAATGTGGATGCTGATGGTGCTAGTAACATGGGGTTCACTAGGCCAACTTGTAATCTGATTGAGAGAACAAATCCTGATGTATCGGCAACCGGTGGGTTGTGGGCCGTGAGTGCCTTAAATATTAATCAAAGGGATGGGCATTGGCCTATTGTCACTGTGACTCAGGGGCGTATCCTCAAGGGAAGCATTGCTTCCCCTACCAAAATTGAAGAAAAAGATAATATTTTTCAGTAAAATGATTTCGTAATTTCTTTACCTGAATAGGCTACGAACTAGAACAGTTTTTAACTCATGTCCCCGTCTAGGTTTTAATTTTTAAAAAGTTGGAAGCTTTCGGAAGCAAAGATTCGTACCGCATCCATTGCTCTCGTTTTTGCTATACGAAGAAACAAAGGAAAAAAGCAGAGCAAAGTTTACGCGATTTACGTTTCTTTTAACTAATCTGTGGAAGCAATCTCAAAGTTGCTTCCTGTTGGATATTATTCCGGTGCGTAATGAGAAAATCTAAGGCAGTGGTTCTTAACCTATGGGTAATTACCCACATGTGGGTAATTTCAGGATAGCAGGTGGGTAATCAGCTGAACCAGAATATTTAGAATTATAGATCTATAACAAACAAATCACAACTCATCACTGTCACAATCAAGGCGCAATGCCTCGCGATGGCTTGCTTTGTATCTTCAACGAACGTGTTGTTTTGGTTGTAGAATTCTGGTGCGATGTATTATTATCGGTTATGACCTGAAGTAACCTCTGATTACGAAATCTGTATTATGTAAAATGTGTTTTCTGGAATCATTTTCCCTACGTGACATTCTAGAGACTTCTGTTGTTTACATTTAAATGCTGCTTGATAGAACAATGGTTCTTTATGATGTAACCTTACGTAACCTTCTCGAAGTTACTGGACTGAACAACCAACTATAAATAGTGGTGTAGTTTGTGTAATGTTTATTATTATTATTATTATGAGTTGATTATGAGAGTTGTGCTATGAGTTGTGGATTGGTAGTTGATGCAGAAATTATTGGTGATTGAGACTTGAAGTAATTGAATACAAGTAGATGAGAATTGGTGCTGATATAAATTGTGTTCGAATTTAGAGTTATTTGAGAAGCCGTTCGTTAAAGTTCTTCAAGAAGTCAGATTATCATTTCACTAGTAAAATTATTCGACATTTAATTGACTGCTTTTCGGTTTGACCCATTAAACTACGTCATTGAACCTTTCCAAGTCTTTTTCCTGGTAAGAGATAGAAAGAAATCGTGACATTCTGGGGGCTCGTCCGGGAAAAACCGAAAAAGAATAAACCGAAGAATACCGAAAGATTTATTGAGAGAATAATAAATTAACAACAAGCTGTCAAAATGGCGGATGCCGTCAAACATGAGATGATTGAAGACTTACGGAGCATGGCTGAACAAATGGGGCTGAGTGACAATGAAAAGTCTCAGTTTGTGATGGAAGAGTATCACAAGATAATGGCTCAAAAAGCTCAGCGAGAAGCTGACGAAAGAGAAGATAGAAGAGCTGCTCGTGAAATAAGGAAAGCAGAACTTGAAGCTGAGGAAAAGCGAGCACAACTTGAAGCTGAGGAAAAGCGAGCACAACTTGAAGCTGAAGAAAAGCGAGCACAACTTGAAGCTGAAGAGAAGCGAGCACAACTTGAAGCTGAAGCAGAGGAGAAGCGGGCGCAGCGCGAAGCCGAAGAGAAGCGGGCACAGCGCGAAGCAGAAGCCGAAGAGAATCGGGCGCAACGCGAAGCAGAAGCTGAAGAAAGAAGAGCGCAATATGAATTGGAAAAGTTAAAACTTGAATTAGAAAGACAAAAGCTGGACATTGGTGAGCGATCTAATTCTACTAATGATAATGCTCGAGATGTTATTGTGGCGCAAGTTAGACGCCCAAATTTGCCATCATTTGTTGAAGAAAAAGATGAGTTGGATAGTTATTTGTTAAGATTTGAAAGATATACTACAATAGCCAAATTAGAGAAGTCGACGTGGGCTACCCAGCTAAGTATGTTATTATCGGGACAAGCTCTTGATGTATATTCAAGACTTTCGCAAGAAGAGGCCATGAACTACGACAGATTGAAGTTAGCTCTGTTAAAGCGATACAATTTTACCGAGCATGTTTGTTTGTTTGTTTGTTTGTTTTATTATCTTTATCCTGCATTGCGGGAAAGCGGACTTGAGCGCTATGCATCGGTCTACGCCTTCCGACGTACACCTGACCCACGCTGCAGCCGACTGCAATGTCTGTTTCCGGTTGTCTACTCTATTTATGACTTAAATTTGGTACTACTCATTACTCGAAGTCGATCATTGGGTAGAGGCAATTATCGTAAAGTTTCTTGCCCAGAGAAACAACAGCAAGTGCTGGTGGCTGGAGTCGAACATGCAGGCTCTCGACTGCGAGCCCAAAGCGCTAACCACTCAGCCACTGCTGCCGACAGTGGCTGAGTGGATACCGTGGCTGAGCATGGATACCGTCAAAGATTCCGTGAGGCAAAGCCTGAATAACACGAAAGCCCAGGTCAATTTACTGAACGTTTAAGAAACCTTTTGTTAAAATGGTTTGAACTTTCGGGGGCCGACCAATCATTGGACGGATTGGCAAACCTTATAGTTAAGGAACAATTCACAGATTCATGTTCAAAAGATCTGTCTGTTTATTTAATGGAGAGAAGTCCGAAGACTTTAGAAGACATAGCCAGTGTGGCGGAACAGTACTTAGTTGCTCATGATGAGAAGTTGTCGACTGAAGAGACGTTGTCATTCAATAATGACGAGGAGCAAACAAATAATTTTAAAGGAGGTGCGGTTCCAAGAGAAGTACGTTGTTTTAATTGTAATGGCTTAGGTCATAAGGCTGTTAACTGCCGGAAGAAGACTAACAGAAATCATCAGGAATCGAGGAAGTGGTGCAATCGTTGCAATAGGCAAGGACACGAAGCGAAGGAATGCAAGGACAAGTCGTTTTCCCTATCCAATCAGTCTGGAAAAGATAAAGACACGGACGTTTATCGAGGTGGTTGTGCGATAATGATTCATGAACCAGCGCTTGACGAGGAGAGACCGGATGAAGATGTTTGCGAAAAAATAATACCTGAAGATTACCTGCCAGTTGTAGATGGAAAAGTTGGAAACAAAAGGGTAAAAGTTTTACGTGATTCTGGTTCTACGGGTATAATGGTGAGGAGAGATTTAGTAAAAGACAGTCAATTAACGGGAAAAACTGGAATTGTGATGTCGATAAATAACACTTCAATCCAAGGACCGTTAGCGAAGATATATATCGAAACTCCGTATTGTAGTGGGACTGTGAAAGCGTTATGTTTACAAAACTCTTTAGTTGATCTTATAATCGGAAATGTTATTGAGAGAAATTCTGAAGTTACGGTACTTGTTATTCTTGTGGCAAGAATGGTCACTTTGCTCGAGATTGTTCTGCAGATAATTAGCGACGATCTCACGGTCATGGATACAATGAGCGCGAAGAACCGAGGAGAAGAGGCAGGCGACGACCATTTGGAGTTTGCTATAGATGCGGTAGACGCGGACACTTCGCCAGGGAGTGCGTTGCTGACGGCGGACATTCGGAAAACAGACGTTGCCGTGACAACCACTGCTATCGATGTGGGGAGATTGGACACATAGCCAGGAGCTGCCCTTTTGATGAAAAGGCTTGCTACAACTGTCATAAAGAAGGTCATCTCGCCAAGGACTGTCCGGAGAAGAGGTGTTTCCGATGTAGGAAGATGGGTCATCTCGCTCGCCGATGCACCGAAAATGTTGAGGACGTTGGAGACTTTCGCCGAAAACGTGATTATTGTTTTGAGTAAAGCTATCGTTGGTAGATCATGCAACGATGGACTTATGAGAATTGATTATTGAGTAATTAATTGTTTTATAATATGTTTTGTATTGATTGTGTTGTTATATTGTTTGCAACAATATTCTAAGGGGGGGCGTATGTCACAATCAAGGCGCAATGCCTCGCGATGGCTTGCTTTGTATCTTCAACGAACGTGTTGTTTTGGTTGTAGAATTCTGGTGCGATGTGTTATTATCGGTTATGACCTGAAGTAACCTCTGATTACGAAATCTGTATTATGTAAAATGTGTTTTCTGGAATCATTTTCCCTACGTGACATTCTAGAGACTTCTGTTGTTTACATTTAAATGCTGCTTGATAGAACAATGGTTCTTTATGATGTAACCTTACGTAACCTTCTCGAAGTTACTGGACTGAACAACCAACTATAAATAGTGGTGTAGTTTGTGTAATGTTTATTATTATTATTATTATGAGTTGATTATGAGAGTTGTGCTATGAGTTGTGGATTGGTAGTTGATGCAGAAATTATTGGTGATTGAGACTTGAAGTAATTGAATACAAGTAGATGAGAATTGGTGCTGATATAAATTGTGTTCGAATTTAGAGTTATTTGAGAAGCCGTTCGTTAAAGTTCTTCAAGAAGTCAGATTATCATTTCACTAGTAGAATTATTCGACATTTAATTGACTGCTTTTCGGTTTGACCCATTAAACTACGTCATTGAACCTTTCCAAGTCTTTTTCCTGGTAAGAGATAGAAAGAAATCGTGACAATCACAAATATCAAAGCTTCTCCTGTGTTTGGAATACAGCTTGATGAGTCTGTTGATGTTGCAAATCTTTCTCAACCAGGCCCAGATTTAGAGGGGGGTTAGAGGGGGCAGGTGCCCCGGGCCCCCGACTTTTGAAGGGCCCCTCTACGTAGAAAAAATGTGATTTTGTGTTATTTTTTCTTCCTTTTAGCCTTTGAAGTTTTTGCAAATGCTGTGCAGTGCTGGATTGATGCTACTGTAGACGCAGAGGTGGTTTTTCGCGCCGTAGGCTTGAAAAAAAATTTTGGAGGGGGGCCCCCGATCTAAAAGTACCCCGGGCCCCCCATCAGCTAAATCTGGCCCTGTTCTCAACTGATGGTGTTTGTTCGGTATCTTCGCAACAACACTATTGATTGATTGAATCTTTATCCTCTGACTAGGAAAGCTTCTTGCAGAGCTTAATCCTGGCAGTTTCGCATACTAGTCGAGGCTTTGAATCACTGACGCAAGCTCGGTCACCGAGATTGACAGAGTGAAGTTTCCGATTGTTCAAGAACTATGTCACAGCCACGCAAGCACTTGATTGTGCTATTAAAGTTATGAACTATATAAAAGCGAGTGGCCTTAATACACGACTCTTGTAAAAATTATGTCAAGATAAGCAAGTGGAGTATGATTTTCTGTTGCTTCATACTTCTGCACGCTGGGGTAGGCACTTTAACATTACCCACTCGTCGAAAAAGCGTACTCGCGATTCAGCTGATTTCAGTCATGTGACTCGACACGTGATATTCTGATCGAAAGATTTTGATATAAAGAAATTTAACTGAATGCCTTGCCGCAACCAGCGTTACCTAATGGTTAGGGCAAAGGAGTAGTAATTTCGATTTCGTGGGTTCGATTCCCACTCTCTGCTAATACTATTTTTTCTTCTGCAACTGAACTGAGTGCAAAAAGGATCTTAATGACTGCAATCAATGGAGTTTATAAGGAAAGTTGTGACTAAACCACAAAGCAATTTCACATTGAAAAGCAGGCACTCTTCGATGAGTGGGTGATGTTAAAGTGCCTACCGCACGCTGGCTCTCAAATAGAAATATGCTGATTCGGCTTGTGTGTTTCTCACCAGAGGTTACTGAATTTCTTGAGATGCAACATAAACAACGATTGAAGACGGATATTTCAAATACAATGTTTCAGAACAGGGTGGCATTCCTAGCAGACATTCAAACAAGCTGTTAGATCTGGAGGCAGATTTGCGTTGTGCAATAATTATTCAAAATCGCACCAAATATTGCACCGATTGTAGGCTACACATAAAACAAGAGCAAATGTCTCACTGACACTATTGACGTCCTTGTTTGCATTAAATGTTGTTTTTGTTGAATAACGCTGTTTTATATTTTTAATATGTCAATATAGATAAAATTAAATTTTGGGTAATGGGACTTTGATCTGGACAGAAATGGGTAGCCTAATAAGGGAGAAAAGGTTAAGAACCCCTGATCTAAGGCTTTAGGGTTATATCTGCCTCGCAAGGAAAAGTTTGAGCCTAATGTTAAATTTACACTGATATCCTGGCTACTACAGCAGTAGGTAGCTGTAACTGAGCAGTTAAAGTGCCTCTGACAGGAAAATAAATTTGCTAAATTTACCTAAGATACCAAAGAGATGACACTAACAAACTTCCCTGACCAGCTAATCGTAAAAAATATCAACAGGCTACTAAGTTACACGCTTGCAAACTTTCGTTCACTTTCGGCGAATCTGGCACTCATTCAATTGCGAAAATAAAAACGGCAACCTCGCTGTTACGTCACCATGGGTGGGAAGGATACATTCTTTCTCTGTGGTGAGTTGGTAAGGTATGGTACGACTGCTCCAAAACGTCAATGTGTGGGGTTCTATTGGTCTAAAGCATGTGAAAAATGATAATTACCGAAATGAAAAAGTCAACTTATTATTACTATCAGGTTTAGATCAAATAGATTGAGTTTATTTTTATCAAACAGCATCTCAATTCAATTGAAATTGCAATTTTTCTAAACTCTTGTAGGGCTACAATTTGGATAATTTTTTATTTGTCCTAATCTGGCTATAGTCATTTGCAGTGTAACAGCAGTATCTCACAGACAGTACCCTTAATTTATGGTTGAGGTAATGCCTGGAAATTGCTGTATATGTGACAGAGTCAGTGACAAAGACGTGTGCTATCTTTTCATGCTTTCAAACAAAACAAGGTGCTGAGAAGAAAATAGTTAAAGTTTTCTTCAAGTGTTCGAAAGTGGGCCATACAAAACTAGTCGTATATGTTCTCTTCACTTCACTGGAGATGATTTTGTTAACACCACCAACCGATTTGGATCTTCTCAGCAATGAGTGGCGTGTTGGGAACTGTAGGTGGTGCGTTTGCCACAAGTGCGAGTCTATGTCCCAGCCCAATGAATGTGTATGTTGTCATGAAGTGCCACAGACGAAAGAACTTTTGAAGAAAGATGCATCTAGCTGTGTTACCAATTTGACCGATTTTGAAGCACACTTACATCCTGCAGTTCTGAGGACTTTTTTTATGAGGAGCAAAAAGAACTGGAGAAAAAGCAATAAACCGAAAGGAGAAAACGGAGACCTATCAAAAGAGTAAGGATGCTACATTAGGCTAAAAATACCCTAAAAAGAATGCACACTAAACGAAGTGATTTTATTTCCTTGCAGGCAGTATCGGTAATTAGTCGCTTACAGGCATGTATTGGAGTGGATACTACAAGGTGATGCTCTCGGAGCAACAATCGGATTGTGCGGCCATCGTGCATTGTTTGGCGAATCCGAAACAATTTTCAAGTCCAGATGGCCGTTACACCGGATTTCAATGGCCAACTGAAGGCACATTATGAGAGAGAGGGAGAACTTTTATTTATTTATGAATAGTGATGAATGATGATGAATTAAATATGAATGATGATTCGTACGATTTCTTCATTTTTCACTTCAAGTATAGTTTAGGTTTTGTAGGAACGTATCCAGTACAGTTTTATTAAACTGCAAAAAAAACAATAAATCGTTAAAAAAAGCAACCGCTTGTACCAACTCCGACCAAACTGTGATCCACCAATTACATCTAGAAAGCATTTGTTTCATCCGTCGTTAACGACGTCCACCCAGGATGAAGTAACACCACCAAAGTCGTCCCAGAGCAGTGAAATATGGAGTTTCGCCTGTGGTGGCGCTGCGGAACTGTCGTTTTGTATAAATTTCGCCCTAACCAGTCGAGCTTCGAGGTTAAGATTAAAAAGTTCGCTAAACATAATTCTGCGCTAGAAAATGCTTAGAAAAGTTATTATACGTGGGTCCAACCTGTCAGGGGCACTTTAAGCTGAATTTTTGGTGTTCTCTAATTTGAGCCACAGTTTTTGCCCGTTCGTGTAAGAGCTACCTTTCATTTAAGTTAACAGCTGTTTATCTGCTAATAAATTTCATACAAATATTACCCTGAAAATGTTTCCAGAAAGCACTATAATCCATTATTTGAGTGTAATTTTGCAAAAATTTTCCGGGGAGGCATGCCCCCGGACCTCCCTAAAATACGCGTGCCCTTGGCACGCTTTTACCTCCACGACTTTTATTGCTTTCCTTGCTCAACCCACTAGGATACGCCACAGCTGTCACTATTGTCGCAAATCACTCAACCGACATTTCTGAATTAGCCCCCCCTTAAACTTTTTTCTGGGGGCGCTACTGCCTCAGAGCAAATTGTGCGCAAAATGAAAGCGCATATACTGATGCAGTGCGGTTGAAGCGAAGAGAAAAAATAAAACATAGATTTTTATAATAGAGAGATATGCGAGCGGTTATTTTCTACGTTGGAGGAAAAATTATGTTTGAAAAATTAAATTCAACGATGAAGCAGTTGAGAAAAAACATTCGAGGCGACGAAACTGAATAACGAGGAAGTTTTCAAACTGTGCCAAGAGCAGAGATGTACGTATACGCCGCAAACTTGCGGCGTAGACTTTTTGTTTACGCTAACGCTTGCGGCCACATTTTTGGATAGTTTGCGCTTGAGGCTACGCCGTAAAGTTTTCGCGGTTTTTTAGCGCATAGCGTCAACGCATACTTTTTAATGTATTTTTTTCGCTATAACACGTCAATACCTTGCAGCGCTGCAGTTGAAAGAATGTTTTCAATGGGCAAAGACATATTGGAACCAAAACACAGCAAAATGTCCGATGAACACTTGCAGATGCTTGTGTTTCTTCGTGGAAATTCAAAATAAAACTTGTTTGTTTCGAGTGGTTTATACCGTGTGAACGTTTGGCACCTAGCAAACAAAATTAGTTTACGCTGGTGGATGCGCTGACGCCGCCAACTTTTTTTACAAGTTACGTTGACGCATGCGGCGTATGATTTTTCGAACGTTTGCGTTTACGCTGACGGCGTCAATATTTTTTGTATGCGCGTACATCACTGGCCAAGAGGCAGCCTATTAAGTTTCTTGTGTCCAAACTATTGCAAAAACATAATTAAGTTATAATAATTCCAATGGTCATCTAAACTTTGCCACTTCTAAGAAGCCGAGGTTCGATACCTTATCAAATCATACCAAAAACTAGAGCAATAGAGTGGATTGTCATTTATGTAAAACTTGGTTTATCAAATCATCGTTGAAGAAAACTCGGGAGAGAATTTAATCACAATTTATTATTTTAAAAAGAATTCATAAATTTTCTTTCACAGATTGCTCGTGTGTCATGCGAACACAATATTTGTACTGTGTATTGCAAATTCACAACTATCGCCATAATATATTTGCCTCATGTGCAATATGGCCGCATAAAACAGCTCAGGGAAACTCCCCTTCAAACACTTTAAACGAGAAGATCATTGGAAGAATCGAAAGTATTGCGAAAACCAGACTGTAGACAACAAGCAGACAAATCAAACATGTCAAATCAAAGGTCAGCAGATGATGTCAGGTCAAAGGTCAGCAGATGATGTAAGGTCATAGGTCAGCAGGTGATGAGTTCCATCCGCAGTGAAATGCATCTCGTCCATGTTTGTACAATAATTCTGAAATAACGAGCTGTGATTGGCTGAGGCAGCATGTTGGTTTTGTGGGTGTGCATGTCAGTGTTGCCATCGAATATCTACAAAATAAATAGAATTTAAAAATTTTCAAAAGTATGGTAATAAACCGCTACACTAACACAGCAATAAAAATTTTGCAAAATACTTTGCTTGCTTTTTACAGTATATTTGAACGTGTTTAGGCATGAGAAGCAACAGATGAAAGCGTATGGGTGACAGACTGTGTTTATGTAAGTTATTGTTTGAGACTTTTTAAGAAACTTTTATAAAAATATTCTATAAAGTATTAAAAGTATACGTTGCTTCAATTTAATTCTTAAATGAATCAATATTGGTTGTGGCCAATGATAGGTCGAAGGTCGAATTGAAAGTCGAAGGTCGAATAGGTCATAGGTCGAATTGTTTGTCATTGTGTGTTTCCAAGGGCCACTTTGGTTCAGATGTTTCATCGGACGCATCTCATAGCAATCCACTCACCAGATCTATTCCATTATCTTGAATATTTTGCAAACTTGTTGTGCTATTCCCGTATGAAACTTTGTACCCCGTCACCCAGTCTTCCAAATCATCGGACCTTCCCTGGGTGACTACCCCTGTCACCCTTGTGGGGGTGCGAAGATTAACTTGCAACCATTCTCCTGCTCGACCTGTTCGTCACAGAACGTTTGAAAAGTTAGATGAGTAAAACTCAGATGATTCGAAACAAATATTTGTTTTAGACAAACAACGCCCCAATAGTTTAGATGTTTAAGTACCGCACCCGAGTTTTTACAATAAAAAATACCAGGTTGAGCAGCGCCGGTTAACTCTTGAGGGATGCATTTTGGCATTTTCAAGCACAACGCATTGTATGGGCATCTCTACTCAATGATCTAGAGCACTGGTTCTCAACCTTTTTGACCCACATCCTACTTTTGTTTTCAAAAAACCGCAGGCTCCATCAGAACCGCTGCAGGCTAGCATTTGTTAGCATTTTGCACTGTAAGCGTAGATTGTCTTTCAGCAGTTGAGCTATTTATAGCTGACAGAACTACCTGCTCGTGCGTGTCTTTTTCACGCAATCTTGTGACGTCGCTTCTGACGTAAATCGACGCGGCATCTGATTGGTTGGTGTTTGAGACAAGACAGCAAATACAGAAGTTTCGTCAATATGAGAACGGGCCTGTGTCGGTGAGTCAAATTGTCTACAAGTATGCGAAACTGTCAAGAATAAGCTTCCAAAGAGGCTTTCTCAGTCCTAGGATAAACATTCAAAACCAACCAGTTCAAACAGTTTCGAAAGTATTCACGGATAAGGGGAGTAATTAATTGACAACGCATGTCGAGATTAGAAATGATCACATGACTCAGTGGCGTAGCTAGGAGGGGGCGGACCGCCCCGGGCGGCACTTTCAGACTACGATTTTTGACTTTGATTATAATCTGATAAAAAAACGCATTTCATTTTCACATGCTTTTCCTTGAAGGTGAGGCAAAATCTGAATCCGCCCCGGGCGGCATATTCCGGCACATTCCCTAGCTACGCCACTGACGTGACTTCACGTAAACCTTTCACGAACCAACCTACATATTTTCGGATGCCAGAAGCCAAACAACGTTCCCGGTCTGTCCAGCCTTCCATACTGGGCGCCATACATCCTGTCATAGCTTGACGACGCGGAGAGGTCAGCGTCTTTGACGCGCCCGCTTTTAATTCCAACCGAACATAACTCCACTGAAAGTCAATTCATTTGATTTAAAAAAACAAAACTTGTAACAAACATTTTTCTTTTGTATTTCTGTAAAAGTTGAAATCAATGAAGCGATACGTAGCCTACTCGAACACAACTTGCCCCGTTAAATAAAGCATAAATGAGCTTTGTCGTGCCATAACATGCAAAGACTTATTGACGGTTTGTATGTTGATGAACCTGACCTTTATCTCCGTACGTGAGAATCCTATTGAGGGTTGTGTTCATTTCTTGCAAGGACTTCTTAGTCTCCTTTTCTGGAGAGAGAAAATGTTCTTCATTGTAAGAAGTGTAATTTTTTTTCGCAAAATTAAATTTATTTTTTATTTGTAGTTTCAATAAAAGAATATAAAACAATGAACTAAGAACGAAATTGGAATCAAGAAAAGTCCAATCCATCACCATGACGACTCACGATAAGATTGAACATCCGGGCCATTGAAAGCAGCTGTACGTGGGATGGGAGATTGGAGCATTAGTGTTTTCATCTGAAGAAAACAGTAACACTTTATCAGTTCAGTTCAGTTGTTTTTATTTCTGACCATCACAGCAAAAACAATACACGTCAACATAGCAAAGGTCGAGAAAAAGGTAGAAGCGACAAAACGCGAATGCTAAAACGTGCTTGTGACCGAAGTAAGTTACTAAGTTGGAGGATTTCGCACGGTCGCAACACCTTCAGAAAAAGTTAAGATAAAAATGGAAATGAAAGAAAATGTTGCAAACAAAAATATTAAAAAAAAACAGCCCATAATATTATAGCCTTAGCTGATCTTTTCAAGCTTTGGCAAGTATTATTTATTCCCAGTGATTTAAGTGATGTTACATTTTGTTGAATGGATTGATCTAAAATGAAGACGAGTCTCGTCTACTCAGCAGTAAACCGTTTTAATGTTTTAATCGATGAGAGTGGGAGATAACTGTATTTTTGATCACCAAAGGTCAACGAAGGTTTTTTTAAGTGCTGCGTTTAAGCATGTAATCAGTTTGTCATTCAATATTTCATCTCAGTGTTCACTGAATAGAAAACTGGAATCACAAATTGTTTCTGGTCTACAGATCTTGCGGGAACAGTTTGTGGAAGGAAACAGCTTCCGATAAATTGTGGTGGACCTGATACTATAACTGATACTGTAACTGTGGGGGTTTGTTACTGTAACACTTCATCTACAAGCAAGAACGTTAAACTATCAACTGTGGCGATGGGTCCTGAGTTAGGGGATCGAAACTTCAATGAGTGGTTTAGCAATGCCAAGCTTAAAATATTTTGTCTAAACAGAATCTTACTTTTGCAAAAACCACAATTGAGACAACGAAAGCTGCAAGAGCGATTAAGAATGAAATTCCAACTACAATGGTCGTGTAATTCCTTCGAGGTTGCCCTGTGGAAATGAAGCATTGAAAAACTGTTCGATTGGATATTGAACATTTTTAATCATTTCATTTGTTACTCGTGTCACAAAGATTCATAGTTTTATACTTTTTTCCCGATGTAGTTCAGTGATATCTTCTGGATCTCCTTGTGAAAGCGGATTTTTGAAATTTCCTGGTGCAAGCCTTGATGTCATTTTTACGCTTTCGTATAAACCTTACCCTGTGATCAATGCAATAATTCGGTGATTATAAACTTTCCACTAACGGCCACTGACAATTATTTGACGTGGATTAAAGAAAAATCTGACAAAAACGTATTATTGTTTTATTGACAACAATCCAACCAGCAGTGATTCTTTCTTTCGTATGAGACAGGGTTGTTCAGATTTCAGGGCAGGTGATGGAAAGCCATGTGAGCGTAGCTTCGTCCAGTGCTGCTATACCATGCTTTCCATTAGGTGCTTTGTAAATGGGGCATTCAAGAACGACATGATCAGCAATTTGTTCTTCCGCGTCGCACTCACAAGCCGCCGAGGGAGCCAAACCTTATTTGTGTATGTTGGAATGTAACCGGCTCCTGTTTAATGCTGCGGCTTCGTAACTAGTGTTGCCAGTTTTCATATTTGCTTTTGTCTATTGTATCAACAATAACGACGAACAAGCAATTTGCATGAGACAAAGTAGTTATTGACATCGTCTTATCAAGCCTCATCTTTGCGCTACACTACTTCACAACTTCCGTCATTAAATTGAGGAAATCAATTTATTTTTCCTATTATGCAATTGATTTGGTTGGTTGGTTTTGAATCTTTATCCTCGGACTGACAAAGCCTTAATAGGTTATTCCTGGTAGTTTCGCATATAGCCTACTTGTAGAGGCTCTTGACGTAGGGCCGGTTACCGAGATTAGCAGAGTAAATTTTTCCGATTGTTGAAGGGTTGTTGCCGCTGAATGGAGATCAGTCCTTAGAATGCGTTGCTCAAGAGCACACCCCGAGAGTCGAACTTGCGCCGCGTGATCTTGAGCCGGGCGCGTAACCACTGAACTATCGGAGCGAACGAATAAAGTGCTCGACGAGTTCATTGTTTGTTGATCATTATCCTCGGACTGAGAAAGTCTCTGAGAGCTTAATCCTGGCAGTTTCGCATACTAATACAGGCTTTGAACCATTGAGGCAGGGCCGGTCAGCGAGATGACAGAGTGAAAGTTTCCGATTGTTGAAGTGTTGTCTTGGAATTACTTTATCCACTAGGTCCCACTGAATGGAAAGCAGTCCTTGAAATTCGTTTCTCAAGCGCATACACCAAGAGTCGAACCATCGTCACTTGATCTTGAAGTTTCTTTGTTTGCTTCACTTTCTTGGAGCTTCACCGACTGAGCTATCGGGGGGACCGACTATAGTTCATTATATTCAAGTCATTCTAATAACAGCAGCATTGTTTACTTGCACAACTTTTGTTCAGAAATTCTTGTTGTTTTGTTGCAGCCTATTGATCTGTAGGGCAGCAAAGAAGTGCAACGGAGCATTTCAGCCGCATGCTAATTAATTCAGCTGCACACTCCCTTTGTTGGTTTCAGTAGTTGACAATCGCTCCTCACGAACCATCTCTACCCTTTCATGCAGTGGAACAATATGAGGTGACTACAACGCGGCTGGTCTTTATGTGAGTTTGTTTAATTGGAAACGTGCGTGTCAATCACCAGCAAAGTCATGTGTTGCCAAGTTTTATTTTTGATTTATTACAAACTGTCTTCTTTTTCTTCTGTGAAAGCGGAAACTGATTTCATTGGTGTATCGAACGGTTTTTGATAATTTATGTGTCGATTAAAATATTGGCACTTTCTGAAACCGAAGCCAGAAAAATTGCACGAATTTCTTGTTTTAATTCCTGAAATAAATTCAGGCTTGCACCCAGAGCTGTATTTACTGAAGTTTTTGAAAAGCAAATCATAAAATAGATTTGGAGCGAAACTCGTCTCGAAACTGCATTGTAATCCATCGATGCATTTGATAGTCGGTGATTTTGTTTCAGAACATCCACAATTGGCAAACGCAGCCACTGGTAATTACTCATTAGGCCATATTGCCGAAAATGGTCTTAATTTTTTTAACTTTAAGGTTAAAAGTAGGGCCACATGTTATCATGGCTACCTAGAGATAAGACCTGATTTGTAACATTCTGCAGAATTTTCTCGATTTTGCCAAGTTTTGGCGACTGTTTGAATGAAATTTGTCAAAAAATTATAATTCAACATCTTTCTACTGTCTTTTCCAGATGATAAATTGGGTTTTAGCATCATCAGACGTTGAAAAACAAAAACAATTTGTTCCGAAAGTTTCGGTCAGACTGTTAATCGCTTTTCAAATTACATTACTTTTTTTTTCAGTTTTCTAGTGCTCCTCCAAGGCAAAAAAGCTTTTATTTTGCATCTTTACGAGTTAGCAAAAAGTAAAATAATCTTAAAACATTTCAGTCAGTCACTGGCAGTAGCGGTAATTAAAATTTTCAAAATGTTTCACGTCAAGCCGTAACCTCAGGTGGCCATGGCAATATTTATATAACTTTCAATGGTATCCACGAAATGTTAGAACTGATTTAAATGACTTTCAAAGGTGACCCCATACTCGGTAATTAAATGACTGATGTGAGAAGATGTGGCTTTCATCAGATTGAACTTTCGGAGCTAACAAGAGTAGGGTGGCCATTTCTTTCGTTCGCCCCTCCTTTGGTATCTACACCCACCTACAGTAATTTATTACACCTGGGTAGAGATGAGTTTCATCTTCCACCTTAGGCGGGTATCGAACCAGGATGGTTTTGTTCGAAGCCACGCGACTTTTCCACTCGGTCACCTCATTGCTCAAATCAAGAAGCAAGCCACAAAGAACATGAAGCACCTCACCAGGGGCGTTGACAGGGGAGTCTAGGTGGTACTTTTGGACCCGGAACCGGAACATTTAAGGGGCCCGTATTTAAAAGATTTCCCGCAACTTCAAACATTATCAAGATCTTAATATAATCAGATCTAAAGGAATTGCCATCAGAGGTTAAAACAGCCACTTCAGCCGTCAGATGGTAAAATACCGGACCCCCTTCCGGGTACCGGGCCCACTTCAGCTCTCTCGTGGTAAAATAGCCACTCCAGCCACCAAACAGTAAAATAAAAATTTAGTCTAGTATAGTGATTTCCCTAACCACGAATATTTAGTGAAATATAACCCGAAACACGAATTTCAAAATAAACAAGCTAATGTTTGTTTAAACTCAAAAACTGAAATGGCGCAGGTTAGAAGATTGCTATCCCTATTGCTGGGCTAAAAATTAGACCAAAACCCTTTTCAGATTGCTGCAATCATCAAATGTTTGACCTAGGCCTAAAAACCTTTCTCAAATCAAATTGAAAACTTTCTGACCATCTGCTCTAACTTTGCTGTAAATTCTCTTCTGGTGAGCCTAGAATGATCAGTGAAACATCAATGGAATCGGGAAGTAATATCTCTAGCGCCATGTGACAAATAAAAGTTCAAAAAAGCAACCGCTAAATAGAGATAGTAAGTTTTGCGGTTATGGAAATTTTAAGATTGGGCAAGATTTGTTAAACAACCATGCTTTTGGCATATCGGGTTTGATCTATTCCTCTTAATTTTCCACTTTGAACGGCATGTGTCATCCTCATTTTAACAGCAAGCTTTATATTCATAACATTGTCGATGAAAGGGGCCCGAAGATAAATTGTTACCGGGCCCGAGAAATCCTGTCAATGGCCCTGCACCTCACAAATCGCTTTCTGCACAACAGACTACCACAGATGCACATTGCACAAGGAAACACAATCAAGAAAATTCTGACATAACAGTTGATGCGTTTCATCGATTCTTACAATACCGACAAGTCAGGGATGTGGATTAGTGGGGTTGGAATGGAAATTTCTCGCCCACAATCATAAAGAAACAACTTTAGGAGCGCAAAAAGTCACCCAAACCACTTTATGACGCAACAAACAAATTCGAAATAATCAGATTAGAAGCCTGTTGATCATTTTAATTGCAACAATCACATGAAGTTGGCGGCTTCTCTGTCAGTGGACCGCCAGCAAGCAGAATCATAGAACCTGTAAAGTTTGTGCTGACGTGCACACTGCACAGGCTAAAACGCTGATTCAGGTTGAAAGATTGGGTTGTCAACTACAGTACTTTAAGTTAAAGAAGAGAACACAGATATAATTTGGTTTGTTTATCGTCAAAGCGCGCTAACTTGGAGATGAATTGGCTGAGTCAATAGATGTTCAATATATTTGCTAATGACGCCATTCAAGCAAAATTGGGAAACATTTTTATGGGACGAAAAATGCGGTGGTGAGTTTCTTCCTACTCCGCTATGCGAACAAATTATAAGCAGGATTGAAAGCATTCTTGTTTACAAGGATCGTCAGAAAATGTCGGGTCAAAGGTCAGAAGATGATGTGAGGTTGTAGCGCCAGAGAGCTCTGTCTGTGACGTCACGCGCTCCACGTCACTAGAATTGTATTCCAGAAGATTCTGGCCCTTGAGCGCATACCGCAGACTGCTCTTCACGTCTCGAAAATTCAATCTAGCCATGAACCTTTTGTAAGGCGCCTTGCTGAATTCCAACTATAGTTCATCGATACGTAGATCTGCCGTCGTGTTGCGTTGTATGATCGTGTGTAAAGCTCGCAATTTCAAACTAGAACCTTTCCTAAGAAGCTTAAACCATGATTCGATACAATCAGTATTATTGTTGCTATTGCTTCTACTGCTGCTGCTGGTATAACGTTTTTGGATCAGTATAGTGTTATGTTTAGAACTTGTATGCTATGATTTTGGTGCAGCAGTAATATGATTTCTGACTCAAGACTCAATTCTCAAGTCGGTTCCGGTTGTAATCGAGCTAGTTAACAATGTAGAAGCGACAATAGATTGTATCCAGTTTTGGTGGTGGAGCGTTAGTCATTCGGGTGTTTTCTTACTTTTTGTGTTACTGGATTCTATTCCTTGAAAGCGCTACTCAGTCAAAGATTAAAATCAATAAACAAATACACTTCTTCTTCTTTCGTTTGAGACCAGATCAAATCAAATTTCAGGGCAGGTGATGGAGAGCCAGGTGAGTGTAGCTTCGTCCAGCGTTGCTATACCATGCGTTCCATTTGGTGCCTTATAGATCGGACATTCGAGAACGACATTGTCAGCAGTTTGTTCCTCCGCGCCGCATTCGCAAGCCGGTGAGGGAGCCAAACCCCACTTGTGCATGTTGGAATGGAAGCGACCGACTCCGGTTCGGATTCTGTTGAGCTTAACCCAAGTCGGCCGAGGCAGGTCCATACCAGGGGGGCGCGCCACCGGGTGAGGTATAAAACGATGTAGTTTCGTGTCGGTGGCACACCACGCTGCATTCCAATTGTCTTCCATGAAGTGTGCTGCGCTGATGGCATGATCGCTGAATGGATGTAGTAATTCAACAGCAGCTGGCACAAAGGGGTGTCTTGACTTTAATTGCCGGGGAGATTCCTGTGAAAATGCCCACACCCGTCTCATCGACAGCCCAATCAACGACGCATTGCGAACTGTAACTGGATGCCTGCGCCCAACTCCAACAGAGTATTTACCAATCCTCGCAGGCATCCAACCTGCTGAGCTTCGCCGAAATGGAGCCCTTATACACCTGGCTCGCCGGGCGGGGGATCCTAACCACTTGCTTCATGCAAAACTCAACAAATAGCCTACACTTATAAGCACGCACTATTCGGTTGAATTTGAGTCAGTGAACGATACGGCAGTAAAGACGACTTCGTGTCCGATCATTCCTTGCCGACTTTGCCCAGGAATGTTGCCGTCCCTCGTCCTACTGATGGCTATGTATGAGCGTGTATGCTGAACAGCAGCGTCCGCTACAAGGTCATAGGTCAGCAGGTGATGAGTTCCATCCGCAGTGAAATGCATCTCGTCCATGTTTGTACAATAATTCTGAAATAACGAGCTGTGATTGGCTGAGGCAGCATGTTGGTTTTGTGGGTGTGCATATCAGTGTTGCCATCGAATATCTACAAAATGAAACATAAACGATTGTTGGGATAGGTGCAATGAATCGTTGTAAAAAAATACGAAACAGCTGAAGTCAGCATCAATATTCCTTCAAGCTCTATCTATCTGGGGCGTGCCACGTTAGCTTTGTGATGCAACACTGTCGCGATCGCCGCGGTACTCAATTGGCAAAAGCTCTGATTGAATCGCGTTAGAAAAATCATGTGATTCGAAGTAGACCTTGCACAGAAATAATGCAAACTTGAAGTGTGTTGCCATTTGCGGCTTCCGAAAGTCATTACTGCAGTTCTAGTCAGAATCTAATAAACTTGCTGATAGTTGAAAGACATTCAGGAGAAGGAAAAGATTTTGAAAAGAACGATCAGCCAAGTTGTAAACACCAGGGAAAGATCTACAGATGGTTGTTTACAAATATTTGTTGCAATCCACTCACCACATCTGTTCCATTGATTTGCACGTCTTGTAACTCATCGGTGCTGTTCCCATATGCAACTTTGTACCCCGTCACCCAGTCCTCAATGCTGTCTGACCGCCCCTGGGTGACCACCCCTGTCACCCTCGTGGGAGTGCGAAGGTACACTTATATCCAGTGCTGTATTCGTAAAAAAAGCACAGGGTATACTGTCAGATTTGCCAAAATGATAAATACAGATACATAACTTGCAAATACTAATCTTTGTTTTATTTCTACCATAACATGAATTATCAACATCAAAATTAGACGAGAGGTACAAAATTGTTTATTTTTCTATAAATACATTCCAACCAGTCTACATCTTTAACCTCTTTATAAAGTTGGGATCTAGTATTCTTAGCTTGTTGTTGCATCCAGGCTTACCCTGGTGGTTGAAGATTTAGATTATGTGGACGGAAGACAAGGAAGCCAATCTTCGTGACCACCTTCAAGCATGCCTTAAAATGTCCTGCCAAGACACAGCCGCATGCTCGTAAGCGGTATCGAACCGGCGCTTTTCGATTGCCGTTCGAGGGCTCTCACCACTCGGCAATCCAGCTGGCTATGCAGTCAGCTCGGCTATATATCTTTAGCTGATCGGTGGTTTAGCAGCCAGGATCTTACATATTTTTTAGCGGTAAATTGATAGCCACAGGTAGTCCATTGCAATTAATAAACATCAAACAGCTCACATTATGGTCCTCAAAGGGTTAAGTAGTTAGTTAGTAGTTGTCAAGAATTAAGGATAGCATACGCGCTATCTTTGGAAAACCAGAGGGTATACTAATAGTTGCTCGAAAAAGCAGAGAGTATACTGCGTATACCGCCGTATACCCTCGAATACAGCACTGCTTATATCTACTCCCCGGCTTTGCCACCTGAATAATGAGAAAGCCACAAAACATAATAACAAAATTTAATTTTAACATTTCAGTTTGGTTTCGTTTCATTGTGTAAATGAACTTGTCCAAGAGGAGGCAAGGATGGAAGCATTGCAATGTCAAAGTAACCGATTACGATTACTTGTCTATTTTACACTGACGATTGCTGAGAATTATCTCAGACACAAAACCGTCAATTTTACATTGATTCAACGTCGGCAAACGTTGGATCAATGTAAAAGTTATAAATTTTGTTGTCTGGGATAATAATGGTGTAGCAGTAGGCTACTAGGCCTACATATCATTTACCGCCAATGATGTAAACAAGCCTGACCTGGCACATTTTCAACCCTTGAAATGTTCAATTTCGATCCAGGCAAAAATAGCAAGAAGTGAAAACTCAAATGGAATTAATCGATTTAAATATTCAACTTACATATGTAAGAAACCCAGAAAGCAAACTTGGTGCCCGGTCTGTCCAGCCTTGCATATTTGGCACTGTATTCTGTGCTGTAAGAGGATGAGGCGGTGAAGTCAGCAACTTTGATCAAACCAGTTTTGATTCCAACCGAACATAACTCAACTGGAAAATAAGGTAACAAAATCTCTGATTGACATACCAGGGTGACCCAAAAAAAAGGGCCCCGCGTACACTTTATGTCATACCTCCTTTATTTCTTCACCGATTGCCTTTATTTTATAGGACATGGCAGAATCAACAACCGTAAGTACACCAAGACCCCAGTGGGAGCTGGGACAAAGAATACACTGTGTTAAATTTTACTGCAAAACAAGCTCGTTTAAGAAAACCCAGCACAGTTTCATGCATCAGTTCGAATGTGAAAATGCTCCATCCAAACGCAGAATTCAGAACTGGGTGGACCACTTCGAGAAGTATGGGACCGTGGAGAACCTCAACACTGCCAGTGAGAACCGTCCAGGCCACTCGGGACGTCCCAAGAAGCGGACAGCCGAGCTGGTCGAAAGTGTGAGGGAGTCTCTCCAGCAGAGTCCGAAACGCTCTGTGCGTAAACGAAGTCAGTCTCTCGGTATGTCCTGTGAGACTTGCAGGAGAGTGCTGATGAACGAATCAGGGCTTGCCACCCATACAGAATACAGACGATGCAGACCCTTACAGCCTCAGACAAGAAGCAGAGGAGCGCTATGGCAGTCAAGATGCTCGAGAAGATCGAGGAGACATCAGGTTGCCTTAACCTCCTTTGGACCTCAGATGAAACCCACTTCCATCTTGACGGAAAGGCGAACTCCATGTCTTCTGGGGGTCCTCCAGACCCACTGAAGTAGCCACCAAGCTTCTGCACTCTCCTCAGTGCACAGTGTGGGCTGCAATCTCAGTCAGAGGCTTCATCGGACCAATCTTCATCGAAGAATCTGGCGCAGCAGTGACGGTCAACAAGGAGCGGTATGTGGAGGTCCTCAAAACCTTCAAGAGTGAGCTCCAGACCCTCTACCCGTCGCTCATGAGCAAGTTCTGGTTCCAGCAAGACAGGGCAAGTTCTCACACCTCAAACCTGTCCCGAGATTGGCTGAAAGAGAACTTCGGAGGCCGAGTGATCAGTCTCAAGACTGATTTTGAGTGGGCACCCCATAGCCCGGACCTAAGCCCCCCAGATTTTTTCTTTTGGGGCTATTTTAAGGACAGAGTGTACGCAGGGAAACCCAGAACCATCACGGAACTCAAGGAAGCCATCAGGGAGGACATGAGAGCCATTCCTAAGTCAGTCTGTAAGAACGTCATGGACAACTTCGTGCTGCGCCTCAACAAATGCACGGAGGTAAATGGAGGCCATCTAGAACACATGCTGTAGAACAAAGAAAAAAAGGCCAAAGACCCTAGTGTTTTGAACATAATAAACTAGTTATAACCAAAGTTTCATTTCATTTGGACAAAACACTAAGAAACGGGACCTAGTTAGAGTTGGGGCCCGTTTTTTTTGGGTCACCCTGTATTTCTGCATTTTCACTATTAATGCATTTTCATAATGGATATAAATAGCTCCTGTACCTTTCTTTTTTTTTTCTTTTTTCTCGCTGCTTTCTATTCCTGCTTCCTCTCCATCCTTTCTCATCCTTCTTTCATATTTTGCTTTTTTTCCGTGGTTTCCTCTATGCTTTTGCTCTCTTCTTCCTCACCATGCTTTGCAAATGGCACAAAAAAATGTCGAGCTTGCAAAAACCCACAGTCTACTCTTGTCCATTTCTTCAATTTCTGAATGATTCTTCTTAAACGAAAATGAAAAACATAACAAAAGTTTCACCCACGCAGTTTCCACCCAACAAAATCCGTCTTTTTACATTGATTTAATATTTGCAGATATCGAATCAATGTAAAAAGGACGGATTTTACTGGCTGGTTTCTTCACTGGAATTGTTGATCTCCTCAACCAACCGCATGCTAGTCACGTGATGCAGTAAAGACTTTCTTTTCACTTCTCATAAAGAAAACTTTGATCGTTTACATGGAAGTCAGACGATTGAAAACAGTGGACCTGCAAAAGCGACGCATATTTTGTCGAGGGCTGTTTCTAAAACAAATCTTTTATTTTTGCAGAAACGTAACGAAGTTACAGAGTTTGAGCTTGGAATGTTGATATGACCTTGGGTTTAGGGCGTTCCAACGAAATATCATGGTCGTTTCTGTCGCTCTGCAACTGCTGAGGCTTCATTACCACTTGCGAGTTTGATCTTTGCATCTTCTCAACTAAATACATTAACTAGCCGGGAAATCAGTCGGTTTTTATATTGATTCAACTTGTGTAGACCTTGAAACAACGCATTGTCCGGCAACCCAACCCAAAGTTGGTTTCCTTGATAAACAATCATCACCGATTTCAGTCTTTAGCATTACTTGACAAGGGACCGAACCCGGGTCTACCAGAAGCAGCAAAGGACACACCAACCTACCGACCACTATGTTGGGGATTGATGCGACATCTGTTTACATGTTTTTATATATTTATATGACTATTGACTGGAGACAGGACGTCACTGTTTCTACCTTAAGGTCTCCTCAGTGCAGCAAATCGTACAGTAGCCGGGAACGTCTTATTTTAAGGCAAGTTTTTGCAACTTCTGCAACTTTTTTTACAGCTTCCGGCAGCTTCCTAAATACTCAGAATTTATGGAGTAGGATGTTTTAAGCTGTTTGTATGAATTTTATAGTGCAACTTTTTGCAACTTATTTATATTTTACATGTAACTTATTACTGCAACTTTTATCAAGTATTGCACAAACTGTAAAGGTGTGATTTAAAAAACATGCTATAAAACTATTTCTAGTATGGTTCTATTATCTTTGATTTGCTTAACAAAGAAATATTTGGCATTATATGTAAATAGATCGCTTGAGTAAATCACTGTCGTTTAAATTTGACAGCTCTGCAGGAGCTGACAGCGAAATGCTGTGATGTAGGTTTCAAATCTCAAGAATATAAAAATGTGTGCATGATTGATAGCGTACAGAAAAGAAAGTCCTAAGTTGTTTGGTTATACAACAAAACCTTTCGAGTATCTCATACTCTAATAATTTTAAAATACTTGTGCATAAATGCAACTTTTTACTGCAACTTTTGTTAAAATTAAGTGCAAATTTTTCACGATTTTAATGCAATAAAAACTTGCCCTACTTATTACTATATAAGTAATGCAGCGTAGTGATTTTTCCATTTAGGGTACGCAAGGAACCACATTTGGATACTTTCAACCACCTTGCCAGAGTGCTAAAACTGCCGGAGTGGTGAGCTATCCGCAATGTTTCAAATATCTCCAATGAGCTAAGTGGAGGTTTCCAAACGATCAAATTGGATGACAGTCAAAGTTAGCTTCCGGAAAGTCGTCACAATATCCTGCTTTAATTGGCGGAGATAAGTTGTGATTCACAGCAGGAACGCCTACACTCTAGTTAAAAGAGTTATTTATTACATCATAATGATTGAGCATGTGTTCCGATATTTTTTGTGTCGGTACCTAAGTTCAAAAACACATCGCTGATGACGCATCAGGACGATCGTGGAAGCATTCGATTATTATCGCGTCAGTGTGACATCACAATGAAGCTGGTAGTGGAAACTATTCTGAATTATTATCAACCACACAGCGTTGTAGATGCGATGTCGCGATATGGTCCACTTCCTACCTTTAGGGATGTGATAATGATCTTTTCACTTTCTGATCAAAGAGTGGATGCAGGGAAGGAAGTCATCAAAACCTGAAACGCCGTTGCTCCTCATGCTGCTTTGATGTGGAGATGAAATCTGCATTGGAAGTTTTATTGCAACGAATGAAAAAACGATTTTTAAACGTAAGTCAACGTCGGTTGCAATAAGCAGCGCTGTTTATAAGCAAATTTTGATCCTCCGTTAACTCAGTTGAGCCAACCTTGCCATAGTCGTCAGAAGAAGGTTGATAGCGGTTTGTAGTGACGTCTCCAGCAATGCAGTGTTGATGATTATGATGTCACTGGGTTTGAAGTAGATAGGGTTTTTTTTAACTTTTTTTGTTTATTAAAAAAACAAATTTGTAAACTTGTTATGTAATAATGTATTGCTATTATTATTCATAAAGTAATTTCGGCCTTCGACAGTTGTCATCTGCATCCAAACACAAATAATTACTTTTTAACAATAGATTGTTTGTTGGTTGATTGCTTGTACGAATAAGCGACGATTACCCGACGGATAACCGAAATGTTCGTATCTCTGTTGATTGGATTCGCTGTCATCACTCAGGGTAAGTGCCGCAATTAAAACAAACACGAAGAACTATTTTGTGTTTTGTGTTTTAATCTAAAACTGTTCACAACCGATTTGCTTTGATGAAAAATGGATTTTTCACTAAAAACCAAACAAAAGAATTTGATTTCGAAAATTGTCTCTTTCGAGCAATCCTACTTCGGCCACCTTATCCGCACTATTGATGACGTAACAACAAAGAAATCGCTCCGCCTGCTTTGTTTGAAGTCGCAGATTTAAATTATCCGGATATGAAATGTTGATATTGTGCAATGACGTCATCACTCCCTCATGTTCGGTTGGTGTCAGACTTACATTCACACCACCAGAAAATTTACTTCTGTTGATGTAAACTTAACGATATTTTATAACACGCAGGCATCGCGGATGAACCTGCACTTGAGGACTTCCTGGTTCGTTTGTTGGCCAGAGACAGAATGGAGAGTGAAGGTGAGTCTACACTATTGAAGAGGCGTTTGCACTTCACGCAATGATGAAAATATTTATGGGTGGATTTGTTCTGAAATGATTCAACTTTTTGTTACTTGACAAACACGAAATCACTAAATTAATTTCAAGTGGAAGCCGGAAGCTACTGCTTTGAATGTTCTGGAACTTTAATGGAGAGCACGAAAGTTACTCAACCAAAATTCGATGCCAAAAGCCACAGTTGTGCTTGAGTAAGATAGTCTGATTAATATGACGTCATAGATGATATGCGACATCGCTGTGCGCCCCCGCCTGATTGTTTTGTCATTGATAGGAACAAAAGAGCGGCGTTAGTTTAACTATTGAGGTGTGCACTTGGTAGCGCACTTCATTAAGCGTCACCTTGTGATGGAATAATTCCAGAAAATTCCTCAGTCCGAACACAAAGACCCCTGTAGACAATCATTGTCATGACATTTGTTTCCAGGCAACCAGACAGTCACGAGTGGTTGCCCTTTCAACCAGAAGCGTTGCCTAGCAACGTGTGAACTAGGATTCCAGACCGATCCTCGCGGTTGCGTCATTTCCTGTCGTTGCAAAACGAGAAGACTATTCGAAGGTGACGTCATACTCACAGGTGGGTTTTCACGTCATAGCAACTAGTTCGAGCGTTCCATGTGCTACATAGCGACAGAACTATGTATCTGAGATGCATTGGTGTGTTGAGGTTTCAACGAACTCAGCTGCTTAACTACGCATATCCGGTAGGTGGCGCTCAGTAACAAGTCGATTGTTATGAAAAAATGTGGTATAGCGCCATGTAGCAGCACTAATTTTACAATTGATACCACCAGGAAAGGACGCTGCGGTGCAAAGTGAGGATAGAGCCGTGTCCCGTTTCAGATCTCGGTGGACAAACATTCCTGGCCCAGACGGTACCTACCTCATCCCGTACGTGATCCGGCCATCGCTAAGTGGGTGATTCTAATTATCATCATTTCGACGTTTTGTCAATCGTGCTGACTGACGAAACGTCGGCAATGAAAGCTAATTACCATATTTCAACATCTTGTGATAATTATAGTCTACAGTCACCGAAAGAACGCAAGAAATTAATTTATAATCATTTGTTTGCTCTCTTATAAAGTTCATTGTTTGTAATTTTTATCGACCTGGCAACACTAAATGAACGCATCAACTTTATCATCTTCATTCTCCACAACGTCGGTTAAAGCGCTGGACCATCTCGGATAGTTAACAAAACAAGCAAAGTTTAGAAAATCTCTTGGAAAATATGCATTGCTAACACCTCAGTGAGTCCAATGAGGATTTAATTCCATCCAGAGGTCCGGAGACTGAAGATGTAGGTAGTCAAATCAATCTCTAGCATGTTATTAATTGAGCAATGAGCATCCTACAAGACACAGTAGTACGCTTTCGACAGGTGTCGAGCCGATGCTCTCTGGAACGTCAGAAGAATTCTTTTCACTGTTTTGCCGCGTAATCTTTATGTCGTAATAAAGTTTAACAATTTATTTTTCTGCAGTGGGAAACTCCCAAGCGCAAGAAGTGATCCAGCAAGCCATCAATGACTTTGCGACCACAACTTGCCTGAGATTCGTACCCAGAACCACAGAAGTTGATTATCTTGTTTTTGTGGGTGGACATGAATGCTCTTCTTATGTGGGCCGTGTTGGAGGGCCACAAAAAGTACGAAGTCTTTTGTCACTTATGAATATGATTTTACATGTTTTCATCGAGGTCATTGTGCAACCTCACAAAGTATCGAACAGCTGTGCGCTGTGCGAGTTGCATGTGTTCAATGAAATAGATTCATTTTATATCAGTAACTTGTTCATATGTCTCCCAGGCAGTCTCACTAACGATTTAGTTTGGTGTGGTTGCTTTCACATATTTAAAACCAATATGAATTATAGTGAAACAAAAAAAAATACTGCAATGTATGTCCTTTCACTACTTGTGTAAAAATACATGAGAAAATCTGTTATAAAAGAATAGATCCTTCTCGTTTTTGCTGTTATGGCCAATCTCCATATAAACCTCAGTTTTCATTGAACTTCGTCACTAATTAAAGACCTTTGCGAGGTCGCTCTTGCAATAGATGGAACTCAGTGGCTCTCTTGCTTGGGTCCCGAACCACGATCGTTGGAAACAGAAGTGACCCTTCCACTCCACATGGCTTCCACCAATGTTTTCAATTATATTTCCACGATCGTCTATTGTACAGTAGTTCCCTATGGCGTGGTCTGGACCATGGAAGGTCTGACGTCGGTAGGGTAGCCAAGGTTACGCTTACGTATGTAGATGGGGAAAGATTCTAACTTTCAACTCGTCACGCAGAAGCTTTCCACCTTGTGCGTAATTGATCAGCAAGTAAGCTTTTTCATTGTGACGTCAAATTCTTTGCAGATCTTCCTTGGAGAGGGATGTGAGTACAAGGACATTGCGATCCACGAGATGATGCACGCTCTCGGATTCTGGCACGAGCATTCGCGACCCGACCGCGACCAATTTGTTACGATTCTTTACAAAAATATTGCGAAAGGTCAGAAAACTATTGGCGTTGAATTGCGCCTTTTTCATTGTGACGCAACTGGCAATAACGTTGATCGCGCCAAATTTGGTTTAAACGCTCTCGTTGGAAATTTCAATTTTTAGATACTGTTGTCGCAGTTTTGCAGTTGCAGCGACTGCACCTGCCACCGCAAAATTTAGTTGCTTATGGCTGAACGGAGAAATTGGAACGACGTAAAAGTAACAATATGAGTAACGTGAAGATTGGTAACAGAGGGTTTCCATTTCACGAAAGTTCACCAAACAAGAACTAAAATTATCTTAGCCCGCATTTTTACAGTAGTTTTGCAGTAAGGTGACCAACTTCTATAGCATGGAGTAGAAGGTATACGTTGGCAACATACAGTATACTAAGAATGTGTTTTTGCAAAGCCCTGAGAACATCACAGACCTGCGTTGCCCGTTACAAAACAAACGGTATCAGTGCAGACTGGTGCGATGCATTCGACACCAAATCTTTCTGTTGCAAAATTCATTAGATTGAGACAATTTGTAGTTCTATATTTCTTAGGTCAAGTACCAAGTTTTCATGAACAATAGTTTAAGATTAGAAATTTGAGGAAGATTTTTTTCATCATACCTAGAGCCAGACTGTTACAGCCTGGTGATTAAATATTTGAATTAAGTGGACGGGAAGGCAACGAAGCCAATCTTCTTGTCCACCTTCAGGCATGTCAATTGAGTTTTGTCAAAGACAAAACCGAATGCTCTTGATCGGTGTCGAACTGGTGTCCTTTCAATCGTCGTAGAAGGCTCTTACCATTTATAGCTAGATCCACTTGGTGGTGAAGGCACTGAATGCTCGTTTTAAAGTCAACTATCACTTCCTTCTATTCAGTTGATAGAAGCAACTTCTTGAAACGAAGAAAGAACTTTATTAGCTCTTTCTGCTCCCAGTATGACGTCAGATCGGTGATGCAATATGACGGCTACGCTTTTTCAGCCAATGGCAAGCCGACAATAAGAAATAAGTGAGTCTGCGTTTATAAATTCTTTTATTTTGCGTGTATTGTGGCATTGTGTGACAACAGGTAACTTAGTAGTCTACTTGAACAGTTACTGGTGTACCGGTAGTCTTCTTGAAATTGAATTAATAAAAATCAAAATAGTTTAAAAGAAAACGATGTATTTTCATCAAATACCCGTTAACAAAAGTCAACAAATACATCGATTCCAAACTGTCAATCTCGGTTACCGGGACGCGAATTTTTTTTCCCACGAACTTTCTGTTACTTCGCGTAGAGTTTGTATTAATACAGTGTGAATGCAAACATTTTTAGTTGGCTTGTTTAGTTGAGTGGTTTCATTATGTTCGTGTTCGTAAAGATAACTATGTTCGTAAGGACAACGGTTCGACGCCCATCGAAATCATTTTTTTTTCTTTAAATTAATTTTTGCGCTGCACAAAAGTTTCAAAAAACGTAGGGTTAGGATTAATGGGTTAGGGTTATTTCTTAATCAATTCGGAAAATTTTACTTTTAGAGTGACCAGAATCAATTTCTTTTGTCAACTTTTTAAAACTTGACTAGACTTGGTGTATCAGTGTCTCCAGGCTAAGTTTTTTTCAAGTTCAATGTTTAGATTTGGACCTGGAGGGGGAAAATTGGCTGCTTACGTTGAAAACCGCGCGAAAAAATGAATCGGTAAAAACAGTCAACGCGCCGCGCGGTAACCAGTAGACTAATGGCTACACTTAGCCTAAGTTACAGAAATATGCAAATGACACAGAAAGTTCAGGGGAAAAAATTTCGCGACCGGGCCTGCGTCAATGGTTCAAAGCCTCTGCAAGTATGCGAAACTGCCAGGATCAAGCTCTCAAAAAAGCTCAGTCCGAGGATAAAGATCAAATCAATCAATCAAGTTTTGATTGACAAAATTCGATCTTCTTCCTCAGCATCCTAAGATATAATGGCTGAATTTTTTCTTGTTTGTTTGTTTGTTTGTTTGTTTATCTTTATCCTGCATTGCGGGAAAGCGGACTTGAGCGCTATGCATCGGTGTACGCCTTCCGACATACACCTGACCCACGCTGCAGCCGACGGCAATGTCTGTTTTCCGGTTGTCTACTTTACTTATGACTTCAATTTGGTACTACCCATTACTCGAAATCGATCACTAGGTAGAGGCAATTATCGTTAAGTTTCTTGCCCAGAGAAACAACAGCAAGTGCGGGTGGTTGGAGTCGAACATGCAGGCTCTCGACTGCGAGCCCAACGCGCTAACCACTCGGCCACGGCTGCCGACTTAAAGTGGCTACCTGAGTCAACGCTCTGTCATCGCTGTGTCACTCATTTGCTGGTTTTGTCGCGGCAAGGGTAACGGAACAATGTCTTTTGCTAACTTTTAATTGCTGATTTTTTTCAGGAATTCAGGACAACCCGTCCAGGCACAGACCGAAGGACTTTCCAGTGAAGATATCAAACAGATCAACCGAATGCACAATTGTTGAATATTTTTCCTTAATTGATCTGTGATGTCATTGTCAGTGTCGACTGTCGACCTCATTGTTTCTTGAAACCTCACAATTAAACTCTAGGCCACGCGACATTGTGTAGGCTACGCACACAATGGTAAGCCTATCACTGACAGTCTGTGGCTACAACAGCAGGCTAAACCATTACACATGACCATAGAATTAACAAGAAAGAAATTTTAATTTCTCGTTTTTGAAACCCACACTTTTTTCTTAGAGTTCATTCTTTTCGTTTTTTCTTGTTAATTTTGTGGTCATGTGTAATGGGTTTACCGGCTATAACAGACCACAAGCATGTTGAACAGTGTTGTTAATTAATGTCGTGGTGACAAAATCCATGATACTTGATCTGTTTGTTTTCTATGCTTGCTGTTAGAATATGAAGTATGATTCGATAAAATACAATACCAAAAGTGCAGTAAAAGAAAACTACTGAAATATATTTTAGCGGTAGGTCTACTCAATGGAAGAATAGTTTGAAAGTAACAGCCCTTTAACATTAACAAGCGGAAACATTACTCTGTTAATCTCTGTGACCGATTCTGCGGTAGGCACTTTAACATGCAGATATCCAATCCAGCACGAACCAATCAGAAGCTACGCTGTTCATGACGTCATCAAGGTTGCGTTTAGAAAGAACAAAGGAAAAACGCAAATTCTAGCTAAATTAAGTCATCGCTTTGCTATCGGTTGGCTTGGCGCAGAGGGTTAGGGCGGTGGTAGACTAGTCATTTCATTGACGTGGGTTTGATTCTCACCACTGCTATAGCTCTTTTTTCTTCTGTAATTACCGAAGTGGTTAGCGGCAGCCGTGGCCGAGTGGTTAGCGCGTTGGGCTCGCAGTCGAGAGCCTGCATGTTCGACTCCAGCCACCCGCACTTGCTGTTGTTTCTCTGGGCAAGAAACTTTACGATAATTGCCTCTACCTGGTGATCGATTTCGAGTAATGGGTAGTACCAAATTGAAGTCATAAGTAAAGTAGACAACCGGAAACAGACATTGCCGTCGGCTGCAGCGTGGGTCAGGTGTATGTCGGAAGGCGTACACCGATGCATAGCGCTCAAGTCCGCTTTCCCGCAATGCAGGATAAAGATAAACAAACAAACAAATACCGAATAAAGTTCAAACTGATGATCAAGTCTCTGGCGGAATGGTCATAATTGGACAGACGACGTAACATCTGATTGGTTCGTGGTGGATTGGATATCTGCATGTTAAAGTGTCTACCCGATTCTGCGTCGGTGATTCAAGGTAACAACTAGAAAATCACACAACTAAGGCGAGAGAGAAAATGAAAAAAGAAAACTGATCGGGAAATAGTTAAAACATCGCACTCTCGAATTTTTTGGCGCTAAAAGTAACTACTTTCAATTCTCTCATTTTCGCAAACCATCATTTTTCCCGATTTTTCATTTTTTTCAATTTTCCCTTTCGCCTGAGTTGTGTGATGTTCTAGTTGTTACCGTGATTCAAAGCCTCTATAAGTAGGCATTTTAGGCCTATGTGAAACTGCAGAATCAAGCTTCCAAGAAGACTTTCTCAGTATAACAACAAAAAATTTCTACTGTGGTAACGTTTATTTTACGTCACTTATAGTTAAAGATGGTAAAATTTATTTTATAAGGTAATTGGCTATCTAATTAAATTCTGTCTGTCTAACGGATATTCTAACTAATTCGGCTATCTGACTCCATTAACTATTTCCACACAATTGTTATTCGAATTATAATTTTTAGTTATCAGAAGGTGATCATATAATATTGCAGGTTTATGACAGAAGTTGAAATTAAACATTACAGGATAATGAAACTACAGGACAGTGAAACATTATTACGACTTATTACATTTTAGCAGTCGTCCAAATGATATACAAAAGTACACAATCGATTTGATGTTTTCTAAACGGAGCTGAACTGATCTGACTGTGTTCTCGCCAAATGCGAACAAATCATTTTATTGTCAGTTCCCTTTTTCTTATTTACTTCGGGAGCAGATTGCATGGAAAATTACAGAAACATTAGCAAATAAATTTAGGTTAAAGTAGTTCACTTTAGTAACAGAAAAGAAAACTTATATAACGAAATAATGGATCGCTACACTCAGTGGCGTACGCAGGATTTTGTCAAGGGGGGGGGCCATTGACAGTAGCGTATAGCCATAAATTTGTAAAGGAGGGGTTTGACAAGGGCGGGCGAAGCCCGACAGCGTTTTTGCCTGAGAGGACACCCAGCGGCGGGGGGTCTGGGGGGCCTCCCCCAGAAAATTTTAAAAATTACTTTGAATTTGGTGCATTCTGAGAGCATTTTCAACAAAAATGTGGGTATGAATATTCCTGTAAAATGGTGCTGTCAGGTGGCATAGCAAAAGGATAAGATCATGTTTTCTTCGGCATTTTTCGGAAATAAAGCTCAATCAATCAATCAATCAATCGTTTATTTATCAAAAAACAAAACACAAAAGTGACATAAAACAATAATAGCCTACATACAATGTTGAGGTTTTGTTATTGATAGGGAGACAACGAAACGACCATACGGTCAACTAGTCAGTTGCCACCCTGGAAAGAATAATTTGAGTTATGAAACTAATCAACAATTTAACCAAATTAGTTACAATCAAAAAAGAAAACACAAACAAGACTAATACTTCGACTAGTAGCTTACAATTAATTGTCAGCTTCATAAAATTGTGTGCGAGATTTTCCAACAAATAGTAATCATGAAAATCAGTGGACACTGGACACCATGACAATAGACATTGTTGAATGTAAGAGCTTAGGACTAATGAAGACCCACTTATCAAGTATCATAACTTTGCAAAGCTGATGCTTTGCTATGTTTTTTGAAATCATAAAAAGATAACTTTTTGAGATTGCTTGGAACCTCTGACCACACCACTGGTCCAAATACTTGTATGGATTTTTTGCCAAATTCTGTATTAGTGCGTTTAACAAAATAATTATTGTTTGCTTGATATCTAGTGTTATGGTTGTGGATGAGTGAAGAACTTGTGAACAATGCACAGTAGGCAGAAGGGTACAAGTTCATGCAGACTCTGAACATGTGTTTTTTTACTTCCAGTGTACATATGTCTTCCAGCTTTAAAATATTCATTTAAAAAAATAATGGACTGGTATGGGCTCTATAATCGCTTTTTGTGATTATTCTTATTATTCTTTTTTGCATTTTTCTGAGAGGGTCTAGAACTTTGTTGCAAGCTTTACCCCAGCTAGTAATGCAATATTGAAGGTGGGAGTAAATTAAAGTATAATAAACGGTTGTCAATGTGTCTGAATTCACATAATCTCTCAGTTTTAATAGTGCCCAAGAACCCTTAGAACCCTATAGAGAAAGCTAAGTCTCTATGTTTTCTAGTTGCTAATTCCTGGCTGAGATGTTTGAATGTTAAGCATCATTCCCAAGCATAAAAAGACTGAAGGCATGATTTTCAATATCGTGATGTCACACGCGTGCCAAAGGGGGGTTGTAACCCCCAAACCCCCCCTGGCTACGCCACTGGCCATTGATATCCCAGACGTCTTCATGATATCCCAGTATGGTTTTAGTTTAGACTTTATCCATTTTTTTCTCACAATAATAGGCTTACAGAACACTATGCCACATTGGCATACCTGGGGTGGGGTTGGTGGATTGGGCCATGTATTTCGTATTAGCTTAGTCTATAGAACAACCTTGTTAATTGCTCTGACAGTGCAATCCAAAACATATTAAATGCCTTAATCTACGTTGTTAACTACTAAAACATTTTTAAGGGGGGGGGGGGGGCCATGGCCCAATGCCCCCCCCCCTGCGTACGCTAGTGGCTACACTACCAACAGTCATCAGCAAATTTGTGACGAAAAGGAAAGTAACAGCTACAATTGTACAAATACGAGAAGGCCTTTACAATAGGCTTGTGAGTTCACCGATGTTTTTTCATGTAAGATAGATTTTTCAAATTTCGGGACAGGTGATGAAACGTCAGGTCAAGTGAGCTTCATCCTGTGCTGCTAAAATACCATTTGGTGCTTTATAACTTAGATTGAGCATTCATCAGCAGTGTTCCCCTAAAAAAATTAATATTAGGCCTATACAGAAAATTTAAATTTATACTGCGCAAAATAATTTTTTGTGCAAATCATCATTTTAAGGCGTTTGTAGAGTGGCGAATAATTTTTTTTTTTTAATTTAACTCTCAGTCGAAAATCTGAATTCTTAAGGTACCGTAGCCTAAACGTTGTTCGACCCCACTGTGTTCTTCACACAAATGACAAGGCTTGGCGCTTGGCAGTATTTTATGATTTAGTTGTTGGCAAAGAATAGATGCCAGATGGTTCATCGCAGAAGCAGCTTCGAGCAATGAAGTTCATTGAAGGAACCACCTTTTCCTAGTCAAACTTGACCCCAAACCACAATAAAGGAACAAAAAATCCTTGGTGCTGTTTGACACAATTTTAGTTGTCTATTTCAAAGATTATTCAGAATTTATAATGGACAATGCTGAACCCCTTTAGAAATAAAATTAAAGAACTATTTCTATTAATTAAATTCTATTTGAAAAAGGACCTTCTGATGATTTTGAGGACCTTCTGGCTGGTCTGGTTTCATTCAGTTCAGTTGTTTTTATTTCTGACCATCATATCAAAAACAATACACGTCTACATAGCAAAGGTCGAGAAAAAGATAGAACAGGTTGGCTCTTTTTAGAGGCAGTTGGCGCAGAAAAAATGTTTTGGCCCCTTGGCCCTTTGTTTTCAATATTTGGCTCTTTTTAGAAGCAGTTGGCACATAGGCCTACTATCAAATTAGTTATTTAAATAAATGTCTTTCGGAAATTAAGACTGAAAAGTGTTATTACAATTTTTTAGACAGTGTTTAGCTGACAATGTTTATGCCAATGCCAAAGATTCAAGTGGAAATACTGTAGAAGGTAAAGATTTGGAATTGTTCTTGTAGAATGTAGACTGTGTTGTTGCAATGTTGTAACGTTATTGACGTTGTTAACGTTATTATGTTTTATTATTAACGTTATTGAACAATTTGGTTGTTCTTTACCCAGTTTGGCCCTTTTTTCGACATTGTTTGGCTCTTTTTCTCAAAAGCTGTCTGACAACCCTGAGGTAGAAACGTTCGTACGGTAGGCACTTTAACAAGTCGAAATTCTGCCACTGAAATTGACTAGGATGAAACCGCCAACCAATCATAAGCTACGTTTTCTGTGACGTCATTACGTGAACAAAATGTCTGCACGAGTGCGATTGATTCACAGCTGATCATTCACAGATCCAACAATAATGTCGAATTACAGAATTTCAGCATTAGGGTTGTTCCAAAACTGCTGCATATCGTACCAATAACACAAATAAACTTTTTGAGATCAATTTTCTTCGCTTCGAATATGCTTTCGTTTTTTGAATAGCACTTCAGGTTTGTATTTTTATGTGTCAAGTCGCAAAAAAATGTTTCTAAAATGTCACTCAGAATCACAACGCATGGTCAAATCCGCATTGTACAGGCTTAAGGTTAAGGTCGTCGCTATTATGTCAAATTGCGTCACATTTGCATCGATATAGGTCAAATTTAAACACTGAAACTGCCTGTTCGGTACTACAAATACCAATAACTTTATGCAATTACTTTAATCAAACATATTTCGAGCTGAAAAGTGTTAGTCTGCGGCAAGATTTAACAGTTTAGCTCAATTAATTCCAACTGCCTTTGTCTAAATCAGGGGTTGCCAACCTGTGGTACGCGAAGGTTTTTCCGGTGGCACGCGGGTAGCTTCCGCTTTTTTTCACAAAAACGTGGATTCACAACTTTATATTTTGTTCATCTGATTTTGTTTACAAAAAAAGATTGCTCTTGATAGATATCATCTACTGTTCAAATAGCGTGGAATAATGCTAGTTGTAAGCTAAAAATAGATCGGAATAAAATGTTCAATAACAGTTACAAGGAATGTTCTCCAATGAACTTCTGACTCAGTATGGCCTCTTCATATTCAACGCTAGCTTCCCATGCTGTTCCACAGCTACTGATTTTCGCTTCCACGTGGGAATACGAGCAGCGATTTTCAGTTATGATGAACATCAAGTCAAAAAAACGAAACCGACTAGGTGCGCCCGGAAATGACTTTCGATGCGCTGTTCGCAAATTTACACCGGGCATCGACCAATTGGTGGACAGTAAACAAAAATCTCATTAAATTTAGTTGTGGTGCTTTAGGGTTATTTTTGTAAGCCAAGATTATTCTTCTGAATAAAATATTATTCGATTAAATTAGTTGTTCTGCAAGAAGTGGTACGCTTGGCAGACGGCAGTACAGAGCGTCTAAGTGATACGAGATCGTAAAAAGGTTGGAAACCCCTGGTCTAAATCCTGGCTCAACTTTTTGTACCTGTACGTTGTGTAAATATTCAATACACTGTGGTACTTCCACTATTGTTAGGCCAGATCATCATCCATGTGTCTCTCCTCTCGTTGCCTACAGTAGATGAGACCTGGCATTTGTCTGCATTAACTTCCTCAATATTTAATATGTCATTGTTAGCAACTGCGCTATTTGTGAATTCATTTGAGGCTTTGAGCACCGGAATCAATATATTTGAACTAGCAAATTCAATCCACAACACTTTCTATTAGGCTGTTATTTAACACTAAACAATAAACATACATACGTGCTGAGATTTGTGGCCGTGTTAGCAACTGCAAAAATCAACTTGGTGTGAAGGTCACAGAACTGTTCAAAATGAAAGTTCAGTATTACAGTTTTCAAACAAGTGCTGTGCTTGCAACGTGCAAAACAACTCGGCTCCAGGTCCCCTGCGGTCACAGACACGCATATTATCCCTGAATAGGGGGGTGTCGCGAGTGCCAGTCGCTCATTGTCGCCTGGTTTGATTGCAAACAAGTCAATTCTATGTAGTTGCTTTCCTCATTGCGTCCAGAGATGTTGCACCATAAGCAGCCCTCATTGCATCTGCATGCTCTCCATAACGGTGAGCGTAGGGGTTTGGTTTCGCACGTTTTTGTGGCAGTGGATCACACGCAACATTTCTATTCGATCCGCGCTTTCGTTTTGCCTTCAGAGATTTAAGCCGATTATCCTCCCTTCCGATTGTCAATCCAGCGTCTTGACAGATTGATAGAGCATCAGCTGTTACTGCATCTATCCGAGCGACTGCATCATTTATAAATGCGTGATCGTTGTGATCGTGAACACGATACAGAACATTACGCACCCGATCTACAGATGCATTAACATCCCGCATAGATATCATGGGTGTGGTAGGTGATTCATTGCTGGGTCCAGGGGCGTCGTGGTTTATGGATTCAACATTGCTGGAAAATTCGAAAGACGGTTGTACAACACTTTCTGGAGAATCTGATGGGCAAGGCACCGCTAACTTACCAACCACGTCGGGATCGAGCACAATAAACACAGATTTGGTGTACCACGTTGGGAAGGATTCCCAACGGACATTTGCCACATTATGAATAATGGCAAACATATGTTTGCAAGGATGAAAATTGAGTTGAAAATCTTGGCATGTGCAGTTTGGCGCACAGTTGAAACTGCCAAAGGTTGTTCTGTAGCATACTTCTGATGAAGTGCTTTTCACAACAAACGTATCTCCATCCTGAACAATGGAGCTGGCGGTGACGTCTTGTGATGAAATAATACGATTCAAACAATCGTGAATGAAATGTTTGGGCCGATTTTTCAGGTAATCGGGAATCGAAGAGTTATAAGAGCGATAAAGTTCCGACGAGAACATGTTTTCTTGTTCGTACCTAAACATTGCAAAGAACATTACCTAAACATTACCAACATTACCTAAACATTGCAAAGTTCGTAGCTAAACATTTGCAAAGATAACAGAATTATTAACAGCAGACAAACATGCAGAAAGTGACAACATTCAAGGGTTACTCTAGAGTCTAGAAAGTCACTAACCGACGTTTGTTGTCAGGGAGAAATTCCTTGTGGAGAAGCGTTACAAGAGCAGATAACGACTTATCTCTTCTGGAGCTGATGTATTCCTTCAGAGTCCTGTTCTGTCGCTCTACTCCATTGTTGGTGTGAAACGTGATGCTGACCTTGTCAAAACGGTAAAACCACACCCAACGCTGAAACCCACCATAAACAAGTTTATTATTTCATTGAACTAGCCTACTATTTATTTGCATTTAGGGTGGTTTCAATTGCACACCAACCTTCTTTTCTGTAAGCCAAACATTTTCAATATAATTCCGGAGTTTCGAATTGCTGACCCAACAATTGCTGTCCTTCAACTCCATTAATGTTTCTTCGAAAGACTGTTCGCTCTCAGCTCTTGCTAGTGCTCGCAAGTATGTCAGTACAATTGCTTTGTCATCACGAACGCCATTGTCACTTTTCCTCATCCACCTTTCCCAGGCTTGTTCGCGATGAAAGGCACAGAGTAAAACGGAGCAATCTGCGAAACAAGAAGTTGTTGGCACTGAGTGGTAAAGTGCAGTAACAAGTTAGCAGTGACGATACAAACGCATGAGCAATGGAGACAGCACACACACAAGTAATGAAAATGTGAATGCAATTCACTAACTTGAAAAAACGCTTTCGATGGCCTTGATTTCCGCCTCACATTTATCGGTCATAAAAAACGAAGGATTCCAGTCTTCCGACCACCCTTTTAGAACAGAAAGCGCTTCCGCTATATCCGAAGCTTGTTCATTTTGAATGATAAATGTAGCAACAACCTGGTAACCAACATTCGTTTTGACACAAAGAAAAAATAGGGGAAGGGAATACTTGGACGTCTTGTAAGTTGCATCCAAAAGGCAAGTGCCTTGGCCGTAACGATGCAACAATCGTCTTTGCCAACCCATTTGGTGAACAAATAACAAACTCTGGGCGCATTGCATCACAGGAAGTCCATCAGAATTGGTGCTAATCGACTGTGAACCCCCTGCAACGTAGGGTCGAAACAATATATTGTCGTGAGGCCCGCATGTTTTCTTCCACTCTTCAACTAAAACGTGCAAATTTTCCTGATCCATTTTGGATACCTTTTGCTTCGTATATGCACCAAAAAAGTGATTCTGGATGTCCTTTTTGGTGGGATTATACCGCCGATTAGTTTCAAGGGGCATTTCAACATCTTTAAACAGTACATGTTTAACGTACGACTTCAGACCACGTTGAAGTTCTGGAATGCTACATATTCCGTCCGCCACCATTTCATGTATTTTACCAATTAGCCTTCCATCAATTCTTTGAAGAGGCCCTGCATTCTACAACAAACAAAGTTGATGGTTAACGCACAAAGTACCTGTTACTTCACCATAACCAAAAAGCCGATCACGTCATGCAATTATGTAAACCAACCTCTCCGACAACATGGCCACTGTGGTCATGGCGATCAGGAAATTTGATGCTCCAGTAAACCTCTTTTTTGACATTTTGAGCATCACCGGCTAACCCATGTTTGAGGCGTTCACAAATGTCACGGCGTGATGCAGAAACAGGAAATGAAGAAATCTGAAGCAAAAATAAAATCTTCTTTTGTAAAACAATGATTGATATAGCAAAATGTCAAGTACAAGCGTCGCCAATATTAATGATAAGCCTACTGTTTGATGTCACTTACCGCAAACTCAGGAAACTTTGTAACTTCCTTAGCATGAATGCGTGCTGAGCAATTGAACTTCTTTGAGCCTTGCGGGCACAGGTTCCTACGGGAAATGTTGTGATCTGATAGCTGTGAAAACATGAATCGCATAACTGTTCACACTTCAATGAACCTGAAAATTCTTATACGACATTTGAAGAACTCTCCACTCAATTGATATTACTTTTACTGCTAAGTGGAACAACCAGTGGCGTATCCTGGTTGATTTTCCTAGTCATGCAATGGAGGGAGGGACATAGCCAGTGTAGGGGTGTCTGGGGGGCTGGGGGCATGCCCCCACATGAAAATTACTCTAAGAACGAACACGCTAGGCCTACTCGTGCCAGAAATAACTTACACGTTTCGTAATGGGAATATCCCCAGATAGTGATTTTTGTTTTGCATGCAATTTCAAATCAGCATGCCTTGGTCCCATTTGCGCTACTGTAGTAAAAGAGCGGCGAATAGGCAAATTGTATTATCAACGCATACTGATCTCCCCTCAGCATGCAAGGTTGCCAGGGTCAACAAAGTTGCCATCAGAATAGCAAGGCATGCAGTGCCACTGCATGCATGGAGAATACGCCACTGGGGACAACCCATACAATACATAAAGGAATCACAATAAAGCTTGACAAGAAAGTAATAAATGCTGAGGAAATAACGTTACGGTGCTTTATTTCTCTTCAATTAATGCAAAGCCATATCTGAACTGAATTATTGAACACAAGTATCCAGAAAAGTAGCGTACTGCTTGGGAAACCGCCAACTCTCGTTTTCTATCATTCTGCACTTTGTTGTAGTCTTTCCCATGCTGGCACATCAATGTAACACTTCTGGAATTGATGTACGGTGTATCAGATGAAAGATCCCATTGAATACGACTCTTTGCAATATCTATCAACAATAGATACACAACATTTAAAGGATTTGTTGCAACAAAACGCACATGACAACAATCATATGGAAAAGGTGATGCAAACTGAACTGCCTTCTTAGTTCTTACTGCCGAAAAAGAAACTGAAAAACTACACACTCATGCTAAGTTTTACCACAAGTAGTTTTTCTGCATGTGATGAACTTGGTGGAGGTGGAGGTTTCAAACTGCAGCACTGAAGATTGAACCTCATCAAATGAAGGTAAGTTCTGCTGGAAGATATTTAATAGGAATTGACAATGCTAACCTATAGTGGACACAAGATACACTTAAAGTAGCTACGTGATCAACAACACAAAATCACAAGATGCTGGGCTAAGTTGACTTTGAAGACGTTGTGATGGTATTGAGTTTCATGTACACAATGCATCGTTGTAAATACAAACCCGAACAAACGCGTCACGTTCAGGAGTATCGTAGCTTTCGTTTACTTGTGTAGAGTTCTGAAAGTTAAAAAAAATTCCGGTATTTTGGGCATAATTTCCAAACCAGTTAATGGATTTAAAAAATTTCATTGGGGGATGATAGACATACATGGTCTGCATATTGTGACCAACTTTAGTGGTCATACTTGATAAGCCAAAAAATCTAGGACAACTTTTCTGAAATTTTTTTTTTTTTAACCCACTTGACTATATGTCACAATGCCCACTTAGATCAGCAGTACATTTTATCGCAAATTGTCCCTTGTTTATTCATTGTTACGTTCTTCACAAACGTGGTCTTTTCGAAGAACAATAGTTTGGATTTTAGGAATAGCCTACAGACATTCTGTAATACAAAAATGCGTAAGCAAGCTAAATCATCTTCAGCAAAAGTTAGACAGGGTTGTCGAGATTTTCCTATCACCAAAAAACACGAAGCACTTTTTACAATCCATAAAACACCTTGACTTTTCAACAAAATATTACGTTTGGGTAACTGATATCAATTCAAGGAAGAACTGTGCCCTCTGCAAATGACCAATTTCGTTACGTCAAAATAAAGTAAAAAAAAAATTTTACGTCAAAATTAAGATAACCCTAGTGATGAGTGATGACTCAACATATTTCCCTATACGCTCTTTTTCAACCTCACTGCGGACATTCACCTGACATGGATGGTTGTGCTCATTTAGATTAGGAAAGGTAACACAGCATCCAGTCGAGCTTAGCCTTGTTGTATTTCCTTTTAATATTATTTGCAGTTGTTTGCTAATGTCCCATTTGGTCGTGGAAGTTTGTGTAGATACCTTAACAAAAACAGAGGGAATGTGATATGAATGCATATCGTCAAAACAGAGTATGATTTAAAAAATGCAATTAGCTTAATTAACGAAAAATCATGAACATAGTAATATTGCCAACATTATGATAAATGCTACTGAAAGCTAATCTCAATCCATTACATATGTGATGAGTTACCTTATATTCTGGAAATTCAGCAATTTTGAAAAGTTTAACTGTGGCATTGCACTGATCCGTCATCACGACCTGTTATGAAAATCATAGGATAAGTTGATTTTAGTCCAAAAGTTTGTAGGTGTTAAACACAATGTGCATTTCATGACAGTAGTTCTCAATATGGGACATGGCAACATTTTTGTTAGGGCGTGTTTTGCTGTGTTATTTTATCTTATCTACCACTTGTAGATCAATACCTTTCTTAAACGTGGAAAGGGTTTTTTCTGCCTTGTGCTGCTGATTGAATCTCTGAACGCCCAAAAAAATCCTCACTCAAGTATTTTGGCAAAGCAACAGCTGATAGATTTTCCGTCATCTTATTTAGTCGAATGTAGGTTTAGTGTTGTTGCATGTTAAGAGAAATCGACTAGAAATCACCAAACGTGGTGATTTGAGACTGAAATCGATTAATTTAAAGTAGAACTTCGTAACAATCAAATACGTAACATATATCAAACACACAGCTCCAATTAACGTTATTACTGAGTATAGTTACAAATTTCAATCAAGTTTGTGCATTTATAGTTCATATCGTGTAGTAAGCATTGAAGTGACTTAGCAAAAACAAATGCTTTTGAAACATGTGAGATGGGCCTGATTTTTTTTTCAAAACAAGAGTGGGGCCTTAGTCAAGAAAGGTTGAGATGCAGATGTTATGGCATTTACCTGAGTGCTTTGCTGTGAAGAAGCTTTTTTTGGTCGACATTTGAACTGGACATATTCCAACTTGATGTATGGTGTATTCTCTCGCCAATAAATCTTGCTATTTGACACTTCTGCATAGTAACATTTCTTAGTAACATATTAATAACATTTTATTAACATTTTAGTAACATTTCATTTCTTTTCATAGTAACTTTTCAGAATCTTTGTCATCTAGGAAAATGCTATTATTGCAGTATGAATACCAACACTGAGTACACTAGTGAATTACAATGACATGAAACTAAAAATTAACATTAACATGGCACCGTATGCTCGTTTCCGAACAACAAAAAGTTTGGTTCCTGCTTTTGCTTCGTACTCTTCAATGGATCTCATGGCATCTTCAACTGAAGCCAACCACTACAACAATAAATAATTTATTCACTGTCTAGTGTCTATGCTATTGGAAGTGTGCAAGTGCTCAAAGTTGTTACTGTGCAGCTTACAAAACCATTTGACAAGATTGTTCACACCAATTTTGTTATATATGAACTCATGGTGGGACAGCTGATGCTAAAGTGGCCCAAGTTAAAAAAGTGGATTTGAGATCATCAAGTTCAAAGACCCATGCCACTGAAGGTTTGCAATGTTTATTTTAATAAAGGTTGTATGCCCTAATGAAGATTAATAAAGATTGCAAACCTTCAGCGACAACGTCTACCACAGCATGAGTCTCTAAACTCAATTATCTCATAATCACTGTTTAGACTTGGGCCACTTTAGAATCAGCTGCCCCAATTACTACCAATTGCTAAATATTTTGTAGTTTTTTCTGCTTCGAGTGAACAAATCTTCATTACCCATTTTTTGCCATGAGCAATCAAAGCATTTATGCTGTAGCATAAGATTACCGTGAAAAAATGTAAATACTGCAGACATGTAACAAATCTGAGTTTAGCGAGTAGAAGGTAGCTGATAGTTCGAAGCTCCAGTTTTTCTTCTTTCCTTGTACCGTACTATAAGTACTTCACCACATTTAGGCTTATTTTATTCTGATAAAAGCTCCTGGTCAGTCAGACTGCAACTTTTAGCTACCTTTTACTTGCTATTTTCAAGTTCTGCAATACTAATTGTGTGAAGTTGGAAACAGTAAAATAGTTGAAAATTGGTTGGTGAACTGTTGAAGGTCTTGTTGGACCCTAGTATATTGCAACTGCAACATCACAAACCTGTACTAGTGCATGACTTTCACTTTCAGTATCATCACTTTCTTTTACTTCTGTAGAGTTCTGAAAATCACATAGAACATTTATAATGACACAATATCTTTTTAACCTTTTTAATATGCTCTTTAACCTTACTGTAGACATTCACCTGACAGTGATGGTTGTGTACATCTACTTTAGGAAAGGTGATACAACATCCAGTCGTACTTGAACTTGCTTTGTTTGTTTTTAAAGCCACTCGGAGTTGTTTGTTTATGTCCCTTTTGGTTGTGGAAGTTTGTGTGGACTTGGACACCTTAAAAAAGCAAAGGAGGTGGAGCACACTAAAAAAACTGAATCGTAAAATTAAAAAAACAAAAATCTTTCTTTTGTGCTGCTAGAACATCATCATTTAAGCTGCGGCAAAGTAGGGTACCATGTTATAGTGGCGGTTTGATTGAAGTCAACCAACATCATTTAGTGTTTAGGTTGAAGAATGAAATTGAAGATGCTGTATAATGATACAAGAAATGAAAGAATGTGAAGATAGCCTACTTGTAAAGTCACACAATAGTATTAATAATCATTCGCTATCTCCGCTTGCAGCAGATTGCGCATCAACATGGGTGGGTGCAACCTAGTTCGTACCCTGAACAGTTCGTACCCTCAGTTCGTACCCTGAAAAGATCGGGAGAAAAAATAAAAAAAAGCCAAAATCGCTGATTGCAGTTTAATAGCACAAAGCCGAAGTCGTTGATCGGAGTTTCCGCAAACAAACTCGAGGGTTAGGGTTAGCGGAAACTGCGATCAGCAAGGTTGAGGGCATTAGGGTTAGAGAGCATAGATTACTCAATGGTCAGAGTTAGGGTAAGCGGAAACTGCGGAATAATGTTTGCGGAAACTGCGATCAGCGAGGGTTAGAGCATAGATTAGCCCACTCTATGGTTAGAGTTAGAGCATAGATTAGCCCACTCTATGGTTAGGGTAAAGGTTAGCGGAAACTGCGGAAAAATGTTTGCGGAAACTGCAATCAGCGAGGGTTAGAGCATAGATTACTCTATGTTTAGAGTTAGGGTAAGGGTTAGCGGAAACTACGGAAAAATGTTTGCGGAAACTGCAATCAGCGAGGGTTAGAGCATAGATTACTCTATGTTTAGAGTTAGGGTAAGGGTTAGCGGAAACTGCAGAAAAATGTTTGCGGAAACTGCGATCAGCGAGGGTTAGGGCATAGATTACTGTATAGTTAGAGTTAAGGTTAGCGGAAACTGCGGTTAGCGGAAACTGCGGAATAATGTTTGCGGAAACTGCGATCAGCGAGGGTTAGAGCATAGATTACTCTATAGTTAGACTTAGGGTTAGCGGAAACTGCGGAAAAATGTTTGCGGAAACTGCGATCAACGAGGGTTAGAGCATAGATTACTCTATAGTTAGAGTTAGGGTAAGCGGAAACATGTTTGCGAAAACTGCGATGAGCGAGGGTTAGAGCATAGATTACTCTATGGTTAGGGTTAGCAGAAACTGCGGAAAAATGTTTGCAAAAACTGCGATTAGCGAGGGTTAGAGCATAGATTACTCTATGGTTAGTGTTAGGGTAAAGGTTAGCGGAAACTGCGGAAAATGTTTGCGGAAACTGCGATTAGCGAGGGTTAGAGCATAGATTACTCTATAGTTGGGGTTAGCGGAAACTGCGAGGATTAGGGTGAGCATAGATTACTCTATGGTTAGGGTTAGCAGAAACTGCGGAAACTATGATGAGCGAGGGTTAGCGGAAACTGCGATCAGCGACTTCCGCTTTTTTTATTTTTTTTATCGATTTTTTCAGGGTACGAACTGGGGGTACGAACTGTTCAGAGTACGAACTAGGTTGCATCCCTTCCATGCTGGCTCAAGGCGGATTGGAAGTTACCTTATAATATATAATAATATTACCTTATACTAATAAGTTACCTTATATTCAGGAAATTCAGCAATTTTCAGAAGTTTAACTTTGGCATTGCACTGATTTGTCACCATGACCTGTTATGAAAACCATAGGATAAGTTGATTTCATATACTTGAAGTAATGAAAGCGTGAGACACTATGTACATGCAACGGTATGGTATATACCTGAGTTCTTTGCTGTAATTCAGCTTCTTTTGGTCGACATTTGAACTGGACATATTCCAACTTAATGTATGGTGTATCCTCTCGCCAATAAATTTTGCTATTTGACATTTCTGCAATAATTTTAGCAATGTGTTTGGCATGTTAAACAATTACCATTATAAAAATGTTGCATATCAATGCACCCGATAGTTATTTTTTAAATATCATATCAAATTATTTTTTGTCATTAATGTGTCCAGAATGAAAAAGATGCTATTAGTTGCAATACAGTAGTCAATACACTAGTACCACCTGTGCCGGTATGTTAATGAACAGGAAAAGGTGACATGGCCACAAAACCCTGTCCATCCCATTAGCTCAGTGGTTAAGTTTCCGACTCAAGACCAAGCGTTGCTATCGGACTCTCGGCGTATGTGCGCTTGAGCAACGCATCAAAAGGACAACTCTGCGTTCAGAAGAACCTAGTGGATGCTGCGCAATCCATTTGATAAAACAATCAGCAAAAAACTTGTGGTACTATATTGCCTATGCGTAATGTGGTGACAGCAGCAACGCTCGAATCCTGTTGAAAGCACTTCTTGTTGAGTCAAGATGCATATCAAATGATTTGTAAATGGACACAATTACATCGATGGTCGCAAGTTAGTACATGGACCGTGGACCCTATAATATTTGTAAAAAAATAAACCTCTAAAATTCAGTATGAACTTAGTAGTTTCTGTGCATTCATACCATATGTATGTTTCTGTGCAACAACAAGTTCTGTTGCTGTTTTCCCTGCATATTCTTCAATAGATTTCATGCCATCTTCCATAGAAGTGAACCACTAAAACAATAATAATTGTATGCGCGCTAGCAACTAAACACAGTGCAACCGCACGCCATATAGCTGACAAAACAAGTACCGTATGCTAAATTATGGTCTAGTATTGACTACAGCATATGGTAAATTATTCCAAGTGTCGACTACTCTATTGGCAAAGGAACATTTATGGCAGTTAAGTTGAGCAAACTGCATAATGTAATTTAATTCTACATCACCACTTTCTGTTAAAATATATCCTGTTAACATCTAAGTGACTAAACTCCTTACCTGAGTTTCATTCATGACGTAATCTAGGCTACTTCTAGAACGCAAATGAAACAAAATAAATTGACTTGACTTGAAACACAATAAATTGATTTGACTCAAGTTAGTCAATTTCTCTTGGACTACTACCTTAACGCGGTGAGAGAGTTTCAGTGCCTCGATGACCTCTAGAGCTGTACTGGCAGGAGCATCTGCTCCTGGTAGGGTCACCCATGCCAGGTTGGTCGAAAGGTAGAGGCCAGACAAAACGTAGTCCCTCGACCAGGGCAGGAGAGCCCTCTAGTCCAGTAAGACTATCTCCTAGTGATGGTGTCACAAAATCAAACCACTCTCTTCCAACCTGCCATGAGCCAGCATGGAAGCAGTACGGCTCGTGAAATCACATGGAATAATATGTCAACCACTAGTATCGCCACTAAGAGGAGGCTACCTCCGGATCCTCGCATGTCGACCAGGAGGGCACATCAGCAGCCCCGGACTGATGTGACAGTTACGACCAGGGGTTTGCATCAGCAGCCTCGGACTGATGTAAGACAAGTGAACAGAGGAAACAAGAAGAAAAATAAACAAATTTTCAACCTATGCACATACAACCCAAGGACAATCAATGACTTAAACAGTCACGCACTTGAAACAATGTTCCATGAGCTCGAAAATGTGAATTGGGATGTGGTCGGCCTAGCTGAAACCAAAGTCATGAAAAGCCAAATTACAACTCATAACACTTCTAATCACAAACTGTTCCTATCAAGTAATGAAACCTCTCGATCTAACGGAGTCGGCTTCCTGGTACACAAATCCTATGCTCCCTTTGTGGAAGGATACCAACCTATTTCTGACAGACTTGCTGTGTTACGTCTTCAAGGAAAATTCTCAAAACTAGTTCTCATACAGTGCTATTTCCCTACCTCCTCCCACCACGATGAGGAAGTCCAAGAACTATATGACAAAATCCAAGCTATCATTGACAACGTACCAAAAAGAGATCACCTCTTCATTATGGGAGACTTCAACTGCAAACTAGGTCAACTACATAAAACATTCCCGTCATCAATTGGAAAACACACTCTGGCGACCGCAAATACAAGAGGCGAACTACTGGGCCAGTTCTGCGTAAAAAACAACCTCCAAGTCACTAACACATGGTTCCAAAAGAAAAAGAAAATGTTGTTTACTTGGACCTCTCCTGATGGGAAGACAAAAAACCAAATAGACTTTATCCTATCACGCACCTCGTCTTCTAGACTAAACGTCCTGAACAGCTCTACCTTGAACACTCCTGACATATCAGACCACAGAATGATACGTACAAAATTTAGAATAAGTTTCTCATGGCCTCAGAAGCAGAAGCGGAAACCAATCCAAAGACCCCACCTTATGAAACAACAAGAAGTCGCTGAACACTTCCAAGTAAATTTACAAAACAGATATGCCACCTTACAGCAAATGACAGACCCAGAGTCCATACAAGAAGCTATAACCGCAGGGCTACGGGAAGAATCAGAAGTTGTTCTTCCCAGATATATGCACCAAGACCAACCGAACTGGATGTCGCAACAAACTAAAAAAGCCATCCAATCTAAACACAAAATTAGAAAACAACATGGATCCTCATCTACTCAATATAAAATCGCTAAATCTGAGTCGAAGAAGCTCGTGAAAAAAGACCAAATGAAGCAATTAGAAGATAAAATCGATGAACTCAACACCTTACCTCCACACAAAATCTATTATGCTGCCATAAAGAAACTTAAAGCAAAACCTAAAAACATCAGTTGGGGAATTAAAGATGCAAAAGGAAACATCCTCACGAGCAAAAGCTGTATCCTCGAACGATGGGCAAAATTCTATGAAGAACTCTATCACGACAATCCGCAACAGATACTCATCGATGACTCTGCCTCTGACGAAATCCCATCTATTTTAAGAAGCGAAATATCTAATGCTATAAGCAACTTAAAGTATGACAAATCTCCCGGTATAGACGGCATTTACTCGGAATACCTCAAAGCAGGAGGCGAACCTCTAATCACAGCACTGCTTCATCTCTTCAATTCTATCTTAACAACGAAAAAGATACCCAGCAATTTTAAAGAAGCTCTAATAATTGTAATCTACAAGAAAGGCAATAGACTCGACTGCAGCAACTACCGTCCAATAAGTCTACTCAGTCATGTATACAAACTCTTTATCACTATCATTGCGGCACGCGTAAAAAATGACCTATATGCATCCCTCCCCCCTACACAAGCAGCCTACCAACCAGGAAGAGGAACAATCGAGCAAATCTTAGCGCTGGAACAAATCATAGAAAAGTCTATTGAATTCAACAATCCCGTTCATATCACCTTCATTGACTTCAAAAAAGCGTTTGACAGTGTTAAATTACCCTACCTTTGGCGACTTCTGGATAAAACTTCCATCAACAAAAAATACATCAACCTCTTGAAAGCAACGTACGACGATTCTAAAGCACTAATCAAAACAGACATCGGAACAACCAGACGAATTGATATTATAAAAGGTGTTAAGCAAGGAGATGTCTTGTCTGCTATCCTGTTTTGCATCGTAGCGGCTGCAATAATCTCAGAAACAGAAAATAAGTGTACAACTGGATTCACCATCGGCGGTCATGTAATATCCAACTTAAGCTACGCAGACGATATGGCCATTTTGAATAATTCTAAACTGAAAATGCAGGAATACCTAGATGCTCTGTCAAAAAATGCTGCTAAATTCGGCCTCCAAATAAATGTGTCCAAAACCAAATGTATGACAACCGACAAAACTAACAACACACTCAATCTCACTCTCTATGGAAAACAAATAGAACAAGTACCAGAATTCATATATCTTGGCCACCGACTATCCGCAACCAACGATGGAAAGACTGCAGTGCAACACCGAATTGGCTTAGGCTGGGCAGCATTTGAAAAGAACAAAAAGATTCTAACATCCGATAGACTCCCAATCAGACTGAAAGCAAAAATTTTCAACACCTACGTTTTACCAGTCGTGCTGTACGGTCTAGAATGCGTAAATTGGACATCATCAACAATGAAAAAACTCACTACCTTCCAAAATCACATCATGAGAAGCATGACCAACAAAAGGTTACTTGATCACATAAAAATAGAAGATCTTTTAACTATGACAAAACTACATCCAATTGCAGCAATAATAAAATCAAACGTTTTAAAACTGTTCGGCCACACTAAAAGATCACAATTCGGAATCAGCAAACTTTGCACAGAAGGCAAAGTAGAAGGAAAAAGAAAACGTGGCAGACAACCAAAACGATGGCAAGACAACATTCAATCATGGACCGGACTCCACTTGACGACACTGGGCGAGTTGGCTCAAAATCGCCACTCTTGGAAACAAATAAGCCATGTTGATGCGCAATCTGCCGCAGGCGGAGATAACGACTAATGATGAGTCAATTTCGGAAATTTTCGGGTTTTCGCGCGTTTTCAATTTGGGGTTTCGCGCTTTTGACGTCACAGAAAACGTAGCTTATGATTGGTTGGCGGTTTCATCCTAGTCAATTTCAGTGGCAGAATTTCGACTTGTTAAAGGGGACCTGAAATGAAAAATTAAAATTTTTTTGGTGATTCTTTAGTGTTTAAGTATTATATTTTTCAAAAATTTTTTTTGATATGCCTTTTTGTTTGGGAGATATAACCAAATAAAAATCGGCCACCAGATGGCGCTATGTGTCTTGTGACGTCATCGGCTGGCAACCAAGTAAACAGCTTCATGCATTTGCCTTAGAAACGTCGCATAGGTCATTGTATATTGAGCATAAACAAGATGTCTGAAACAAGACAAGGATTTCTCTTTGAACCTAAAAGACGGCGACTTGACAGCGAAGAACATCATTCTGATTCGTGCTCTGACAACACCAGTTCAGACAGCAGTCGGATGGAAAATTTGCATTGAAAAAAATGCAGGAAAATAATTTGCTTGAACCAAGTGGTTTACATCAACTAAAAGTAGCCTATGTATTCAGAGTTGCCTAATATGCCTTTGCCTACCCTGCCAATGTTTTACTGTCCTACAGACCTGTTTCAAAGTCTTGGTGTTTTCTCGCTTTGCTATTCGATCCAAACGCCCGATCGTACTCACAGACCTGTACCTAGGTCGATCGAGTTTTGTGGGTACTGTACTGTATTGACAGTGGCTTTCACATAGCCTATCTTGAAAAATCAAAAACAGAAGAAACAGCTTCAGGGATGAGCAGGTGTTTGGACTTGGTGCCTTGTAGCTCTGCCTGTAGATCGCGTTGGTAATCGCTGGCCAGAAAATGATTGGTGCACACACGGCAGTGCTTGTTTACAGGTGGGTTTTTGAGTTTCATCGCTGAGATCCATTTCTTCAGCTTGTCGTCATTATTCAGAGGTAAACGATGAAAGATTTGACGATTTCCCGGTTAGTACAACCGGGAGCCATACAAGTAGCCACCATTTTAAGGGTGTAAAAACTCCCTTAGCACAAAATTGTTCGCTGTTTCGGTAGCCTACGCGATTTGTTCCTTGTGTTTGTACGCAAAACAATAGACCTTGGATGCCGCTTTGCCAGCCAATGACGTCGTCAAAAATTTTGACCAATCAGAATCATCATCATCATCAACAGTATCATAGCCGATGCGGCCTTTGATGAACTAGATGCTCAGTTCGTAAATTTCTCCAGTGTTCCCTTTGTCGCGCAGTGTCCCAAAGTGTTCTTGGTTGGCTGATTGATGTATTGAAATTGGATATAAATGTTGTTCTTTGTCTGCCACGAGCACGTTTCCCGAGAAGGCGGCCGCTAAGACAGAGATTTTCGAAATCTTCCTTTCTGATAATGTGACCGAGAAATTTGAGTTGCCTTTGAGTTATGTTGTTCAATAGTTCCTTATCTTGATGTACTTGGTTCAAAACTTCTGCATTTGTGATGTGATCCGTATATGAAATCCTGAGCATTCTTCTGTAAAACCACATTTCAGCTGCTTCAATGTTACGCCTAGTTTCTGTGTTGAAGGTCCATGTTTCACAACCATACTGGAGAACAGACCACACTAACACTTTGAGAAGTCGCACCTTCAGAAGAATAGAAAGCTTGCGATCCAATAGAATAGGTCGTAGTCTATTAAAAGCGTCTTTAGCTAGGCCTATTCTTCTTCGTATCTCCTTCTTACATCGTGCGTCCGCTGTTAAGAGAGAACCAAGATAGTTGAAAGAAGACACTTGTTCAATTGTGTTGCCTCCCTGGTGAAGTACAAAGTGGGGTTCAGGACTTTGTTTGGAGATAGTCATGCATTTTGTTTTTTTGTCATTAATTTCAATTCCATATTTTGCACTGATGTCTGAAGTTTTGTTAATTAGTGTTTGTAAACCATCCGGGGATGTCGCTATGAGCACAGTGTCATCAGCATAGCGAATATTGTTTAATGAGATGCCGTTCACTAAAACTCCCTCATCAATACCTTCTATTTCTCTGAGAATCATTTCACTATACAAGTTAAACAGATCTGGTGACATCACACAGCCTTGTCTGACCCCACGTTGAATTTTCAAAATATCAATCAGAATCATTCAATTCAAAAAACGTTTTTTTAGGTTTTTTAATTAATGGTAACACAAAAAATAAAAAAATTGTTGAAAAACGTTTTATTTCAGAAAGATGTACAAATACAAAAGCTATGTATTTTCGTTGCAGTGCACCTTTAAAGTGGCTACCCGTTCGTACTGGTAGGTAAGGTAGGTAACGCCTAGAACACCACATAACTAAGGTGAAAGAGAATATTGAATTGAGTCCTGTCTTTGTCATGACTTACCAAGGGGTTGGGGAGGACTTGTATACCTGGGACTGGTATATAAGTCCCCCCCACCCCCCTTGGTAACTCATGACAAAAACAGGACTCAATTCAATTTTCTCTTTTGCCTTAGTTAGGCCTATGTGATGTTCTAGGTTTTTCCATATTTTGAGCAAACTGTCTAATGTTTTGATGTGTGATTTTTTTCTATGGCAGAGTAGGGGAAGTGCGGGACCGATGGGACACGGGGACCGAAGGGACAGCGCGATGTCTTGCCCTCTAGTGAATAGTTTTTGGCAATATTGATTTTGGACACGAAATATGTATCTCAGGTTGCGCACGTGAAAGGAGTAGGATCTAGCTCAACTGTGTAAACAATGGCGGCAAAATATTGTTTGTTTGTTTGTTTATCTTTATCCTGCATTGCGGGAAAGCGGACTTGAGCGCTATGCATCGGTGTACGCCTTCCGACATACACCTGACCCACGCTGCAGCCGACGGCAATGTCTATTTTCCGGTTGTCTACTTTACTGATGACTTAAATTTGGTACTACCCATTACTCGAAATCGATCACTAGGTAGAGGCAATTATCGTTAAGTTTCTTGCCCAGAGAAACAACAGCAAGTGCGGGTGGCTGGAGTCGAACATGCAGGCTCTCGACTGCGAGCCCAACGCGCTAACCACTCGGCCACGGCTTAATTATAAGACACTAAAATAACTTGTAGCTATAGGATTAAAAAAAATCTGTGGAAAATATCAGAAATAACAATGATTGACAATAAAGTTGTTTTAAATCAGTGATATAAGAAGCAAGGTTTGTGATACTAATGGAGTTTCAGATGTCAACAGCATGGACAGCAGAAAAATATTTTCCAAACTTGCTGATTGCGGGACCGATGGGACAAGGGCATTTTAAATAGGCATTTTAGTTTGTCTTTCCAAACAATGAGGATGTTGCCTCAATTTCTCAAAAAAATAAAGAAAAAATAATCCTTGCCACAACCAGTTGATATGACAACACGCCTAAGCGGCATTCTACGTTTCTCAGAGATTGTTTCGTCTGTATAGACAATCTATACATGGATATTGCAATTGCTTACGAACATTGACAAAGGAACTTGACTTTTCATGTTGATTTTTCACTTTTAATGTATATAACCAATTTTAGTTCATAAAATCATTTTTTGTACTTCTTATGTGCAATTTTGGATATGTCCCATCGGTCCCATAACACTGTCCCATCGGTCACATAGGTATGGGACCCATGGGACAACCAACAACATTGATAAAATGTTGAATAACTCAATAACTAATTATAACATTTCAATAATTTTTACATCATAACTTGTAAGTCTGTGGATCTACAAACTATGAAAAAATGGACGACGTAGTATTTATGTTGGAGTCGCTATTAACAAATAAAAAAATCTGTCCCATGGGTCCCGCACCTACCCTACTTCTATATATATGAAGGCGGTTTTTATTAGGGCATTCTAATTAATGTATTTTGTTCAACATAATTAGCCTTAGGCTTTATGTGTCCACACTTCACAGGCTATTTCCAACTATTCAGATGTCTAGTCCTGGCAGGGTTGCAAGTATCGGTTCCAAATCGCTATTCGATAGCGCTATTCTCTACTTTTTCAATATTGATTACGTCATAGTCTTTTCTTTTTTCCGCCAATATCATTTATGGTTTTTCTTTACTTTTTTTTATGTGAATCGATATTCTTTATTCGATTGTTTTGCGACTTTTTCAAACCTTTAATTCTACTTAATAACATACGACGGACAAAGATATCATAGCATATTTTGACGCTCATGCGAGAAAAACGATAATTGAACAATACCGATCAAGCGGAGTTGAAAGAATAAGCATTTTGTTTGAAGTCATGCATGATTGAGCAGAAAGGTAGCACTGGTAGGCAGTATAAAATCAGATACTTGATTTGTATTTTTTTTAATTGCGTGTAATATCGATTAGCCTATTCTTTATTCTCTACTTTTTGGGAGTCTATTGAAATCGGATATTTCTCTACTTTTTTGGAAGGCTATCGAAATCGGATATTTCTCTACTTTTTTGGGAAGCTATCGAAATCGGATATTTCTCTGCTTTTTTGTTTGACTATCGATATCGATTTATCCCCTACTTTTTTCAATATCGACTTGCAACCCTGAGTCCTGGTTATTCAGAAAGTGCTGGTGAACCAATTATGAAAAAGAACAAATTGGAATATCCACAGAGTTTTAACGAGCTCTGGCTCGAAAATGGATAAGGCAAAAGGATTGGATAAGCAAAAATGCCAAACTAATGATCTATTCAAGCCTTCTTGTCGCTTCTGCAACCTTAAGTGTGAGAAACTTTTAGATTATCATTGAAATCAATATAATAAGATTTTGAGTCTAATGTTAGTTTGGAACTTTTCGGAAAAAATGTGATGTTTTGGAGAGTCAAGTCAATGGAACACTGTCCTAGGGTGAAATGGGTGCAACCTAGTTCGTACCTTGAACCATTCGTACAGTCAGTTCGTACCCTGAAAAGATCGAGAAAAAAAATTAAAAAAAGCCGAAGTTGCTGATCGCAGTTTAATAGCACAAAGCCGAAGTCGCTGATCGGAGTTTCCCCAAACAATTTGAAACAAACTAGAGGTTAGGATTAGCGGAAACTGCGGTTAGCGGAGACGGCAAAACTGCGGAAAAATGTTTGCGAAAACTGCAATCAGCGAAGGTTAGGGTAGGGACGGTAGATTACTCTATAGTTAGAATAAGGGTTAACGGAAACTGCGGAAAACAATGTGCGGAAACTGCGATCAGTTAGGGTTAGAGCATAGATTACTCTATGGTTAGAGTTAGCGGAAACTGCGGAAAAATGTTTGCGGAAACTGCGATCAGCGGACTTCGGTTTTGAGCTATTTTATCTTTCGATCTTTTCAGGGGGAAAATTTTAAAATGATTGCGGAAACTGCGATGAGCGACGTCGGCTTTTTTTAATTTTTTTTTTTGATCTTTTCAAGGTACGAACTGACGGTCCGAACTGTTCATGGTACGAACTAGGTTGCATCCGGGTGAAATAGGCTGTAGAGGTTTTAGTAAGTAATAAATATTTGATGTAATTTGCTCTGCTTGGTTGTTTTGATTGGAATTGAGCAAGTTTTGTAGTATATATTAATTGTAGCCATATTTATTGATTAAGTAGCTTAAATAGCTTAGCTATAAAACACTGTCATTAGCCTACGTTGTGTTACCAATGCTACTACAACTAGAAAATTCCAATTGCGCCCCATTGTCTTGCTTCTTTCATGTTACGGTAGGCATAGGCGCCGGGTTTTGAAAATTGCCGGGGGGCAAACTTTCTAGCCGACTGATTGCTTACATTCAAAATGCTGATGTTTGTTTGTCAGCGACTCAGCATTGATGTTTGTTTGCGTCTATCTGCCATTGTATATCGCCAAGTTTTATAATGTAGGCTCTGGTCTCGAAATTCACGGCGGACATCAGACATGTCCGTCGTCACAGCATGTGATGTACGCGGAAGTACCATCTGGATCGGTCATATTTGTCCGCCGAGAAATAACACAGGAACTAGCGATACAAATCGTCATTGCATAGCACGAACAATTGTTGCGATAATATATTTTCCAGCGCATTCTAGCACGCATGTAGAAAATGTGAATACTGTATCCCTTAGCTTCCATTCAAGGTGGAATACTTTCGATTTTTACATTGCTTCAACGATTGATGACATTGAATCAGCGTAACAAAGGTGAATTCTTTGCTAAGAATCGATAGGAGTACAGGTACTTCTATACTAATCACGCAAAATTTAGTTCAAGTTTTACATCACAATGTCTGCCTTTGATTGAGTCATAATTATACAGCAAGGTTGGTTACTAAATTAGATTATACGAGTAGGCTATTACAGCAAGATGCAACAAAACTTGTTAAGTTTGGGTATTACAGTAAGAAAAAAAAGACCCATGGAAAATTCACTTTTGCTCACATGACACGCAAAAATAAACTTAAAGAAAAAAGCCTGTGAAACTTTGTACAGCAGAAAATAGTAGCGTAGGTGTAGA